>NC_084655.1:9392812-10015000 GCF_019802595.1 Syngnathoides biaculeatus | reverse complement strand
TTTGACGGCTTCGTTATTCCTAGCGTGTATTTGGCGTTAGCCAACGTTTTCACTTCACTGGGAGTGTTTTTCAATTGTAAAATTAGTTCACTTTTTAATTTAAAACAGAATTGACCTGCATCACCTAATCTCCTCGTTGGTGTTACATAAATAAGTAAACGTACAATGTAAACGGTAAAATGCGGTTGCTATGCAGCTAGCATAGCGTCACGCACAAGCTAATGTCGTGCCTCTGATAATGAATTAAGAAGAGTAATTTCTTGGCACGAGAAAAGCATAAAATATCATCAGATCTACAAGTCCACTCGTTAGCATCACATGTTCTTTATTTTGCCATTGTTGCGTCGCTTATTTTCGATTCACGTGTGTGAATTTACATGTGTATTGAAGTAACATTGTGTTTACTGGAAAGCAGCCAAAACCAACATCGGCAGTTTAATTATGTCCATTAATGTGAAATAACTTTACTGCGAAAGACTGAAACTGTTTGGTAAATAAACGCCCTCTACCGCATTTAGCACCGTGTCTAAATAAACAGTAGCGTGATAAATAATTCCATGTAAGTATTATCAGTCTACTTTTGACTCCCTCCCTTATGCCATCTCAGCTCGTCGTTCCAGTATAAAAATAGCCGGAGGGTATATTTATTTATTTATTTATTTTAACGACAGTGTTCTGTCACCTCCAGCACCACACAGTCATCTGATTAAATTATTTACTCGTTTTGCATTTACGATTGAAATTAAACGTTGCAGCTTGTTGGAAGTTGTCACCATTGTAGAAACACTTTCAAACCAGCATTTTAAATAAAATAAGTACTTATTTCCATTTTGTTTCCAATTCAATATATGGTTAAAAGTGGCCACTGTGAACGAGTTGTTGGATACTGCTCATTTAACGAGCCTTGTAACTTTACTAAAAGTCCCTGTTAAGTGAAATCCTGATTTTGTTTCTAAAAACATTGAATGTGACTATATGCAAAGATTATGTAGTTATAAATTTCTGACATATAGTATGAAACTTTTTTTTCTTGGGGGGGGGGGGCATGGTTAAAACTGCACCCAAGGCATTTGGGTATTCATCATGAGTCACCCCTCCCCCACTTCGTAAGAATTTCAGCTGCCTGCAGTTCCCAGTGAAGTATTTGAGCAAATGGTCAACCAACACATTATGTCCCCACCAATGAGTGTAAAATGGATTTTGTTCTTATTTTATAATAGTAACTTAAAATAATGATTCAGTTTTGGATGTGCACTTTTTAATATTATTTTGTAAGCTACCTTCCATCTCTTTGTGCATGTTTTTTTTTCTTCACCTTTTGACAAACTTCTCATTGGCTTTTCTTTTCGTGGTACTGTCCGCTTTGATTGGCTTCATGAATATGCAAAAGAAATAAAGAAAACAATTGTCATACTTTAAAAAATATTTCCAACACAATTTTTGTCATTGGGTATCGTAGTGGTACAGGTTCTAATCATAATCCAGCTATCCATTTTCCCGAACTGCTTATCCTCACTAGGAATGTGGGTGTGCTGATCCCTATATCAGTTGAGTTTGGGTAAGAGGCAGGGTAAACATACATCTATTCACACTGACATTCACAGGACAATGTAGTCGTCAGTTAATTTGTCATGCATGTTTTTAAAAGTATACAGATGACTATGAGATCAGTAATCAAAATCCTTTTTGATTATAAAAGTTTTTCATGTCACTTTAAATAGTGTCTAGGCTCTGTGAAGTCTTCAGTTGCATGCAGAGGCTGTTCCGTGGTGTGGTGCAGCCAAATACTAAGACTTACTACCTCCGGTAGCACTGGATGATTACTTTGTTTATTGTCAGGATGAATATTATTTTTTAGATAAACTTTGTTCATGGTGCGTATTTATACATTACAAAAGCAGTGGAAACTTTTGACCAGTTGAGCACAAATGCTGAGTGCTTCCAAGCCCCAAAATATGTTATTGTGGTCATCTTTGTCTTACGACTTATCATGAGAAAGGGCAGAACGACCTTAATCTACAGCCAAAATGTGGACCACCTCAGCCAAACACTTTGACATGTTATTTAATGATGTTATAACATTGAGCATTTAAATTTGGACAAAAGTAACCCTTTTTCCCCCAAAAGGAAACAATTATTTCCACGTTGACTGTGTGTGTGTGTGTGGGGGGGGGGGTATTTCTGTGACACTTGGTGCAAATTAAAGCTGAATGTGAAAAAAACTGTTTCAAAGTGTGTTTGGTATCAGGAGAAATAGAGCAAATCCCAGAAAGGAGGTATGGGCGGGCCATGCTTGCTCAAAATTGTAATTTTCTTTTTTTATGCGCATAGGATAAAAATGAAAATCTCAATCTTAAACTCTGGAGGTCTAATTTTAGTGGGAGGGAAAATTTTTATTTTCAAACCATATTGCTGTGCCCTACATCACATTTACATTACATTTTTGTCAAATTTTATACTGAAAAATTTGCAAAGGCACCAATCTTAATGTTCCAAAATATAGAAAATTGTTTTGATCATAAAATTAAAATAACTCAATGAATGTGTTAGTACATATAATAGAAATTTAATCACTAGTAGTCTTTTAATTTTGCCATACAAAACAAAATCTCTTCATAGCTGTCACACAGCAACTGCAACTGAAATGTGAAAATAAAACGATGACGACACACTGGTGGCCAGCTAGCCAGCAGCAAGTGACTGTAACTCTTGACATGTCATTGGGAGGTGTTGGTGTGTTGCTGTTTTGAATTAATGCACCACTGAAGTACAATGCAGTTGCACAGAATATGCTGAAGCCGCGTGCAATTTTTAAGGAATATTTTCCCTACACACATTAGTGGGCTTCCCAACTGTATGGACAGGTTTAAATTTTTATTATAGTTAATATTCTTTTTTTTTTTAAACAACTGCTTTCACTAAAAGCGAGAAATATTTCAGTGACTTGTCATGAATGATTGATTTCAAAGCTGTTATGCATAGTGGATATTCCCATGTCATATATTTCTGCCAACGTTAATTGGAGATAATCAGAGGCACAATGGTAGCAGGTGTGTGCTGGTTGATTCTGAACAGAACCACATCCCCACTACGAGAGGGTGTCCACACATGAGCCACATCGCCAAACTTCCGTCTTCACTGAATTCCACATCTAGACTCATACTAGGATTATTCGTCCATAATGTATTAGCTCAATACATTGCATCTTTCAAGTGGTATCTTTTCAGAGAAACAGGAAGAAACACGATTATTGTATTTAAAATTAAATATATATATATATTGTACTGGTTCAAATTATGGTTGTGTGTATGTTTGTATTGGAATTCACAGATTCTCATCCTAGCATCAGTGCTGATATTGTTTGTCCTCAAAGTACTCAGTATTCGTAAAAATGCTTACTGACTACACACTGATACCACCTGCCATCCTTTCCTGTAGAATCTATTATTCTATTAAATATTACATCGATTAATACACTTATCACATTTGTTTGATCAAGGTTTATTGCAGATTCATGTTTTCCGATTTTGTTTATGAAATTATAATTAACAACAACTAAACGATATCAGACGAGCGAGTTAAACTGTACTTTCTAAACTTTTGTAATCAAAGAGCTACTTCTTGGGTATTGAGTATTCCAAACAGGTACTAGTTTGATTTACACTTCTGAAGTTGCTTCAAGTTCAGCTACATGTCATTAACAGGCTATTCATACCAAGCCTGCAACAACACATTTTCTTCACAATTGTGAGACAATGCCATTGTCAAGTATTGGTACTTTGTATCGCCAAGTATTATAATGTCAGCGCTTGTACTCTTTCTGAGTTGCAGGGGTAGCGGCGTATCCCTTATTGTGTCAATAGAGTTTGTAACTGAGGCCTTCAGGCTGGTTCATCATCGCTTCATTGGATGAGCCACAGAGTTGATTCACTCGTTTGTTTGTTTGTAAAGCAAATGAGTATTTGCTCCGCCCTCCGTCTTGCAGGAAGGGCTCAGCACGGCGTGGGTGCCCAGGGATCCTCTGCCTGAGTGTGTGGAGAGTAGCGGTCGAAACCCTAACGACATGAACCACACTAAGGGCGGCCTGGTTATCTTCACCGCCAATTCGCATCCCTCCAGCCGTGAGTTGGGCAAGAGGATTGCAGAGTGAGTACGTGACAATTTTCACGCAATGAAAAATTCGAGGGGCAAGTGGAGCACAGTCATGCAGGAAATGTCATTTTGTGTCTGAATAAATCCTTTGTGAGCAGATCTCAAAAATAGAGAGAAGGCAGCTTCTGGTACACAACAATAAGTTTAATTGATGCTTTCTGTAAACAATGCTTCGATGAGTTTTTTTCCACCTGAATTACTGCTTATGTGTGTGTCACCACACGCTGTGTAGCTTGACCAGTATGAACAGCAGGTGTGCCAAAGCTTCACAAACATGATGACTCCATAAAATACGAGTACTCAACTGTATAACAAGCGTTTCCTCCACTCCCTGAGAAGGGTTGCGTCAGGAAGGGCATCCGGCGTAAAAATTGTGCCAAACATATATATGCGTTCTTCTGAGATGATACGCTGTGGCGACCCCAAAAGGGACAAGCCGAAAGGAAAACAACAACAACCTACAGAGTAATGTCAGACTGTACTGTTTTATCCTAGGCAGTCTTAAAGATAAAAAAGTTAAGATCCACTCAATTTCTTACATAAGGTTAACATATTTTGCCTTCCTATCAACAAAATTCACAATGCTGCAACTCTACTAACCCGCTCTACAATAAACTCCACTCCCAAGGACATGGCAGTCTGTAAATGTTTATAGAAACTCTTGTGTTTGACTTGGCTCTGGAGGTGTTGCTATAATGTAGGATACTGATTTTGTGTTGACAGTTAACACACAATGTAGAGACTGCATGCTCATCTCTCAAACTTTTCCAAAAGGAGCAACTTGAAAATGACATTCTTTCATACCTACTCTAAATTTAGAATTCCAGTGAATTTATATTTGTTGTATGCGTAGCTTCTGTCAGGAAATGGGAGAAGTGAGGAGACTTCCGGGTCATTAGGTCATTGTTTTGCGGACAGGGGAGCCTAAGTCCCCGGATGATAATTGGTAGATAAAAGTAGTCTGAGTCATATTTTTTATTATACATTTAAAATGTTTAATCAGAAGTGAAACTGATTGGATAATGTCGATAGATAAACAATAACTGCAAATATAGATTACAGTATATTTATTTTTGTTGGGATAGTTTAATGATTACATTTAGATGTTTTTTTTTTCATTACAGATGGCATAATCATTTAAATCTATTGAGGATATGAGTATCATTCTAGCTATTTTTTTTATTGTTTCTGCGTTTAAATAAAAACAAAGTCACATTTGAGAATATTCTACGGGAGGCTTCAGCCCCCCTAAAATTATTACTTATTTTATCTGACAATTTTGAGGAAATAATATTTCACCCTATTACTAAAATATTGAGATAATTTAGAGGATAGTCTAGTTCAGGGGCAAGCAATTAATGTTCCCAAGGGGCTGTGTGACAATCTGGAATGGTTGTCTGGTGCAACTCCAACATCTATCCATCCATCCATTTTCTTAGCCGCTTATCCACATAAGCATTGCGGGAGTACTGGAGCCTATCCCTGCTGTCATCGGGCTGAAGCAGGGGTACACCCTGGCCTGGTTGCCAGCCAATCGCAGGGCAGACGGAGACAGACATCAATTGACCCCTCCGTACAGGGCACTTAACCACACCTCCTGAAGTGACGTCACGCCACGTGCGCTGACGTAAGACAAACAGTAAAAATGGCAAATACAATACATTCTGAACTGAGACAGACTCCATGCTTCTGATTTCATTCAAATCAACGATATATTATACATTCTAAATACAATACATTCTTAACTGAGAGAGACGCCATGCTTCTGATTTCATTCAATCATTCACACGTAGCAATGTTATGCTAGTGGAGAACGTCTCATTCATTTATACGAGACGTGTATTAAAAATCAAATTTAGGGCATATCTTCGTGCAAACACAGTCTGGTTAAGCTTCGGCCGCGAGCCAGCAAGAAAGCGACACGTTTGTGCAGTCCGATCATCGCTAAATATCGCTCAACAAAGAATAAGTGTGTCAATCGTTCACACGCAGCAGTGTTATGCTAGCGAAGAACTTCGAATTCATTTATACGAGACATGTATTGAAAATCAAATATAGGGCATACCTTCGTGCAAACATATGTGTTCCGGTTGATATTAGATGGATTTAGTTGATGATGGGGTCTTCCACAAAGTTTGATCCATCGAAGGCATTTTTCGTACTGGGTCTTCAGTTTTGGAAAGGGTACGAATCGAATTCCACCAACTAGCCTTTCAGGATACCTGTCGTCACTATTACAAAGTCCGTGACTACACCTCTTAACCATATTTTTTTGTTAAATAACCCAAATACGCGATAAAACGCTAACTATACCTATACTGGACCATGCAATGTTGTCTGAGAAAATGGCGGGAGCAAAAACGGGCTTTGGTTTATGCAGATCTCTGGCCTCTGATTGGTCAGTGACGTGGATTGCGCAATATCCACGGAGGGGTCAATTCAAAGATTGAAAGATAAAACAGGGATTCTCAAAGTGTGTCAAACGGGCTCCCTCTAGCGGTGAGTGAAATAAGTCACTGCCCAAGTACAGTTAAGTCGTTAATTAAATTAATATTCACTGCCATTAATCTGGAAGAGCTTTTATTTTTAAACATTTATTTAGTTACAGCTGTTATTCATTATTTTTATTTATTCAAAATTTCACACGTCTGATTTACTGCCGCTGTATTTATTTTTTATTTATTTTTTTAGGCAGTGGATGAACACTTGAAGGAAACCCAGGCTCAATACCAAACCTTAGAGAGGAAGTACAGCAAAGCCAAGAGAATGATCAAAGAATACGCACTATTACAAAGTCCGTGACTACACCTCTTAACCATATTTTTTTGTTAAATAACCCAAATACGCGATAAAACGCTAACTAAACCTGTACTGGACCAGTCAATGTTGTCAGAGAAAATGGCGGGAGCAAAAACAGGCTTTGGTCTATGCAGATTTCTGCCCTCTGATTGGTCGGTGACGCGGATTCCGCAATATCCACGGAGGGGTCAATTGCACTCACAATCACACATAGGGGTAATTTAGTTCTGAGGATCAGGTTTCAAATCCCAGACCCACCTGTGTGGATTTTGCATATTTTTCCGTGCCTGTGTGGGTTTTCTTCTGGCATTTTGGTTTCCTCCCACATCCCTAAAACGTGCAATAATTGGAGCTCCTGAAAAAATTGCCCTTAAGTGTGATTGTGAGTGCGACATTTGTTTGTCTCTCTGTGGCCTGCTAGTGGCTGGTAACCAGTTCAAGGTCTACTTGGCGTCCTACCTTGATGATAGCTGGGATAAGCTCTGACACTCCTGCAACCCTTATGAGGATAAGCATCTCAGAAAATGGATGGATGGATCTCAATTTCTGACCCATGATGCCAATTGAAAGACTTAAATCTTTGTTCTTCCAGGCGATTAGGGGTGGAGCTGGGCAAGGTGCAGGTATACCAGGAAGCCAACAGAGGTAATATAACGTCTCACCAGCGACAATATGACCTGCCTGTGTCAAGGAAATCTTCCCTCCAAACATTTCCAGGCCCACGCCTGCCTCAACAAGCATGCCAATTTTTTTGGTTTTTTGAAAAGTGATTCTGCCTGACAGCAGCGATATACTGACATAATTAAGGCTAAATCTTATGGCTGTCGTTTTTAAATACATTTCAATCTGTTCAGATGTTATACAATACACTTAGTTTATACAAGTACTTTTTCTCTTTGTGTTAAAATCATAGAGTAAGATATTTTAACACTGTGTGTAATCAAAAATGATCCAAGTGTGAGTGTCTTGTTTTCCGCATGACTCCGGGAAGGACCCATTGTTGCTCTTAAGTTTGTGGTGATGGAACATTTTTGGAACACAAACATCTGCATTTTCACACAGTGGGGTTGTGTGGGAGACACCGCCTACTCATGGAGGGCATAATAAGCCTCGTTCTTATCTTCTTCCCATGTCGTCTTTTGTTCCCATAGAAACACGTGTACAAATCCAAGAGTCTGTGCGAGGGAAGGATGTCTTTGTGATTCAGACTGTGTCCAAGTAGGAATGAACTCCAAAGTTATTTTCAGCAGTTAATTTTCTCCTCAGACATATCTTCCTCGTTTTGAATCTTATATTTTCATTCTCTTAAACCCTCTGCTGACCAGAGATGTTAACACGACTATAATGGAGATGCTGATCTTGGTGTATGCGTGCAGGACATCTTGCGCAAAAAGCATCACTGGCGTCCTCCCCTACTTCCCGTACAGTAAACAGTGCAAAATGAGAAAGAGGGGCTCTATTGTCTCTAAGCTTATTGCCTCCATGATGTGTAAAGCAGGTGAGTATTATCTCTTTGCTTTTTGGATCACTTTCCAGGCCAACTTAACGGAGACGTATTTTTGAATAAGGATTCATTTTAAAAGTTAATGTATACATAGACGGTGAAGCTTCGGGGTACATTTACAGAAACATTGTGGCAGCCAGAGAAGTGCCAGTAACTGGTAAACTAAATTCTTTCTATCCTTAAGTAGTGCACGTTATTCATATTGTTCATTGTAATATGGCTGAAGTTAGAGTTTGCAGTGCTGTAGAATTACACAATATCAGCCATTTTTTCGTCTCATGAAATATATAAGGTTGTGGTGTATGTTATGATGCGGTCGGTGAATGTGTACATAAATGCAAGTGATTTTAACAATGTTTGGTGTGCACTGACAGCACATTTGTAATAGAAGGCATTAACATTAAAGGGGAAACTTAGATTAAAATATAATTCCGTTGCAACCGCGTGGCCACATTTTGCCACTCCACCAGTCCAACTGTTATTACCTGTTCGCCTTGTGTAGGTCTCACACACCTGATCACTATGGACCTCCATCAGAAGGAAATTCAAGGCTTTTTCAACATCCCAGTGGATAACCTAAGAGCGTCGCCCTTTTTGTTGCAGTACATCCAAGAAGAGGTGAAATGCTCATTATCAAACCTGATTTCACCTTGTATCGTACTGTCGCTACGCTTCCTGGTCACTTCCTGCCCATGTAAATAAAAAAAAAAAAAAGCTGTATTTTCAGAACAATGATTAACCATTATAGTAACAACTGTTTGCTCAATGATGTTTTTTTTTTTTTTGTTTTGTTTTTTAAAGACAGACAGAGCAGTTCAGGTGGAAAGTATATGTAAAAATTCCAATTAAGAAGTAGTGCACATCGAAAATGATTGCTTAAAAATCTGTGAAACAACTGGGCTGTGAAAGATCTGCAATATTTAGAGGGTTCACTGTGTATGTAAAATTGTTTCATTTTGAAGTCTGTCAGTATTAAATCTTTTGAAGATTGATTTATCAATTATTCCATTCAATAATCAAATAATTTGATTTGACCCCTTTTGCCTGCATGTGTGACCTTTTATTCTCGGACCCTCCAGATCCCTGATTACAGAAATGCTGTGATTGTGGCCAAATCCCCTGCTTCTGCCAAAAGGTTGGTTCTTCTTTTCTGAACTGCACACAGTAAACCATCCCTCCACTTCTTATACTGTTTGTCCTCAGTGAGGTTGTAGCAAAGAAAAGATGTGCAAAATTCATATGGTAATTCCACTTTGCTGTTATCGTATCATTTCATTTTGTATTGTTCTGATGCAATCAGTAGAGTGATCTAAAAATTTTCCACATAAATTGCGTATTTTGTGTAGGCGTGTGCATTGTCAAAAGAGGAATGAAGAAACAGTGCTGTAGTAATGTTTGTACTTCACCAGAAAAGTGGTTCCACACCACCACTAAAGTCCAGTAGAGTAAAATTAATCACTTAAGTCTCAGTTCACCAATAAATCACAATCAAGAGAATTTAAAGATTGCACGCATGCCATTTTGGCTACATGGAAGCGTACTGTGCCATCATTTTTCATTTAATTTGGAGGTATTTGGAACAAGCATTGTTTTGACAGTCTTGACAGTTTTTGTAAAATGTGAACCAAAAAAAAAAATCTCATTTTTATTTGGTTGTTTTTCAATTTTACCCAAGTAAAGAAAAAATAACTGCAACTTTTACCTGGTTGTTGTGCAATTTTACCCTAAATCTACTCAATGCTGAAGGACAAACACTGTCGGTTAGCAATGATTATTTCAATTAAAATAACATCATATAACCCCATTTTATTAGTACGTGAGTAATTTTCCAATATGTCAATATTGTTGACATTTTCTCCTGCTGAGCCCCACCTCCACACATGCACGCTGAGTGTTGAGCAGTCTAAAATCCTCTGACAACCAGCAAATCACACATGCTGTATCGTATTTTTCTGCTTGTCACATGTCACTTCGGCATTTCCACTTCCACGCTTTAGTTAAAGGAGTCTGAACAATTGATCTCTTTCTGGCACACAGGGCCCAGTCATTTGCTGAGCGCCTACGTCTCGGTATTGCGGTGATCCACGGCGAAGCTCAGGATGCCGAGTCCGACCAGGTTGACGGACGACACTCACCACCCACTGTCAAGACCACCGGTGCAATTCATCCAAGCATGGAGATCCCATGTATGAGTTGTTCTTATATTAGCATATCTCTGCATTCCTCGTTCCATTGGATTGATCCTGCATTGTGTGACACAATTCAATTTTTTTTTTCGCTCTCATGTGACAATTCTCAAATGCGACAAAGAAGGCTGAAGAGAAAAATCTGCATGAAATCAAATTTAGTAAGATCAGGCTTCTTCCAAATGTGCAGATATGTGTCGGATATCTGGTAATGCGATGGGTCAGCCCGAGCAAAATAAACTGCATCTAATGGTCGATATCAGAATCAGCTTTATTGGCCAAGTATTTAAACAACACGCAAGGAATTTGTCTCGGGTAGTCGGAACCGCCTTAGTATGACATACATGTTTCATACGACAGCAGACAGTTCAGAGAACACTTTCTTTTATTTAACTCACAGTTGTGCAAAGTATACAGTGTCTTCTCGCAGTTACATAAGTTAGAATGCCCATTAGAGTGATAGTCCAGTGCAATGGCCATTGTGCAAAGGGCGTCAAGGCATGGAGTGTATGCAAATTAAAGTGGCTAGTCGTGCGATAGTCTGGGAACATGTCTATAAAAATCTAATATTATACTAATTGCCCCAGCAGAATGTGACCACAAACTTGAGGCAGAAAATTAGCAGCATGTTGTAGTGGAATTGTAATTTAGCTGTTCAAGAAGTTCATTTAAGAGGGAACAAGCTTGTTGGAATGCCTGCTAGTTTCGCTTTGCATTGTTCGGGCGCCTCCCCGAGGGAAGGAGCTGGTGGCCAGGATGTAGAGGGTCCCAGAGGATCCTGCTTGCTCTTTTCTGACTTCAGGTGGCCTGCAAGTCCTCAAGAATGAGTAGGGTAGTGCTGACAATCCATTCAGCAGTTTTGATTCTCCATTGCAGTTGGCATTTGTCCTTTTTTGTGGCAGCCCCAAACCAGACTATGATAGAGGTTTACAGAGCAGATTTGATTAGCGCCATGTACAACTGTCTCTGCAGCTATCGTGGCAGGCCATGCTTACTCAGAAACCACAGGAAGTACATCCTTTGCTGGGCTTTTTTTGAGGTATTCGCTATGAGGTATTCGGATTATATATCATTGTCTATTTTTGCATCGGGACTTCTTGGTGTTGACACTTGTTGAGTTGTGGAATTGTTGAATTAAATCGAAATTGGGGCTCTTGGATCTGCTCTTTGTCCAACCTAATAGTTGTCTCAATTAGTCATCACCACTCGAACATCTCAACACCTAGGCCTTACTAAAACTGAAAGTTTACCCACCCCTCCATCGATCCATTTCCATAGCGCTTACCCTCACTAGGGTCGCAGATGATCTGGAGCCTATTCCATCTGATCTTGGGCGAGAGGCGGCGTACACCCTGAACTGGTTGCCAGCCAATCGCACAGCACAGAGAAACAAACAACCATTTGCACTCACAATCACACCTACGGGCAATTTAGAGTCTTTAATCAACGTATGTTTTTAGGAATTTTTCCATACTCTACCCACTCATCGTCTGAACTCACTGTTACACAAATTTTGTTCAAATAAAGGGCTCTTCACAAATGGATTGATCCATGAAAGAAATGGCTGATACTCTGAGGTTCGGCATATATACGCCACCAGCCTGGCTACTGTTCTGGAAATTGGTCCAAATGAAGTCGCTCATTGTTTCCTTCTCACTTCCAGTGTTGATACCCAAAGAAAAGCCCCCCATCACCGTGGTAGGAGATGTAGGAGGCCGCATCGCTATCATAGTGGTAAGAAGGGAAGAAATCCTTCTTGGCAAGAAAATAGCCGAGAAAAGGCCAAAGGTTTACACATCCGCTGGTCCCACAGGATGACATCATCGATGACGTTGACAGTTTTGTGGCGGCGGCAGAGACGTTGAAGGAACGAGGGGCCTACAAGATCTTCATCATGGCAACACACGGAATCCTCTCCTGCGACGCCCCCAGATTCATAGAGGAGTCCGCCATCGACGAAGTGCGTTCCCGAGCCGGTGTTGGCTGGGTTTCACCGCTCCTCGTTTTCATTTCTTCTCATTTGTCTGCCTAAAGGTGGTGGTGACCAACACGATCCCTCACGAACTGCAGAAGCTTCAGTGTCCCAAGATCAAGACTGTGGACATCAGCATGATCCTGTCGGAGGCCATCCGACGCATTCACAACGGAGAGTCCATGTCCTATCTTTTCCGCAACATAGGAGTGGATGACTGAATGATCTGCACGCACACACACACGTACTGTTACATGCCATTTGCCTTGTCTGACCTCAAAAGTGTACACTGTATATACACTGATGTCCTCCATGTTTCGTTACCTTTTAATGTAGAAGCAACCCATTCTTAGTGTTCACACATACTACTCCCTAAAAGTTAGCGATGTTGGGCCTTCAGATTAAATTTCTGCCCGAATCTAAAATGTGAAACAGTTGCTACTTTGCTGGCAATAATAAAAATCAGCTTACCCTCCCGAAAGGTTTGAATTGCCTCTAAAGGGCAAAAGATGGTGGGAAAGGGTGACCAGAGCAACTCTCTAGATCAAGGCACGGCAAATTATTGCTTTTGCCTGTTCACAAAAACAGTGAACAAGTGACTTTTAATGGAGGATAGGTTCTAAAACAACAACTGAATTTGACCTCTCAACTTTTGAATGCACAGCTCACTTCAATGATTCAGTACTTTTTGCACAATGTTCAGCAGAAGCTGAATTCCACACTACAACAGGAGTTTGGTCCACGACTGGAGCAGTACACTACCTGGTTCACTTAGAATTGTTTTTGGAAACGTTGCTTTTCAATGTCGGTTTCACATCTTCGCAACATGAGACCAAGGTGAGGTTTAGCTATTGATCACTATGACCTCTCCTCACATTAGCAGGTTACAACAGAAATGCAAGGAGACTGGAAGAGTCACAGAAATGACATCCTTTGGGGGGGGGGCTTATTTTCCCATTCAGCTCCTGGTTACAGAACAGCAAGTTGTGCTAAAAGAATTGAAACATGAGAGTTGGGTAGTGCATTTTTGGTCAACCCTGATATTTGATCCAGAGGCCAAATGTCCTGAAATTTTTCGAGTAATCGAGATGACTGACAGAACCCAACACAAAGTAGTACTTTTCTTCCACACAGTTTCATCCTCTTGATGTCACTCGTGTTTCAAGTAAAATGGCTGTCATAGCAGTCTCACATCTCACTCCTTCGTTTCTTCTTTCTGCGCATGAATCTCCCCTCCATGGCAATTGTTAGCGTTGTCCTCTTTCTTTACATTATTTGTAGTATTTATCGTTCCCGCAAAGCAGCCCAATACAACTTTTACATTTTTTTTTTTTTATGTAGAAGCAAGCATTGAATTTTCAGGGATATATTATTATAACAGGAACTGTTTTGTTTTGCGTCTGTTTTTCTCTCAGCAGTCGGGGTGACATTTGTAGCAGAGGTTGCTGGTAAATGAGCAAGGTGTCTTTAGAATTATTGTTAGTGATTAATGTCCACCAAGGAAGATTGTATCACACAAATGTGAGTGCCTTTGGGCAGAACATGCTTGCACACACACACACACACACACACAGACAAACGCAGAGAGGCACGAGTCCTTCACCAGATCTTGGAATAAATCAGGTTTTTGAGTAGCTTTGCGAAGCATCCTGCTGCTTTTAATTTTAAACCTCAGTCTTTTTTTCTTTTTTTTTTTTTTGTATTATGCTACTGATGTGGATGGAGTCATAAAGACTTATTGTTGCTATAGTTACAACTGGGGTCAACTCTACTACTTGCTAAATTTGAACTGGAATTAACAAATAATTTTTTATTTTTTTTTTAATAATGTCTTCCGATGCTTCTGAAATACTGCGGGAGTGTATACATTTGCTACGGACCATTATCTAATCAATACCTCCTTGTGTTTGATGGCTACGATACTACAAAGCTGTTCAAAGTTCTGGGATGACGTGGATGTCAATTTGTCCTTTTGAAAAGTGACATGTCACTCCTCTACCTGAGTCAATATTTGTAAAAGCTCGTTGTTAGTCTGGTGAAGGGTCATTGAGCCATCATCATCATCATGACCAAACACACATGGAGTTCGTTCTTATCACGTTTCCATCAAAGAGATAGAAAGCTAGGAAGCTTACACAGTTTTTCTAGCACACTAATTGACTGAAGCAGGTCTTTGTCACTTTGCCAAATGTGGGCCAAAAATATCTTGTATTTATTTACAGCACTAACTGAATAAACATGAAACTAAAGTGTCCCTTCTCACTTGTTTAGTTTATCTTAAAATATGCACACAGTCTAACTAACAACTCTTCACTTGCCTTTAGCATTATAATAAGTCTGTCTCTTGGGAATCTGTGTTTGTTCTCACTTCCACATAATGTCTCTCCATTACATCGATCCATCCATTTTCTTAGCCGCTTATCCTCACAAGGGTCGCAGGGAGTGATGGAGTCTACCCCAGCTGTTTGCCAGCCAATTGCAGGGCACATGGAGACAGACAGCCGCACTCAAAATCACACCGAGGGTCAATTTAGAGTGTCCAATTAATGTTGCATGTTTTTGGGATGTGGGAGGAAACCGGACTGCCCGGAGAAAACCCACACAGGCAGTGGGAGAACATGCAAACTCCACACAGGTGGGTTCGGGATTGAACCCAGGACCTCTGAACTGTGAGTTCAACGCTTTCCAGCTTCTGCATCGTGCCATCCTCATTTACATACATGTAAATTATAAATATTTGTCCTCAACACATGACCCCAGTATCTAACAGTTTTCCAACTGTTTCTATTTTCTGGTTGCCATTTTAAAAACAAAAGGCTGTTATCTCCTCATTTTTGAAATTTGTTTACATTGTTTTTTTCTTAGTTTTTCTTTCCTTCCTTTGTTATTGGCAGTTTATCCCTATGCATATTCAACACTGGGTTTAAAAAAAAATCTATCCAATTATAATGGATATCAATTATCCACAGGTTTTTGGTGTTCTCAATCCGGCACGTTCCCAAAAGCAAGGGTCAATCCACGTAGATTAAATATATACTCCAACTCCATCCATAATGTAAATACGGAGTCCGCTCATTCACAAACAGACAATATAAACATTTGTTTGTTCACGCGCATTTATAAAGAGGACAGAACAGAGGGTTCACTACATTTACGTTGTTGTGGTTCAACATGTTTATTGAAATGCGGAAAAACAGTTGTTGCTTCAGACAAACATTGTTGACATCCACTGAAGAACAGACCCAGGCAGAGAGGTCAAGATTGTCCCAACTCCCACTGTTTGGCACCAGCTTGGAACTACCATTGGTTCGGCAAACTACATGGCACATCTCGTAAATCCATGACTTAATTCCAAACCAAGCACAGGAATGATTATGATGAAAAAAAGAACATTTGGGGATAGTAAATGTAGTAGAAGTAAATGACAATTCCTGTCTTTCACTCAAATGCCTCAGTCTGCTCTATTGGAGCCGTGTAACTGCAGATGTCAGTAGTCTCGATAGTGATGCCAGGACAAGTTTTCCAGTTTAATTTCCACCCTGAGTATTGAGACACAATATGAACCAAATACCTTTTGGACCACGGTGTTCCAGGTCCGGTACATCCTTAACCCTTAAGCAAGGCACTTCACACATTCTGCCTGCTCCTGCATACCCATTCGGTGAATCAAATACTGTACTGTGGTCCACTTTATGAAGTGGGTAAACATTGGATGCATTCATGTTTTGGGTGTTAATGGAGGAAGGCATCGGTCTGACTACAATCAAAAGGAATTGAAGCCTTTGTTTGAACTGTAAACACACCTTGTTTTGCTTTTCATGAACACTGGGTAGACTTGGGATGCTTGTGAAAGTTTGGTATGGAACCCATTTGAGCATTTATTTACTATTCTTCATATGCAGTTTATTCATCCACACTAGTCAGACAGTTCAACGTACTAGTGGAATGACAATAGGGTACTATATAAAATGACTAGTAAAGTATTTTTTTCCACTACTACTGTCACCTTTGGCCTCATACTACACAAACTTTACTAGTAAACCACCATGCTGCATTACTATGACTACAGATCCAACTAGTATGTCATCCACTAGTAGCCTCCTGGACCTTATAACTAGCATGAAAATGCCCGCTATTGGTTTTACCCAATATTTTAGTTCTCCTAGTGCGGTAAAATGCCCAAGTTGTTGTACAATGACCGGGAACTTGGCTAGTTGACAGAGATGCTTTGTAGTTGTTCCACTAGTGCACTGAATGTACAATGTGGACCTTAAACAGGCTTTCAAGGACATCAAATAAAAGCTTAAATAGTTTTTGAAAACCTGTTGGAGCATCTAGTTAACATCCTTGAGATCAGGCATGTTCACACAGCCTCTTAAGTGGTGCCCAAAGCACCTGGCCTACTGTCCAGGACAAAAAAAAGTGCCCCCTTTTAGCTCCAGCCCTGATCCTACTAATGAAGGTACTATACTAGTAGTAGTACTATTGGTGAAATTATAAAATTCTCTTAGTTAATCACTGGTCCTTCACTAGTATTGTTAGTACTGCACAGTTTTGCCTCACTAGTAATTTTTAGTTGTTCTAATGTGCCCAGGATTTCTTACTAGTGTGCAGAAATGTCATGTAGTAGTGGAAAAACATTAGTAAGAGAGTCATTCTATTAGCGCGGTGAATTGTCTTAGTAATGAGGACAGAGCGTACTAGAGATCAAGGATTTTGAATAAAATGCTCAAATAGTTTTCCATACATTAAAGCTATGCAAAGACATTAAAGGCAAAAGGAGCTAACAAGGCAAATTAATTGTAAACCTGGCTAAAGAGAGTGAGAACCTAAAATCATGTCAAGGAGCACAAGTGCAGCAATAGAATTTTTTTTCTCTCCCCCCCCTCCCCCCAGTACAAATTCACCAAAACAGATACAGTTAGCAGATAAACGATGTTGCCAGTGCAAGATCTCAGCATCCATACAGGAAATCTTTTTGTCTGTGCACAGTATGATCAAGAGGTTCCAGGTGCGCTTCAATTAAACACGGTTTACAAATACATAATGACCAAAAAAAAAAAAAAAAAGATGCGCGAGGAGGCCATCTGCTGTCTGGGGAAGAAAAATTCGCTACAACACGACATTGGAGGCTTAAAAAAATGCTGTTGTTGTAGCACAAAATAATCCAAATTCCAGAAACAAGAATCCCAAGTGCTACGAAAACTTCACCCAGGGGCTTCAACTTGCAACCGTTCAAAACGTGTTTGGAGGAGTCTGAGCGATCAAAACAAATCGGAAGTCACCGCGCCGAATGGGCTCCCGCAACAAAATCACACGACTGAAGCCAAACATGCCGTGAATCAAACCCGGAGTGTGTGACGACTTGTACTAAAATGTTAAAAAAAACCCAAACAAACTCATATTTAAGAACGCAATTGTTTGTCTCTGTCCCAAAATTGGCGCGGTTAGGCTCCAGCGCCACCTGATGATGGATTCATGACATTGTTACCGTCAACTCCAACAACGATTAAATTCTCTCTTGAAAAAAAAAAGAGCATTTAAGAATGGTCAACTATTTATTAACACATGTGTTTGTTTGTTTAAAAATTCTGTTTTTTAGTCTGGATAATGATTTTTTTAAAACTACTGTAATACTGTCACTACACTTCTGTTTAAACTAAAGCTCATTCCCATACTTTCTACTGTAATGTAGTTGAACACTGTTTACGCTATTCAGTGGCTAATTCACAGCATTGAAATAATCTACCTTTTATTGAAAAAAAAAAAACAAGAACTAACATTTGTTTAAACATGACAAAAGAAGTCCATTGTAAAAGGAGTGATTTCAATTAATTTACAAGAACTTCCAAAGTTCAGAATTAGAGGTAGGACCCAACGAGTTTTATTTACTCCCATTGGACATTTACAGAAATATTTTTTTTCTTTTTCCTTTTATATTATAACCAATCTTATGTTGATTTGTTTTTATAGCTGTTCAATAAAATACAATGAAAAAAAATGTATCTGGGGAATTTTAGAAATACTGTATCTAACACTTGACACTTACATTGACCTTAATCTACTAAATTAATTTTTATAACTTAATCTTTATATATTTGTTTGAAGTTACGTCACTGGCTAACCAAAACACAAAACTGTTATGTAAAAAAAACATATTGCATGTAATGAACATTTTTAATAATCTGCAAATAGTGCAACTCTCCAGTTGACATTAATTTCCATATTCCCATTAATGCCCATACATTTTTTTAAAAATGCAAATACACATTATTTGGCACATTACTCAAATGTTTCTTATTTAAAAGACACATTACACCGTGCCCAATAAATATGATAATTTTTTTGCTTGACTTTTATTGGAAATGATTTGAAGTCAGCAAAAAAAAAGGTTTTGTCGAGTAAAATATTTAAATACTGTCAACTGACTGAATTTTATCGAATATTAAGAGAATATCTAAATTGAGCTACTGGGTGGCATTTTCCTCTCTGTTGTCCATAATTAATGAATGAATGAATATTGAATATTTTATGAAAACGTGAGCGCTACCTAAAGATTACCGAATCAGTTTGACCTTTTTATGTTTTTTTAAAATCTCATTTTATACAGAATATAATAACGGCGATTTTACCGAAGTAGTCTTACCAAAATGAAATGAATTAGCCCCTCCCCATGACTTTGTACTCGACCTCTGACCTTCTATCTTTGTGATTCCGAGTCAAGGGGGTCTACATATGTCTATGTAAACAAAATGTAAAACATTAATACATAAACAGAATCTCTATAAGCACATATTGAGACCCTGTTTGCCTGTTGAATAGTGAGCCCAAAAAAAAAAAAGAAAAACTTGACTGGATCATTGAATACAGCAAGGTGTCAGGTTTTTGCACTTGCCTTCCTCATAACTAACGTGACCTACAGTGGATACATGCAAAGTTGACACACCCCTGATGAATTGCAGGTTTTTGTGAGGTCACAATAAATAATTGCTTTTTCCAGGTTGGGGGGAGCCAATTAGGAAAGACTCCAATTAATGTGTCATCCACGGCAGATTAAGTCACAGGTGGTAAAATGGATATTATGACGAATGTGGTGGGGAGTACCAAATATTTGAGGGGTCGTTAGGGACAGAATTCAGGATTGCAAAAGCCGGTTGTCCATCGGAAATCTGAGAACACTTTTGGACCCCAAACACCGCACAGTGTAAAACATTTAAGGATGGACTCCAGACCTCAAATTAAGACTGCATCATACTTTTTCTCTAGCGCTTGTCATCATTCGGTTCAAAGGTGATCTTCTTTGGGTCCACCCTGGACTGGTGTTCAGAATCTTCACTTCATCTAACTGGGGATGTTTTTCGTTTGTTTGTTTGTTTTTTCATACCATTACCAGTGCAAGTATTTGCTCTTGAGTATTCACCGAGATAGAGTACCAATACCTTTAGTAATTTTGATGGACAATTAATGACACGTAATTCTTTTTTCTGGTGCACACAATGATTGGCCGATTGTCAACCCACTCCAGTGTAGCGCCAACTAATGGTGAGGAGGACTTATTCAATGTCTTTTTTTTAGTATCAATGATTGGTATCAGATGGTGCCCAAAAACTTGAAACCATTACATTACTCAGGCGATTATTTACCCTCCGTCACAAGAAACCTCACCAGGGGTGTGTGTGGTTTTTATTTTAGTACCCTCCACAAATCATTGCTTAAGTTAACACTTTGACGATATTTACAAAAACAGGACTGCCATAGCCGAAATGCAGATGAGCAGATTCTTTCCTTTGTTTATGGAGAAATAGACTGAAAATTCAGTTTTGTACGAAGGGTGGTGGGCTTGTCTTTATCTTTTTTTTCAATGTCGCTAACAGGGCAGAATTTGGGACAAACTGGGCACTTCTCGTCATCGCTTTCGTTCTCCGTGCATATTCAGTCTAGTTCCAGTGCAGGCAGTTTAGCAACAACTTGTGCAGTCGACAAGTAGCACGGCGACAATCCTCCGCGACACATCCTCTGTCACTCTGGAAAGCACTTAGTGACAAGCCTGCTTCTTTCCATCCTCCCCGTAGGACACTTTTTACCACAGGGAGAACAAAACAAATCATCGTTAAATCAAGTACAGGGAAGCTGAATCCAGTTTTTTCCTCGTTGATTGCCAAGACAGTCGCCGGGAGGATACACAAGGAAGATTGTGGGTTTCACACAAAGTGCATTCTGGGATTCCTGCACAGGGGGTGGGGGGGTGGGGGTTTCTCGCTCTTCTCTGTACGACATTCTGCTTGTCGTCTTCTACGTTGCACTTTGTCAAGTTCTGTCTGCTTCGGGCTGCCCGCTGTCAGTGATCGCCTGAACTACGGTCCGTCGGTGTGAAAGCAGAGCACCGCGTCCTCGCGTCATGGAGGGGAAGCGGCGCTGCAAGCGGTCTAGGAGGGCTTGGGGGGCTTCAGAGCGTCCACTTGGGTCTCCAGGTCAGTAATCTGGGAAAAAAACAACACAATGAATTTCAGATGAGTAAAAGTGCTCAAGTTCAACACGTCCCTAGAAAGCACAAGCGTGTTGTCATGTGAGACCATAAATGCGACATTTACTTAGTTACAAGTACAATTTTGGATAATTTGTACTTGTTAGAGTGGTTTGAATGCACCAAACCCATTTTTCTTTAAGTCTTTTTGTTGAGAAGCAACTTGTACTTCATTCCATTGACCTCTTCTGATCACATGGTGCTCAACTTCACTGTTTCGACTTTACGACACCTGAGTCTTGTCCGCCATTTTGTCTCCAGCCCCATAGTGTACTGTAGGCTGTCTGTGTTTGCGCGCCATCATTTTATCAGCATCCTCGCCTTTTTCACCCTCCTTTTTCGCATCAAGGCCCCAAAACAGAGAGCAGGATCTTCTCGCGATGCGGGTGCAGACAAGTGGAAAGCCATTACGAAGGAAACAAAGCTGGATATCATGAAAAAGTCAGAGAAAGGCGAGACGCCGACGATATGGGTCAACAAAGCTTTTCTATCGGCCAAATGTTCATTCAGGAAAATCCAGTGTATGTTAAGTACTGTATCTTCTTTTTTCATTTGCATTTGTATTTCATCAATATGAAGTATAGTCCGTGTATTTGGACTTTCAGTTAGAGATTTAGGGTGTATTAAAGGGTTGATTCTGATTTACGCAGAGATTCGGGTTTTGTCGCCAGCGTAGGAACGGAACTCGTTTGTAACGCATTCGTAAGTCAGGCTTACTCTGAGATTCAAACCTCGAAACTCTGGACTGTGAGGCAGAGGTGCACATCGCTTTTCTTAAAAGTAGCAACAGAATCAACTGAGTTTTACACTTGATTCACCTTTTCCTGCAGGTGTTCTGCCTCCTCTTTGCGTGAGACCTGGCTGTCTTCCTCTGCTTGGCGCTGAGCCGCCTCCTTCTTCAAGTACTCAACCTCCCTTGCAAGGGAAACATGCGAGCATCAGCAACGTCGTCGTTACTCCCAAAAAGCAAGTTTATTTCACGCCCTTACTTTTGCTGATATTCTTTGATCATTCTCTTGGCTTTGCTGTACTTCCTCTCTAAGGTTTGGTATTGAGCCTGGGTTTCCTTCAAGTGTTCATCCACTGCCTAAAAAAATAAATAAAAAATAAATACAGCGGCAGTAAATCAGACGTGTGAAATTTTGAATAAATAAAAATAATAATGAATAACAGCTGTAACTAAATAAATGTTTAAAAATAAAAGCTCTTCCAGATTAATGGCAGTGAATATTAATTTAATTAAAGACTTAACTGTACTTGGCCAGTGACTTATTTCACTCACCGCTAGAGGGAGCCCGTTTGACACACTTTGAGAATCCCTGTTTTATCTTTCAATCTTTGAATTGACCCCTCCGTGGATATTGCGCAATCCACGTCACTGACCAATCAGAGGCCAGAGATCTGCATAAACCAAAGCCCGTTTTTGCTCCCACCATTTTCTCAGACAACATTGCATGGTCCAGTATAGGTTTAGTTAGCGTTTTATCGCGTATTTGGGTTATTTAACAAAAAATATGGTTAAGAGGTGTAGTCACGGACTTTGTAATAGTGACGACAGGTATCCTGAAAGGCTAGTTGGTGGAATTCGATTCGTACCCTTTCCAAAACCGAAGACCCAGTACGAAAAATGCCTTCGATGGATCAAACTTTGTGGAAGACCGCATCATCAACTAAATCCATCTAATATCAACCGGAACACATATGTTTGCACGAAGGTACGCCCTATATTTGATTTTCAATACATGTCTCGTATAAATGAATTCGAAGTTCTTCGCTAGCATAACACTGCTCCGTGTGAACGATTGACACACTTATTCTTTGTTGAGCGATATTTAGCTATGATCGGACTGCACAAACGTATTGATTTCTTGCTGGCTCGCGGCCGAAGCTTAACCAGACTGTGTTTGCACGAAGATATGCCCTTAATTTGATTTTTAATACACGTCTCGTATAAATGAATGAGACGTTCTCCGCTAGCATCACACTGCTACGTGTGAATGATTGACACACTTATTCTTTGTTGAGCGATATTTAGCGATGATCAGACTCCACAAATGTATTGATTTCTTGCTGGCTCGCGGCCAGAAGCTTAACCAGACTGTGTTTGCACGAAGATATGCTTAAATTTGATTTTTAATACACGTCTCGTATAAATGAATGAGACGTTCTCCGCTAGCATAACACCGCTGCGTGTGAACGATTGACACACTTATTCTTTGTTGAGCGATATTTAGCGAAGATCGGACTGCACAAACGTATTGATTTCTTGCTGGCTCGCGGCCAGAAGCTTAACCAGACTGTGTTTGCATGAAGATATGCCCTAAATTTGATTTTTAATACACGTCTCGTATAAATGAATGAGACGTTCTCCGCTAGCAGAACATTGGTACGTGTGAATGATTGAATGAAATCAGAAGCATGGCGTCTCTCTCAGTTAAGAATGTATTGGATTTAGAATCTATAATATAGCGTTGATTTGAATGAAATCAGAAGCATGGAGTCTGTTTCAGTTCAGAATGTATTGTATTCTATTTGCCATTTTTACTGTTTGTCTTACGTCAGCGCACGTGGCGTGATGTCACTTCAGGAGGCGTGGTTAAGTGCCCTGTACGGAGGGGTCAATTGTCGTTAATTCCCTCGTGAATTACCTTACACAGCGACTGAGCCTCCATCCAGTAACCTTCCAGTTTCTCCATCCTCTCTTTACTGTCCCGGATGCTTTGTTCCAGCTGAGCACGCTCCATTCGCCAACGCACTTTATCCTGCTCTGCATGAGCCAACTGGGGGTGGGGGGAGTTTATCAGAGTTGAGCTGGCAAATGAAGGTGCATGTATATTGGTGTACAAGAGATATAGAACTCGTGCACCTACGTCATAAAATCATGTGACTTTTGTTTACCTCGCCATATTGCCGGTCTTGCAAAACATTGTTCACTGTTAAGTCGGTTGGAGACGACACGAAAATATGTGTTATAGCACGATGCCCAGAGTCCTGTCCGATACCGTTACACATTTAGAAGGTGAAAATAAATGAAGGTACATGAAAAATTACATAATCTCAGCATACAGGACCTGTATTTCACGCCGAAGTCGATGTTTTCGCCGATAAGAAATTGGACTGTTAACCCACTTCCGCTTGTCTTGGACAACTGGATCTACACATGGATCTGGTGAGTAAGTCGTCAAGATTCGCACGGAAAAGTTTGAAAGTATATAAAAGTCTGGACACATACAAATACTTCGTTGTTGGATCTGTTCTCATCAGGAATAAATCCCACATAGTGACGGTTTTGACGGCTCGTGAACGCGGAAGCGCTCGGCCACACGTTAACCTTTGCCGGAATCCATCTATCTTTTCAGCTAGTATTCAATATACATGCCAATATTTGAATAATGAGCCCTGGATATACACAAACTCGCATTCATTATCTATGATTGAGAAAAAAAAAAAGAGGACCAAGTCGTCTCCACGGAATGTACACGAAAGTGATTGCGGGCACACGTTAACCTCTCTGCTGCGACAGACTGTTTATTCTCTTTTTTAAAATACGCATTGTTCTCAAATGAGCCAACTTGCCATTATAAATACTTCTTGAGAATTTGAGATTGAGAAGAATAATTCCTACCTGATATGAAGCGATCGCTACACAGGCGTGTATATTTTGGTTGGGCACCATACGTCACGTTTAATTGACGAAATCCATTAAACTTTTCTGGTCTTTTCAGATGGTATTCCATAGAATGACCTCTTTGAATATCTGTCTCGTCTGTTGTGACAATCAACAGCACAACAATTCTCGGGCATTGTGAATATTCTGCTCCGGTTCAATGTCCCACACACTGTCGAGCATCTCTTTTTGACTGGCAATATGGCGCCGTGAAAATGGTGACGTCACATGCACGAGCTCTATTGCAAGTTTTGTTGACTTTAAATGGACTCTCACCTTCCTCTTCAGCAGCTGGATTTCGGCTTGGGTTACTGCATGTTTGATTTGAAGCTGAAAGAAGATGGAGATTGTAGGATGTGAGTGTAAACAGAGAGGTTCTCTTTTGTTTGAGTGAGTTGAGAAAATAAAATACCTGAAACAGTTCTGATCTACAATGGAACATAGTTCTCCCTCACAATACTGCAGTTCGTCGGTCAATTTTAATACAATTTACGACCATTCCCCCTCTGAATGTTTCAGACGTGGACAATTTCGTCTTAGTTGAAACAATTTAACATTTCTACAATTCCTAATTTGGATCACACCCAGTAATGACAAAAGTAACGAGACGAAATGTTATTTTAACATGCAATGACTAAATGGAAGAAGCGGTGAAAGTGGACGAGAAAGTACAAAGCAAAGTACCCGAGTATACCAGAAAGATGACGTAGCGAAAGTTATGCCTTTGAATTTTTTTTTAATTCAAGCAGTAATTCAGTTTTACAACAAGAAAACAGACAGGGATATCATTTGGAGTTTTTTAAATTTGTAAGTGGGCTTTGAAATGTGTAGTTCATAGTTTATAGGTGGTTTGGTGTGGTATGGTTACCACTGTAATTTCAAAGAACTCACGTTTGTTGACATTTTCTTTGTAATTTTGCAATTGTAAGTTCTTAATAAAAGTGTTCTGATGGGATTGTAAATGCTGTAGTCTAATTGTTTTATTAAGACATGTATTGGTACCTTCAAATGGATTGTGCACGTCTGATGTTGCTCAAAGGGGTCAAACGGAGCGCTCAGGGGCTTTTGTTTGCTCAGACACATGAAAAATTAGAGGGAACATTGAGCATGAGCCAAACATAGTCGTGCATCTGCCACTAAATTAGCCTACTAGCATTAAAAATGGGTGAACTGTTATTTTTCTGACCTGATGTTTGAAGTAGATCTTTCTTGTCCAGTCTGTTAATATTCTCATTCATACAGGTTTTTGTATTCTGGCTGTCTTGGAAGATGTTTCATCTCTCATCCAAGCAGGCTCACATTAATCTCTGGCATTTGTCTTCCTTTTCGAGTTTCAATTAGCAGTCCAGTTTTGAGAGATTTTCAAGCTTAGCTACAGCTCCTTGTTGAAATTTCCTCTGGAGCAAAATTTTTCCTCAGTAGCACGGCAACAAGTTTGTTTCGTCCTCCTGAATGGCGTCTTAAGAAGATGGTCCAATGGGGATGAAAAAGGGATGAACCAATTTGGATTCAGTTTTTGTAAAATCTTTAGGGGTCTCTGGAAATCTCAAGACAGCAGTCTATTGCCTGCGTTTGCCCAGTAATGGTAGACCACCTTTGTGAGGCAGAATTCTGCCTGTCTCACTTTGTGCTTTTATTTACAGTAGAATGCAATCAGCAAAGCTAAATGTGGAACACAAATGTTTCATATATTAGCCTGACATGAAAATTAAGAGTGCATATAAAAAGCATCTGAAAACATTGAACGTCTGAACTGGCACTCGCCACCACCCTCCACTGTGGTGGTATTTTAATTGTGCTAGTGCCAGGAACGAAACAGTCGCATTTTGGATTCACTTGCAAGTCGTCTTAATTTTTTTTTTTTTTAATCACAAATCAAATGAAAAAAAAAAGTATTTTGACAAGAGCTGCAATGCACAGAGGCCATGCAACAACTTCATTTGTTTTTTTTTATTCTGTGACTGTTTTGACTTACTGCACGGTACACAGTTGTACGGTGGCGACTAGCCAATTATATGGATCACGGAGGCATCACCCCCGAGATAAGAAATTCCAAAGAATTATGCGTCCAATGAGGAGCTGTACAAATGCCCATGAAAGGCTGTGACCGCGGGAAATGAATTGAATTAATTCAATTCATTGTGGAAGATGACTGATGAGAGCTGCTGCAAACCAGCAGCTAAGTTAACTCCCTGACTTAGTAGAAGCAACGTGGATTTACACATGTACGGCATCAAGATGGCTCTCTTCTTCTCTGTTCACTTCACGTCTTGCCCGTTTATTTGAATCAGAAATGTGCAATTTCAACAATTTTCACACACACACCAATATATATATATCAATATAAATCACAGACCAGAGAACTAAAATTCAAAATCCATTTATTTAATCATAATTTATGATGTATTTATGAATTTACTCTTCATGATCCAGGTGAGGCTGTGCCTCTCCTGCGTCTCCTGCCTGCACTTCCCTGGTTGTGTTGCAACATGCTGGACAGCACTGAGGTCTATTGAAAGAGCAAGAAGAAGAGGCTGAGCAGGTCCCCAACTTAGCTCCAGTCATTATGTTTTGTTTCCAAAAAGCAAAAAGATCTGCGTATGAGTAATGTTCAATGCGCTAACTATTGATGCTCATTTTCTTTCGCCCAGTACATTTTGGTATTTGAATATACAATGTTTGATTCTCTTGTGTTGGTCTTACAGTCCACTTCAACTGAGTGCCATACACACTGCTTGAAGCAAGCATTTTCTGCCTCTAATTTGAAGTGTTGTGCAAGCAAGAGTGACAACAGGTCCGAATGCAATATTTTAAAAAGTGTGTTTTAATTACTTCTTATGTGTTTGAAGAGTGGGGGAAGGTTAAAGCAATAAAAAAAATGTTTTTGATATGGTCTTTGTATAATGTGGACTTTCACTTATTGTGGGTGGTGGGTGTGGAAAGTATCCACACGATAAACCTGGTTTTGCATTAACAAATGAGGATTGAAAGTCAAACATACCTCCTTGAATTTGTGGGTCAACTTCTCAGGGTCCAATTCTACAGGAGACAAGGAGTCCTGGTGCTCGGCCAGATCGAAAACCTCAATGGAGTTTGGAAACATTGGACTCATCTCCTCATCCTCATCTGTCGCATATTCACCTGTCTGGAAGAAAATCAACAACATGTATTTTCTTTTCATCTTGAGTTATTACATGTGCTTTGAAAATTACGATTTGGGGGAGATTCTCCCCAAAGTTATGAGAACAGACTTGAAACATTTTATAAATTCCATACCTGTTGTCGTTGACCAATACACCCTTGGAGGGGCAAACACAAAACACTGCTGTGCTATTGGACACATTTCCTCCTAAATTGGGGTCCACCCATCCATTTTCTTTTGCTGCTTATCCTCATGAGGGTCGCGGGAGTGCTGGAGCCTATCCCAGCTGTCAATGGGCAGGAGGCAGGGTACATCCTGATCTGGTTGCCATCCAATCGCAGTACACATCGAGACAAACAGCCACACTCACAATCACACCCAGGGGCAATTTCGAGTGTCCAATTAATGTTGCATGTTTTTGGAATGTGGGAGGAAACTGGAGTGCCGGAGAAAACCCACACAGGCACAGGGAGAACTTTTAAACTCCACACAGGCACAGGCTTTACCACCTGCTCCAAGGTGCTGCCTCACTCATTTAAAGGAAATCTTTCCATTAGGAAACATTTCGTGTATCTAGAGAAGATATTCCCCACTCTGACCACAAGGTGGGGAAAACGGACTATGTTTGGGAACACTGGAAGCCTCATAGTGGCACAGCCTTAAACTCGAGCCCACCTATCACTAGTTTGAGAAATCCTTCATTTTGACCTTGACCAAAGTTCTGATCTTACAAATTCTCGTTTTTTCCGAATGTACAAAAATGATCAAAGACACACACCAACATTTTGTAAATATTTCTGGGAGCTCTTACAGCGGCGAATAAGGGGATTCCACATTTTCTTCTATTTCCAGTGGCTCTTATGATGAGGTGTTACATTCCATTTTAGTGTACAGAACGTGATCAGTTAGTCTTACCTCCTCCTCATCGTCCATGTATTGCTTGTATCGCTGCTCCATCATTTCTCGTTGCCATCTCTCTTGTTCCAGAGTTTGCTGGATCAGCTGAGCCACTTCGCTCTGCTCACCCGGCTTCTCCCGACCAATCACAAACCTGGAAATAATGTCTTTTAAGGTAATCCTTTTGATCAAATCTTTTTATAAAGTACACAAAAACACTAAAAACGTTTAAAAATTGTCAAATCGTGATTAAAATCACAAATCTCAACAGAAATAAAGGTTGTCTAAACAACAGAAAACATGCCCAACATGTACAGGCCAATAAAAAGTAATTGCGTCGCATACTTGACAGTGCCTGATGTGTTGCGTAGGACAGAGGCAGCGAAGCTCTGAGTCACACCGACCAGGCTGGTGCCATCGACCTCAACAATCAGATCGTTTACTTGGATCCTACAATTCAGATCAAGATAGAACAAATGAATGTGCAGAACAAATGTGCAGAAGTTAAAAATATATAGACTACTAGGATGTTTGTGGAAGATGTTGGAGGTCCTTTATAATTTAACATTATTTGCGAATCTAACACTCTATTGGCATCAATGTTATTTTTTCTACAGCTGAACTCCAAACATCCACTAAGCTCTTACAGTGAAGCAAATAAGTATTTGAACATCCTGCTGTATTGCAACTTCTCCCACTTAGAAGTCATGGAGGGGTCTGAAATTTTCATTGTAGGTGCATGTCCACTGTGAGAGAGACAATCTAAAAAGAAAAATCCAGAAATCACAATGTATGATTTTTTAATGATTTATTTGTGTGATACAGCTGCAAATAAGTATTTGAACACTTGACAAAAACAATGTTATTATCTGGTACAGTAATCTTTGTTTGCAATTACAGAGGTCAAACGTTTCCTGTAGTTGTTCACCAGGTTTGCACACACTGCAGGAGGGATTTTGGCCCCCTCCTCCACACAGATCTTCTCTAGATCAGACAGGTTTCTGGGCTGTCCCCGAGAAACACTGAGTTTCAGCTCCCTCCATTGACCAAGTCCTGTTGTGTAGTCCTCACCTTTCTAAGGATCATTGAGACCCCACCAGGTGATATCTTGCATGGAGCTCCACTCCGATTGAGATTGAGCTTCTTCCATTTTCTCACGATTGCTCCAACAGTGGACCTTTTTTCACCAAGCTGCTTGGCAATTTCTCCGTAGCCCTTTCCAGCCACGTGGAGTTGTGCAATTTTGTCTCTGGTGTCTTTGGACAGGTTTTTGGTCTTGACCATGTTGCAAGTTTGAGAATTACTGATTTTATGGGGTGGACAGGTGTCTTTATGCACCCAACGACCTCACACAGGTGCATCTGAATCAGGATAATACATGGAGTGGAGGTGGACTTTTAAAGGAGGACTAACAGGTGTTCAAATACTTATTTGCAGCTGTATCACACAAATACATCATTAAAAAAATCATACATTGTGATTCTGGATTTTTCTTTTTAGATTATCGCTCTCACAGTGGACATGCATCTATGATGAAAATTTCAGACCCCTCCATGATTTCTAAGTGGGAGAAGTCGCAATATAGCAGGGTGTTCAAATACTTATTTTCTTCACTGTATAAGACTGCAAACGGTCCATTCTTACCTCGGCCATTTGCCGACAAAACATCAATAAATCAATATGTGAAGGTGAACGTGTCTGATGAAGAGAGAAAAATGCATGCAGTGATAAACTTGACGGAAAAGCTAAGCCATCTAAAACTTCATTAAGGCAAGCAAGCGAATGTTATGAGTACAGATAGGCAATCCACATCAGATGAGAGGCTAAAATGAGTTTGTAGAAACAGCTCAGCGGAAAATATTGTGTGACATTTACAAGGCCTAAAAACTCAAAATGGACGAATGAAACCTTTTAGACAAAACACAAGCCCAAGATAGAGATGTGAAAAACCAACACGTGCTCTTTCCTTCAACCTCTGGATCCATTTGCCTTTGAGTAGCAGAAACTAGCTGAACGGCTCAGACGGTTCGAATGTGCAAATCGAAATGAGCTTTACCTGCCATCTCGCTGAGCAGCTCCGCCCTCAGTGACCGTCTTAACGAAGATGCCCAGTTTCTCCAGACCCATATCAGCTCCTGCGCCCATCCCTATGATACTGATTCCCAGACCGTCATTGTCTGAAAGGCACACAAACACGAGCACAATATTTTGTCATGTAAATGTATCAGCAGATATTTTAGTGATTCCATATGAAAGCCGGTGTTACTAATTCAACACAATAGCCAAAAAGTATGCATCCCTTTCATCACATGGTTTGAAATTAGTTCCATGTCGAGAGAAGCACACGGGGAGGTTGCTAGTTCAATTCCTTCACCTCCAGAATAACACTTCTAATTAGGCTAATCGCCACTGACTTTAATCTCATAATGGGATCACATAGGTGTTCGTCAACGGATGAATTGCATGTATGTCTACTAACAGCACTGCCTTGTTAGTAACTAAGTGAGTGAGTCAAATATTCCTCCTCCACAAAAGATGACACATTATGCATATATCATTTTACTCTTGAGACTGTGACAGTCCCAGGGTGCACATGTCTGGAAACAATGAGTCCCAGCCCTGGAACGATGAGTGCCTGCAACAAACTTTAGGGTGGTGTTGCATCAAGTCCAGCTATATTGCAGATTTTTATTTGTACAATTTGAGCAATTTAATCATGCTGCCCGTGGCTCTTGTGCTTTCTCAATGTAAATATTTTGTTTCAGCCTGCACCAACAGCAATTTTTTAGGACAATATATTTTCCCCAAAACTATGCTGATAAAAGAAAATTTAGGCCACTTATATAATACAACATAATAATGCAGGTAGATATTTTTTTCACTTTTAAAGAACATTGAACAATGGCTTTCCAATGCATAACAACAAATAAAACATCTTGGATAAATCAACAATATAAATAAATCAGATTCGGGCTCTGCTTGCAAAAATTGCACTTAAACAAATATTTAACATGTGGTCAAATGGATCTTTAACCCACTAAAGAGGTCCCAAGAATGTGTTAAAGCCTGTCAAATTTGAATGAATAAAAAATACCATGTAAGTACTTGAAAGTATAAAGAGTTTCTCACTGTTTTCAAAACAGTTGGAATACATTTTAACGTCATTATCTTTTTAGTCTTTGCTTTTGTGTTGTATGAATGTTGTCATGTACGCAATTTATAATTTCTGCTGCCTCTTGGCTTTTGAAAAGGAAACTTAATCTCTCCATCAGATAAATAAATGATAAACAAAATGTAAAATAAGGCCTGCCCTTGAGATGCTTGACTGTGATGGAAGACCTCTACCTATCAGTCCAAAGATGCTGAAAATTAGTTCACTGAAGTCAACTACTGTGTGTGTGTGTATGTGTTATGCAGGGCAACTCCACCTGTTGAAATTTCAACAGTGTCACCACGTTCGAGTGACAGTTAACATTCCCGTTTTCCCAGTTATGGGCATTGACGGAGAAAACAATGTACTGCCAACGGTGCTGTCGTGAGCACCACTGGCAGTACCACAAGAAGTACCACAACAATGAAAAATTATTGAGTGTAGAAAAATACTCCAATGTCCATTGTATGGAATGATAACCTGCCCTACTCTCCCTGTGATTGGCTAGCAGCAAACCAGGACTCTGACTTGTGATTCACTCTTGTATGAAAGCTCTTCACCAACACACACACACGTGTAGTGTATGTAGGGCGGGTCTTAAACCATGCGTCAACGGCAGCAGAATGAATATGCTTCGTGCATCCCTGCTAATTTTTGTGGATCTCAGATGCGAGACGCACATTAAATGAAATCCCAATTATGATTGATACTGCCAGAGACGTATTAATTTAACATGTTATTTATTGTTGAAGTTTGCAGTCCTGTACAATTGGACAGCATCAGAACAAAGGTTATTCCTAATTTTATTATACAGTGTTGTGCAAGTGGTCATGAGTTTGTGGCTGGCTGTGCTTGTCTGGAGTTACACAAGAGGCTTGTCTGAGTGATGCAGCTATGTAGCTGTGCTTGTTTATCGTGTGTGTGTGTGGGGGGGTGTCTGTGTTCACCTTTCTCCAGCTCAACAGGAAATAGATCCAGCTTCTCAACTCTCTTCTCCAGCTCATACTCAGCCGAGGCTGCCATGGGGTCCACATCATCGTTACGTCGATCATAGTCTTCGTTACAGTAGGTGGTGAATACCTACACACGGGGTCAAAGGTATAATCAAACTTGTGTACATCCATTATTTGGGGAATCTGAAGACTATCCTACCTTACTTGGGATGAAAGGCAAACTACAGTTTGAACTAGTCAACAGTCAATCACGATGCATGCAGTGTATATAGAGACAAACCATTCACACTGAGTGGGAACTCCGTAACTAAATATGTGATTGATAGTATTATCATCGAGCAAAACGACAAAAATTGACTTGTCATATTTAATAAGTAGTGTCACTTAAATTAACCACTAAGTTGATACAAAAACTAAGTAAGGTCGGTGATGATTGTTGGTTTGGTTAAAATAAATTGTATTCGCCCAACTGAGCACCAAAAAAGTGGGACTGTGGTATTCCTGCATTTAAATTTAGAAATATACAGTATTACAGTACTAGAAATTGGACAGGGTTGTGGTTGTGAAGCTATAAATTTAAGGAGTGATGATAGATGTCAGTGGGGTGTGAGTTGGCAGAGGAGCAGAGGTTTTGGAGTTATTTGGATGATGCTCTATGTGAATGGGAACAGTGAAGGGAGCAAACATGATGGGCAAGTCCAATGTAGGGAAAAGGAATTTGTAAGGACAGATGTTGGTGGATCTTGCAAAAATGAAGGAAATGGGTGTGGTGAACACTACTTCTAAAAGAGAGAGGAATTCCGGGTAATATAAGAGCAGAGGCAGGTATACACACGTGGTTGACAATGCAACCTGAGATTGGAGACTGTAAGGTGCTGACAGGAGAGAGAGCGTAGCCACATAGTTTAGGATGGTAGTGCGCAAGATGGCTATGGCTGATAAATAAAGAAAATGAGTAAAGGTCAAGGAAAAAGGGGGTAATGTTGTGAGGACTTTAAAAAGGGACTGAGAAAAGCTTTGGATTGGTTTATTTGGCAGATGATTGGGGTGATACAACAACAGTGATTGAACAGTCTATGTATGGTAAGAAAAAAAGCGTGGTGGGGGAATGAGCAGATTCTGGAAAGTGTACACAGGAAGAAGTTGGTGAAGACTAGGTGGGACGGTGAGAGAATAAAGAGAGCAGAAGGGATTATTAGGAGAGGATAAAACGAGGAGGGGGCACATGTCAAATAGAAAGTCAATGATGAGTTGTACAAGAGGTTGGACACGAAGGAAGGACAAAAAAGGAGCTATAAGCAGGTTAGGGTGATTAAAGAGAAGACCACTTTGAGGAGTTAATAAATGAGGGAAATGGGAGGATGTGGAAACTGTACAACATAATACATTAGGTCAGATGAGAAAGGATGAGGTGAGGGAAGCTCTGAGGAGGATGAAGAGCGGAAAAACATTGGTCTTGATGGAATACATTCGCCAGCTTATGCCATCAGTAAACCTGATGTAATGCTAACTTGAGTTGATATGTGGCTGCGTGTGTGTGCATGCATATAAGCCTCTAGAACATACCCTCCCAGTTGAATACACTCATGAAATCACACACTTCCCATAGTAACATGTGCTAACTTGAGCCTTAGATCAGGGGAGGGATTTACCTTCAAATAACGAATATTTACACACAAATGCAGTGTTAACACATACAGACCTATATACAGTGCTGTGAAATAGTAATCACCCCCTTCCTGAGTTGTTTTTTTTTTTGCATATCTATCACACACAAAGGTTTCAAATCATCAAACCAATTGTAATATCACTCAGAAACAATCCAAGGAAATACAAAATGTAGTTTTCAAATGACAATTCAATTACAAAAAATCCAAACCTTTCCGACCCTGTGTGAAAAGATAATTGCCCCCCATTGTTAAATCACAAAGTCATTGACTCCATAAATTTGGGAAAGGTAAGTACAATTTCACAAGCCACACTCAAACCTGATTACCGCCATACTTGTTGAATCAAATAATCATTTAAATAGAGAACATGAAGTACATTACGAGATCTCAAGAACAGAGCAGGTGAAGGAGGCGAATGTAGAGAAACCTCAACTAAGTGGACCCAAATTCTTTATCTCTTGATAAAACTTAAGCCGGAATCAGAGTGCCAAACTGTCGAAGGAAGACTGAATACAGTCGAGCAGCATATATTTAGTGGAACCCGATGAAAAGTATTTCTTCATTGTGCTTCATACCTTCTTCAATAGATGAGTAACCGCTTGTGTTCTGAAGGTCAAAGTCCCAAAATCTGAATTTCAATATTGTCATCACAGGTTGGAGCAAGTAAAAGGGGATATGAAATCCTCTCAACTCTGACGCAAACGGTCACAGGATCTCAAAGAAGAGCCCAAGTACGAGTCCACATGACCAGACATGACAGGAATTCAGGTTGAACAATGAACAAACAAAAAGAACATGCAGAACTCAAAAAACCGTACGAGTTAAACTTCAAAACCTACGTGGTCTGAATGCAGTGCGGCCAAAGCCGCAAGGGGAGTGATACAGAATCTTCATTTAACAACCTGGCCAATACAACTGTCAACTACAATTATAATAAAAGAGAAAGCCTTAAATATCACAGTACTGTATAAGCAGAAGTTAACAACAAAATCAAACAATAAAATTGCATAACACTAAACAATCTAAAAAAATAATATTATTGTTGTATATCGCACTGGGGGATTTGCATTCTATTCAACTGCACAAAAGCTTCCAGTGTGAGCGACTCCACTAGTAAATTGCTTTGTGACTACTACAATGCTAAACCAATGGCTATTACAAGTTTGAATTAAAAGTATCAATAAATAAAACAACTCAATCTGCCACACTGACACACTTGTGATAAAATAACTCATTGACCTGTCAGTTCATCTCTCGTGTTATGTTTTAAAACTTAAACGCCAAACTAGTGTTTCTTTTTAATCATCGGTGTGTGTATATGCAAGAGTGACTTAGTAAATGTAAATGTCAATGACATTTCCCAACTCCGTAGCATGGGACCAAAAATAGCACAAATATGATTTCTTATGCACGCTTATGGATTCACATTTTTCCTTCATGAACAAACTTGACCTTTCTTCGTCCCAATCTTGACGGCGCCCCTCCCCCCTCCTCTCAAAAAGCCCAGCAGCATATGTCTCCCCGATGACCAGCTCGATGGTCACATGGCTGCGTTTCTGTGGCAACCAAAGGCTTGCCTGGTTTGATTTTGGCAATATCACTCACTTGTTTCCCTCTCTCTCTTTCACTGTCTGAAGGATATGCTAATCTGTTTGTTTGCGACAGACACTGCCAACGGTGTTATATGTTGGAAACATAATTATTGAAATTGCTTCTGATACAGCACAAGTCCGACGGACACTCACACACAAAACACACACACATACCTACACGAATAGGGTTTAAGAGCAGAATTGTTAAACTGCTTCCTGTTGTCACATTTCCTTCCTGTTGAGTAACTTTAGAGCTGTATGAATGTGTGTGTATGTCTGTCTGTGTGTTGATGTGGCTGCGTGTGTGTGCATGAATATAAGCCTTTAGAACATACTCTCCCAGATGAATACACTCGTGGAGTCACACACTTTCGATAGTGACATGACAAACAAGTAGACCAACGTTTAAAAAATAAAACAACACAATGCAAAAAGGAACAACAGAACTACAACAAGCTAAAATCTTCTATGCTATATGTACAGCACCAAAATAAAAACAATCAACAGCCTCAAACAAGTACAGTGTGGTTCTTAAAGTATGCCGGTGCCTTTCTACATTACTGACATTTTCCCTGTCATTAAGAATTATTTTTACTACATTGAGCTCAACTTGCAATAATTAATTGACTAATCAACTATAATAATAATTAATTAATTATATTCTAAACTACGTTGATAACTGATTGCTGACAACTGATCGTGAAATCCCCAAATTAGCGACAGATTCATCAGTGATCAAAATAATTGTTTGTTGCAGCCCAATGTGAAGCCCTCCCTGTGTGAAGACGGGACTTGTTCAAGTGTCGGATGTGTGTATCAAAAACCTGTTGGCCAGGTAATAACGTGGAAGACGACAATAAGTTTTTATTCAGTTACTGCCAAATGCAACTAAATATAGAATATGACTAATCACACAAAAAGTCAAAATTGTGTTTTGTTTAATAATATGCTTTCAAATCAGAACAGACTGTGATAAATAGCTCATATCTATATTTTGAACATTTATAAAATGTGATGACTTGCAAAATAATCATATAACCTCATCTAAATTAAGAATTTGAACTGTTTTAGCCCTTGATCTGTGTGCATACATGTCTCTGTGTGTGTTTTTCCACTAAAAACAAACAGAGCAAACCACATTCCAACTGCTTTTCTCAGACTCACAGGGGTAACCTCGTTCACTATTCAGCACACGTAAACACAAGCGTGGTAGAATTGAGGCGACGTGCAAAAAAAGAAAAAAAAAAGCATCACAGCTTCAGGGGAGCCCCACAGATGCTGTTTTGTGCCCATTGTGATTTGAGTTTGTGCAAAACACTCAAATGCAACTAAGAAATGACACTGAATGTTTTCTTGGAAGGAAAGAAAATGTCCTGTGATGTTTCGGAACAGTAAATTGGGGGTGCAAATGCAATCCTCAACTTTCAGAAAAATGCCTGTTTAACACAAACGGCTAAAACAATAATTGCCTGAAGGCCAAAAGTTAGAGAGACCTGCTTTGAATGTTTTAGTCACAGATTAAAATAAAGAAAGCAGTTGCTAAAAGCACGCCTTCCAATCCTTTTTGAAGACACCTTTCACCACATAATTTGTCATTAAGTACTTTGGCAATCGTTTTTGTTTAGGGGTTTTTACAAATTTAGAGTCGCACAACTTCAATGTAGTAGCCTAACATGTTATGGCAGATAGTGTCTACTATAATAAAAGAGGAAGACAGAGGAGAAGAGGCAGAGAAGATCTGCAACTCAAGTTTAGTATTAAATTATATGTGCCTGAGGCTGTGAGTATTGCTGTGTGCGATTTTATAAGTGTTGCTGCGCCAAGTGTGTTAAAGTAGCAATTGTTTCAAAGTTTTAAAATACGTGATCCTAATTTCAGCTAGCCCATTTTGGGAATTTTCCATTATACATCAGCATTAAGATGGCTGACTTTCATCATTATATAGTTTGGCTGAACATTTTTACGGTTAAATATTCATCCATTTTCTGACACACTTGTCTTCACAAGGGTCGCAGGAGTGCTGAGGCCTATCCCAGCAGTCATCGGGGAGGAGGCGGGGTACACCCTGAGCCGGTTACCGTCCAATCACAGGGCACATAGAGACAAACAACCAATAGAGACAGACAACAGTCACACTCACAATCACACCTATGGACAATTTAGAGTCCCCAATTCACGCACGTTTTGGGGATGTGGGAGAAAACTGGAGAATCTAGAGAAAACCCATGGGGAAAACATGCAAACTCCACACAGGCGGGCCAGGATAAAAACTCCAGTGCTCAGAAGTGTGAGGCTAATGCTCTGATCAGTCGTTCCACCGTGCCGCTGTTTAAATATACAATGTTTAATTCTCTTTTGTTTTCTGTGTTGGTTTTACAGGTAAGTGGGAGTGATTAACATCTTAGACCAAGCAGAATTTGTTTCTGTTCAAGCAAGCATTCATGGCCTCTCTGTATCCCAGATTTTCAACTATCACAAGTGGGTGTTCCCACTTAATAGACAAGCGATTACTGTATCACTATATATAAATGAATTAGCTAATGGTAAAATACTCTCCACGCTAGAATAAAACTACTATAAAATTAAATTGCTTTTTGTTTATATGTGGGATGTGACATAGGCCTACCTGCGACTCAATTTAGCTTAATCTTTGACAGTGGTTAGACATGGTCAATTATCTAAACGACGAGTCACATTGTCTGGTGTACAGATATCAACAGGAGGATACAGCGAGTAAAAAATGGGATCCTGAGGACGTGTGGTTGTAAAGGTCAAGTTAAACGAGTAGTCAAAAACACAACCACGTAATAACATGTCTCGCAACCCATTATTGCTCTGTACCAGTCATATAGTCTGTTTCTTTTGCATACGTCCCTGCAGTATTGTGTCTGCGCAAAAGGCTGCCGCCGATCAACTACGTTGACCAGGTACACACCCAGGTAATCACAATTTTTTCAAAAAACAAAGATGGAACCTGAGTAAGTGGTCAGGCGTTAGGGGTTGGTTCCTTTTTAAATCCAACAAGTAAAAAGAATTCATTGTTGACATGACCAAGAAATACATGCGTCAATCTCTTCCTTGTGATCATCAACCTGCTGGAATCGGATTTAAGAGGACACGGCACAGCAACAAAAGTGATCGAACAAACTATCCCATCCAGTATTACAAGTGCATCTAATTTTGCACTCAAAAGAGACATTTATTCATCTGAGTTGCAGCACCTCGACCCATATGTGATTTTGGGTATGCATGTGATGAAGGATGAAGCACATCAATGGATTGACTTGACAGACACACACTCTCTCTCTATGAGCTTTTTCTTCACTTATTTAAAAAAAAAACATTCCCGTGACTTCCTATAGCAGTGAATGAGAATATCAATTCAAAATAATCTATTTTTCACTGCATTTGGCAAGATTGAGGTTCTGGGTTAAGGGTTTGTATCTTGGGTTGTTTGCCTAACACACCAAATCTAGACAAGCATTCATGCTGAATGACGTTTCAAGCTCAGCTAAATGTATTCTCCAGGTCATTGGTCACCTCCCATTGGAAAGAATATTCGGCATTTATCCAAAAAAATACCATTTTACATATTTACTACATACTATGGATATTGGATATAAGGTCCAATCACGTCAAAGTTTTGCATTATCTATACAACCAACCAACCAAGCACCAGACAAATCCACAGTGAATTAACGTTATAGCGTAAAGTGACGGTGACAGACTTGGCAGTTGAAAACTCACCTTGATGGGCTCAGTGCTGAATCGAATCTTTCTATTGGGAGGTGCGGGCTCCTCCTCTTCGGGAAGACCCTCAATTTCGGTGCAGCTGCTTTCAGGCTGGTACGCTTCCTCGTCTTCCTCATCATCCTCCTCCTCATCATCATCGTCCAGTTGACTCCCTTCAGAGTCGTCCTCACCAAGGCCGCTGTATGCACTCACATCCACCAGATCCCCCTCGGAGTAATCCTCCCTCCTCGAGCCATCCTCGTCGTTCTCCTCTTCATCACGCTTTCTCTCAGTGTCAGCTTCAGTAACTTCCAAAGCTGGTGGCTCTTTTTCTCCATTTTCAAGTGAAGCGTGGACATCAGCTTGAACCAACCTGGCTCCCGCCTCAATATCGCCTCGGCAACAATCCTGTTCCACAGTTTGTGGCTCCTGAAAGGATGCAGCCACCGCCACGGTACTAGAGCCCCTGTCTTCTGTCAATCCAAGCTGGGATTCTGACTCTGTTTTGGCCTCCGAATAGGTAGGTAAAGTGGCATCAGAGTGCTGATCCCCTGAATGTCTAGATCTTTCCTCCTCGCTGACCACCGCTCCGCCGATGTCACACTGTGGGCGTGAATCCGTCACGTCGGCCTCTGTCGCCTGGTTGTTGACAGTTCCTGCTGTGACCTCCTCTAAGTCCTCTTTACTTGGAGGAGGCCCTTTCATCTGCGAGAGTGAGACAAATTATATCATTGTTTAACACTATTAACGTGCTTCTCGATTCATCCCAAAAGATGTCAGCATATTACCAACAGATTACCAAAAAGTCACAATTAGGAAACGTCTGACCCAATATTTATCTATGGTAATAAGTCTTGGGTGGAATGAGTCAAAACAAAGTATTGGTCAATCAAGGGGTAATACCTAAGAAATAAAACTTGTAAAGTCGGGTCAGTTGTATGTCAAGGCACCACTGTAATTTAATTTCCATTATTTCCCATGATGATACATCATTGTAAATACAGACAAGCAGTTAATCAGTGTGCAAGAATGGATTGTGTTCAACATTAGAGCTCTAGAACTCTATAAATATGTTAAGTTTATATAAATCAGCCTGGGGAAGAAGTATACGGATACAGGATTGAGTGTTTTATCTAACGGCGATCTGTGGTAAATTCTTCTCTAGGACATATTGTACTGTGAGAAAAAGAAAATATCTAGTGCGTCACAGAATAAAGTCTAGGCTCCTCTAAGTGAGAGGAAAAGTCCAAACATCCAAATGAGTGTCTTTGTGTCAAAGATGACCTACAGTCGGACACAACCACATTGTTTCAACTGTCTCACGTAATAAATGGTAATTGAGTCTAGAAGCGCACTACATTTAAGGATGAGAACTCGTGCTTTGCATGAACAGTGTATCCAATAGGTGATGTAATATGTACCAATTTTGACAATGTGATGTTAAATCTCATTTAATCGTGTTTTGAGAAGATTTCTATCAACAATTATGAATTTTCAGGGGCGCTGCCAATTTGGCCAGTTACATTTACCAACGTGCGCGGATGTGACGTATGAGGTGCCGTAACAGAGGCTTGATTACATGGGGCACCATTTATGCCCAGCGCCAATTTTTTTGTATTTATCCTCATCTGATGAAGAAATAGCTCTGGGCCGGCAGCTGTGGATGGTTCTTCGGATGGGAATGACTCAGAGTCTGACGCGCAAGCGGTGGCGGCGGGCCGTGAGCCGGGTTTCCAGGTGGCGGAGGCCATTAGCCACGGACACCGAAGCTAGGGTAAAGGCCTCCGCCGAAGCTCGGCTAACAACCTCCACGGACGTCGAAGCTTGGCTCGCGGCCCACCACCGGAGCTCGTGGCCCGACCTCGGCAGCGGTGGAAGCCTTGAGCCGAGCTTCGGTGGCGGCAGAGGCCTTTAGCTGCCTGGAAGCTCGGACTCTGCATCATACCCGTCCAAAGAACCATTCGCAGCTGCCGGCTCGGAGCTCCCAGGGGCCTTTGTTTATGCACTTATGTCGGGCGTAGGCCTCCGAGTAGTCATTCTGTTCGAAGAACCATCCAAATATTCAAATTTATTTACAGCCACAGGTACAAATCTGTATAGAAGTATTCCTCCGTCTTCCTGATCAACCGATACTGCTATTTCTTCATCAGATGTGGATAAATACGAGAAATCGGCACTCGGCATAAATGGTGTCCCATGTAATCGAGCCTTTGTTGTGGCATGGTACACGTCACATCTGCGCACGTAGGTGATGTGCTCGCCAGAATGGCAGCGCCCCTGAAAATTTGTAATTGTCGATAAAAATCTTCTCAAAACACTATTAAATGAGACAGGATTTAACATCACATTGTCTAAATAGAGTACATATTACATGACTTATTGGATACACTGTTCATGCAAAGCACTGGATTTGCCCTTTAAAGAACGATTGGTAAACAGTTGCGGGCTTGGGCTGGTGAGTCACAAATTTCTGTTATGACGCTCAGATGGTCTGAATTTGCATACCGTAAATGCGCGGCTCCATCTTGTCTTGCCGTGGTGTTTCTTTTTTGGGTACATTTTGTGTGCAGTAGTACACAATTATTGGGCATAATTCCAAAAGCATTGGCCACATGAATATTCCCGCTGATCAAGTACCGTATGGTAGATGGAAGAACTACGAGAGTGAAAGTCTTCCACTGTAAATCCATAAGTGTAACACTGGGCACTTGGCATTAAAGCCACCACTTGAGGAGGAAAGTAGTATAATGAGACAAGACACGAAGCAAGCTTATTTAGGCTAAAACAATCCCCTTACAAATGATCCCTTAAAGACAAACAAATCTTCTTACCTGGCTCCGAGCAGGCCCTGCTTTGGATGGAAGTTTTGGCTTTGGTGCTGGGGCAGGCCTTGACCGACGGTTGGGGAGGTAGAGATTGTTTTGTAGATCAGCCTTCTCAAATACAGCACTGAGCTGGCTCACAGTGGGGCTGACGGCCTCAGCAGGCCCAAACGCGGCTGCAGCGGCAGGAGCGGGAGCAGGAATAGGGGGGTCATCCAAGCGATCCAAAGCCTCGGTCGAGCCGTTAAAGCGTGCCACTACATCCAGGCGGCTGTCCTGGAAACCAGAAGCTCGCTCCTTCTTGAGTAAAATCCTGTTGGTAGCAGCTTGTTTTTCCTAGCGGAAACCAAAACATTTCACGTTAATGTTATCCTGTTCAGGGAAGCAAATGCTGAAGTAGGGTAAGAGGCAGGGTACACTACACCATGGACCAGTCAGTCACAAGGCTAACACATGGGCAGACAATTCTTCACACTCACATTTGGACCGTCATTGTCAATTAACATAGCATGTTCTTTAACAGCTGGAACTCGAAAATGAAATCAAACTCAACTAAAAAGAGAGTGCTTCGTTTACCAAATGTACATCTGCAAGAGACAGAGCTATGCTGTACAGAATTGTGTTCACTGCTGATTGAACTCTTTTTCACCATCACTTTTCCTTACTTTTTGGCCACAGCTAAAATGGCACTGACCGATTCACTTTGGGGTCCGGAGTGAGTCGGTCCTTCCAAAGTCAGTCACTTTAGTGCATTTGTGGCTTTCAACGCAACTGTGAGTTATAAACTTCTTGGCCTTTTTCTACAATACAGGGTCCAGCTAGCTAGCTAGCATATTCAGCGGACACGCAGAAACAACAGCTTCATTTTTCACAATTTTCCAAGTATTCTTTGTACTTCGTATTGTATTAGTATATTCCCGTAATCGTGTTGAGGGGCATGGCAGGGCCTGAAGACTACACCCTGGACTGGTCTCCAATGAATCAGATTGTTGTCGTCACGAGTGAATCAAGTGGGAAATTATCTCACGCCAGCTGCTGTGTAAACCACTAACAACCCCCGCACCTGTACAAAATATTTGTATCCAAATCGTGAAATCAGTTTAATCTCCTGTAGCAAACAGGTGATTAATGGTGTGTTGATTACCACCGATCCACAGTCACACCAGCGGCCCAAGATAAACAGCATATCAAATGAGGTCATTTCTGACCTGTAACGTCCGTTGTTCAAACATCCTCCTGGTTTCCTGGAGCTTCGACAAGCCAGAGGAGCTGGCAGCTTCTCCATCAGTTTTGGTGTCGAAACGATTTACCCTCTCTGAAACTGTGCCTCCTAGCTTGAGCAGGGCACTGTGGTCGACGTTCTCGTTGAGGCTTGACGCCCTCGGAAGGGACAGTTTGACTGCCTGATCGTTTCCTGCCAATGAGAGGGTGGCTAACAATGAAGCTTGTTCTGGAGTTTGCGCGTGAACAAGAAGATCGTTTCATCGTTGTGGTAAATTGGAGAACACTAATGTTGCTATTTACCAATCACTTTGGCACCATCCTCCTCATCACCCGGTGACTGCATCTGCATGAACATATTCTTGATGCGGTGAACGTTTGATCCATATCTACGACCCCTCCCATTCGGCCTGGGTAGGGGGGCCGGCTTTGAGGTGGGGTCGTAGCCTCCGTTAAGGTGATCAGTGGCTTTCTTCAGTGCCGCCAGACCTGCCTCGTAGGCGTTTCGGTGCGGCGAAGCGCTCCGCATGTTGGCACTCCCGCTTCCCCCGCTGTTCCCAGTGGAGGCGCCATTGTCCGTCGTGGCTGACGCAGGTTCTGTCTTCATCATGTTTGATAACTCAAATGGCCCCCGGTGAACAGCAGGTTAATGGAGATGAGGATGGCAGCATGTCTGGAGAACATGAGCTGTGAGATGAGAAAAGAAGAGAAACTTCAAATAACAACAGTCTTAATCTTCATTTCATGATATGATTGTTTTAAAACGATCAAGCACAGGCACAAAATGACCTTGGTTGGTATGTTAGGGAGTTCTTCCAAGGATAGTTGGTCCCATTACAGTTTTGTGACAAAACCACCGATGAAAAATAAATTAAAATAACTTTTTAAATGTTTCAATTATTTATAGTTATATATTCAAATACAAATCACTGTCAAATGTTATTCCTTTAAATCTTGGTGACGCCAAGAAAATCATGGACATTTAAAAAAATAAATCATCTCTCTAAATTGAATCATTGATGATGTCATAAAAACATCAAACCAAGCAAAATCCTTGATTAAAAGGATTGTTTAAAATAGGGGGAAGTAAGAAAACAACGTTGGGTGAAATTTTGGTGACAAATTATGTGAGAAAAATGCTGTGGATTGATTTTGAAACAATCAATTCAAATGTCGTCACACTTTTGAAGACATTTTGAATGCAGGGAAGGAGTAACTGCCTTGATCCGGTAGGCATCCATAGTCAATATATCTCATTTCAGAGCAGATTTTGCTTATGTGACATGTATTTTACCGTATTTCCATTGAATCCAGAATGAAATCTATTAGATATTTACTGTGTAAATGCAGAAGATCTCTATAGCAGAAAATCAAATTTTTCAATTTAAATTGGATATGTGGTTAGCAGGCATGTGGTAGTCAGCTTTATTGGACGCTTGTGGTCTCCAGCTGTAAACACATTATGTGTTTATGGTTATGGTTTATGTACAGTTATGTAAATTGTCCCATTACTGTTCAGTCCCTGAATTAAGTAACCACCATTAAATGGCCATAATTCCAAAATGGCAGCTCTTAAATAAACATTATTAATAGCGACACTTCAGACACATTTTGATATATTTTTTAATTAATTGTGGTTTATAGGCAAAATTGTAAACATACTTTAACTCAGCGGTGTCAAACTAATTTTTTTCAAGGACCACATTGTACTGTGAACCCATATACTGTAAATACAAGATGGCCTCATATTATCACACATAACTATAAATTGATGAACAAAAGTCGTTTTAAAATCAGAAGCCAGTAAAACATTGCTATTTCTACAGTTAACCAATTTATTTGAAAAATGGGATTGATCACATAAAATTGCTAGCAATATCTTTTTATTAAAAGGCAAGAAAATTTGCATCTTTGACATGACGTTCACACACTTGATTTCCTTTCGCGGGCTGGATTAAATGATGCGGCGGACCTGATCTGGCCTCCGGGCCTTGAGTTTGACACCTGTGCTTTCACTGTCACCATATATAACAACACAACTATAGTTTATTCAATGAAGCGAGCAAACAAAGTAAGCTCGGTTTTCTGAGCAACATCACAAATGTTTCTATGGAAGATAAAATAAGAATTGTAATGAAACAATCAACTGGGAAAGCATAAAATTTGGCCTGTGAGGACAAGCTAAACAGGCTAACACATTCTCCCACTTGGTGCAAATGCCACCCACTGTGATTACTGAATGTTCCAGCAACAAAACAGTGTTGAAGAGGAGGACAAGTAATTGTTTATATATTCAGACGTGCTCTAAATTGCATCAATCCCTCTTGGGCATCATCAGGTTTGATCATTTTAAAGCAGGCCGACAAACCACACTGAAAGCACATGTTACATGTAATGTAAGTGGTAATAACTTATTTTTGCTATCTTAAAAAGCAGATGTCAGACAAGCGTTTAAACATCTGGCACATCATTTCTTGTTCCCATCACGTCAATCAATGAGTGAACAGCTATCGTTGACACAGTTTTATGGCTGAAACAAGTTTCACAGAGGACAAAGATGATGCGCATGTTGAGTATCATACCGCAGGGAGTGGTCTACAGTATTGCTTTTCTCTTGATATATTTCCTTGTTATATGAAAATAATATTTTGCTTTTGCTATTGTCACCGCTGTTGTCCCTGGTAGATGCTCGTCAATTGTGATACAAAAGTACAGTATAGCTATAAGTTGTTTTAATGTTGACATTACATAACCGACTGCATTCATTTTATACTTGTGTGACAGTTAATGTTAACATAATATGATTAGAATTAATACAAATGTAAGTGCTTTCAAAGGGGATTTTTTTTCAAGCTGGCTAAAGTTTCACCAGTGTCACAGAACTCATTGTGGTCAACCGCTGTTTGTGGTTCTGGATTTGTGATTTTTAATACTTTTTGAATTATTTGATAACCTATCCTTCAATAAAGTATTTGCAAAAAAGAAAACTTCACTGTTTTCTGTATTCGCGCTCAAGCCAAAGCACAAAATTATTACTTCAGTGCCATCTGTGGAATTTTGATCTTGTTCAGTTTAATTTACTACTGATCAGATTATTTATTTATTTTGTCTGTGTTTGAGCTGTCGGTGTGTGAGCACAGCGTGAACCACCTGCTTGCTGCTTTGCCATTAGAATTTATAGCAGCAAGCGTCTCAAACCCAACTAATCCGAGGGCCGCTGAAGATAAGAGTCTGGGCCGGATCAAGTATTCCACAAAAAAGGCTTTCAAGTATTTAAAGTGGTCTTCAATATTTAAATACAAGTAATACAATCCTCTCAATCTTTCAGTTAAGAACAAGATTGGTGCCCTGGTCTTCCTGCTATTTTGCATACTTCCCAGTCTGTCTACTTGAGTAATGACATGTAATGCAGTATTTCTCGAGCAGTGCATCTTTCTCTGTGCATGTGAGACGTTAGGGTGCTCCTGTGCCCAATAAAAAACATTCCGCCTCCTACTTATCCTGCAATTGGCTGTGTAATTGCCAACCTTTCTATTAACGACATGTTTTGGAGAAAGACATGACTGGAACTGGCTGTCAGGACGTTTATACCACATGACTAAAGTTGCTAATTCACGTTGGCTACCTTGTTGACAAACACTGCCAAAGCTGTTATGGGCTTGAGCTATGTTAACTTATAAGTAATAAAAAAAAAAAAAAAAAAACGGGCAATGACTCAGGAAAATGCTTGCAGGCCATTAACTGACATTAAACTTAGATCTCAAGTTGGGAGCCACAAATATTGACCTCAATTGGTCACCCAGCCATGGATTTGACCCCCACTGTAGTGTAAAAGTCTCTTGGGAAGTCATTCAGGATGAATGAATATGAAATTACTCATGACATACATAGTCACAATAATAAATTGGATGTATGGTTCAGAACCAACTATGATCAGCAGCAGACTTCATTCATTCCAACTGCAGAAATGAGTTTTTTTTAAACCTCTGCAGTTGGTTAACATATATAAAATCCATATGGAGACAAACCTTTAACCTAAATTGAGGGTTGAAAAGATCAAAACACAATCAAGGGATATTTTCCAATAGGATTGACAGGCATTGCCACAACAAAAGCCTAAATGATTAAAATCCAGTGATTGAATATATATATATATATATATATAATGGAACATACTTTGGTCACAAGTGAGATAAAAACACTGGACCATATGTTTCTCCCACAGTAGTAATTATCTTTTTATTTACAGAACTGACTGAGTCATTTTCTACATCTGGAGAACATTCCCTTTAAAGGAGACATTATGATTTTTCTATCCAGTTTGAGTTCCCGGGTCCCGGTTATTCTGTCAGAACAACCTATGGTTAAAAAAATAAAGGTCCACTTTGCAACCAGTTATTTGGCGTTGTGGAACATAGCCTGATTTGATGGGATTGTCCAGTGTCATGTTTGTTTCTATGTGCAATGCAATTGGCTGGCAACCAGTTCAGGGTGTACCTCACCTAGCTAGCATAGGCTCCAGCACTATAACAATTGGAAATTTTGGAACAGATTCAAACAAGAATCATGGTAGTGGACACACATGCTTTGCTTTCGCGAGCCACATAAAATAATATGGACAGCCACATGTGGGCCCCCGGGCCTTGAGTTTGACATCTTAGTGCAGAGTCATTAAAATATGCCACTTGACTGTAGTCAAAGGTGGCCAAGGTCAAAGTGAAGAATCGTGGGGCATTGTTTGCAGAAAGAATCGTTCTATATTTATTAGATAAGGGAAAGAATGGTTCACTTTTAAAGTGTTCTGATACAATAACAAGGAAGTGCTGAAAACACGCAGCATGACACGGTCGTCACTGGCAACGCTTACAACTGACAGGCTAAAAATATTCACGCACGTTACAACAAAAGCACATCTTGTGATCTTGCCTTGACAAACGAGTGGCTTCTCACATAGAGATCATGTGAACTTTAGTGGGCTAACGTGAACACACACACAAAAGAGCCGGTGTCAGCCAAGACTTCATTTTCTGCATCATTCATCTGTCCAAGAACAACTACTCGATAGCTACTGCTACTCAAACTTCTTTTGAGGTCACTTTCTGTCATCTGGGGAAGACTTTGGGGTCACTTTTTGTCATCTGGTGAAAATGAAGACACTAGGAAAGCTGCATGAACACTGTGCTCTTCAGTTCATGCATGTGGTGAACTGACTTGCTCTCATAAGGATCAAAATAAGAACAAGTGATTCATTGAAATCCATTTTTATTGCACAATTTGGTACAGAAATGTGTCAGTGCTGAACAGCCTGGTCCACTTCTCTATCTTTGAATCTATTGTGACTGAATACTAGGCCCCACAGGGCTCACAAACACACTCAAAACAAGAAAACTGCATTCCTCTGCACCCCCACCCAAAAAAAAAAAAAAAAAAAAAAAAAGAAATCCAGTTGAACACACTTTTAGTTGGAAAATTTGGATTTGGTGTTCAACTAAATACCCTCTGGAAAAATACCTACACCTCAAAAGTAAAACTTTAGTCGTGCATTGTACATGTGCAATCATCCCTCGTTTAGCATTGTTCCAGACAAAAACCTGCAACAGGTGAAATCTGCGAAGTAGCGAGTGTTTTTTGTTGATTATTTAGACATATTTTAAAGCCTAACGAGCCTCCCAAAACTGTGATGGAACTATGGCTGCAGCTATCAAATTTTTATAATCAATTAGTCTATTATTCCATTATTGAGGTAATAGCAAAACAATTGGGTGAGTGGCCTCATGGAACGCCGGCGGGTGGGAAAATTGTTGCTGGTGTTGGCTCTGTCCAATACCCCACAGCCTTGCTCCATCTGCAAGCCCACAGAATCACACTACAGAGAGAATTAAAGAAAAATTATCTGTTGCGTTCACTTGCCTGGCCGTGAGCTAACAACCTCGCTCGCAAGCTAACGAGCTAGCAAGATGTGATGTGTATTAGTCCTAATTCACACAAACACGGGAACGTAAATTGTTTCTTCAACATAACCTTTGTTGCAAATGTGATTTAGCCACAAGTTGACTACAGCAAACGTCAACGTATAGTTGACTGACAGGTGAAGAGCTCGTCTTCAGCAAACCAGCCACTGAACAGCTTAGAGACTTGTTTCTCATTTCGATTCAAAATCAAGCCGACTGAAGATCTCTGGTCAACTGTGTTGTGAGCTATTCCGATCAGGTGGAAAATATGCACGTGAGTTGCAAGTAGCATTTTTAGCCACTTGTGTGTCACTATCCTCACATTCAATGGTGTAACATCAGCGACTTTGAATGTGTGTGCCAGAGGCCTGACCATGATGAGTGATGTGTGTTTTAGCAAATAAGAGTGCATTTGGCTGTTGTCAACTCAGGTTAGCCAGTCTGTGCGTTGTGTCCCTGTCCGCCGGTTAGGGCAGTTGTGGCTATTGCTTATTACATGTTTATAAAGCGATGGAAAGTCCACTCTCAGTTGTGTCTATCCTTGACTACCATTGGAGGTAAAACTAACAAGTTGATATAGGCTACATTCAGTTACCTGATGATGTTTAGGTTGCCTTGAATCGACAATGGTAGACATGCTCTCTTCTACTTCGTAATAGACTATATCAACTATAACCCTCGTGAGGCAATATCAAATTACATCCAGAAAAATACTGAATGAATAGCATGAGGATGACCACATAAGCTTGAGAACCACTACATTTTTTTGAGTGTGTTCATCTTCAGAGAGTGGCTAGTTTTGCTTATCTATCCATTTTCAATAGCGCTTGCCCTTATTAAGGTAGCAGGGGAGCTCGAGTCTATCCTTGGGAACTTTGAGCAAGAGGTGGCATATAACCCAGATCGGTTGCCAATCAATCACAGGGTATAGGGGAATAATCATATTTACACAATTTTTTGGGGTGTGGGGGTGTGGGGGGGGGGTGTTACCAAAACCAACACAAGCACTGGGAGTGCAAATGCCGCAGAGGAGGGCCAAAGCCGGGATTCAAACACGGACCTCAGAAATGTGAGGGAGACATGCTAGCCACTGAGTTTCCATGTTGCTTACTAGTGCTTAAATTTAAAGTTTTATTATATAGTAGTTACAGTTTAACTGTTATGGTTTAACATTATTAGTATGACATTTAAGAATGCTCGGCTTAATTTAAACATCACCTTTACAGTTAATAAAAATTCTATAATGAGGAGCTTCATTCTGCTACCAGTTAATTCACACTTTTTTTTTGTGCCTAGTGGGAGATCCATCCATTATCTGACCCGCTATTTTCGGGCACGGGTACACCTTGAACTGGTCGGCAGCCTATCGCAGGGCACGTAGAAACAAACAACCGATTGGACTCACAATCACACCTAGGGGCAATTTAGAGTGTACAATTAATGTTGCATGTTTTTGGGATGTGTGAGGAAACCTCAAAGTGCCCGGAAAAAACCCACACAGGCACAGGGAGAACACAACGCAGGGAAGGGCAGATTTGAACATGAAAACTCAGAACAGTGAGGCAGACACTCGAAACAGTTGTCCAGTTGCCACCTCTTAGTGGGACGTGACAATGATTAAATAGATTTCTTCATCTATCTGTACTTTATTTGACTTTGTATTTGTCTGATAACTTTGCTTTTACTTTTTACTTTCAACCTCAGCGACACTGTAATAAAGGGATAGCAGCAGCATGGAGGAATGTGAAGCAGATCGCATCAACAACAATGGAGCAACAGATTTATTTGGAAAAGTCCTTTGTTCCATACCCATGGCCTTATTTGTATGATTTTTTTTCTATATTGGTAAGCAACAATGATCTTTGGTGAATGTATTTTCTTTTACACCTGTCTTAAAAACCACAACCTTCGGCATTCAAAATGTGTCTTATCTGACAAAGTACATGTTGAACAATATTTTTTTCGTTATAATGACCTGGGGTTTTTTTTAATCGTCTTCTCTTGGTCTTTCTTTGGTCAGTTCTGTCCTAATTATCCTGGAAGAATTTTGATCACAGTCAAGACCTCTAATGAGCCTTGTATTTTCTATATACAACTTAATAAAATGGGTAAAATATTTTGGGTGCAGTAACAGATATTGTGTATATTTGAGAGTAAAAATCATTGTAACCTTTGAGTCTGGCCTTTTTTCACCCTCTTACTTTCAGTAAGTGCAAGAGCTTCAGTACTTCCTTTACCTGATGGGAGAAGCTGAACGTCGCATCAACAAGCCAAGTATCTACTTCTGCCACCTCCAGTGACGTCTGCCTGTCTTTCAGACCCAAATGTTGACGTATAATTAAGGCTGAGTGTTGTAATAGGTGACTGTCCGCCTACCCAAGACACTGTAAAGTGACGAAAGCAAACGCCTTCAATAACAATGTGAGGTAGCCTGCGGTGCAGCAGCAGATGCTCCTTGCAGCAGTATTTTTTTTTTTTTAATATGCTGCCTGTGCAGGCATGATCATGACTGCGAGCACACACAGCGTTGAACAGAGGACACATTATGGCAACACAATGCCTCCATCTATTCACAATCTGCAAAAGTGGAGGAAGCTCCCGGGCCCGATGGTCTTGTGGAAAGCGGCAGACGACAGTGAGCGTCTTCAAATAACACCCAATATTGCAGCAATACACATTTTAATAGTGGCACGGAGCCATCAAAATGCGTCTCTGCAGCATTTATTGTTGAACCCCGCCACAGTCAGGAGGAAATCAAGGATTTCGTATCTTTTTTTTTTTTTTTCTTTTTGAGTGATATGGAGAGGAACAAAAGAGGTCTTCCACATGCATCCACGCACTGTCTCCCGAGCAGCGGCCGTGCAGTGACGTGTGACCGGCACAGCTTTGGGAGCCGGGGGCGGGCTTAGGAGAGCCAGGCCCCGCTGGGTGTCTCGTCTCCTGCAAAGCCCGCGTCGCTCGCTTCCTTCCTCCCTAAAACCTCGCCGCCGACAGCCGCAAACGACACAACCCAGAAACCCCGTCACGAGCGAACTCGCCGCACAGGCCTCGGCCGCTCAGCCTTACCTTAATATCCGCTTGTGTTTGGTCGAGAGGAGGCCATTGTCTGGTGCTTCTGGTGTTGCTGCTGCTGCTGCTGCTGAGTCCTCCTGCCGTCTAAACCGAGCGAGTGTTCGCCTGCCGAGTGCTCCTCCTCTTCCTCCCCCTCCCATCATCTGTTTACCTCCATCCCACTCTCCTCGCCCTTCTCGTCATCATCAACGCCGCCACCTTCCATCTTGACTTCACTGTCTTGCCTTCTTTTTCACTCGCCCCTATTTCGTCCTCTTTCCTCTAATTCTCTAGCGGTGCCTTCCAAATGAATATTATTTTCTCGGTGGAAATGGTCTGGAACAAAATTCAGGACTTTGATAAAGTATGCAATTTAGTGTTCGAATAGAACACTTTTTTTTCAAGAAACTACTGGAATAAATCTCTACGCGACCCGTCGATTTACCTGCTTATTTGGGATATTTGGCGACCTCTGGTGGCACGAAGTATACAAAGGTAAACAATGCAGCTCCCTATGGGGACACCCGCATAAAACAACTAAGTGACGTGTCACCTTGACAACTTGACAGTGACAAAATTTTGCTTGCTGTCATGGCAGCGCAGCACAAACTGATCACGTTTGAATTACAACTGATTTGTATCTATCAATTATTAAAGTGAACATGCAAATAACGTGAAGAAATGGAACCATAATGGGTCAATATCGAAGTTCCAATTTCCAAAGAGTAACAAGATTTTTTAGCTGCTCTGTAGAACTAATAAGGTAGCACAGTGACCAGTGGTTAGTACATCTGACTCAGTATTGAGATCCAGGTTTGAATCTGTTTCGTTTAAATGTATGTCCATTTTGGTGCTTTACTTCACTGACATCTTTAGAAGTCAAATATCTACGTTAACTCGGAGAGATGGCAGTAATTGAGCTTTGTGGCTGCTTCGTCGGGATCTACAGCTCAAGCGACTTCTGCTAGACATTTTTTTTATGGAACCTATGAGGTTTGCACAGTTAAATGTGCCATTTGGTGGCACTGTTCATTTTGTTAGCGGTAGTCATAGGTTGTATTTTCAGCTGTGGGCTAGTTAGCATGTGTTCAGTTAATGCAATCGTCTATTCAACGGATACATTTGTTTGAATTGCTTATATTGTACTTAGCAACCACACATTTCTCGTGTGACAATACGTTTCACATCCGGTCTAAGGTTACCAGTACACTCTTCCTCTTTGCTATGACTGGTAGCCTTCTATTGTGCATCACTCCAAGTTTTCATTTGAATGTTGTGTTTAAGATCACTTGTGGCAGTCGACTTTGTAGGGTGAAGCGCAATCGTGCACCTCAAATTAATTACTAAAGACAAAACAAAACACTCATATGATGACAATTCTTTAATAGACTCACTATATCCAACCACGCATGATCAAATATGGGCCATGTATAATAGCCACAAGAAGTTGAAGTTTTGATGGCAGAAATAGGCACAGTGTTGACCTGGTTGAAGAAAAATAATAATTGCAGCATTGCAACATGAATTAACAACAGCCTGAAGATTTCAGTTGTGACCTAAATGTAGCTTTCAAAGCTGGTAAACTGCAAGGGAAATACAGTACATATTTTCAAATAACTTTAAACAAGTGTCAATGTGTTGGAAATATATTGTAAGCCTTTTATGTAATGAGTATGTCCACCATAATTCTATTCATATACCTGTCACACCAACTACTGTAGGTTTTTGTTTTTTCCATTTGCCAGAGGGCAAAATAAGAACTTAAAAAATAAAAAAAAGATAATGATTCAATTCAATTTTAAACAAATTTCATGCTTCAGGCAATTAACCAGCCATCTAATACTAATATCTGGCATTCAAGCATTCAGCTGTTGACGACATTTCCGGTCCAGGTCTCGTGTTTGGTTCCTGGCTTAAGGTGGGTGATGGTTACCTCGACCGCCTGGACTTTCTCAAATTTAGGAGGGATGGAGCACAACTTGTAGCTCACCTCGTCACCTTCCACTGGGACATACTCACCCTCAATGCTGAAACGCACGACAGTTTTCGTACAATTTATCAGACGTGCAATATCAGGCCGGGTACACACAATACCGAATTCGAGCCGGATAGGCAATTAGGATGAGAAAATTGGTAGTTGTGTTTTAAGCTGCATCAAATCGGAGTGAATGAATGAATACCAAAATGGGAGTTTTTACGGCTTACTCTGAGATGTGGACAAAGATGTCACTTCCCCCATCTGCCGGTGTGATGAAGCCATGACCTTTGGAGCGGGAAAAACATTTGCACACACCAGTAAAGACCGGACCCTCTGATGCACGAGCCGTCCTGTGTCCAAAGGAGTTAGGAAAAATGAGGAAGGACAAGAAAAATACTGCAATACTTCTGCATGTCGCTAAAACTACAAATGATGCAACACTAACTCTTTAAAATCAAAGAACACATGCAGCTAAAGTGAGGTGGAATTTTTACTATCGTATAGTGTACAAAGTACAGAGCTCTTCAAATATAGTGAGATTTTTTTTTTGTAAATACCTTCAAAAATGTACTTAACGGGGAAATCCACTGGTTTGCATTAACAATGTATCTAATAGGTCAGGAATATTCAATGCGTCGATCACGAGGCAGTCTTGGTTGATCGTGGGACAGCGTGGAAAAAATAAAAAAATAAACGTCAGCCAATGTTCTCTCTAAACTGCGCGTGTGCAATTGTGCACCGCTGATGCAGTCTCTTCGCAGGTCTTCTGCATTGCGCGCAAAAACAAAATTAAAAATCCACTGCAAATTGAAAGTATAACATACAGCTATTCAGATTGTGGCCTTTTGCAATGTGATTCAATGAGTGAGGGGTGACTGGTTGTTACATCCAATGGCACAATTCACATATGTACTGTAAAAAATGAAAAGCCACTGGTTTCTTTTAGGCAGCACACGGAACTATCTAACAACGATCGCTACTGCGCCGGACTTTTTCCGAGTTTAACACCCGCGCTCTTGCAGACGAACACTCATAATTCCAAATGTTACAGAACTTACGCAGCCCATCAATGTGTTTTATAATGACAGCGTCCACCAGCGCTGCTTTAGTTAGCAACAGTCTGGGCAACGTAGAGCAAACATGAGCTATACATGCTGCTTATGTTTACTTTCAATATTAATGGGGAAAGTTGAAAAAGAAATGCTGTTTTAAGATGCAATGACTGTTTGGATTATGTGAATAATCGAAGAAAAAGTGGTTAAATTGGATGAGATTTTCTTTTGTCCAAGTGGGAAAGGTCTGGTCTGAAGCCAAAGTAGAAAGTGCTGGATCTGATGGTGTGTAATGTTAAAATTCCACCTTGGCACAGCCTGATCCAGGATAAAAGCACAGACAATACAGTGCACAAAAAGCTAATTCTGTATTTAAATATACATATATATTTAAGGTTAATGTTGAGCATCACCCCCCACCCCTCCCCCGTCGTCGGTATCTCTTGGGGTAAAAAAGTTTGGGCACCCCTGCAATAGGTCATGTAATATGTACTCTATTTGGACAATGTGATGTTAAATCCTCTCATCTAATAGTGTTTTGGGAAGATTTTTATCAACAATTATGAATTTTCAGGGGGGCTGCTATTTTCACGATCTGATGTGATGTGTACCGTGCCACAACAACGGCTTGATTAAATGGAATACCATTTCTGCCCAGTGCTGATTTGTTGGATTTACCCTCATCTAATGAAGAAATAGCAGTATCAGTTAATCGGGAAGATGGAGGAATACTTCCATACACAGCCGTGAGTTGCACCGCTCACGCAGCTCCCCTGAAAATTTCTAATTGTCGACAAAAATCTTTTCAAAACACTATTAGATGAGAGTATTGAACATCACATTGTCAAAATAGGGTACATATTACATGACCTATTGTATACATGTTAATGCAAACCAGTGGATTTCCCCTTTAGGTATTTGTGCGTTGTTACTTGCCACCACTGCTTGTTACAGCCACACGGTAATGAGATTGCTTGTTGTGATGATATATTTCTGAAAATATTTGAAGGTCAGATGACCCACCCATCCACCCACACGCAAAAAAAAAAATTGAAACCAAACAACTAGACACAATTAAATTACAAACTTTTTTCCCTGTGTTCTTGTTGACGGTCATCCCGCTGGACGTGCGGTATTTCATTGCTCAAAATCACATTTTAAGACACGGGGACCCATTTTGCACCAGGAAGTTGCAATGATATTTCTTTATAATTTGTTTTTCAAAAATGGCTATGAACCCTGCACAAGAAGTGCGTGCGTGTGTGTGCCCTCACGCTGAGCAGGTCCTATTCCTGCGAGTGGGCATGGGGCTGGGTATATTGAAGGCCCGTACGGGGGACGGGGAGCGGTCTCGGTGTTTGCACACTGGAGGCCTGAGGGACTCTGATTGGATGAAAAATACATAGTATTACACATTAGATCACATGACTGTACACCTCGGTGTCACAGCAGCTTGCGCCTTCCACCATCCAAACAAAAAATGTAGGCTACTTTTGGAATTGATTTGAACAGATTCTGTGTACTAGTACATAATTTGTGTACTAATACCCTTTGACACGGTGGTTTGTGATCCTCCAGAGTTCAACGGTGGGGTCATTGGTCGCGCCTGAGATGACATGGCGATTAATGAAAATAGGCCAGCACCTAAAAAGAATCAAACAATCTGGGTGGAGGATAAGACAAGAAATATATTTCAGTCTCAGCAAAGGAACACAAAATAAACATGTTTAGTTCTCGGACATCAAGTTTGTGTTTTGTTTGTCAAAGCCTCCCTCATACCTGAGGAACATGTCAGGCTATTACGTGCAGGAGATCTTATTTTAATATTTCTGTCCACTTCAGAACTAACATTTATCCAATTTTGTCCCAAGCTTAGCGTCGACCACTTAGGAAAGTTAAGTTTACATGTTCTTCCTGAGCTTGCAAGGGTTTTCTCCGGTTATTTGGGTTCCCTACTACTTGCACATTGTCAAAATATGAATGTTAAGTTCTGTGAAACCTCTAATTCACTATATAAGGGGTGAGCAACACATTTTCCAAAAAGGACATGGAAAAAAGTAAAAGATGCTAACCTCAATTTTGTTCCATATTGAATTCATATACAGTACTATAGATGGGGGTTTCCTTTTTTTTTTTCCCATTTTGTTTGAGGTATAAAGTTGTAGAGCTGCACAAAACATGAGTGTCTGCCACAGCACGGCATCCACCACAGATACCAGTGATGGCGGGGGTGGGAAAGTGAAGTGAAAGTGTATGAAAGTGACAACCCAAAACAGGAAATGACCCTTTTGCGACGTTGTCGTGGAACATGTCTCTACTCGCTTGTACTGTATAGTATGGCTAAAGTGACCATTGTTATCATCAATAAGGATAAAAAGAAACACTTGAGTTTGTACAGAAAATTTTGAATTGTATTTGTCTCTAAAATTACCTTTTTTATATTTAAAATGACAGATAATGTCCAAAAGCAACCAGTGTAAATTCTGGATCTGTTATGTGAAATAAAAGATTAAGGCGTTTCATGTATTACACAGCAATTAATTTCTAATGACACCAGTGAATGTTTTTATTATACATATTATAAAAACAGTAAATTCAATAAAGATTTTCTGAAAGCAGGAATTGAAATGAGTGTATTCCAGAGTCAAAATGCATTACCAAATACTACAGAAAACATTTGAACAAATCAGGTTGACAAGTTTGAAACAAATTGTCTTCAACCTCAGCAGTTCGATTGAATAAAAGAAAGCGAACTTTTAACTGGGACAATTAATGAAGTTAATGCTCCCTCACATGTATTAAAGTATAGTTCAGAGAGAGGATTAAGACTTAACAACATTTGCACTGTTTACATCCTGTTTGCTAGGTGTCAAAACAGTCCTATCACCATAGAACCCTCATCACATTGAGGCTCCAAGGCACAGACATTTCGAGACCAATTTCAGTCTGGACACACAAGATACTGTTTTGAGGAGGCCAGAAGGGGCGGGTTGAGGATTAGAAAGAGAAGGACGGCAAAAAAAAAAACAAAAAAAAAAAACAACCCTGAATGCACCATATGGGGACGAGAGAAGCAAGAGTGGACCACTTTTTTGTGACAAACACTTGAGCAAAGAGGAAAAACTTCACTATGCATGCAAGACGAATTTTGTTTTCCAGTCTTGCAACCAGCTGCGCAGTGCCGTAAATTGTCACATGAAAACCTTTCTGACAATTTCAACCAAAATGGGATTTTTTTTTTTTTTTTTTTTTACAAATGTGTGACATTGACTCATTTGATTATGGTGGTTAAGTTCAGGCAGAATAACAGCAACATAAAGAGAGAAATGAAGATACCCACAGACACCACACCTCATATTTGCAACATTGGCGGAACACATTGTACAGTTTGGAAGAACAAGAAAGAGCGAGGACAAGAGGCCACGAGGCCCTTTTTAATGAACTCAATAGCCATGACGTTAATGAGATTAAAGCTGCTCTGGACCACACAGTGACAGTGCTGTCGATCTATGACTGACGGCACAATCAAATGGGGAAAAAGCACGTGAAGTACTTGACAATAACAAGCAAGAAAAGCTTGTTTCGAAGGCACTGAGAGAATCAACAGAGCCCTAATTACTCATCAAAAACAAGTTTCATTTGGAAAAGAAATGTATTTGTGGTAAACATATTGGACATTCACAATGCACTTAGGAAAAGGACGCCCCCCCCCCAAAAAAAACTAATACAGTACATAATTGATTTAGTTCAAATGTATTGCATGTAAAATGTGTCAAGATAAATGTTTGAAACTGTTCTTAAAGATTCAATGTAAATGTAATAAGGTGAAATACAACTGAAAGAAAAATGCTCTGTCCCGGATGACTAAAAAGCTTCGTTTAAACTCGGTTGTATCCATAGCAACAAATTTCATTCTGCAGGAATATTTTAAAAGACAATTTTATTTCTATTGAATTGAAAAAATCTTTTGCAGATTACTAGACAGCCCGTGTACATGTTCTACCCTTTGAGGATTTTGGAAAATGCTGCATTTTTCTCATGTCTATTGTATTTTTCAGGTAATATACCTTTAGTGCCTTTATCATGATACTTGCACAAACAAATATTACTTTAGTGGTACAAAGCATAAAAATGAACAAGAAATTGAAAAAACAAGGGTGGTCTAATGTTTTTTTTTCCCCATGATTGTCCGTATAGCAAAATACAGAAAAGTACACACTGATGAAGAAATGGAAGAAAAAAATAATTGCGTGGTACCTAATTAATATCATAACACAATCAAATCAAACAGCTGTGATATAGTTTCCAGAGAAGGTCATGTACGTCCCCCCCCCACAGAAACACACTGTCTTGTGGAATTTTCCATACTCACTGACACTTCGAACCAGAGACCCTGCTGATAAAGCAAATACTCGATTACACATGAATGAAGACATGCAAACGCACAAACATACACAGGAAGGATGACCAATTTCAATCTAGTCATCTCACTGCCTCTCTTTGAAAAGATGCACAATCAAACCAATCTTAACTTGTGATGACAGGAAATTGACATTTTTTTAAGTGTAAGGAGTACGCTGCAGTTCACTTGAAAGTAGGATGATATCAGCTTTAATGAGTCAAAATTAAAGATATTAGACCTGTTAGTTAAGCTTCAAGACTGGTATCATTTGAGATATATTTCAAAGTACAAGCTTTCCTTAAAGTAATTTCCCTGGAGTCTGCCACAATTTCCCATCTTGGAAGAATTCTAGAATTCATCATAGCCATCTTGATGTCATCAAAGTCTTCAAAACGTGTCCCTTTGATGACCCACTTGATCTTGGGAGAGGGGGAAAAAAAAAAACCCAAAACAATCACAGGGAGCCAGGTCGGGTGAATTTGGACGTTGTTTGTCTTGGCTGGGAACTGCCAGATGCTCAGGGCAATGTGAGCAGGTGTGTTGTCATGGTGAGGCCACAAGTTGTCCTGCAAAGCAGATGCCACATGATTTCTTTATAGATGTGCCGGTTGGTCGTCTGGGTCACAATGAAGGGGAAAACCCGTAGTATGGGTTTGAAATACTGCATATGTATATCTTTTCACTACAGTCCTGAACACTTCATGACAAGTATTGCAACCAAATATGGCCTTGTAAAATCTGCATACCAGTGAAAGCTTTTTTAACCTTACAAGAATATCATTAAGGGGAGTATTCATCCATCCATTTTCCAACTTGCTTATCCTCACAAGGGTCGAGGGAGTGCCAGAGCCCATGCATGCTAACTTAACTAATTAAGTCCACTAATTATTATATTTTCTGTCAAGTTATTTTGTTGTGTAAAATAGTGCTATACTAGCTTTGGGTATTTAGATGATACATTAAAAGAAATTTATCAGCAAAGTCTACATTTACAGCATCAGTGACATTGCCAGAAGATGCCAGCACTTGACTGTAAATCCATCTGAATACATTAAATTCTATCCCCAAATGTGTTTTTTTTCACAATAAAGAATTGAATTTGTAAAGTTTGTTGTATGGTCTTGAAGTTTCTTGTACCTCTCTTAAGAAGGAGGTGGCTCTAAAACAGATCTTTGAAAATTCTTGATCCACAGGGATTCGTTTTGTCCAAGGTGAGATCCTTGAATTGTTGGAACGTGACCATCCTCTTTGTGCGGCAGGAAGTCCTGTCGCCTCCCATCCTGCTGGGCCTCACTAGTAGACCACAGAAGCTCTTCAGCAGGGAAAGCAATGAGAATGCAAATAGTGGGCACCCTCAATTATTCAATTCTGAACACAAATATGAAATCACACCAGTGCAGAAAGCAATATGGAATTGCGAATGTGTACTTTGCGCACAGAAATGTTGGAACTGAAAGGTGTAATCCCCAAATTCGTTGACGACAGTCGTAGGTTACAGTCAGGCCTGTGTGACAAATCAGTAACACCCAATCATGCATTTCAGTTTTTTGCAAGTACTTGTAACAGTAGTTCAGCAATTAACATGGCTTCTCATGGTTCTGAGGACCGGGATTCAAATCTCAGCTCCGCCTGTGTGGAGTTTGCACGTTCTGTGTGCATGGGCTTTCTCCCGGTGCTCAAATATCCTCCCGCATCGCAAAAACATGCATCCATTATCCGAGCCACTTATCCTCACAAGGGTGGCGGGCCTGCCGGACCGTATCCCAGCTATCTTCGGGCAGAAGGCCTGGTACACCCTGAGCTGGTTGCCAGCCAATCGCTGTGAGGTCAATCAATCAATTATCAAAAGTTTTCAATTAATTTGATAATTGGCTAGTTGTTTAATTGTTGAACCACAACATAAATATAATATGCAAAGTCTCAAAAAGAAATTCACTTAACACTTATTTACTCCTGGATTGTTTGGGGTCAGGAGAAATTACTGGTTGCTAGCTCTTATTGCATAACATGAAGTGGACAGAGGTTGTGATGAGCTTCAGGCAGGTATTTGAAGACCTGAATGCATTGGAATGTGACAGAGGCTAATTCACATCCACTATACAGCTTGTGCTGAGCCGTAAAGGCAGAAAGCCTAAAGACCTCGAACACAAACAGCCCATTATAATGTGCTCTTTGTGGGCCTGAAAGCATGTGTGGGTGTGCGTATGCATGCAGAAGGCCAAATGGGATGTGTTGACGTAACTGCAGAAGAGGGTCCTGATCCTGCAACAGGATGATTCATCCTCAGCATGCGTCAGTGCCCCATCCCCTCAGTGAATGTAAACTGTATTTCACACCTATGTATCATCCAAAATCAACATCCAAAATTGTATCACATCCGAATGGTTGAAAACGATAAGATGTTAAAATCCAATAGGGCTCTAGATGTTTTCTTTGAGCAATGTCATCGTGAGGTACGTACGTGTGTGTCTTACTGCATGGTCTGCTGCGATGTTGGTGTGCTGTAATATAGTTAATCAACTAAAATTAAAGGTGACCGGCAGAGGGACCTGTTTGTACATGGTCAAAAGATTAAAAGAGCTGCTCTAGTTCAACGTTGTAATGTATGTTCCACCACTTTTTCCACCACTAGATATTTAGAACCAAACGCTTCGATGATTCGTCATATTCATTGACATTATTGGAAGAAAAAGCACAACTTGATCTTGTGTAGCCTCAAATTATCATTTGTAACTTCCAGCAAGATACAACAATTTAAAAGCTATGGCACAACTTTATTTATACCAACAAGTTGCCGACAGTATTTAACATAATTTGAAAATGGCTTCACAAAAATAAAGTTTCTCCCGTTTGAGTGACATCGTGACAAAAATCTCAACACAACAAAAGTTTCTTTCCAATGAAAATAAATATTAAAAAGCTGAAAACCCATGAGATCCAGCTACTGCGGATAAAAACGTCCAATCAAAATAGAATGGAAAGAGAAAAAAAAAGAAAAAACACTGACCATAGGCGGAAATGCCATTAAAGCAGATGAAGGACACAGTATTGTTAAAAATAAATGCAGTCCAATGTGAAGAACCAGATTAAGCCGCGTTTTGAGTATATTTTCTTATTGTTATATGTCCAACAAGTTACCAGTAGGTGCAGTAGATTCTCACAAAAACCAACAAGACTCAGCATTCATGAATAAACAGACTTAAGGCTGCGCAACTGGGCAATTTGTTCAAAAGGGTTGTTGAAGATGCATTTCTCCTTGAAAGCCTGAGGAAAATTAGTCGTTCAAAACATTGTTCCGAAGAACAGCGTACTTTGATTAAAAAATTGATGGGAGAGGGAAAACCTTATAAAGAGGTGCAAAAAATTATAATCTGTTCAGATAAAATTATCTAATGCCTTAAAATGGAGAGCAAACCAGAGACACGTGGGAGAAAATGGAAGACAACCATTGAAATGGATCACAGAATAACCAGAATGGCAAAGTTTCAGAAATTGATCATCTCCAGGATAATCAAAGACAGTCTGGAATTACCTCCAAGTATTGTGACAGTGAGAACACGTCTGTGCGAAGCTAAACCATTTGCAAGTTTCCCCGGAAAGTCCCTCTATGGAAAAAAAGTCATCTGCAGAAGAGGCTACAATTTGCCAAAGAACCCATCAACTGGCCTAGCCTTTTGTGGACTGATTTAAAATTATTCTTTTTGGATCCAGGGGCCGCAGACAGTTTGTGAGATGACCCCTCAACTTTGAATTCAAGTCACAGTGAAGACAATAAAGCATGGTGGTGCAAGCATCATGATTTGCGCATGTTTCTCCTTCTATGGTGTTGGGCCAATTTATCACATACCAGGGATCATGGCTCAGTTTGCATTTGTCAAAATACTTCAGATCATGTTGCCTTATGCTGAAGACGACAGACATGCCCTTGAAACGGGTGTTTCAACACGACAATGACCCCACACACAAGTAAACATGCAAAGTTTTGGTTCCAAACCAAGAAAGTTAATGTCAAGGAGTGGCCAGCCCAATCCTCGGACCTTAATCCAATCGAGAATTTGTGGAGTAACATCAAAATGCTGTTGAGGAAAACCAGGGAAATGTAAAATGAATTGTGGAATGTCGTTAAGGAGTCTTGAAGTGGAATAACAGATGAAAGGTGCTACAAGTTGGTTGACTCCATGCCACAAAGATGTAAAGCAGTTATAAAAAAAAAAAAAAAAAAATGTTGTCATACAAATAAATATTAATTTAGTGATTCAAAGGAGTGGTAAATCTTAGAAACAAAAAAAGTTTGTACAAAATAGTTTTGAGTTTGTAAAGTCAATGGCAGACCTCTATTTTTGGAACACACCCTTTCAACAAATTGCCCAATTGCACAGCCTTAAGCGTGTGTACATCATGAATGCTGAGTCTTCTGAAAATCTACTGCACCAATTGGTAACTTGTTTGACATGTAGCAATAAAAAATATGATGAATACGCGGCTTAATCTGGTTAGTGACATTGGACTGCTATTATTTTGAACACTACTGTAAAGTCTCCTGCTTAACTCAACATATTTTAAAGTAAAAGAATCCAAAAATTATAGTAAGACTTAATTCGTCACATTGGAGGAACTGGTTAGAACGTTGGCTTCATGGGTCTGAGGACCGGGGTTCAAATCCCAGCCCCACCTGTATGGCGTTTGTATGTTCTCCCTGTGGATGCATGGGTTTTCTCAGGGTACTCCGGTTTCCTCACTCGGCTCAAAAACATCCATTAATTGGAGACACTAAATTTCCCCCCCGGTGCGACTGTTGTCTGTTTCCATGTTCCCTACGATTGGCTCGGAACCAGTTCAGGGTGTACCCTGCCTCCGGCCAATGATAGCTGGAAGAGGCTCCAGCACTCCTGCGTGTGAATGATGGCTTTTTAAATGGATTGATAGCAAGACTTTTTCTTCAACTCCACAATATCATTATCATGTTGAAAGTACACTGCTTTATATAAAGGGCGATGTTTCTGTTTCGGATCCCTTTTACTTCCTGTGGTATCTTATACTGTCTTGTGGACCTATTTAGAACCCGCTCTTTAAATCTAACCATTCAAAGGAAGCATAGAGAATTATGGAACATTTATTATTTCATTGTTTGAATGCAATCGCCAAATCTCTAGAGAGCCTGCCCACCCACTCAATTCAAGTGTGACATTAACCTTGACATTATCTCCTGGACAGACAACAGCGGCGTTTACAAAGGTTCAACGGGGTCTCCACTTCCTGAGAGTCCTCAGGAAGAATAACCTGGACACAACAGTTGCGGGTGGTCTTCTACTGCTCATCCATCGAGAGCCTGCTGAGGTACTCTATTTGGTACAGGAGTTGCACTGAGCCAGACAGAGCAAGGCTTCAGAGGACAATCAAAGCAGCATAGAAGATCATTGGCTGCCCTTCGCCCTCTGTGGCAAACATATATTTGTCTTGGTGCCTCAGCAGAGCTCAGAACATTATCAAGGACTCTACACAAGCCAGTTATCAACTGTTGGAGCTCCTGCCATCTGTAAGGCGGTACAGTTGCCCAAAAGCAAAGAGCAGCTGACTGAGGAACAGTTTTTTTACCGAGAGCCATCACCATCCTGAATGCTTGTCTTTCCTTTCCTGTATTTGTGTAGTCTTGTTTTTTTTAATGTATTTTTACCTATTTTTATTTACTTTGCTTTTATGTATGCACTGAAATTTCCAATTCTCCAATTTCACTATACAGCTTGTATGATGACAATAAAGCACGGATGCATGCATTCATTCAAACAACCAAATAAACCTTTTTCTATCTCATTATTTTAGAAAGTCCATCCATTTTCTTAGCCGCTTATCCTCACGAGGGTCGTGGGGAGGGGTGGAGCCTATCCCAGCTGTCGACGGGCAGGAGGCGGGGTACACCGTGAACCGGTTGCCAGCCAATAAAGGGCACATAGAGAGACAAACAACCACACTCACAATCACACTTGGGGGCAATTTAGAGTATCCAATTAATGTTGCATGTTTTTGGGATGTGGGAGGAAACCAGAGTGCCACGGGGGCACGGGGAGAACATGCAAACTCCACACAGGCGGGGCCGGGATTGAACTTGGGTCCTCAGAACTGTGAGGCCAACACTTTACCAGCTGATCCACCATGCCTCCCATTTTAGAAAATGTGTCTGTGAATGATCTGTTCTCCACTTCTGCCCCTCTTGTATTTATCATTGAAGCTAATTTATAAAAACACTGCCAGAGACATGATTGGTCACATCCAAGCAACAGCTGGAGTCCGGCCGCCGGGTTACATCGTGTCCAAGGCAAAAAGAAAGCAGACCAATCAGTTTTGTTGGATGGGCGTATGGATAGGTTTACGATAACGTCACCACAGTCCCAGGAGTCCCTTGTCCGCCATTTTGTGTGTCTGAAGCAAGGAAGGATCTATGTCAACAAAGCAAGCAAGCGCCTTTCGTCCGATAATATGGGCCACACATTAGTAGTTTGGGACTGTACTAACTGCACTGAATCTGGGCAAACAAAGAGGTAGCATTTTGATATTCGAAAGGTCGTTGTCAACCAGGGAAGTAAAATTAAGCGACTCTCGACAGAAAGACGGAACATATGATTGTTGAGGATCAACCGAGCAGGATTTCTTCCTGATCCAACAAAGAGCCACTATAACGTTTGCTCGGATAATTTCATAACACGCAAATTTTTCAAGTAAATACTTTAGGCAACGAGGAATGAATAAATTGTGTGTTCTACACAAAGGTATGACAGAGAATTCTTTAGTATGAAGACTTTTAGAGAAAAGAAAAAATTGACTTACATTTTTGACTGCAGAGGGCGGCAACCAGAAAAACCTTTCTTCTATAACTGTCTTGCTATCCCGTAATTTTACTGAAGCCTCAACTGCAAAAAGAAGGGCCGTCATGTGTGAACACACTTCTCCAAGACTGGCCATACAGGTACAATAACCGGAGAGAACGCAGCCATCTTTTTGAGATATGATCCAGGGACGTAGTAGTGGATCGGTAAAAACCTCTGAGAATGTCTTACTCGAGCCGCCATTACACACTGATTACCGATCACCCATTGACGTACATCTTGAACCCACCCACTAACAAAGTCATTGTAGGCTTGTAGAGACTTGTAAGCCTGTTTATCAAGGGTATATGCCCTCACAGAATTCACGAGATAATTAACGATATCGGGTATGTAATGTCAGGCTAGCCTTCCAAATCGTCACTCCAGTCGCTTGCTTGAAATTCATATGGATCTTTGCCGCTGATGTCCTTCAAGTTCTCCCAAGCATATGGCTTTGCTTAAAGCATCAAACGTATTTTTGTCCACTACGTTTGCATTTGCTTGAAAAGACGTCATAACTTTTACACCAAACGGAAAAATTAACGATAGAAAAAACTTCACGCTTCACCATTCACCTATGTTCTCTGAACTCTAAGACACACAGTATGGCATCTGTCGCAAGGCATGATGGGTAATCGGAAACCTATCTATCAGCATTAGCTTCTCATAACCAACATATACTTGGTTAATCGGTGAACATGTAGATGTGGTGGTATTTGTGTTGTCAATTTGTGCATGCGTCACATATAGTAAATTAACATAAACACGGTTTGGCCTATTTCACTTCCCCATCAAGTCCATTTTTGATCAACCTTGTTATCACAGTGACCTTAAAGGCAATTAAGAAAGTCCATAACCCTAACTATTGTATATTTAGTCTGCTTCACCAATATTATGCTTCATATTTGTGCCTATAATTCCAGATCCTTGGGGTAGTTTGATAAAAGCATGCCACAGACATGTTATTAAGACTCCTAGCAACAGAAATTGTGAGAGGAAAAAAAGCAAACTATGTTTTCCTGTCTTAGATTTTGTACTACATTTTACAATAACACACATGTGTTTACCTTTCCTTCAGACAGAATTGGGACATAGAGTATATGCTGGGTCTTGTGTGTTACTTGTCACAACCGGGTCAGCATGACCTACTGCATTTTCACTCCGCTGGTGGGAATGGGGTTATCAAGTCCAAAAAATATAAAAGTACAAACCCATCAAGACACAGCTGATGACGCAAAACACTTTCATTTGTGATCAATTGAAGCCAATACAGAGATATCTGAGAAGCTGGTTTGTCTGTTTTCCATGTATCAAATTTATTAAAAGAAAAAACAAATTGCTGATTTTACAAAAAGGCCTCAAATGTGCGGCTAATTAACTGCTTTAAATCAAATGAGTAAAATGTGTTCTACTAAGGTAGAACCAGCAGAGGCACTGCTGATTCCATCTGAGCTGGCTAACGAAGAAGAGGACATAAATTTAGGGCTTGGCAATTGAGCTTTTTTTTAATGGGTTCATTTAAGTTTGCTCTGTTTTATCATTTTTGTGTGTGCATCTTTGAACTTATTATTATTAAGCTATAAATGTATACTACTGGAAAAGGGTGGATTTTATGATACCCGTATCACCAAGAATATTAAAAATTGGAACGTTCAAGGTAGCCCAGATGATCCTCAGATTATGGAAAGATAAATCCCTTCCAGATTTTAATAAACAAGTGGAATATAAAATGGAAATAGTATTTTATAAACACGTGAGAAAGGATCAGTGATGATGTTGAGAACTTCAGGAGGGTTTGTTCACATTTAATGCTGGAATAACACAGTAATAACTATCGGACGAATTGTTGTAAGTACAAATGATTACAGTATTTGGTTTTGACTGTCATGTACAGGGATACTTGACCTTTTATTTCATTATTTGCAAATACAATACTGTCTGTTTGTATAGGCTGAAATCGAAAAGTAAAAATGTGAATTAGTAAAAAAAAGAAAGAAAGGAGCCCGGTGGGAGGCAATCATGGACTCAATTGCGCTGGACAATGCTAAAGACATGGTGCCCGCAGAGGTGCAGAGGTACACACACACGCACACGCACACACAGCAAAGCAAAACAAAGCAGTGATTTATCAACATGTTGGTAACTTTTGACCTGAGGTATGTGCTTTAGCTGCGAATATTTCGCTGAGGTTGCCTCACATTACCAACTCACCATTAGAAAAGACCAAAGGAGTAGGTAGTAGATACAGTACAATGTATAAAGTAGCTGAGCCATTCAGTTTGACAGTTTACGAGTAATTTACAGTATGATTGGAATTTTTTTAACAGTTGTGAATTTATTGAGAATTGTATTTTCACATAAGGGACATTTTCCCGAGAGGAAGCACCTGTTTTCATGCAATTCGTAAAGAAGAAAATATTATATACAGTATAATATTGGTCGATTAGTTCTGTTGATGAATGGTTTCTCATTTTCTCTTTCACGGTTTGCTTGGTATCAGGTTTAATGGTGGATTTAGGGAGAAATCTCTGTCCACCTTTAGAATATCAAAATACTACCTCTTTGTTTGCCCAGATTCAGCGCAGTTAGTACAGTCCCAAACTACGCATGTGTGGCCCATATTATCGGATGAAAGGCGCTTGCTTGCTTTGTTGACATAGATTTCTATCATATCTATCATAGATCTACGCAAGATTGTGGGAGAATTCAAATTCAATCACCGCTTTAGCATGAGGTTTTTTTTTACTGACATGACAGCATGTCTGTTTAAGTTCAACCTTGATAATTATTATCAAGGCATATACTGCATATGCCTCGCGGAGACATTCCTGTCATATTTTGGAGAGTGGAGTGTGCCTCTTTGCAAACAGCAAAGCATTCATACACCAAGAACTAAGATCATTAAGATGTATATGTATGCACGCATGTATATGTCCTATGTGTGTATATATATTAAGTCTAACATGATTAATACTGGGCGGCATGGTGGAGTAGCTGGTAAAGCGTTGGCCTCACAGTTTTGAGGTCCCGGGTTCAATCCCGGATCCGCCTCTGTGGAGTTTGCATGTTCTCCCCGTGCCTGCGTGAGTTTCCTCCGTACACTCCAGTTTCCTCCCACATTCCAAAAATGTGCAGCATTAATTGGACACTCTAAATTGCCCCGAGGTGTGATTGTGAGGGTGGCTGTTTGTCTCAATGTGCCCTGCGATTGGCTGGGAACCAGTTCAGGGTGTACCCCGCCACCTGCCCGTTGACAGCTGGGATAGGCTCCAACACTCCCACCCTAGTGAGGATAAGCGGCAAAGAAAATGGATGGATGGATGATTAATACCATCTTAATGTATATGGTAAGCATACAAGATCTGACAAGAGTTCCTTTTTACTTTCACTATTATTCATGTCTTTTATACGACATACAGAATAGAAATTGGTATCCATGGTGATCATGGTTTTTTTTTTGGTCCAATTAAGCAGACTGTTTGAGAGCTAATGGATTATGCTCACTTAATTACTGGAATAAAAAATATTTCAATTAAGTACATTCCTCAAATACAGAAAGTACACCTGGTGCTTGTTTGTATCTATCATGGTTTACCTATCTGGACCATAGACAGAGAATGTAGTTTAGTGCAATCTGTCTCTACATGTTTATGTACATCATGTACATTTTCAATTGTCAACTCCAGAGGCAGACAGGTTGTGGTCTGTGGAGTCCCTCAAAATTGCACAAACAAACCCCTGAAATTGACGTTTTTCAAAGTCGCTAAATGCGCGAAATGTAAAATGTGCAACGACATGGACCAATGAAGCAAAAAAACAAACAAAAAAAACGCCAGGATACATTAGTACAGTACTGTAACAGGAAGCCGCATTGATAGAGTATAGCGACATCCCCAGCTAGATGACAAGGATCTATCTACCCCTACTTCGCGGTTTTTCACTTTTCGCGGGTGGTCTGGTCCCAATTAACTGCGAAAAACGAGGGATTACTGTATATTGTTCAACTGTGTGTGTGTGAAGCGGAAAAGAATGCCATGTTTAATGTGCAGGTGTTTGATTACAACCTCCAGCTGTTTGCCTTGTTAAAAAAAAAGTGCACTTCAACCTGTTGTAGTCAGCCACGTGACTTCAAATCTTATGACAAAACCATAAACTCACATCACCCCCATCTGATCTGACGTTTTATGTTTCAAACAACAACATGTTTCAACTAGGTTTCCCCCGCAGCGCTGCTCATCTGTTTGAAAACAAGCACAATCCCAGTCGCATCGCAATTACTTGAGCTGTACCTAACCCTCACGTTATCTTGCACCCCAAAATACAAAACAATAAATCTACATGGTGAAGCGGTATTAAGGCTAGCATGCTGGACACAAACGGAATAAGTTGGCAACAGAAGCGACGCCAACCCCATGTGTGAATGTTTTCACGTCCACGTTAAAAACTTCTTTTTTTTCCTCACCTTTTTAAGAGCATTTCCATTTTTAAATGATATTTTTTTGCACTGTGCGTTGTTTGAATTCTTCTGTGTCTTTTGTGATGGATGAGCGAAAAAGAAAAAAAGTTTTTTTTTTCATGTGCGAAAAACCAAGGTCAAGACCGTAGCATGGGTCACCTTTGCTATTGCACCCCTTCTATGCACCCTTTAAACTACTTGTAGTGCTTCGGCATATTATTGTGCTGTGAGAGATCAGGTGTGCCATGGGCAATTATCCAATTTCACCTAATCCTCCATTATCTGAGTCGCTTATCCCCATAAGGAGTGCTGGACCATATCCCAGCTATCTTCGAGCAGGAGACGGGGTACACCCTGGACTGGTCACCAGTCAGTCGCAGGGCACATAGAGACGCACAACCAGTTGCGCTCACAAATCAAACCTAAGGGCAATTTAGAGTCTCCAATCAATCAATGTTTTTTTGTTTTTGTTTTTTTTTTTGGGGGGGGGGAACCAGAATGCCTGGAGAAAACATGCAACCTCCACACAGGTGAAGCCAGCATTTAATCCCCGATCTTCAGATCTGTAAGGCAGACGCTCTAACCAGTCAGGCCACCCTTATCTAATTGGTCTGAAAATAATCCATCCATCCATTTTCTTCGCCGCTTATCCTCACGAGGGTCGCAGGAGTGCTGGAGCTTATCCCAGCTGTAAACAGGCAGGAGGCAAGGTACACCCTGAACTGGTTGCCAGCCAATCGCAGGGCACATCGTGACAAACAGCCGCACTCCTAATCACACCGAGGGGCAATTTTGAGTGTCTAATTGATGTTGCATGTTTTTAGGAAGTGGGAGGAAACCGGAGTGCCTAGAGAAAACCCACGCAGGCACAGGGAGAACATGCAAACTCCACACAGGCGGGGCCGAGATCGAACCCAGGACCTCAGAACTATGAGGACAACTTTCCAGCTTCTCCACTGTGGCACCAAAAATAATCCAATTGCGATTATTATAATGATGCATCTTTGCTCATCTCTATCTATACCAGCGATATACAGTGACTGGCAAAACAACAAGTGCTCTTCCAATAGATGGCAGAAGGTACAAAGTCATCCTGTGTGTATTCCCTGTAAACATTTTTGCTTGGGTGTGTGCTGTGACATTGTATTTATTTGTTTTTTAATGCCTTGGTTGAATATACTACTGCTTGGAACACACCACTTTCAGCAATTTAGTAGAATGCTTGCAAAGGCTGAATTTCGAAGTGGTTGTTTTCGTCGCATTGTGTTCGATTGTGCAAGAGTACTTATCATAAACATAGTTGCTAGTGAGTGTTTACAAACAACGACAAAATACCATATATATATTGCTTATAAATAAAATAAAACTCAAATCCTCCTTTTCTTTGGACAGGGACAAAGACACACAAAGCCGAGAATGATTTGGTGGTGAACATTTGCCGTCAACACCTCCAGAGGCTCACCTTGCAGCACATCATTATCTCAGGAGGAGTGGTGTGTTTTCAACAAACAATGAATCCTCATCAAAAACACATCCACTATAATACGATTCGCACCAAGTGAACGCAGCAAGAAAACGTCGCGAGATAACGAGTGGTGGATAACATTACCACGGGACAAAAATGTTTTGGAAGCAAAACAGTCGCGTTGCTTCGTGTCACTCACCGTCTCCTTCCACGTGGCGCTGTGTAGTGTTGTTTTTGGTGAAGTTCTGTCGAGCAGGTTCTGTTAGTTAGTGTGTAGCTCAGGTTGCGAGCTTGGATTCGTGCAGGAACTTCCAGCAACTGGTCGTTTCTCTCTCTCTCTCTTTCTCTCCTTTTCTGAGTGGGCGGGGTTGCCCGGGCAGTGACGTCACTCAATAACAGGTTACCGTAAATCCGGCTACAAGCGGTCATTCCCAAAGAGACGCCAAAACAAACGGAATATTTTAAACTTAAAAAAATATATATTTTAGGAATACAGGACGCATTTTTTTCTCGTCAACGGCCATCACTTGGATAGTGGTGGTATTCATATGCTACATTTAATGTGAACTTCAGATATGTGTTAGAAAAGAAGTAATAATTTACTAACCGTTTCCTCTTTTGATCAACCGACATGCTCTTCATACATAAAAGCATCAGTTTTTGTTCAAAGGAAAAAGGAAAAAAAAAAGACATCTGTCATACGTCTTTTGTTTAAAATGATTATACGACCAGGCAGTAGAATAATATTTAAATGATCTTCTGAAAAATTCCCCCTGTCTGGACCCATTTTATATCTCTAATTTAACTTTGTGGGTTCGTATCCCACTGGGGCCTCCACTCCCTGAGAAGGGTTGCGTCAGGAAGGGCATCCGGCGTAAAAATTGTGCCAAACATATGTGCGTTCATCTGAGATGACACGCTGTGGCGACCCCGAAAGGGACAAGCCGAAAGAAACTTACTTTTTATTGGAGACTGTAGACGACAGGGGGTTTAGTGTTATTAGTGTTTTGCTTATCTGCAGCGCCACTCACAGATCTTACAGGGATAGACTGCAGTTTCCAGCAAAGGAGACTTATTATAGTTTCTTGGGCTGGGCTTGGAAAACCACCACAAATGTGGTGTCAATGTTCTCATCAGGTCCTCAAGTAATTTGATCACATCTGTCATATTTTCATTTGATAGCACATGCCAAAAAAATACAACCTGAAAACCACTAACATTTCATGGCGGCCAATAGTTTATCATGAATAAACCATGCTATAAATGTAGCTGGAAAACTGCATACCGTTAAGAAAATAACTGTTAAAGGTGATGTTCCATATTTTTGCTCAAAAAGTAGCAATTTTTTGTTTTTTTACACTAAATGTTTTGAAAGTTTTACTAATGTTAAAATGTGTAACAAAAATGTTGATTGCGGCGATTAACACATTCACTGCCATTGACAGCTGTAAAAATCTGATTATTTGATTTGTTAACTGGGAAGGCTGGAAGTGTTTAAGGAGTCGCTCCCAGTTGCAAAATATCCTCCTCTGATCTGCTTTCATCTGAAATGAATATTCAACTAAAGAGATCTGAAAATATCTACTTCACTACAGTACCAAAGTATTTATACTTTATTTCCCACCACAGATGGTAGCTACCCTTGCCCACACTACATTCAATTTGTGATGGTTCGTGACTTGAACAGAATGTGCAAGCAGCAAATAATAAATGTAAGTTAAGCAAGCTGATGTTTAACTTTTATTGACCAAAGGAATGGCACGCATTTTCCATTTGAAAAACCGCACAGCAACACTTAACAAAAATGTCACAAAAAGACAACTTTAAAGATGTCAAGTCAATATTCTCACATTATGAATGCCAAATCGACTTAATCTGTGTGAAAGTTGAGCCTGTTTAATAGCACACAAAGCTAATATTCTCACAGGGAAAATTGAATTGAAGAGAATTTAATTGCTCTGCCTATCGCTATACTTCGATGGCACTCAAATTAAATTTCCTGGACTACACTGGGTGGCAAACACTGAAATAAGCAAGCAACTGCAGTAACTATGGACCAACATTAGAACTAATCAGATGATGCAAGTGAAAAGTGTTTTTCGAGTGATAAGTTTCTTTGGAGGGTGGCTTTTCTGGACATGTCACAAAAAACGAACTACAATGCGGCACTGACGCCTAGTGACAAGCCAGGAGAATGTCCACTGATAAATATGAAGTCACTAAATATTATACAATACAGTGCAGGCCTAACAACAAAATTCAATCACAAGAAGTCTCTAAAGACCTGTTGGGGAATGGAAAGGAGTATTTTCTGAAATTAGAGCGCACAGAGTGAATGACATTCTAGTACTGTCATTGTCTGAAATTGAGTCAAGACTATTAAAAAGGCAATAAAGTATACATTAAAAAAAAAAATTGAAAATTGAAAAAAGCATGCCTTACCAAATATTTACATTTTGGTCAAATGTTTATATGCCTTGCAAATGGCTCATCACCAAAACAAGTTGTAACCTGCCTGATACCAAGTCAACCGGGACAGACTCCAGCTCACTCATTATCCTGATGAGGATAAGCAGTACAGGTATAGAAAATGGGTGAATGTATATATTACAAAAAAATCAGTCTTCTCAAAATAGCAATTAAAACAAAATGAATGCCACCCTAATCAGTGGTATTAAAAGACAAAAAACAAAGAAGTCAAATAATTACTATCCAAGGAAAGTGTATTGCATACAAACTGTCTGAAATGTTCATTTGAAATCCACACCTTTGAACAACACATTTTCGTCACTGTTAAATATGATTAGCAACAGAACACACAATGGAGAAACTACAATGTTGCAACAAACTCAATGTATTTAGACCAACATTTGGCACCTTTTTCATGCAAATTCCCAACCTTGCACACACACGCAAATGTAACAAATATTACTATTTTCCAAGCATCGTTTATTCAGTATCTCTCTATCAAGGAGACGTTAAAATCAAATCTGAATTATAATTTAAAATACGGGCAAACATGGTCATTCTTCTGCATTGGCAGCAACTTCAGACAGCGAAGCAACAAACTACATCCAGTAACTTTAAAACTTTTAAAATGAGGACCTGAGCAACGGTGCCCTTCTTGTATGGGTAGTTCTGAAAGACAATTGACTAGCCACCTAAGGCTTAAAACGTTACTGCTGAATGTGAAAAGCCTGTAAACATTGTGTCGCAGTGTGTTCCAACCAAAGCTAAAATCTGTCTGTCAAAGCTGTCACAGATACAGTACATTTAGTTATTGCACAAAGAAAATTAATTTCATCAGTTTCCAAAAGGGAACAGCATTTGACACATCAGTGAGGCTAAAATAAATGCTAATATGCAACGTTTCATTGTTCCCAATAAATTACTAGCTCTATTCTACACTACAGGCCTTAAAAGCATTGCTAGATTCAGAGTCCAATGCGATTTGTTCTTGGGTCCCTATGTCACAATTTGATATGGACTTACATTCTATCCAATCAAAGAGAAAGGATGCTTATTTAAAAATGGGCAGCAGCAATATAAGACAAAATGAACATTATATTGAAAGTGAAATCTATTACCATAGTATATATAATATACTAATTGGAGACATAAATGTGAATGATTTGGATGAACGGAAGCAGAAATATAGGGAGAATTTGAACCACTGGACTCTATCTACTGCAATCTATAGTGCGTTTAAAATCCCTTCCACACCAAAACAAAAGACCCGTGCTCTGCCACCTGGTTTCAGAGATAGCTCTGGTACGGCAGATAAAAGACGTGCTACTATTGCAATCATGGAATGGAATAGCAGTGACAGGATAAAATAACCGATAACAAATGTTTCCCCGAAATTGCTCCCTATTCAGTGTAAACACAACATTGCACTTTTTATAACGATGCAGTGCAACCAAAATGTTCAGCAGCACGCACGGAGCTACAGATCCAGACCTTGTGAGTGTCAAACGAGCACCGAATCAGCAGTGTTACGCCGTCAGATGAGAGCTCAAACACAAGTTGAACCGGGAATCGATCTCATACACAGCATGCTGACGGTGTGAATGTACATCTGCATTTGGGAAGACTGATGAGAAACGGAACACTTGGGGGTCCTGGGAGGGGAAAAAAAAGGATAGAAAACATCAGAAGCTGTGGGGAAAAATTAACCACAGCAGGGGTGTGTGAGGAGATACAAACCTGCAATGTTGCGTCACATTGTTCGGCTGTACTGTATCCCTGTCTTGGAGGCGATGTTGGACCAAGGGAGCAGAGATCGGAGCAGAGACTGGGCCTGTCGATACAACCTCTGTGGGATCGAGCAGGGTCTCAGGCTAGCTAGGGTTGAACCAATGTGATGGATATAATCAGTGGAATGCTAGGTCAAGGAATAACACATTCACTCACATTTGAAAAATGTACAGGTGTGGTCAGTCATGCCCGCAGATATAAAGTTGCAGGAGTGATTAGGGATGCAATCTCAAAAGACCTTAAAATAATTTACCGAGTTGGTATACCTGAGTATGTAGTTGTTACCTAATACCATAATCATAATTTATTGACATTGCACTGAGACAAACATTTTTAAAGAGGTCAATAGATATTCAATTTCTAAAGTAAACATATAATCAAATCATTTTATTTCATCACGATGTATTGTTATAATCTAGGGTAATTTATGGCGGTATCTATTGTCAATCCATTGATGAAAGGTAGGAGTAGATGATCCATCTCTTCCTAAAGCATGGAAAGGAGAAAAGTTTTCAACTTCAAGATAAACGCGGTACCCATGGGAGAAAATGACCATTCACATTTACATATATGGACAAACTAGTCTGATAGAACTTAGATCAAGTCAAAGTAAATCACAATCCCATATTTATTATAGTTAGATACTGAAACCTGTGTTATATCCCAGAAGATATTTAGCAATGCATGTTGAAAGCTGAATGATGCTCCCAAACAGTTTTAAGGTTAATGTTATGTTGCCTCCTATATTTAAAATACAGAATTATCTTTTTGTGCACTGCATTGTCTGTGCTTTCATCCTCGATCAGGCTGTACCAAGGTGGAATTTTAATATTATACACCATCTCATCCTGTATTTTCTACTTTGGCTTCAGACCTGACCTATTTTACTCAAAAAAAAAAGAGAAAATCTCATCTAGTTTCACCACTTTTTCCTCTAGTATTCACATAACCCGACATTCATTAAAGCAACAGCATTTCTTTTTCTTTTTTTTTACCTTTTACCATTATTATCGAGAAAACACAAGCAGCATGTCTGTCTTTGCTCTACGTTGCCATGGCTGTGTGGGTGGACAGTGCTTGTAATTATGAGTGTACCACTTTAAGAGCCGAGGTGGGACGGAGTCAGGTAAACTAGCAGGAGATTATGTGCTTCCGTGTTAAAAAACCCCAAAAAAATCAGGCTGTGGTTCACTCCACTGCATTGGTTTTCATGTGCGCTGAGAATGTCTATGTATTTATTTGTTATCTACTCGTAACAAATTTTACACGCGTGATTTTTTGTGCTCAACTGTGCAGATTTGCGAGTGCGACGGCGCCCGTCAAATCACAGTGACTGAATAATATATCCGCTCACATGACGAAGGCTACTGTATCAATAAAGATACGTGACGCAGATGATACCCAGATTCGATGGGACTCAAATTCAATAAAGTTAAAAAAAAAAAAAAAAAAAAACACTTTCAAGAAAAGGATATAATATTGTCCAAGGTGGATGACCCCCGTTGATATAGAGCACATATGTGAATCCATCTTTCAGGACGCCACGTATGGTGTAGTAGTAGGGCAGGTAGTGGTGTTGCTTGAAGTCCCTGTTCTCGTAGAAGTGGATGGCAGTGTTGTTGGTGGTGAGAACATGCAGGTAGATTGCCTTACAGTGGTCTTGGGCTGTTGTCGAAATATGCTCCTTCAGACTGTCCAGCAGTAAGGAGCCTGAATGGAGACACGGGCAGAAAAAGCTCAATCAGCCTCAAAATAAATGTTTTTTTTATGATTACAATTAGGACTTTGTGACGTTTATCGGTCTGAAGGTTATGGTGACAAATTTCAATATTCTGTGCTTGCATTCAATAAAACAATAAGATGTACCTATGCCATGTTTCCTGAACCCTTTGACCACTCCCAGGCTGAGGATGTAGGCTACCTGTGTGTCCACAGGAAAACTGGAGGCTAGAATATCTCCATCCTGACAATCAGACATGGAAAAAATTAAGTGTACAGTTCCATGATGAAGCTTGTAATTCCATTTACCCATATTGTCTACAGTCACTCACTTTTTACGCGAGAGCACAAAAAATCACGCACGTAAAATTTGTTATGAAATATATGGAGGTAGATAAAATAGATATTGAAAGACGTCGCTTATTTTGTGTAGTCCTGACATTAATTTACGTGTTTATTTCATTAACGTTGTTCACTAAACAAGCCTGCTCCAAAACCAGTATTCACCCTGAAACAGGAAATGCAAGTTAACCATACTGAGGATGTACGGATGTTAGGCCGAAAGCGCACGTTCAGAGCTGCTTCATGTACTGTGAGCGCATTTACGGTGAAAGTCATCAACATCATGAGCCATGTCAAAGGAACTTCAGTTACACCAGGGGTGCTCATTGTGTCGATCCCGAGGCAGTGTGACGTCATGACCCCGCCCCCCAAAAAAAGACATTAGACTATCATTCACTTCGTCGCTTGATTCGGGTGTGGCCAATACGTCGAGCGCATGCACATAAAGGCGCATTCTGGCAAGCCGGCCTCCTATTTAGGGCAGCCCCGCGATGCGTGCTCCCCCACAACAATACATCAGGATTGCCGACAGGAATGTTTATTACAATGTATCACTAGCTTGTTGCCACTAACGCCGATTATGTTGAACTAAACTTTAAGCGTTTTCAAAACATTCCGGGTATAGACCGTTCATATTTATTCCTTGACAAGCCAGTGCATTTGACTTTTCTTCAGATAAAGTTTGTCAGATCAAGGATTTTTATTGATGAAAAATTTTAGATACCATTTTATATCCTGTTCTACTAATATCAGTTGAAATTGGAAATGATCATTTCTGAGTTTGAAATTTTAGTTATGCATTTGTTTATTTTATTTTTAATTTACAGTTATGTTATATCAATCCAGTAGGTTTTTTTAAGGTCTTGAGATTCCATCCCTAATCACACCCGCAACTTTATCTGCGAGCACGAATGACCACACCCATACATTTTTCAAATGTGAGTGAATGTGCATAGCTCATCAATTTTCCCAATTGAAATAAATTGGAACGCCATTAAATTATGGGCAAAATGAGGGGTGATGCGGTGCGAGATCGGAGCAGAGAACATAGAGATTATTTCTGTATGTGTGTTACTTCACAACGCTACAGTTGCTTGTTTACTTTTAACTTGTCTTGAGGAGAACAGGAATGACATCATTCACGTTGTGACCTCAACATCTACAATCAACTGTTGAAAGGAGACTCCAGAACCTCCTTTTTCATGCATAACCACTTTGTACAACAAGGAGCATGGATGATTTATTTCTGTTTTGAATTGTTATGATGAGTTGCTACTTGGAAAAGTAGATTTGGCCAGCTGTATCTTCGACATAAATTGAGGATTGACAATAAAATGTTAGCATATTATATTAGACATACCACAAAAACATCTTACCTCTTTATGTACTTTGGTCCGACCTTTGATCTCAGCCACAATCATTCCCACAATACCTCCTCTGAAAGTGGCTGCGAGAGAGAAGAACTTCTTGTTCGAGGTGATGTCCTGGTACCAAGAGTCTGGGTACCTGGGGTCACAGAACAAGACAGGTTGGTATTCAACAAATCAACCCCAAAAAAGTCAAGATGTAAATACGTTTCACAAGATTTATTATATATAAACGTGCTCAGCCTCTCCATAAAATGACTCTTACTCGATTGGAAACCAATCACCACAGAGCAATTTCACACTGTCTATGTCATCATGGCATAGGAACCGGAGCTGGACTTCACTGAGAGCTGTGGGAGGCACCACGTCACTCATTCACACCTGTGGGAACAGACGCAAAGTATACAGAGGCTAACTGAGTCATTTTTCACAACTCAAAACTAACAACACAGATGATCTAATTCTTGTTTGTGTGAGAAAAACAAATGACTGTAAAGTGCACTAGACATGTTTTGCAAAATCGGTTCATAAATTTTGGTGCAAGTTGATTTGTGATGATTCTAGTTACCTGATGAGAAATGTTTCAAAATGAGTAGGTCAATGTAACCATGAGACCCCCTCAAAATATTACCATGCTCTACATAGCAGGTTTCACTTCAATAAAATACAAATTACATTGCATTAGCAAGTAATCAGCCTGAATTGATTTAGTCAAAAACAAATACAGTAACAAAGACAAAACAGCTTATTCCTCAAATGGTTTGCAACTATATTGAAAATTAACTGCAGATGACAACAAGAACGACACAAGGAAGTCTCAAATTTATGTGGCACGGCTGGAGAATGGTGGGGATTAGGCTAGCAAAGCAAAACAAAACTTCTAAACAAGGATAAGCTTATAGAACCACAGAAAATCGTGCTCTCCATGTAATGTTCGTCATAAAGGTTTGCAAAATAACGAAGTTATTACACAACGCTGCAGACCTTGTCAGAAGTATGCACATTCTTTTTTGCTGACCACCATCTATACGATAAAAAGGTTACATCATTTCGTAGTTCAAAAGCATAAAAAACACGTTAAGACTGTCGGAGAATAAATAGTAAAAATATCAAATGGATGGTTGATGTGATATGATTGCAACTTGCAGCGGTTTACCGTCATCTAAGGACAGCTCAGCTAACCTACGGCTAGGCTAACGTGTTCGTACCTTATGTCAACTCGCGCAGCACAGGAAAGTCAAGGAGATTTATAATCTGTGGTTATACACCGGGCGGTTCCCTACTTTGGATATAGCCTGACAGGACACACGTCCGCTCTTGATTCTCATTACTGTTGTTGATGCTGAAGCGAAGCTAAACTAACATGGCCTGCTCAAACCTCCCGACCGGATGTTTTCTTCCTGTTGTTGTCGTCACCCAAATGACGTCATTTTAAAACGTTCTTCCCATGTTAGCTGGATTTTTGGTACTTCCGCCTACTGGCCACTTAATGTATTGCCACCTTCTGAATTTTTGTTTTCATAGTAAAATGTCACGCATTGTGTTTTAGTTATCCGTCCATCCATCCATTTTCTTAGCCGCTTATCCTCACGAGGGTCGCGGGGAGTGCTGGAGCCTATCCCAGCTGTCAATGGGCAGGAGGCAGGGTACACCGTGAACTGGTTGGCAGCCAATTGCAGGGCACATAGAGACAAACAGCCAGGCTCACAATCACAATTAGGGGCAATTTAGAGTGTTGAATTAATATTGCATGCTTTTGGGGCCTGCTCCAAAACCAGCATTCACCCTGAAACAGGAAATGCAAGTTAACCATACTGAGGATGTACTGATGTGAGGCCGAAAGTGCACGTTCAGAGCTTTTTCATGTACTGTGTGCGCATTTACGGTGAAAGTCACACTCGTCCGGTGAAAATCCACATAAGCCCGGGGAGAACATGCAAACTCCACACAGGTGGGGCCGGGATTGAAACCCAGAACCTCAGAACTGTGAGGCTAACGCTTTACAGCTGCGTCACGGTGCCACCCCGTGTTTTATTTATGCATTTTAAAATTCATTTTTGGTTTACTAACTCAGATGTTCACAGCATTTTTGCAACTATATGTATCTCAGTGAAGCAAAGGTCATGTACACTGCACTCACAAAAAGTTAGTGATGTCTAACCTTTTTTTTTCTACACAGCTTGCTGTGTAAATTAAATTAGATTACATTAGATTTGAATTTGTAGTCATTGCACAGTTTACAAGGATTGTATTGAAACAAATAAATGCAGCCCTATGGGGGCACAAACCAGTGCAATCTGTAGGCCGGTCCCAAGCCCGGATAAATGCAGAGGGTTGCGTCAGGAAGGGCATCCGGCGTAAAAACTGTGCCAAACAAATATGAGCTTTCATCTAAAGAATCCCATACCGGATCGGTCGTGGCCCGGGTTAACAACGCCCGCCCCCGGCACTGCTAACCTGCAGGGCGTCGGTGGAAATTCAGCTACTGTGGGTCGAAGACAAAGAAGAGGAGGAAACCGGATCCAGCGTCAGAAGAAAAAGAGGAATGCACAGAGCCTACAACTGAGTGTAGGGACTTTGAATGTTGGGACTATGACAGGAAAAGCACAGGAGTTGGTTGACATGATGATTAGGAGAAAGGTTGATATTCTGTGCATCCAAGAGAGCAGGTGGAAAGGTAGTAAGGCTAGAAGTTTGGGAGCAGGGTTTAAATTATTCTACCACGGAGTAGATGGGAAGAGAAATGGAGTAGGGGTTATTTTAAAGGAAGAGCTGGCTAAGAATGTCTTGGAGGTGAAAAGAGTATCAGATCGAGTGATGAGACTAAAATTTGAAATTGAGGGTGTTATGTATAATGTGGTTAGCGGCTATGCACCACAGGTAGGATGTGACCTAGAGTTGAAAGAGAAATTCTGGAAGGAACTAGATGAAGTAGTTCTGAGCATCCCAGACAGCGAGAGAGTTGTGATTGGTGCAGATTGTAATGGACATATTGGTAAAGGAAACAGGGGCGATGAAGAAGTGATGGGTAAGTACGGCATCCAGGAAAGGAACTTTGAAGGGCAGATGGTGGTGGACTTTGCAAAAAGGATGGAGATGGCTGTAGTGAACACTTATTTCCAGAAGAGGGAGGAACATATAGTGACCTACAAGAGCGGAGGTAGAACCACGCAGGTAGATTATATTTTGTGCAGACGATGTAATCTGAAGGAGGTTACTGACTGTAAAGTAGTGGTAGGGGAGAGTGTAGCTCGACAGCATAGGATGGTAGTTTGTAGGATGATTCTGGTGGTGGGTAGGAAGATTAAGAAGACAAAGGTAGAGCAGAGAACCATGTGGTCGAAGCTGAGAAAGGAAGAATGTTGTGCGGCCTTCCGGAAAGAGGTGAGACAGGCTCTCGATGGACAACCGAACCTCCCGGAAGACTGGACGACGACAGCCAAGGTGATCAGAGAGACAGGCAGGAGAGTACTTGGTGTGTCATCTGGTAGGAAAGGGGAGAAGGAGACTTGGTGGTGGAACCCCAAAATACAGGGAGTCATACAAGGAAAGAGATTAGCGAAGAAGAAGTGGGATACTGAGAGGACTGAGGAGAGGCGAAAGGAGTACATCGAGATGCGACGTAGGGCAAAGGTAGAGGTGGCAAAGGCTAAACAAGAGGCATATGAAGACATGTACACCAGGTTGGACACGAAAGAAGGAGAAAAGGATCTCTAAAGGTTGGCCAGACAGAGGGATAGAGATGGGAAGGATGTGCAGAAGGTTAGGTGATTAAGGATAGAGATGGAAATGTGTTGACTGGTGCCGGTAGTGTGCTAAATAGATGGAAAGAATATTTTGAGAAGTTGATGAATGAAGAAAATGAGAGAGAAGGAAGAGTTGAAGAGGCAAGAGTGAAGGACCAGGAAGTGGAAATCATTACTAAGGGGGAAGTCAGAAAGGCACTACAAAGGATGAAAAATGGAAAGGCGGTTGGTCCTGATGACATACCGATAGAGGTATGGAAGCAATTTGGAGAGATGGCTGTGGAGTTTTTGACCAACTTATTCAACAGAATACTAGCGGGCGAAAAGATGCCTGAAGAATGGAGGAAAAGTGTTCTAGTTCCCATTTTTAAGAACAAAGGGGATGTTCAGAGCTGTGGGAACTATAGAGGAATAAAGTTGATGAGCCACACAATTAAGTTATGGGAAAGAGTAGTGGAGGCTAGACTCAGGACAGAAGTAAGTATCTGCGAGCAACAGTATGGTTTCATGCCTAGAAAGAGTACCACAGATGCATTATTTGCCTTGAGGATGCTCGTGGAAAAGTACAGAGAAGGTCAGAAGGAGCTACATTGTGTCTTTGTGGATCTAGAGAAAGCGTATGACAGAGTACCAAGAGAGGAACTGTGTGGTACTGCATGCGTAAGTCTGGTGTGGCAGAGAAGTATGTTAAAATAGTACAGGACATGTATGATGGCAGCACAACAATGGTGAGTGTGCCTTAGGTGTGAGAGGAGGAATTTAAGGTGGAGGTGGGACTGCATCAGGGATCAGCTCTGAGCCCCTTCCTGTTTGCAGTGGTAATGGATAGGCTGACAGATGAGGTTAGACTGGAATCCCCTTGGACCATGATGTTCGCAGATGATTTTGTGATATGCAGTGAAAGCAGGGAGCATGCATAGGAACAATAAGAAAGATGGAGGCACGCATTGGAAAGGAGAGGAATGAAGATTAGCCAAAGTAAAACAGAATATATGTGCGTGAATGAGAAAAGTGGAGGGGGAAGAGTGAGGCTACAGGGAGAAGAGATAGCGAGGGTGGACGACTTCAAATACTTGGGGTCAACAATACAGAGCAATGGAGAGTGTGGTCAGGAAGTGAAGAAACGGGTCCAAGCAGGTTGGAACAGCTGGCGAAAGGTGTCTGGTGTGTTATGTGACAGAAGAGTCTCTGCTAGGATGAAGGGCAAAGTTTACAAAACAGTGGTGAGGCCGGCCATGATGTGCGGATTAGAGACGGTGGCGCTGAAGAAACAACAGGAAGCAGAACTGGATGTAGCAGAAATGAAGATGTCGAGGTTCTCGCTTGGAGTGAACAGGTTGGATAGGATAAGAAATGAGCTCATTAGAGGGACAGCCAAAGTTGGATGTTTTGGAGAAAAGGTGAGAGAGAGCAGACTTCGATGGTTTGGACATGTTCAGAGGCGAGAGAGTGAGTATATTGGTGGAAGGGTGCTGAGGATGGAGCTGCCAGGCAAAAGGGCGAGAGGAAGACCAAAGAGAAGGTTGATGGATGTGGTGAGGGAGGACATGAAGACTGTGGGTGTTAGTGAGGAAGATGCACGAGATGGGCTTAGATGGAAAAAGATGACATGCTGTGGCGACCTATAACGGGACAAGCCGAAAGGAAAAGAAGAAGAAGAAGAAGTACGTGGCCCACACTGCTGTTGTACAATCTGATAGCGGTGGGCAGAAATGAATGCCTTAAAAGCACTCACTTCTAAGAAGAAGAAGTATTGAGACAAATAAATGCAGTGACTTGATCTGAATGGAAGTGGAGCAAAAATGAAAAGATATGTATGCAGCGTGAAATAAAATATTTGTATTTTATTTTTGTATTTATGTTTCCCATCCACACGTTCTTTTCTTCTCCACCACAGCTACTTACATTATATACGACACCCTCAATTTCAAGTTTCAGCCTCATCACTCATTGTGATACTCTTTTCATCTCCAAGACATTCTTAACCAGCTCTTCCATTTTAACTCCATTTCTCTTCCCATCTATTCCATGGTGAAATATTTTAAACCCTAGCCCTAAACCTCTACAGTAGCCTTACTACCTTTCCACTTGATCTCTTGGCTATATCAACCATTCTTCTAATAAAATGTCAACCAACTCCTGAGCACCCTCTGTTGGAGGTTTAGTAAGGATTCTGATGTTGAAAATGGTATCTAAGTGTAAATAAAGTATATTGGAACAAACCAATGAATTTATTTTTATGCAAAATATACAACATATACAAAACAGCATCATACATCATACAAAATATACAACTGTTATTTGGGGATATGTTTTATGGCTGATATTTAATTCATAATCTACTATACTTTTTTAACTATTTCAATTTTTAAAATTTGCCTTGGCAGACCGGCATCTCTCCAACAACTATTTGCCACCTTTTATTTTATTTATTTTTTTCTCCGCAGTGGCACTCAAACCATGACTCTTTGGTTGCAAAGCCTGTCCTTGGCTCATAACAAGACCTTAAATAAACTTTCTTATCTGGTATTTATGGCATCTGTTACCTTCCCAGTGATTGGCCTGCTCCCAGACATTTAAAAATAGCATTTATTGATTTGTTGGATGAAAAGGAAATGCATTTTCTTTTTGCGACTGTGTGATGCTAACACAGTGACACACAGAAATGAAAGTTTTTTATCAAGCATACTTCACTTCTATAATGATATTGAGAGTAGTGGTTATTTTTATGTTATACATGTAATTAATTTTAAGTCAAGATTTTTCCAGTATAGTATGTTAAAATGAAAGTAAAAATGCTCTGTGAGCGGTCGTTTGTTAGTCATTTCAACTCTAATTTCCACGTTCGCTACATTGTGATATTGTCCAACATGGCCACCCGCTTCCCCGAACCCCAGCCCCAATACCCCGCCTATCTTTGCTCATGGCCAGCACGACGCAGTCACATGTACTTGTGGTCAAATAAAGATAAACGCACAATCGGTGGTTTTGTTCAGATGTGGCAGTGGCACCTTCGGGGATTCACGCTGATAACTGGCCTTCTCCTCCACACGACGGCTTTGAGGATCAGGTAGCTGCTGCGTGCTCAGCATGATAAAAACCTTTGATTTCAGCATCCACTAAAAGTATTTTTTTGTGTGGTTGTTTCTGAGTATTGTAGTGACATGTACACTAAAGTACATCTAAATTGCATTAGCTCTTACATATGGGGCATCGGTGACATGTGGGGCGCGACTTTGAGTGTTTTCCCAAATCCTGCCTGGTGAATCTGTTGACAATCTGAAAATCTGAATTGTCCACAGCCTTCAGTCTTCTTGAAGGGATTGACAAAAGCGGATGTTCCTACAAATATTAAAAATGCTTTTAAACAGTTTACAATGACTACTGTTCAAATACTCCACTCACTGAATATGGAGTCAAGCCACATAAAATTCCGATAGTTGATATAAAAAGTTTGAAAACATCTGTACAAATGGCACTTGTATGCGTTAAAAAAATCAAACAAACAAAAAAAAAAGATAGTTCAAACTTTCAAAAATGTTTTTCGGCCTTAATGTGAAATGTAACTTGGACAAATCTTTTTGAGAAGTGTAATACAAGTGGCGATCCCATTGAAACGTGTAAAAATGGAGTCAGCACATATTTGCTACAATTGAAAGTACCTCTGATTCGAACGTGAAAGCAGGGAGCAGGCGGAGGAACAATTAGAAAGATGGAGGCACGCACAGGAAAGGAGAGGAATGAAGATTATCCTAAGTAAAACAGAATATATATATGTGCATGAATGTGAGAGGTGGAGGAGGAAGATTGAAGCTCCAGGGAGAAGTGATAGCTAGGGTGGACGACTTCAAATACTTGCAGTCAATAATGCAGAGCAATGGAGAGTGTGGTAAAGAAGTGAAGAAACGGGTCCAAGCGGGGTGGAACAGTTGGCGGAAGGTGTCTGGTGTTCTATGTGACAGAAGAGTCTCCGCTAGGATGAAGTGCAAAGTTTATAAAACAGTGGTGAGGTCGGCCATGATGTACGGATTAGAGACGGTGGCGCTGAAGAAACAACAGGAAGCTGAACTGGAGGTGGCAGAAATGAAGATGTTGAGGTTCTCGCTCGGAGTGACCAGGTTGGATAGGATTAGAAATGAGCTTGTGAGAGGGACAGCCAAAGTTGGATGTTTTGGAGACAAGATTCGAGAGAGCAGACTTCGATGGTTTGGACATGTTCAGAGGCGAGAGAGTGAGTATATTGGTGGAAGGGTGCTGAGGATGGAGCTGCCAGGCAAAAGGGCGAGAGGAAGACCAAAGAGAAGGTTGATGGATGTGGTGAGGGAAGACATGAGGGCAGTTGGGGTTAGAGAGGAAGATGCAGGAGATAGGCTAAGATGGCAAAAGATGACACGCTGTGGCGACCCCTAACGGGACAACCTGAAAGGAAAAGAAGAAGAAGAAAGTACCTCTGATTTACCTCAAATGAATTCCTCTAGTGGGCTTTTCCTGACTTTGTTTTGTTTTCTAGCAGAAGTCTAAAGGTTTTTTTTAGAGCACCGACTGCTGTTTCAAATTGTTCCTAAAGCTCTCCACATTGTCCAGGGCTCCAGATACGGCACACAAAAAGCCAGCATTTTAACAGGCTTTTATTTTGTGACATAAATTCTTAAGAGTTCTCTAACCAAAACAGAAAGTAAATTGTTGAGTTTCTGTTGTTGTGAAAAGGTTTCTTTGTTAACTGGTCGCTATTGGTGATTGGTCATACACGTCTTTCGGCTTGTGTCCCAGCTGACTTTGGGAAAAAAGATTGGTCACCATACAGGCTATACTCTACTCTATATCGGATACCTTTACTAAGCCTTTCTCCGCTCCTCATTTTTCATTTTGTTGCATTTTACTGGGCTGTCGGTGTTCAAGACGTCCGTGAAGATGTTTCTTCCGTATATCACTCTTTATCCCTTGCTTGGTACAATGGGGCACAGTCATGTTTGGGACAGAGAAAATATTTCTCACTACACTTCCGACAAAATGAGAAACACAATAAATTGCTGAGAAAGTCGTACAATTTCGCTTCCTCAGTCCAAACTGATCTTTGTTCACCCGTCTGTGCCAGCAACACATCGTGACAGGTTGAAGAGTGAAATGCTTTTCCACTAAATGCCAGAAACCTCATAACTAAACAGTGTATCCACTTTTTTTTTTGCAACATTTTTGTTCCACTGTTTTTCAGATGTAAAACATGCCTTGGCTCAATGAAAGTTACGAACCACTTGATTCATTGATGAAGAAATTCGCGATAAATTATGGGTTGAAAAGCAGTGAAAAGGTAACTTCAGTTTAACCTGGGTAAAAGAGTAATGCGTGATCCTGAGTGTAATATTTCACCCTGCACAAAGTACAAAACCTTCTTCTAAGTTGCCGTCTTTTCCACTGAATTGCTAAATTGAATTCTATTCCTTCTGACCTCTTCGTGACCCCGCAGGATGCGTGCAATGTACCGTTTGGGTCTCCTTTTGGCCTTGTCGCATGTGTCTGCGTGTCTGCTCTTGGGCGCGTTCAACATCAAGTCTTTTGGTGACAAGAAAGCCTCCAACACCACCTTGATGAACATCATTAGCAAGGTATGGCGATGACCTCTCAACCCACCCTACCCCGCATTTTCTGGATATTAAACAATGCAACTTGGAATACCTATCTTCACTTAAGTTGTTACTCCCATTGATCAACAGCAACTTGATATTGTTGTTGTTGTTGTTTTTTGCATTTGTTGCAGATTGTCCACCGTTATGACATCATTCTGATCCAGGAGGTCCGAGACAATGACCTCTCAGCCACCAAAAAACTCATGCAGCATGTCAACAAGTTAGGATAGATATAAACATTTCCAGTATTGTTTTTCCTCTCAAAAACAGAATGAAGGAATTGCCACTAATTCATGCTATTCGTTTTCCCAGAGGTTCTTCACAATTTAGGTACAAGCACATCGTCAGCGAGCCTCTGGGTCGTAGTTCCTACAGGGAACGCTATCTCTTCCTGTACAGGTACACAAACACACACACACACACACACACACACACACACACAACCTATGGCAGTTTCTTTGCATACAGTATGTATTATTTTGACGCTATCATATGCTGTAGCAAATGAGTAATCATGCATCCCACTGAATGATTCATCATAATTCTTCTGCAAACTGCAACAAAAATAAAATAATTGCTAAAAAAAACAATTGTTAAAAAAAAAGTATCAAAGGTTAAGAGGAAATCTTGAATATGGCGTGTTTCCACCATTTCTTACTGTTTCTTTTCAGGGAGGAGACAGTCTCAGTGGCCAAAAACTATACTTATGATGACGGTTGCGAGCCCTGTGGGAACGACACTTTCATAAGGGAGCCCTTCGTCGTCATGTTCTCCTCCTACGACACTGGTAGGACATGGAAGAAATGAAAGCGGAATCATTTATGGAGGTTCATATGCAATAAAGCTACATGTCATTGGACGATGCTGCAGTGTTAGTCGTGTGTATGAGCTCGTCGAGAAAGTACAAACATGTATGTGATGACACCAAGTAGACATTACTGTCTACTGTTTTATGTAAGGGTCTTGGTTCCGTACCACTAGCATTTAAATGACACACTTGACAGTTGGGGGGGGAACTACATAAGAAGGATACAGGTTTTGGCAACAACTAAAGAAGAACTTCCTTCAACTTTACAATCCTGTTCAATTGTCAGCCTTTAGTTTTACCCAAGATTTTGGTATTATTTATATTTTCAGAATTGATCCAGGAACACATTTAACAGCATGCAATAGGAAAAAAATGAAGACCCAAATATTTAGCTTCATTTAACTATATACCGAATGGCAATGTTTTAGATTGCATTCCTATAATGACAATACAGTATATTAGTTGTACTTGTAATACTTTTCGTACAATACTATTACTTTGGCCACAACCGCCATTTCATGCTCTTCATTAGGATTCCAGGACTTTCATCATAACCAGCACACATTTACACACGATATGTCAAAAAAATAATTTAATTTGTTCCTGACAACGCTAATTGTCTCTCAACTCATCATTTACTGTACTAGATTAATTGTAAATGTTTTTTTTTTCCTGATTCCCTTCCGTTCCTAGCTGTAAGGAACTTTGTTTTGATCCCACAACACACTGCACCAGACTACGCCTTGCAGGAAGTAGACGAGCTGTACAACGTGGTGACTGATGTCCGCACCAGATGGAACACCAATGTATGATCTTATTGAGTGGAAAAAAAAACGTTTTGTTTTGGTTTTTTTTTGTTTTCCTGTTTGAAGCTGGGTAAATGACACCCGCATACTGGCCTTCCAGGACATCATTCTACTCGGCGACTTCAACACAGACTGCAGATATGTCGCAGGCTCAGATTGGATGAAGATCCGACTTTTCACGGACAAGAGCTTCCATTGGCTGATCCCTAATGATGCCGACACCACAGTGTCACACACTGACTGTGCATATGACAGGTAAACGTATCCACATTCAAATTCTGCAGTCCCATCTGATGAAAATAAGACAATCCTCTGTCACTTTTGTTTCCATGTGGTTGTTTACACTTAACCAATAACATTCGGACTTTCGATAGTTTGGAGTCGGTAAACACCTGCAACAATTTAAAATGCCTGTGTTCTAGTGGGCTAGTCCTGACATTTTTAACCAGTAGGTTTTGTGCGAACTGACTGGGATTTGGAACTGTTCATAATTCCCTTCATCTTGATTGGGGAACAAATTCCAGTTGAAGAAAAACAGGTGATTGGTGTCACAAGTACCAAACAGCCAGGATAGAAATTTGTGCAACTATTTCAGTTTCGCTTTCGGTGTCTTGGCAGCCTCCCTCACAAATTTTTTTATACTCTTTTTTTTTTTCCATCAATTTTCAAGGGACATCCAGTTCTTGATAATATTACTGTTGTGCCATAATTTCTCCACCTGATAATGACGATGATGGTCTTCACTGTGTTGCATGGTATACTTAATAGCTTGAAAATTTCTGTAATCTTCCTTCTCCTGAATGATCGCTTTGAACGTTGAGATCCCTCTTGTGTCGTTCCACGGCTTCTGCTGTTAAATGTGACCAAAGTAATGTTTGGAAACAGCAACTACAACGTCTGACCTTTTGGGGGGTTAATCAGAGGCACTTTGAATGGTTGATAGGTTTGGGATTACTCCCATTTAACAGTTTGAATGTGATTGATTAATAATGAAAATAAACCGTATCCAAGTTATACAATTAGAGGTTGTGTACACTTATGCAATCACTTTATCTCAGTTGTTGAGTATTACAGTACTTACCCTCTCATTTTTTACAGGTTTTAAATCAGGTCACATGATTTTTGTCAAGCTTTTCTCGGTCACTCAGCAAAGAACTCCACCTGCTTGTTCTACTCCTGAACCACCGATCTCAGTATACCAAACGCATGCGCTCTCATGAGTGGGTCTTCTATGTGGAGTCAACCAATCAAAAAGGGGGCGGTGTTAGCCAAATATGGGCAAACCAGATACAAAACTGAGTCAAACAGAAGTAACTGTCAGATGGACCTTTTTCCAGATACTAGTATGACAAAACCAAGGTGTATTTTTTTTTAATGAAATTGACACTCTTATATTAAATCCATGTCAGAGAGTCACTCTATATATGAAAGTCTAAATAGCCAAAATACATGACCTTAAACAAGGTCATGTGGATTTTTTTGTATTCACTGTAATTTAGCTAAGGTGTGACATGGGAATTCATCAACATTTAGTAAAGCTTGCCAACAGACTAATTTTTGGAATCAGGCATCTCAAAATGATTTACGTGGCTATGAAATTTCCCACTTTATGGGTGGGCAGGCCCTCCAGAAAACCCAAATTCTTTGTATAAATTCAGTTTCAGTCAATTTTGGATAGTAAACACATTCTTAAATAAATCTATTTTAAAACTGAACATCTTGAAGTTATCGTTAATCTTTCTCTGTTAAAACTGAGCAGAATGATTATTTTTTGAATAATATAAAAAATATTCTCAATTTTCCCAAGTGGACCTTTAACAGCATCCAGCTTTATGTATTTTTAGGATCGTGGTCACTGATGAGATGATGAGGGGAGTCGTGGACCACAGTGCTAAGGTGTATGACTTCATGGTGGATTTGAATCTCAGCTTCAGTATGGTAAATATGTCGGGGAGTAAATATTATCACATTACAGGACACGTATACCACCTGTATTAAATTATATTAATATTGTACTATGTATTAAAATCATATTACTTATTTTTATTTTTACAGTATTCCACCCATTAGCAGAAGTGAGTGCTTTTAAGGCATTCATTTGTGCCCACCGCTATCAGATTGTACAACAGCAGTGTGGGCTACGTACTTCTTCTTCTTCTTCTTTTCCTTTCGGCTTGTCCCGTTAGGGGTCGCCACAGCGTGTCATCTTTTGCCATCTTAGCCTATCTCCTGCATCTTCCTCTCTAACCCCAACTGCCCTCATGTCTTCCCTCACCACATCCATAAAGCTTCTCTTTGGTCTTCCTCTCGCTCTTTTGCCTGGGAGCTCCATCCTCAGCACCCTTCCACCAATATACTCACTCTCTCGCCTCTGAACATGTCCAAACCATCGAAGTCTGCTCTCTCGAACCTTGTCAGCAAAACATCCAACTTTGGCTGTCCCTCTAATGAGCTCATTTCTAATCCTATCCAACCTGGTCACTCCGAGCAAGAACCTCAACATCTTCATTTCTGCCACCTCCAGTTCTGCTTCCTGTTGTTTCTTCAGTGCCACCGTCTCTAATCCGTACATCATGGCCGGCCTCACCACTGTTTTGTAAACTTTGCCCTTCATCCTAGCAGAGACTCTTCTGTCACATAACACACCAGACACCTTTCGCCAGCTGTTCCAACCTGCTTGGACCCGTTTCTTCACTTCCTTACCACACTCACCATTGCTCTGGATTATTGACCCTAAATATTAGAGGTCGTCCACCCTCGCTATCTCTTCTCCCTGTAGCCTCACTCTTCCCCCTCCACTTTTCTCATTCACGCACATATATTCTGTTTTACTTCGGCTAATATTCATTCCTCTCCTTTCCAGTGCATGTCTCCATCTTTCTAATTGTTCCTCTGCATGCTCCCTGCTTTCACTGCATATCACAATATCATCTGCGAACATCATGGTCCAAGGGGATTCCAGTCTAACCTCATCTGTCAGCCTATCCATTACCACTGGAAACAGGAAGGGGCTCAGAGCTGATCCCTGATGCAGTCCCACCTCCACCTTAAATTCATCTGTCACACCTAAGGCACACCTCACCATTGTTGTGCTGCCATCATACATGTCCTGTACTATTTTAACATACTTCTCTGCCACACCAGACTTACGCATGCAGTACCACAGACGCAATGTAGCTCCTTCTGACCTTCTCTGTACTTTTCCACGAGCATCCTCAAGGCAAATAATGCATCTGTGGTACTCTTTCTAGGCATGAAACCATACTGTTGCTCGCAGATACTTACTTCTGTCCTGAGTCTAGCCTCCACTACTCTTTCCCATAACTTCATTGTGTGGCTCATCAACTTTATTCCTCTATAGTTCCCACAGCTCTGAACATCCCCTTTGTTCTTAAAAATGGGAACTAGAACACGTTTCCTCCATTCTTCAGGCAGCTTTTCGCCCGCTAGTATTCTGTTGAATAAGTTGGTCAAAAACTCCCCAGCTATCTCTCCAAATTGCTTCCATACCTCTACCGGTATGTCATCAGGACCAACTGCCTTTCCATTTTTCATCCTTTGTAGTGGTTTTCTGACTTCCCCCTTAGTAATCATTGACACTTCCTGGTCCTTCACACTTGCCTCTTCAACTCTTCCTTCTCTCTCATTTTCTTCATCCATCAACTTCTCAAAGTATTCTTTCCATCTATTTAGCACACTACCGGCACCAGTCAACACATTTCCATCTCTATCCTTAATCACCCTTACCTCCTGCACATCCTTCCCATCTCTATCCCTCTGTCTGGCCAACGTGTAGAGATCCCTTTCTCCTTCTTTCGTGTCCAACCTGGTGTACATGTCTTCATATGCATCTTGTTTAGCCTTTGCCACCTCTACCTTTGCCCTACGTCGCATCTCGATGTACTCCTTTCGCCTCTCCTCAGTCCTCTCAGTATCCCACTTCTTCTTCGCTAATCTCTTTCCTTGTATGACTCCCTGTATTTTGGGGTTCCACCTCCAAGTCTCCTTCTCCCCTTTCCTACCAAAAGACACACCAAGTACTCTCCTGCCTGTCTCTCTGATTACCTTGGCTGTCGTTGTCCAGTCTTCCGGGAGCTTCTGCTGTCCATCGAGAGCCTGTCTCACCTCTTTCTGAAAGGCCGCATAACATTCTTCCTTTCTCAGCTTCCACCACATTGTTCTCTGCTCTACCTTTGTCTTCTTAATCTTCCTACCCACCACGAGAATCATCCTACACACTACCATCCTATGCTGTCGAGCTACACTATCCCCTACCACTACTTTACAGTCAGTAACCTCCTTCAGATTACATCGTCTGCACAAAATATAATCCACCTGCGTGCTTCTACCTCCGCTCTTGTAGGTCACTATATGTTCCTCCCTCTTCTGGAAATAAGTGTTCACTACAGCCATCTCCATCCTTTTTGCAAAGTCCACCACCATCTGTTCCTCAAAGTTCCTTTCCTGGATGCCGTACTTACCCATCACTTCTTCATTGCCCCTGTTTCCTTTACCAATATGTCCATTACAATCTGCACCAATCACAACTCTCTCGCTGTCTGGGATGCTCAGAACTACTTCATCTAGTTCCTTCCAGAATTTCTTTCAACTCTAGGTCACATCCTACCTGTGGGGCATAGCCGCTAACCACATTATACATAACACCCTCAATTTCAAATTTTAGTCTCATCACTCGATCTGATACTCTTTTCACCTCCAAGACATTCTTAGCCAGCTCTTCCTTTAAAATAACCCCTACTCCATTTCTCTTCCCATCTACTCCGTGGTAGAATAATTTAAACCCTGCTCCTAAACTTCTAGCCTTACTACCTTTCCACCTGCTCTCTTGGATGCACAGAATATCAATCTTTCTCCTAATCATCATGGCAACCAACTCCTGAGCTTTTCCTGTCATAGTCCCAACATTCAAAAGTCCCTACAGTCAGTTGTAGGCTCTGTGCATTCCTCTTTTTCTTCTGACGATGGATCGGGTTTCCTCCTCTTCTTTGTCTTCGACCCATGTGGGCCACATACATTGAGTCAATTCAGGTGTTGATCTGTGACCAAAAAAAAAACAAAAAAACCCTCATGTACCACTTTTTCTTACATAATGTCCTTGACTATAACTTTTCCTTAGCCCGCATTCCTATTCCATGTATTTATAAGTATTCTTATCTTGTAAACACTTCTGCATTCTGCTGTAACCACTGAAATTCCCCCAAGTGTCATTAAAAAGATTATTTTATCACCCTCTCAAAACAGCTGGGTTGAGAACAGCAGGTTTTGGAGGCTGCTCTGTCACATGCAAATGAGCCGCTTTTTCACCTGCCCACTTCCACTGCACCAGATTAGTGATTGTACTGTATTTATATCTTAATCGGGGAGGCAGCAATTCATCACCACGTTTCCAAATTTACATTTGTCAAGTCAACGGACAAGTCGCCAAGATGTGACTCGAAATGGCTTATTCAATGTGGTAAGATCATCTTTTCGAGGTGACTTACATACATTTTACATTGATCAGCACCGCATAATTAAGAGGATTCTAATACATTCTGACGAGGCCTGTGAATCGTATATATTTTATATTGAAAAAAAGTAAGTGTATATTTTATTTATTTTTCAGGCATTGGCTGTTAGTGACCATTTCCCTGTGGAGGTGAAGTTGCTTGCTTGAGCCTTTGACTGCCGGACACTTCAGCATCAGCCTAGACTGGAATTCTCCCATGCCCAATCCAAAAAACTATTGGGACTGAACCAGGATTACACATAAACTAAAGTAATAAAACAATCAAATCATTGCAAAATAAAGTAGCAGTCTTTTGTAATTTGATGAAGTTTTTTTTTTTTTTTACAGATGTTTAGTGAAGCCCCACACAACATAATCTACATATTATCCAACATTTCAAATGTACCAATTGTAAAAAGATTTCAATCAACTATATGTGTAATATGCTCACAAGTTGTATATAACTTGAATTTCGTTTAAATTTATTTCTATTCACGTACTGCAGCATCAATTCACAAAATCAATCGCAGAGCAAAAGTCGTCTACACCCAATGGCTGTAATTTTACTGTGAAATACTAACAAACAAATTGTGTTTTGGAGTGGATGATACAGTCTTGGAAGAGAGAAAAGTGTTGGGACCCTCATGCCACCTTCTACTAAATTGATAAAGGTACATGTTGTAGATCACTGTACAACAGTGGCATTAAAGTATATTACAATTCAAGTCTGTAGGGACAAAAAAGTAGATTTTAATCATTAAACAAACAACCCGAAAAAAGCAAGTGCATATATATATATTTATTCAGAAACTACATTCCAAGAACAAGTCAGATAAAACTGAAAACAGGAGAAAAAAAAAAGATTAAATGCACCAAGGTCAGAGTTATCATTTAGGTCAGGCACTTCAATAACGAGGCTCTGAGGTGGTTCTGACGAGAACACCATCTCCCTACGTGTGAGGTGAGCTAGATTTATGATGGGGCCACATAAACATTAAGAAAGTTGGATTAATTAAGGATATCATATTGCATGGATGTGAATTGGTCTTGAATATACTGATATGTCTACCAAACCAAAGTGATTCAATTCTTTTGATGACACTGGAAAGTCAGTGTTGAACCTGAAGTAGCAGTACTGGACACTGACGTCACAGGATCAGACAGCGCTAAAATGTTCAGATGGTCCAGTCACCGTTGAATGACTTGTGGGATCACATGCCTTCAGGTACTACGTGGTCTCATTAGGCCTTCCTCTTCTTGAGCATCTCAAGGTACATATGTAGTGACTTTTGGATGGAGTCTTTGGTGATGAAACTCACAAAGTTTTGGATGTCAGCTTCTCTTTTTGACATCAGCTTGTCGATGGTGGGCTTCCTCATCATAGACTTTGTGATCTGTCTGGCATGGTCTGGAAAACAAAGAAACTTGTTTGCTCAGGTCAATCATCCAGAAAATGTCAAAAGACATTATTTGACTCAACAAGTAATAATTTTGCAAGCGCATTATCATGGTTCAGCACCTGCGTATTCTCCTATTCGTATTTGCTCTTTTATTAAAAAAATAAAATTTGTGAGGGAGGCAGTTTTTCATGGAAAACACTTTTCTGTGCACCATATTTGCACTTATTCAATAATATTTCATATTATAAAAAGTTTTTGTTGTTGTTGCCAATGCACCGACAGTACCATAAAAAGTATTGGTTGGAATGGACATATTCTGTGAACAGTTTGAAGCAAACATGTTTACCCATTATAGCGGTACCTCTGCATAGGAACGTCTCCAGTAACGAAAAATTCAGGTTAAGAAACGCCTCCTTGGAAAAATATTCTCTCTAGTTATAAAAGACACGCGTGATACGAAAGAAAAAAATAAGCACTGGATTCGCAGTCCCCAAATTCCACTGAACGTAAACATCCTGTATCTTGGTTTGAAAATGGTCGGATGGAGCTGCTCTCCCATTGGCTATCGCTTTAACATCTTCCTGGCATCCCATGGCTACGGGGGACATCAAGCTTTACCCATGCTGCTTTTCGTTTCCCTTGGACACTCGAGCATCATCAAATCATACACTAGCGCTTTCACATGCTAACGCACATTGGTAAAGTACAACTTTCTCGTGAGTTTTTCGTTTGTGTTTTTTGCAAGTTCATTTTTCATCATCATGGGCCCCAAGAAACTTTAGTGGAATTAAGTTGTGTGCATGCGTACATTCGTACGTATGTTTTCTTTCGGTTGTCAAACGTTTGCCTCCACCTCCGTGCCCCATGATGCCTTTTGGTTGTTACTCACCGTTTTCTTTGCATAACTGCTTAACGAAAAAGATAAATGAACATAATTTTTATTATTCTTTATGGATGTTGAATACTTATTTTGTGACAGGGGGCTTGGAACGGATTAGGCTATTTACATGTAAAAAGCGCTTTTACTTAGGAAAAATTCATGTTACGAAACGACTTCCGGAACAAATTAATTTCGTAAGCAGAGGTACCACTCAATTTGGAGAACTGTGCGAGCAAAATCGTGAGCACCCATTAAAGAATACTTTAAAAAGGATGTTTTATTAGGTCTTAGTTTGTTTTAATAACATTTTAAATTTGTGTAAAGCATGTGGGATGTAAAAAAAAATGAGAAAATGTTTTTCACGCTATAGTGTGGCTTTTCACTGACTGGGTTCATGGGCATGCCCTGGACCAACTGTGCTGGGTCCCAGCGCTATACATAAATTGAATATGGAAGAGAACGCTGACACAAACTTTATTACACACCTGGAATGGCCAACCACTTTGCCATTATCTCCTCCGACACGGTCATGAGCTTATCTTCTGGCACTATCTGATCCACCAGCCCTATCTTCAGAGCTTCTGTAGGACTGTAGAGCAACCCCAGACCCAGGGCCATCTCGGTGGTCCGGTGGCCTACTGTATTCACCATGGTGTCCTTAAACCTTTGAACAACACAAGAAATGTAGTTAAAATTGTGACTTGCAGAATTGTTAACATTGCTGCCACATTTGTCCCCAGTGCTGCCACGTAGTGAATTATTACCAAAAAGGTGCAACTATGCCGAGCTGAGTCTCGTTAAGGCCGATGCTGTACCGTGGGTTGTCCACCATTATTCTATGGTCACATGTCAATGACATTAGACAGCCACCTGCAGGACTGGAGCCCTGTGGAAGGATTAAAAACTACAGGTAATGTTTTTGCTTTTGTCAAGTTCTTTTTTTTTTTTTTTTTTTAGTTGCAATGAGAAAAAATGGGGTGTGCTTGAAACTACAATATATGTACATTAATGGCAGCTATGGTGACCATGTTGGAGCTATAGACTTTCAGCCACATCTCCTGAACAGCTTTCCAGAACTCCCCGCAGCGTTCTGGACTTTTGCCATACATCTCCAAGATGTCCAGTCCTGCTGAAAACACCTTGGGCAGAGTCTGGATCACAAAAATACACAATTTAAGTAAACTGTCTGTTTAAAAAAAAAAAAAAAAAAAATCTTCAAAGGAGTTTTGCAATGTACAGAGGTGATGATGAGGCCTCGGCAGCTCTTGTCCATCTCGAGCTTCTCCACGTTGATGCAAAACTCTGTGAGGAAGTCCAAACTGAGGCTGTTGACTGGCAGGCTCTTCATGCGCATCACGGCCACGCCTACGGAAGACGGTGGATACGCATAACATAAAAAAGAAAAGAAGAGATTAGAAATTGCCGTTAAGTAGGTTAGACAAAGTAAAAAGGGATAAACACTAATTCTCGACTAAAAGTGTAATGCTGTTTGACTGAAGCATTAACTATGCAAAGGAGAACTACGTTTGACTAATTGTCCCCACATTATAACTATATCTTGTTTTGTAAAGCAGTTGACTGATAAAAAAAATGAAAAAGATTTTTTTTTGCTCTAGTGGTCATCCCACAAAATGGATTTCACCCGACAGAACTCTCTTTTTCATCTCCTTGTCAAGTAGCAAAATTCAGATATGTGTCAATATAAGAGTGTGGGTCTGGAGGGTTTTTGACACATGACACAATTTGGACTTTTCACTTAGTAGTATACGCACTCATTGCTAGCAGTTTAGACATTAATGGCTATCTTTTGAAATACTTTATGAGGAGCTAACCCTAACCCTGACAAATTTACATTTTTAGTAACATTTAGTTTCATAAGTGTAAGTTAAATATTTTATAAGTTAAAATATTTACAAACGTGAAGGCATGTTCTCACGTTCGTGAACTTCTGGATATTCAAAAAGATGCTCTGGGGCGTTTCTGATATTTAGCAAAACAATTTTGTTTAAAATTCTTGAGCACACTTTACAAAAAATCACAGGTCCATATAGAGCCTTGACGCAGTCTCAAAAATCACCTGTACTCTGGTCAAAATCCACAGACATTTTAGACGATGTGGAGTTACTCCTCTCCTGTGTAGCAAGCACAGAAGACGAACACACTCTGCCATGACTGCTGCAGGAGGACAACTGGGAAACAAAGCCTGAACAAACATACACAAACACAAATACCTCTCAAACTCACATCTGGTATCGCATGTCGTGCCCAAACACCTCTTTCCTGGTTAAAATACCACCAAGGCACTGATAGCGAGGAGACCTTGGACTACTCATAACTGTCTTTGGTGCTTAAGTTTAATAGCGTTGACAACGAGGATACCATTAGAAAAACCCTCCGTGACCCTTCCTCCATATTTCGTGCAATAGAATGCGACAATAGAAGTTGAGCCGATTTACAGTGTCAATAGCAGGTTGCCCTGAAGCCATTCCTCCGATTGAAACTTACGATACAATGTGATCCGTGCATATAAAGCGATCATACCTGATAAAGCAAACCTATTCCTCAAAGCAGCTCTCAACGCCATTTTTGCTTTTTTTTTTTTTTTTTTTTTTTTTTAATTTTGCAGCTTCGGCGAGACAAACAGCGCGATGCAACCTCTGTGGCCAGTGTGGGTTATTACAACTTCCGGGGTCACGCCAGTGTGGAAAAAAGCCATAGTAGATACGGATCAAAATACGCCGTTTACAGGTTACGAACGGTTACATAATTTTTTTTCATTCAAATATTTACTATAATTAAGACTTTCCTACATCGCTACTTCACTCAAGTTAGTGATACACTTAAGCATCTTCAATTTGACATTTAATTGAAATCATGAATTGAGGATCCTCTGTAAAGATAAAACGTTTTCTTGATATAAATAAGGTTTCCCCAAGTTGTCATCAATTAATAAATGAAACCTGTTCTAATGAAAGACTTGCCTAAATTCAATAAATATCCATCCATCCATTTTCTTAGCCGATTATCCTCAGAAGGGTCACGGGGAGTGCTGGAGTCTATCTCAGTTGTCAACTGGGAGGAGGCAGGGTACACCCTGAAGTGGTTGGCAGCCAATCGCAGGGCACATAGAGACAAACAGTCACACTCACAATCACTCCTAAATTCAATAAATATCCATCCATCCATTTTCTTAGCCGCTTATCCTCACAAGGGTCGCGGGGAGTGCTGGAGTCTATCTCAGCTGTCAACTGGTAGGAGGCGGGGTACACCCTGAAGTGGTTGGCAGCCAATCGCAGGGCACATAGAGACAAACAGTCACACTCACAATCACTCCTAGGGGCAATTAAGAGGGTCCAATTTATGTTGCATGTTTTTGGGATGTGGGGGGAAACCTGAGTGCCCGGAGGAAACCCAAGCAGGCACGGGGAGAACATGCAAACTCCACACATGCGATTGAACCCGGGACCTCAGAACTGTGAGGTCAATGCTTTACCAGCTGAGTCACTGTGCTGCCCTTAAAAAAATAATAAAAATTTAAAAATAATTTAAAAATAGAAGGTGCAGCACAGAACCTGCAGCACAAACATTGATATTGACGCTTAATGACGTTAAAATACACGCAGTGATATTAGAACTGCTACCAAAAACATACTACAAATGCATAAATTTATTTCTTAACTGAAATGTTTGCATCTGAATCAAGCAAATGGTATTGCTCTATTGTGTATTACATTTAGGTGCAAACGTGATACTATGTGAAATGATTGTTAAACCGGCCACTGTCTTGTCATGTAGACATATCACACAAATCAATTTTTAAAAAAATGCACATGTAAAAATAAACATTACCACAACATCCTTGGTATCAATTCCAGTATTGGAAAGGTGGCATTGGGGTATCGATATTTCAGTATCGATCCGTCCATGTGTAACATAAGCACTTATGGTAACATTCAAGATGTGAGTAGAGAGAGGAGCAGATCATACTGGAGCTGTCCAAGTCACAGCCAGAGCTCAAGCGTGTCTACGGAGGTGTGCCACGCACGGAGGCTTCTCTTGACTTGTAAGTCTCAGATTTGACCTGAGAGTTTTGTGTTTCCTTTGTTTCTCATGTGCAACTTAATGTATCTTTAAAGACAATAGCCCTACTGGACGGTAGTTGCCTTTTTACTGATGTTGTGGTGATGGTCATAATGATTGGGTATGGTTAAAAACTGATCAAGTGGTGAAGTGATTAAGAGAAAAAATTTGAGTGTCAATTTGCACAGTTTTAATTCTCTGCTGGTATCAAGTAATTTTTAATTCCAGAACATTTTGCGACATGCAATATAAAGACGGTTATATGTCTAAAAAAAGCGCCCCTGTACCCTGAACATACACTGACTGTGATTGAGCAGGAAATCCATCAGGAAGCCACATGCTGTGTCGTCGGCTGTTGTTTTTCTTCGAAAGCCCCCCCTTGTGAAATAATGGATCTAATGGAGATGGAGGACATGGGCAGCGGCTGTGGAGATGATCACTGTGGCCTGGCGTCTCGCTTTCTGGAGGACTGCTCCGGCCCAGACTGTGATTGGGAGGAACCTATATTTGGATTTACAGAGCTAGGTAAGTAATATGTAATAATATAATACAGGTAGGTGGGCTTACTTGATGATGGAGTTGATTTCCTACGGAGGCGCCACAAACAAAGTTTGAACGGTAGTCGGAAAGTGCCGTGAGAAGACAGAGATGGGTTAAAAATTCAGAGATGTCAGGTGTCATGTGAAATCTGAACCCCATTTTTTGTTTGTTTTTTGGGGAACATGACAATTGCTAGATGACAACCAGGACTGGAAATATTTACAATTGTGGCGATGGTTTATTGTGAGCTGACAAAGAAGCTGAAATTCTGACATGGATTGAAATGCTAGCCAAATATTGGGGAAAAATGTTATCGGTAGTCTTCAGAGATGGAGGACCATCTTGTTGTTTTGTGCGCTTTTATAATGTGTCCTCAAAAGTCATTTACTAGAGTAGAAATGATAAGGCCATAGCCTCCACACTATAGTTACCACATTAACTAACAGTTTCTTTGATTGAACTACATTAGAATTTATGTCATTCTGGATGCCCTGTTGCACAAAGTTGCACTCACAGTCCAGTTTCTTTGCGTCTGGCACTCTTGACCGTCTTTGCAACCATTGTTAATGGTGTGACTGCTAAGACAGACTGGGTCAAATAAAAGCACAGGTTTGCACATAAATAATGGAGATAAAGTGCTCAGAAGTCAGGAGCCGTGACCATCTCGTCCAATGACTGATTGGATGAGGTCTCTCTTTTCATTTCTAGTGTGCGTGACAATCCTTTACATTCCTGTGATGCTCCTTGGTCTCCTGGGAAACGTGCTGACAATTCTGGTAGTCAGCCTACGGCCGCACATGAGAAGTTCGACCTACTTGTATCTGAGTAGCATGGCTGTCAGTGATCTGATGATACTCTTGCTCCTGCCTCTGGATCTCTACAAGGTATGGTACATCTTAATTGTGCATGAATGTTTGACAAGTTAAGCAGTTTGCTCGCCCTGCAGAGTTAAAAAAAAAAAAAAGAAAAGCAAAGGAAGAAAAAACACATCTGACAATCCAACGTTAAACATTGGCCTTCAAGTACATCAAATTATGACATGTGAGCATTTTTTTTTCTTTTTTGTCTTTATGGTCTTAAACCGTCAGTTTCAAGCAATAACCCATTGATTATGAAAAGATATAATACTGTATATCATTTATACAGCGCTTTTGTAAATACTCAAAGATGCTTTACATTCTCAGTTTGTCTGCAATAAATCAATCATTTTTACCTTTAGAGATATATTGGCTGGATCCAGGTGTGGTCCCATCATAAAATATTCCTAATATACATGACACACTTACTGTTGGTCGAGGTTTTGGATGCCAAAAATTGTCACTATTACTATTACTAGTTACTATCCTTCAATCCATCCATTTTCTAAGCCGCTTATCCTCACAAGCGTCGCGGGGAGTGCTGGAGCCTATCACACCTATCAATGAGGAGGAGGCAGGGTAGACCCTGAACTGGTCGCCAGCCAATTGCAGGGCACACGGAGACAAACAGCCGCACTCACAATCACACCTTGGGGCAATTTAGAGTGTCGAATCAATGTTGCATGTTTTTGGAATGTGGGAGAAAACCAGAGTGCCCGGAGAAAACGCACGCAGGCACGGGGCGAACATGCAAACTCCTTGTAAAGTTACTTTAGGGCCAAATAGTAAATAATGGGTGAATTATTGAAGCTTTTCCCCAGTGGGACACACTACTGTACGCCTAATGAAAGTGCATGATGTTTTATTTTCATTCATATTTTTAAACTTATTAATTAATTATAACCCCTATTTTTCATACATCATGTATTGAACGCACATGTTAGAAGTATTCTGAGTGATTGTTTTTTTTTTTTTTTTTTAAATGATGTAAAAGACAAGGAATAGCAGGGATAACTATCAACAGCTAACATGTTCTTGATTTCTGGAATAACTTGTTTGACTGGAATGTTCAAAGACTTCCTATGAAATAAAATGTCCAAATGCAATTTTGAAAATGTTCAAAGCCGGAAATGTTCCAAGATACTGCATCCAAAATGTTTCTGTCTCTCTAACAGCTTTGGAGGCCCAGACCCTGGCCCTTAGGAGACCTTGCCTGTAAAATGACCATGTTTCTCTCTGAGTGTTGCACCTTCTGCACCATCCTGCACATTACCTTCCTCTCTCTGGAGAGATATGTGGCAGTCTGCTGGCCAATGACGACAAAGACATGGGTGACGCGCCGCAGAACCAGGGCTCTTATTGGCTGCCTGTGGCTGGGTGCAGCAGTGAGTGCAGCGCCCGTGTTGGTGATGGTTGGAGTAGAGGAAGTTGGGCAAGAAGATCTCAGGGTCAGTGGTTGGGGGGAGAATGAATTATGGATGGGCGAGGATGGAGAACAGGTTGGCTTTACAATAGACGGAGATGAAGGAAGACGTGTTTTATCTTCCTTTGATGGTGAACGAAAATGGGGAGAAAAACAGGAGCAAAGACAAAGTCAACGTGACAGAGAGTTGAAATGGTTTGAGGAGGAAGAAGCAGGAATGCAAGCATTTGACGAGCAGAGCAAAAAACACAGAAATGGAAGAAAAAATGACAAACAAGAAGACGTCAAGGAAGTTTATGGAGATCAGCAAAACAAGATGAAAGAAGATGAAGGAGGAGGATGGGAAGCCAAAGTTGCTCGACACGAGACTTGGAGTGACAGAAGGGAGTGCCGCTGTACGCAGTACGCCATTTCCTCTGGCCTCCTGTCAGCTATGATGATTCTGTCCAACCTGTACTTCCTGGTTCCGGTCTGCATCCTTGGACTGGTCTACAGTTTGATTGGAAGGACACTTTGGCTGCGTCCTCAGTGCACCCGCAGAGACCAAAGTCATCGAAACACAGTCAAAATGCTCGGTGAGGAAAAAGAATTACACTTTCTCGACTAGCTCATGCCGTCGTCGTATGTGGGACAACGTTTTGCGTATAGTATATAGCGTTCCTCCCACATTTTCACAATTAGCAGATTGACCTCTACAAAGATATTTTCTCACCTATTTTGTGTTATTAGCTGAAAAACACGCCTATTTGCTGGTCTTGAGCTCAGGCCAGAGCCCTGTCTAATATACTAATCATTGCTTTGGCGCCCTTTTGTGGCACCTTGGTGCATATTGAGGCATAAAACATAAGTACTCTGTTGAAAATGTAACGGTAGTAGTAACTATTTCAATAACTTTATCAAAGTGATAAAAGTAATCATATTTGATAACATTTGGATTATCTGAGGACCCAGGTACGATCCCGGCCCCGCCTGTGTGGAGTTTGCATGTTCTCCCCATGCCTGTGTGGGTTTTCTACGGGCACTCCGGTTTCTTCCCACATCCCAAATTCATGCAAAATTAATTGGACACTCAAAATTGCCCCTGGGTGTGATTGTGAGTGTGGCTGTTTGTCTCGATGTGCCCTCCTATTGGCTAGCAACCAGTTCAGGGTGTACCCCACCTCTTGCCCGTTGACAGCTGGGATAAGCTCCAGCACTCCCCGCGACCCTTGTGAGTATAAGCGGCAAAAGAAAATAGATGGATGGATGGAACATTTGGATTACTTTTCTTAATTTTGAATGACAAGTGGGACTGATATCTACTCTAAAAAAGTGGACTCAAACCATAGCTCTTTATTTTGGAATTAATCACACGCCGGTAGTTGCTCTTCACACAAATACTGCAATCAACTGATAACAAAACAATTAACAATTTGCTCCTTGCATTATATGTACAGCATGTGGAAAACATCCATACCATGTTGACCTAATAACAATGTACAAAATCAACATAATAGTGCTTCATATAAAAATTGACATAAGTCAAAGTTTTCCCCCTCCTCAAATAAGAACAAAATGATAAAGATGAAACTTTTCAAAACTCCATATTCTTTTATGTTCAAAAGCGCAGCTATGAGCCCATCTTTTGGAAATCTCACACAAACTAATTTATTGCTGGCCCAATGAGATCATATTGGGAAAAATATGTTATGTTTGAGACTACAGCAGAATATGGCACATGACCAGTAAGAGTCAATCACATACATTGACTTTAGAAGGAGGAAGTTTCAACAAAAACAAAACTTTGATCACTATATTTTAAATGCAGCCAAAATGGTAACCGTTGACTTTTTCTAAACTTATTGTAGTTGAATTACACATTTCCCCTTAGTCATTTCATGGATTATAATTATGCATACAGTACACGGGCCTCTGTCTCTGCAGGAGTGATTGTACTGGCGTTTGTCCTGTGCTGGCTGCCCTTCCACGTTGGTCGGACGATATTCGTTTTCTCTCTGGGTACCAGGACCGACCAACAGACTGTCAACAGCGGCGAATCCATCCACAACCAACAGAATATTACCAAAACTGTTTTTTCAAACCTGGATGTTAATGCCACTTCAGGTTATTCTTACAAGCCACCCAGCAGAAGTCAACAACTGGATCCAAGCAGTGACACGGGCCCACATATAGTACCCAACGCTATAGCGCACAAATATTCAGCACACACGCGACTTAGGAGTCGATATTACAAGCACAACTCTAACTACGAAATGTATAACAGCACAAGGACGCAAATGCCGCAAGGCTCAGACACGAGCCCACTTTTGAGCTCGCATAACGTCACAACCGCAAACACACACATAGGTAAGTCCAAATTTGGAGATGTGCACACAACAAATCGCACCTTGAAGAGCACCGCCACTTGTGTAGACTCACAAAGCGACAGCGCACATAACCACACACCCTCCACAAAACAATCCAGTCTGCACGCTGTAAAGGCCACCGGCCTAAGCAACGACACACACTTCACTAACCACACACACACTGACAGCCGTTTGTATTTTCTTTACTATCTGTCTCAGTATTTTAACCTGGGCTCCTCTGTGCTGTACTACCTCAGTGCTGCTGTCAATCCTTTACTGTACAACGTCATGTCAGCCAGATACAGACATGCAGTACACAGCCTCTTCCATGCAGACTCCCAAAGGCAGGGCCAACACTTGCGGTCACAGCGCACCACTTCCTATATGTAAAATGTACATGAGACCTGAAGTCATTGGGACCCACAGTGTATGTTTGCTTCTAAACAGTACATTGGAAGACTACCAGCTCATCGTGGTATGATCAACAACAAAAATCTGGTTATTTATGTGCACTTAATTGCTATAAAATAAATCAAATCAGTAATAGTAGATGATTACCAGGGTCATATACGTTTTTTTTTTCTTCCCTGTGGCAGACTCATTTTAACAGCAGTGAAACTTTGTTTTTTTAATTTCTCAACTTTTAATGCTATTAGACGATGAGGGCATCTTTGAAAGTTTAAATAAATATTATACAGCCGTTGATGTTTTTTTCAGGAGGGCTAAATGTGTTGTGTGTCCAACTTTGACACATGACCCAATGTGTCCCAACACGATTTCCCGCCTATTGCATGTTGCACACAGTGAATAATGTTTTTATTTGATTCTCCCAACCATGCCGGTGGCGGTGTCCCCTGCGTCGGCCGCATCAGAATGGTTTTTCTGAAGTTTGGAAAACAGAGCGGCCTCGGGGCGGAGGACAATTGATTGGATTGTGTTTGTAATCCGCAGGCGCTTCCTGACATAAATTGATGTCTTGTTAGAGACCAACAATATGAATCCATAAAACTCGGAGTGACTACACAGGAGAGTGGGAAAATGATTCAAGTTTATAGTCTGCTGTCACAGGAATTTAGACAAAATCATTGTATCAGACAAAAGCCATCAAGTATCTGACGATTTTTATTTTATTTTTTAAGGAGCATCCATTTTCAAAAGAGGCTTCTATTAACCGTCCAAGTGATGTATTGGTTTGTTTGTTGATCTTTGCTCGTATTTGAAATGCATTTGTATATCTGCAGTACGTAAATGTGCAACATTTTCTGTGACTGAGGAAATGAATGAAGCTTGAAAGTAGACAGTTTAAGTGCCAAATAAACTCTCCAAATTCTTTATTTGTATCTTTTGTTCTGCCTTTTTCATTGTATATGCAAATAATTTTAGAAACATAGATACACACACTTGACTAAAGTGGCTATTATTATGTTTTTATAAACACCAACAATTCAGCATGTTAGTTGAAAGACATGTTTCTTGTAGTGGTTTCCACTCCTGTTCTGCAAAGTATTGCAGGACAGTTTTATCATGAGAGCACAACTACCAGCATATGTTACTAGTGAGGCGAAATTGTGTGGGATAGGCTCCAGCACTACCCGCCACCCTTGTGAGGATAAAGCGGCGAAGAAATTGGATGGATGGCTGGATGGATAATATTGTTACTGTACTATTTCTAGAAGTAAGTGCAAGATTTTAACAATACAATTTTGATAGTCACTAGTATTTACCCAAAAGGCTACATTATGTGATATATGTCAACTAGTTGGTATGTGGGATTTCTTAATCCAGCACTATTACAAGCACTAAGCTCCACTGAGAGATCAAAATTCCCTAATGCAGCACAGTCTGCTTACTTGTAAGCTTTAATCCTGTACTAGTCGGCAAAAAGTGGGGCGGCATGGTGGCCCAGATGTGGAGCGTTGGCCTCACAGTTCTGAGGTCTAGGGTTCAATCCCGGCCCCGACTGTGTAGAGTTTGCATACTGGGTGGGATTTCTCCGGGCACTCCAGTTTCCTCCCACGTCCCCAAAACTTGCAACATTAATTGGACACTCTAAATTGCCTCAAGGTGTGATTGTGAGTGCGACTGTTGTCTGTCTCCATGTGCCCTGCGATTAAATGGCAACCAGTTCAGGGTGTACCCTCCCCCCTGCCCATTGATGGATGGATGGATAGGCAAAAAGTGATTAAAAAATAGTAAGACACCATTGCTCAACTAGTGCACCCTATCGAAAGAATTTCCTTACTAGTGAGGAATTTAGACCTTCAATTAGATATCAAAGATATTAGTTAAATGTTCAAATAGCTTTCTTAAGGTTGAGTTCCCATGTTCCTTGTTATTTGTTTCTTCAAAGTCTGGTCATTTGATCTGTTTTTCCACATTTGTTCAACATTATGTCCATTTGTTTTGTTTTGTTTGGATTTCATAGCTGCTTAACCCACACCCGTCAACATCATGGTGACTGTGTATATTTTATTTCGATGGTCTATTTTTGTTTTCTTTTAAATCAGTCAATGTTATTGAGTCATCGATAAAACACATAAAAGCCGGATTAAATTTTTTGTTGTCGGTCACTCTCAAACGTGTTACAATCGGAGGTTGTAAGACCATTTACAACCACTAGATGGCAGTGTTGTCCATGTATTTGAGGACACTATTGACTACGATTCCTGAGTAACCTGCATAAAAATCGATACCAGTGGAAGATCGGCATTGTTTTCTTTGCAGGGAGCACATTGAGGTGGTGCTTAGCACATCTGCGTCAGAATTTCAAGGTTCAGCGTTCAGATCTGGGTGGGAGGGTTTTCTCAGTGTCGTATGGCTTCCTCCCATATTCTATAAACGTGTTAGGTTGGCTGCAGATTCTAAACTGCGTGTGTATGTGTGTGTGTCTTTTCATGGGCTCAGTTGAGGATCAGTTCTCCAAATTCACCCACAGTTATAATGAAAACCACCCTATTAAAAAAAAAATTGCATTCCAGAGTCGTTTTTCCATTTTTTTTACTCATTTAAAATATCTTAGTCACAATAAAATTCAGTGAATAAAAAAAAAGAAGTTTGGATGAATAAGCTTTGCCCGAATTCTGTCCAAATTATAATTCCAAAGAAAAAAATAAAACCCCAAACATATAAAGGTTATGAACATTCATGCAGAGTTAGCAATTTGATGACATATATACATTATGAAAAATTAAAAGAATTTAGCGATTCCAATTCTATTATCCATACTCTCTATTCAAGCTGAGGCCTTACCGATTCTCACTGTGTGAGGGACAGAAATTCTACAAAAGATATACGATATCATTGATATCATTATCATTATATATGTTGAGACAAAATATTCCTGTAAAGTTTTGTGCAAAATGGACAAAAATGTATGTCATCAGATTGATTTATATCCAGATAGAGTATTTTTCCTAAAAATAAATGAAATTAATGTCAATTTCTGATCTTTTTTTTAGTTATTCGTAAAACATTTTATACAGAAAAGGGCGGCACGGTGGAGAAGCTGGTAAAGCATTGGCCTCACAGTTTTGAGGTCCTGGATTCGATCCCAGACCCGCCTGTGTGGAGTATTCATGTTCTCCTCGTGCCTGCGTGGATTTTCTCCAGGCGGTCCGGTTTCCTCCCACACCCCAAAAACCTGCAACATTAATTGGACACTCTAAATTGCCCCTAGGTGTGATTGTGAGTGCAACTGTTGTCTCTCTTCACGTGCCCTGAGATTGGCTGGCAACCAGTTCAGGGTGTACCCTGCTTCCTGCCCGTTGACAGCTGGGACAGGCTCCAGCACTCCCCGCGACCCTCGTGAGGATAAGTGGCTAAAAAAATAGATGGATGGATTTTATACAGAACAGTGATTAAATTAACAGAGGGTAAAGAAAAATACAATTAAACAGATATCCTGTGGTAAAATGCCACTCAAAATACAGTACAAACTCAAGGTGTTTTCAAAGAATGTACCGCGCATTGTTGTCGTGTACATTATAATGTAGTGTGGAGTACAACGCTCTTTACATCCATGCTCCTCTAGCTAGCAGCACTGTTAAAAACGATGAAGAGAGTGATGAACTGTATCAGCAACACTGCAGTTGCATTAACCTTCATTGATTTTCATACATTGTTAGCATAGCATCTGAGGCATGGGCATTTAAAAAAAATCACTCTTGTCACACAAAAACTAAAAAATTCTTAATCTTGGAACGCTAGGAGTCAAATGGAAATGCAGGCGAGAGCCCGGGTTGTTAACCTACCATCCAGCACCACCGGCTTGAGGACTGAGATTTGACAAGCCTGCATTATCGCAGCATCGGCTGTCATCGATTACACATGCACTTGGCGTATTACATTAATGGAGCAACAGAGCCAATCGAATACCCCACACACATCAAAATAACAATATACCTGACCCAAGAGTTGTATTATAGGATTGATGTTTTTACATCACACTAGAATACTGATGCCATGTTGGAAGAGCTCAAAACCAAAATACACTTCTTGCATTTTGCTGTCATAATTCATTTGCAACGTAAGAGGAATGCATAAGTATAGTATAAGTATTTGCAGTATTAATTCAGTTCTGTTCTTCAGGTTACAATTGACACTAATGTGTTAATAATAAGTATTTGGGTGTGACGTCTGATATATAATTCATTGCACTCTTCGAGGCACAACATTCACATACCAAAGAACCCTAATTTGGTACCACTTTCCTCTTAAATATTAACCATGAATGAAAATGGCTCTTTCTTGGTGGTCTACAGTACTACAGTCAGGACCTGGGGAAGAAATATGCATTTTCATTTAATCTCTGCACTCTCTCTGGCTGCATATAACGTCACATAATAATGGCGCTCGAGCAATTAGCAACAACAAAGCCACACTTCACAGCACATGGCACAGTGGGGAAATCAGCAGTGTGTATCTGGCCTACTGATTTAAATTCAATAAAATCTTGATGCATTTCAGCACATCTGAACTCCATTTAGCAGGAGAGGGATTCAATGGAATTAAGAACTCAATTAATCCAGCATCACCTGGGTACAATTTGGACACACGCATTGATTAATTACAGAGATCCCCACATGTGGGTGCTCCACATTTCAAAGACGGTGGCTATTAAAGATTCACAAATCAGCAGATTTCATTGTATCCCTCGGCAAGGTGCTGAGAATTGGATCCGGCAGCAGCGTCGTCCGTGGGAGGGAAAAATGCCAATGAGCATTAATTACAAAACAGTAAGGACAATAGAGGGCCATTGGATTTAAATGTTGCTCATTTGCTATGCCGATGAGATCACAGATGAAGCAAGGATCAAGACAGCGCAGATCTAAACAACAAGCGCAAGATTTAGTTTATTTTCACAGATGAAAGAATGTCTTTATCCTGCGTATAGATGATGGTCCACCATCCATCCATTTGCAATGTTGCTTATTGTCATTTGGGTCCAACAGTGAGCTGGAGACTTTTTTAGGTGACATTTGGGCACGAGGTACCTCCGGCGTCGGATACAATGTGGACTGGTCATTAAGGGCTAACATTTATTTACAAAGATGCTGGATCTGGTTGACAAACATCTATTCACACATAGATTCACACCTATGGGTGATTAAGATTCTTAAATCAACCGAAAATGCATACTTAAACAAAACCTTTAGAAAAAGTCACAGAGATTTTCTAATGAAGAGTCAAACCCAGATCTCATGACTATTGTACGCAAGTGTTAACCACAACTTATCTTTGCAATACAAATAGGAATTGAACAGTTTTAAAAGAATGACCCTGCCTAATGTGAAATCATGTTTAAATGCTCAAGCCCTACCAGAAAGCACCCAAAAAACTCCAGAATACACAAATCTTAATGTTGTAGTATTATTATTTTGGGGCATATGCAAACCACTGGTATAATTTTCTTAAAGCACAACCATAAATGATGGGAAAAGTTTATTCAAGTGCATTTATTTCATGGTTGAATTTCTATTTGTATTAAATCTAATAAATAAATAAAGGTTGTACACATCTTTAGTGATGTAACCGGGGTCATGGGATGACTTGGGTCATGACGTTAGACACCCTGAAAAAGGGGGCAGGAGGCGGTGGTCAGGCCCCGACTCGTGTCTAGCTTGTGAACAACTCCACAGATCCCCCTTTCTCAACCACAGCCGATGTTTGTCCTTTTCAACAGCTTCCATGATGTTCTTTATTTACTTCTTATATTTTTCGAGAAGTCCCAGGACCTTATCAAGAGACTGTGCGTCATGGGGATACCTAAGTCAGGGTTCACCACGCAAGGATAAGAAAGGCTGATGCTGACCCCAGTGAAGTAGCACATGCTACAGATCCTCAGCAATCTGAAAAGGATGCCAGTGCTGAAGATACTAATATTCACAAAGCCAATGAGGTTGACAGTGAGAAGTGTCATCATTGCGATAATTCACAGCCACTGGATTTAGGAGTAAAGTATAAAACAGGACAAACAATCAATTATCGGGACAAAGACACTGGTGTTTTCCATACAGCTAGAGTGATGGGGAGAGCTGGAAAGGCTACCAAACAATACAATCAACCTTATAGCATAGGGGGTACCACAAACTCAGCTAATCTGAGCCAGGTGGAAAATCTTTGTGTTGAGGCTCAGGATGGTGATGAAGTATGTTCTGAAATGCACGTTTATGATGTTTAACAGAGTTCACAAAGGTACTTATGTCAGTTACATGCCAGTGACAGTGGACTGAACTTCATGGACATCAAGTCAAAAGCTCCTCCACCTGAATTAATATGTAATAGAAAAATATGGACGCTAAATAAATGTGTCTATAGATGCTTCCCTCTGCTGGTACAATAAAGTCAAATCCACATTGCTGGAAACGGACCACAATGACACAAGTACATTCTGCTGTTTTCCACTGGTTGGATGGACAGACCTGCGCATTTGGATCCTCGCTTGACATGTGGATGACATCATACATGTTTGACACAACAATTATCCCGCCCCCCAACCCCCCTGAAAAAAACTGCTTTCCAGGTGGGATGTGAGGTACATGATTGCTTTCGTTATGTGGGTATGAACTTTGGCACTGTGAAAGGAGGAGTGGAGATGCAACACAATGGATACATGCAGACTCTTCAAGCTATTGTCATGGAGCCATCAAGAGCTTTGGAGCATCATTCCCCTCTCACAGAATGTGAGACTGACAAGCTGAGGTCAAAACTAGGTCAGCTGTTATGGGTGGCCAGACAAAGTCGAGCAGATATCCTGTTCAATGCTTGTGTTCATGCATCCACCTAAAACAAGTCGCTGGGCAAACTTTGCATAGGACTAACGAAACTGAAGTCAGTTCGTGTCACCTTAAAATAACAGAATAGGGGATGATGATTCCTTGAAGCTCGTTGGCATCAGCGATGCCTCAATGGGAAACCTACAAGGTGGACATCTCATTGTGCTGATGGATGACGAGGGGAAATTTTCACCTGATGAAATTGATAATGCTATATTTCTGTCTTTCCTCTACTGTGAAATCACCACAGGAAAAGTCACAGGAGATACATTACCAGTGATATGTGTCACAGACAACTACTCCCTAGCGAATGCCATAAAGTCATCCAAATCTGTAAGACATGGCCAAGACTAGAAACCAGCCCCATAAAAGAACTAATCCAAAGAAAAAGTATCCAACATGTTCTCTGGTCGGCTGTCAGATTGTCTATCAAAAAAAAAAAAAAAAAAAAAAAAACTTTCTCCCCTACTACTTCTGAAAATGATGAAGGATGCAAAGTGGACTCTTAAACAATGACTGCTAAAGAAGCAAAAACAAATGACCGTTAAAAATGTTGGTGGATACATGATTTAAAAAAAATAAAAGACTATTTTGTTCTGAACGCTATGTTGCAAAAGACATGCATACCAAATGTTAAGGTGTTTTTTTTTTTTTTAACACACTGGAGATTGTTACATTAATCTTGCTGGCAGGGTAATTCTGGTATTTACGGCAATCGTTAACCATTTACGAGGGGAACGTAAATGATGACGTCACGATTGCGTGCGGGCTTGTGTGGGCGGTCGTGAAGTTATGTGAAGCTGTTGGGAGCGATAAATAAAATGGACAAAACAAGCTGAACATGGATTGTCATTGGAAACTAACAGATGTCCCTCACGAGACTTGTGCAGCACTACCTTCCCGATATCACTCTGCGCTCTCAATCATGAAAGGGTTGCCTCTGACATGCGCAGAAAACAGTTGAATGTGGTGTACCTTCAACAGTTCTCCATTAAAAGATAATGTTGTGCACATATTGTAGTAGGCATGCAACAAAATACATGCTGTTCAGTTTCACTGCATGGGAGTTTGGTTTTCTGGGGTTTCTGTTTTCCAGTTACTTTCCAGTGTCATGAAAACAGTGCAGGAAAAACAACAATTATACAGTAAAGCTCTATGTAAACATTTTCTTTAGTCTTTGTCATTTTTCATTACATCATTGCCCCCTAACGTAAAAAAATGGATTGATGATGACATGATAGGTGTGTGTTCGCCTCATTTTCATTATGGGTATAGTTTACACATGATTATCACTTAAGGTTCCCAAAATACTGAATATTAAGAGTGAAAGATGCCTTTACTTAAAAATATGGAGTATATGATAGTAAATTAATGGATGGAGTATGTGAGGCTGTTTTAAACGATAGACTGGCTTAAATCGAGTAGGATGTGGTGAAAATCATAAAATGAAATGGAATGTGGAAAGGATTTCGGATTCTAACTTATATAATTAATGTTATATTTATTATGTTAGTTACAATAACATAGGGTATGCTTGGTAAAAAAAACAAAAAAAAAAAGTAAAGAAAATACTTGTTCTTTACGAAAGTCAGCAAAAAACCCCAGGAAGTGAATTTGTAGATTTGATATAAATATATTATACATGATGAATGATAATTGATGAAACAGACAAAGACTGAGAACAACGTATTATTGAACCACGCAGATTAAAGGGTTTTTCCACCATTTCATTTGTTGAGGCTTGGCTGAACCAGGTCCGAGAGGCACGCTTTCACCTTTGCACAAGTCCTTCCTCCTGCCCTGTCTAAGAACTAAAGCGCCTTTATTTGCATCAGCTGTTATCGAGTTCAATTTCGACCGGCAGTCAGCTAAGTAGTTACGGCTACACCCCAAAATGCATCTTCCCATCATGTGGTCTGTTGGCACACCTTCTATCGAATGCCTCGTTGTTGGCCACGAGTGCGTGTAAGTAACACAGAGAAAGACAAAAGAGCAATAAGTTTTTTTCTGGTAGTGGGGCTGCTTTTTTTTTTTTTTTTTACTTTTCTGATTGACAGTTGAGAGTATTTTTTTCAGTGTATGCAGCAAATACACCCCACTCAATTTTTGTATTGGATTTTTACTGAAATCTTTAAAATAATAATGCAAACCATGAAAATATCTTGAAATGATATGTATTTTGTAGAAGTATGACCTACAAAAATGTTCAACATGAATATTCATACGAATACCGACACATGTTGCTTGATCATCTCGGTACAACGACCAAAGATAAGTGAGCGAACGGGCTAGCTGTGTTTGCTCAACGAACCGTACTGTTGCCCGGCATCGTGGCGACCATCTCCAGAGTGCCGGCGGTGCCGGCAGATGCTGTCGTTCTGACACAAATAACATACCTAATAATAGAAAACATTTCAGATTCAAATGCACAGTAAATTTAACAATATTGTTTCAGTGACGTAAATACTGAATAGCATGCTGCCAGCCGAGCAGATGACGAAGGAATATTTCGGATCTGTTATTGTTATTTGCCAAGTGTGCATGCAAAGCTTCTTAGATTGTGCAGTGAGGTGCATGTGTGGGCGTGTTGGCGTTTGTATGCATTGTGCTCGTTCCAGTGATGGCGGACAAAATAATCTCCACCTTTTAGTTCAAGTTTAGATGAACAGAACCAGTCTGAACTCAACTTTGTGAACACAAAAGTTGACAGTTAGAAGGGGGATCCTGGGATGACTGCTTAGGTGTATTGAATCAACAGTTGTCCTCTTCAAACAATTGGAGTTGGTCTTTCCCGCCTGACATTTGAGGCGAACAGATTTCTCATTATTATCTTCTTTTCCTTTCAGCTTCTCCGTTAGGGGTCGCCACAGCGTGTCATCTTTTTCCATCTAAGCCTATCTCGTCCATCTTCCTCTCTAACACCCACTGTCCTCATGTCCTCCTTTACAACATCGTTCATCCTTGACATTGGTCTTCCTCTCGCTCTTTTGCCTGGCAACTCCATCATCAGCACCCTTCTACCAATATACTCGCTCTCTCACCTCTGAACATGTCCGAACTATCTAAGTCTGCTCTCTCTAAACTTGTCTTCAAAACATCCAACTTTGGCTGTCCCTCTAACGAGCTAATTTCTAATCCTATCCAACCTGTTCACACCAAGTGAGAACCTCAGCATCTTCATTTCTGCTACGTCCAGTTCTGCTTCCTGTTGTTTCTTCAGTTTCACCATATCTAATTCGTACATCATCTCCGGCCTCACCACTTTTATTGACTTTGCCCTTCATCCTAGCAGAGACTCTTCTGTCACATATAACACCAGACACCTTCCGCCAACTGTTCCAACCCGCTAGGACCCGTTTCTTCACTTCCTTCCACACTCTCCATTGCTCTGGATTGTTGACCCTAAATATTTGAAGTCATCCACCCGTGCTATCTCTTCTCCCTTGAGCTTCACTCTTCCTCTTCGGGCTACTCACATTCATGGACATATTTTCTGTTTTACTTTGGCAAATCTTCATTCCTCTCCTATCCAGTGCCTACTTCCATCTTTCTAATTGTTCCTCCGCCTGGTCCCTGCTTTCACTGCAGATCACAATATCATCTGCTAACATCATAGTCGAAAGGGATTCCAGTCTAACCTCATCTGTCAACCTATACATTACTACTGCAAACAGGAAGGGGCTCAGCGCAGATCCCTGCTGCAGTCCTACCTCCATCTTAAATTTGTCTGACACACCTACGGCACATCTCACCATTGTTCTGCTGCTCTCATACATGTCCCGTAATATTGTAACATATTTACTTGCCACACCAGAGTTGCGCATGCAGTACCACAGTTCCTCTCTTGGTACTCTGTCATCGGCTTTCTCTAGGTCTTCAAAGACACAATGTAGCTCCTTCTGACCTTCTCTGTACTTTTTCACGAGCATCCTCAAAGCAAATAATGCATCTGTGGTACTCTTTGTAGGCATGAAACCATACTGTTGCTCGCAGGTACTTATTTCTGTCCTGAGTCTAGTCTCCACTACTCTTTCCCATAGCTTCATTGTGTGGCTCACCATCATTATTCCTCTATAGTTTCCACAGCTCTGAACATCGCCTTTGTTCTTAAAAAATGGGGACTAGCGCACTTTTCCTCCATTCTTAAGGCATCTTTTGTCCCGTGATTATTCTATTAAATAAGTTGGGCAAAAACCCCTTAGCCACCTCTCCAAATTGCTTCCATACCTCCACTGGTATGTCATCAGGACCAACTCTCTTTCCATTTTTCGTTTTGTTCAGTGCCTTTCTAACTTCCCCGTTACTAATCATTTCCACATGATTTCTCATTATTATGCGAGATGTAAACAAGCTTTGCTCTGGTTGGATTGCTCATCTATCATTTAAATTGGTTCATAACACGGAATCTGCTCGCATCTCCAAGCGTGGGGTGGCCTCAAGCATTCATAGTAATGTCTCGTCCATTACATATCTGTCTTGTCTTCATATTGGACGCAAAATAAAGTTTGACCTCAGATATATTTGATTGTGGTGTTATTGATACAGATTAAGTCTGCATTCATTTCATTCCCAGTGTATTGATAACCTCCTCCCACCACATTCCTCTTCAGTGAGTTATCGGCGCAGTTGAGTCTGGTGAAGGTGTACTGTGAGCGGCCACGGCCAGTGTGAAAAGTTCTTCTCCAGATCCCACCCCTGCTTCCCTGTACACCTAGTGCCACGTCCCCTCTCCTTAGCAACCCGGTTTCTTTCTATCAAGCATCAAGCAATCTTTTTATGGCTTAATGAATGTGGTAATGTAAGAAACACTGTAGTATAGTCACGATCGTACAGTGTGTGCAGCATCAAGTAGTTCAATCTGTGGTGGTACATCAGCAACTGTCATTTTTTGCGATGATTCAGCCCAATCAGGTCTAAGCCCATTGCGCAGTGTGTCCACGATAAAAGGCCATTCCAAAATGGCAGGAAATGGAATATTTGTCGTATACGCCGATGCTCAGTGGGCATCATGTGTGGTGGCGTATGATGTGTGTTCATTGTCCAAAACATACATCTGTACCTCTGGCCATTCCATAAGTCCAGCGCTCACATGGGCTGCTTCATGAACCTAACAAATAACTCAACCACACAAACCTGGATTCAACCCTAAAGAGAACACCTCACTAAAGTCATAAATACTGTTGGTTATGACTAAAAACTTGAGGGTTTCAGAAAGTTTTGGCAGAAATTCTTTGGTGATGCAAACAGATTGTTGCAGCAGCTTGTCTGGCAGGTGGGTGGCAGGTCTCAAATAATCTTGGAGCTGAAGATGCCGGTTGCAGATGTTCCGGAGTGGTGTCGTTCCATGTGTTGTGCAATTGCCAAATTCTTTGAAATGCCTTTCGAAAGGAGAAATGGGCAACAGCTTTGGTGGACAGGATGCATATTCCACGTTGCCTCAAAATTTGTGACATCTGTAGCACGGCCGGTTTTAGAGTGGCCTTTTATTGTGGGCAGCCTAAGTCAAAGTGAAATAATTAGGATGTCTTATCACTATCTTGATATGCCACACTTTTGAGGTGTACGTACATATAAGTATTATCTCAGCAAAGACGGAGTCATTCATCACAAATTTAGACACAAAGTGATAAATCCTTTGAGTTAGGCTCTTGTAAATGGGAGTAAAAGTATTGTCTTTTAGTATTATTTGGATATTGAATCAAAGTACAGAAAGCAATGGAAAAGTTGCCTGTCGTGCTGGCGTCTGTTGTCAATCAGGCCATAGCAGATAGTGGATAAGGTCAAATTTACCTACTTGCCCGTGTTCGTGCGCACGCGCCCACACACTCGCGCAAGGAAAAAAATGGATCCATTCCTGTCAGTGTGAGGTAAGGGAGGTGGGGAGGAGCGAGAGGGCTTTATAAAGGTGCAACCTCCTTCTGGATCAACTTCCATGTAAAGCACCTTTTTGCTTGTAATTTGGGCTTGCGGTTTTTCCCCACAGCGCCTTCAAGTGAGCATGGATTCGCTGAGGTTTGCAACGCTGCTGTTGGTGGTGATGGCACAGTCTCTCTGTGCACTCGGAGGTCCGCTAACCAGCCGGGAGGAGGGCAGGGAGGTGTGGACCCTGGACAACTGGCAGGTAACACTTTGTAATAAACATTTTATGTCCATTTCTTATTTCATGTTTTCTTTTGATGCATTGACCACCTTTGCATTTCATCCCCCCTGCCCTCCCTCACCCCAAAAATTGTATCAAATATATTATATATGTCAATTAAAATATTTGGAATACAATAAACCATAATAGCTGAGCATTGTACTTCAACTGTACTTTGTCTACTAGTTGCCCATATTTTGAAATTTTCCTTTTTTTTTTGCACTAACATTCCAGAACTGTGCATTTCTGAAGGATCACCTCAGTCACATTCATTTTCATTATGACAAAATATCATATTTAACATAACATAGTGATGAAATACATTAATAACTGTCAGCGTTATAATTTAAACAACTGTTGTTGTTTGGGTTTGAATTAATAATGCCTCTATTCATGATTCAGAGTGCCAAAGGGATCATACTAAGTCACTACTTGTATTGGTATGTTAATTAATGAATAAAAATGGCAAACATCCCAATATACAGCATCATTGGAAGTCAAAAGACTCACATACTTCATAGCTAATTAAGACAGATTTAAAGTAAAAAAAAAAAATATCCCAAACCTTGTCAAAAAGATGCTTGTTGGAAATTTGATAACTGCAAATACACATTACCATACAATTTTGTAAGAGGACATACATATCTTTGGAATCATAATGAAATTATATCCTGAAGTAATGCAACACGTTTTTTTTCCCAATGCAGTAATTTGCTTTTGAGGAATTCAAGTTTTTTTTTTTTTTAAATCATTTTCCAATTTACAGTGACACACATTCAGCACCAGACAACTCCACTGCCATTTCCAAATATTAAGATCACTTCCTAGTTTACAAATTCAAATGTCAGTAGCTCTGTAGCGCACTGTACGTCTTTGTGTGTGTGTGTGTCCAGAACAACCCTCTAGCAAGCGGGATAACCATCCATCTGGCAGACCTCATCAAACGCTCTAAAGCACAGCAGTTCCACGGCCTGATGGGAAGGAGCTTGGGTAAATAAAACGTGCAAATAGACAATAGAATACGGTAATAGTAATAATAACTGCACTTCCATGGGATTCATTGTGCTTTACAGTATTGTTGTTGTACCGCTGCCATATTTTACAACATGCTGTTTTTAACTGCATGCCTCCTATATTCCAGGGGTATCACAGCCAATGACTATGGACAGGAAAAGTAATATTATATATATACTGTATTTATCAGAATATTACTACTGAGCCTTTTCTTTATTTTAATTCAGAACATTTTTCTCTTAACCAGGAAATAAAGGGGAGATGTTTGTAGGACTCATGGGGAGAAGGAGTTTAGACGAAGGTATAAATATTTGAATTCTTACTTAATCATTCACAGCAAACCGTGTGTACATTTCTGTTACTGTTGATTTATTTGTTGTTACCTATGAAGGTGAAAATGTAATACTTCGAGAAATTTGAGTCTATTTCTGTTGTGTGCTCACAGATATGCAAGAGGAGTGGAAATCCTACTTGTACTAAAGATGCAAAGGAGAATGCTTTCATAAACATCACCAAAGTTTTTTTTTTAATTCTGTGATGCATCATTTGAATTTTCAACATCTCAGCGAGTCTAGTCTATGTTGTCAATCAAGAGGACACCGCGTTAACAAGATGTACATTGTGCCGTGAAGTGCACTGCATTGCTATCGTTACCAAGTATACTGTACGTTTGAATTGTTTTCCATTCCAGCTTTATTAAAAGTAGTTTGTATAAAACGTCTTTATTCCACGTTGCTTTCAAAGTGATGTTCACTCGAGACCTGAGAAAATGATTTCCACAGCATCCAAGTCTTCACTGCACTCCATCCTTTCCACACAGCTCTATTCCAAAATGCCTTAACATTTGCCCTTTAGATTCTACGCACAACAGCCCATAATAATGAGATTTTTAAAAAAAAATGTAATTTAAAAGTTACTAAAAAAAAGACTACTGAGAAAATGCATACCGTAGATATCACATCGTTTGTTACAAAGCTCAGGCACATTCTGTTAGCATTGGTTGTCATTCATATCATTCTACAGCTTAATTGGAGTCCACCTGTGGAAAAATGATTTGGATTTGGAAAGACACACACCTGTCTAGATACCCCCCCCCGACACACACACACCACACACACACACACACACACACACACACACACACACACACACACACACGACATACAGTAGCGTAACCCAAGCATGAAGTCAAAGGAATTGCCTTTAGACTTGAGACAGGATTGTTCTAAAGCGCAGATGAATGTAACACGTTCCCAAACAAGCATTCCAAACATCTCCTTACTTAGCAGGACACCAATGAAAGAGATCCATCATGAATGACAACATGCTCCAGAGTATTTTCAAGATAACTCTGAAAATCCTTGAATGGGCCAGCCAAGAAGGCCGAGACTTAAAAGTGACAGAACATCTCTGGATAGTTCGGAAATTTGGCTGTGTACCCGTGCAACCTGATGGAGGTTGAGAGCTACTCCGAAGAGGATTGGCGCAGTCAAAACCTGCCAGAAAAAATAGGTGCACCCAGCTGTGACACATTTTAAAAGATTTGACATTGCTAATAGTGCATTAAAAAAATAATGAGGAAAGGCTTTTAATACTAATGTACGTATACACTATGTAATTTCGTAGGGTTTCTTTTATACATCCATCTATCCATCCATGTACTTAGCCGCTTATCCTCACAAGGATTGTGAGAGTGCTCGAGGCTATCACAGCTGTCAAAGGGCAGGAGGCAGGGTACACCCTGAACTGATTGCCAGCCAATCACAGGGCACATCGAGACAAACAGCCGCACTCACAATCACACCTAGGGGCAATTTAGAGTGTCCAATTAATGTTCCATGTTTTTGGCATGTGGGAGAAAACGGGAGTGGCAGGAAAAAACCTGCGCAGGCACGGGGAAAACATGCAAACTCCACACAGGCGGGGCCGGGATCAAACCCGGGTCCTCAGAACTGTGAGGCCAACCCTTTACCAGCTGATCCACCATCCATATGATGATCCATATGATCCATATATAAATGTTTTTTTCAAGATTTCTGTTTGATGTTATCAAGTGTGCTGTGCATAGAGTGATGAGGAAAAAATATTTATTCCCATTTGTAATAAGGATGTAACATCACACAATTGGGGAAAAAAATTAAGATTTCTTTGTTACACACAAAAATGTATGTCATCCTCAGTGTAACACATTCCCTTATAACGTGGACTTTCAATAGATGCCCACTTTCAAAAACACCTGCATTAAATGTGTCAGATTGTATCCAAATTGTTGCAATGATAGACTGTAACACAAACACCACGTCACTGAAACCTCATTTAGTATTTATTGAAGAGGAAGCAGAAGGCGGCAGCTATCACCAAAGCACAACTGAGCTACATATTTTAAGCTAAGCTATGTTTCACTGTTGCTGCATTGTGTCACTAGAAATACAGAGCGAGGTGCTTTGAAATTAAAGATGACATAAATACACTCAAGATGTGTTAATGCCCAAAGCAAAGTGTTTCGGAAGCTGGTGGTCCATAGCTGCCATTGGCTCACTGAATAGCAAACATCCCCATTTCCCAAATTTCACAGGCACAAAAACCAATGGAAATATTCTAAATAAAATTAAATTGAAAAACTTTCACACACAAAAAAAGTGCACTTCCCAATAAAAGCACTTTAGCCTTGGCAAAACATTTAAGAGTCAGGATGTTTGAAGAAGCAGTGCACAATAGCATCAACAACACAATAAGCAACAGTAAACATAAATAATGTGTTTTTTTTTGGGTTTAAAAAAAGCATCAAAATACACAAATAAAATACATTTGAAGAAGCAAAACAGATTCTTATAAGACAATGGAAGGTATTGCTAAATACTAGTTTAAGTACTGGAAACAGAGGCCATACCAGAGAGTTCTCATTATGTAAAGACATTTTGTCATTAGTACACAATTTTGCTAGTCAACAAAGGGCTACACCCCAAAAAAATATATTTGTCAGAAGCATTTGCGAAGAAGCCAGCAACTCCAAGAAGAGCAAAACTAAAATATTCTGCTAACTGCTTGCTTGTTTTAATAACACACTTAAGAACTCTTTCCAAAATGCCCTAATGTACAGTATACTGTCTATTCATCCAAACTGAGTGAGAGGTGTGCAGTCTCAAAGACAAAAATACAAAAATGTTGACTGAACAAACTTATAGGAGAACCGTTTCCTTGTCTCAGTGCCATCTTCTTTGCATCAACGGCAACAGGGAAAGTGCCGAGCTGTACATTAGTGTGACAGTAACATGATTTCATTTGACTGCAATTACACTGCGACGGGATGGATGGTTCTGCTTTTTTTGGGGGGGGCTCTCAATTCAGATTTGTGTCATGGCAGTGGGAAAAAATACATCATGTAATCAATCAGGTATCATCAGTCCGCTTTCAAATGTGGATCAAAATCTAGTACGCATTGGGGAGCTGCCAGTACAAGTGCAACATAAATGCGCAGTTCGAATAAACTTTGATGATGCAAGCTGTTCACTCTACACAAAAATGTGAATGGAAAAGAAAAATCATTGGATAGGTTTTCTTTTGTAATCGGACCTGCAGTGTAAAATCCAGTCTTAGGCGATCAGATATAAAATGATTAAAATGTAAATAACCCATCCTACAGTAGCTTTTGAGAAAATAATGTGTTTTTACATCAACATTTCTATTCATGTGGAAGCATCCTGTAACTCACAATGTTATTTTACACAGTGTTAAAACATAAATAAAACTTTTCTTTCTAGTAAAAAAAAGAAATCTAGTAAAAAAAATGCTGTACACAACTTTTTTTCCCCACACAGTAATAAGTATTCAAATGGAATATTCTCACATTTATACAGTGGTGAAACTAAAAGAGGTAGAAAATTATCAAATATTGAGAACTTTGAGGGAAAGACAGGAAATGGAACATAAATGAATCAATGCAGGTCCCTTCTTAAATTAAAGACCTTAATATGGGACAAGGTCCAAATAAGGCCAATGGCAGCTATAGTTTGCATGTATGATCGGTTAAATACCTGGCATGCATAATCGGTTACACTACTGCAGAACAAACGTGAGTACCATACTTTATCTGATCATTTCTGCATGTACATTTCATTCGACATAAATCCGGCCAATTTTTGGGTGAGTCTTTTTCCATAAAGACCAACAAGGGTGGGAATTTTTTGGTTTTCAAGTATTTTCCAGTCAGAGCTCCATCAGGGTGATTTCAGGTCATACTTACTAATATTGAGAACATTTCTTTTTAATTTCTGCCTGCATTGTACTGTCTTGAGAACAGTGTCATTGAGGCGCTCTTCCCCCCCCCCCCAAAAAAAATCAAACAGCGAGCCTGAGTCAGCGAGTGAACGAAAAAATCCATCTTGCCAGGCCATTCATTGAGTAGACTATTACATTTTGTACATGTTTGGAATGAGGCTACAAATTACTTTCCTAGGATAAAACAACGTTTGTAATTTAGAAGGGCTCGGTATATAAATCAAGAACAAATGGCTTTATAGTGTTTTGGAAAAGAGCTCCTCAATAGTCGTATGGCAGAGAAGTCTGGAAATACAGTTAACAGGTTGAACATGTAAGCAGCGATCCTTCATATCTCCTACATCGCTGCCTGCTACATTTTCCCAAAAGCGTCCTTATTCAAGCTGACAAACATTCAAGGGAGAACACCAGAGACCTTAATATGGTACAATAATTAGTCGAAGCCGCGGAGGCAACAAATATATTGTTGTTGTTGTAATTACAGTGAGTGCCAAAGCCGGAACAATATCTGACTTTCTAAAACGCCGCTGGAGGCGTTTTCGAACAACAGTGCGAGTGTGAGTATTTTGTGTGCGTGCTTGCCAGTGTGCAGAACAGGATGGGACCGCTTTTCGGGCTGGAGTGTCAAAAGAAGCTTCTCTATGTCCCTTTAGGCGGTGTCCACTTCAAGGCTGCGGGATCGATGGTCTTGCCATTACCGCGTTTGCGCTCCTTGGCTTTCCAGTCATCGATAAGGTCCTACAACAGCGGTATTCAATTGAGATTCCTCCTACCTTGTGTTTGTTTTGTTAGTTCATTACAAAATACTGGATCTCGGCTAACTCCACGTTTAAATTATTTAAATGGCTGCGAGCGGGAATTATAATAAAGGTCAACAAAGGTCAACATCTTTGTGGTTGTATTGTCCATTGACTTCTGCAAAAACTGACCGAGTTGCTGCACAATTGTAAACCCTTTTTTGGGGGGGTGAATTACTCTCAAGTATTCGAAGCACAGCTTTGTCCTTATCCTTGGCGAATAGCAGAGGCTCACTGTAAATACTACACATACTGATTCGCCAGAAAAGCTGTGCGGGTAAAATGACAAATCTAATCAAAATACTGTGATGGAATAATAGCGATGATCGGTCCCACCTGTCGTTTTAAAACCAAGTGCTTCCCCTTCCAGTATTTGAGCATCTGGAGGGATTGCAGCGTGCTGACAATGTCCACCGGGTTCACTGCAGTCTCCTGGCTGATCTCTGACACCAAAAAAGATCAAACATTTGGGGTGAGCATGAGAGAAAAACACTAAGTTAAACAATAAACAAAGTGGCCTTCAGAGATGTGTGTAGCGCTTGAACAAACTTGACAGAAGTGACGATTTATAAAAGACATTAACCCAGAAGAGTCATGTTTCTTTTGATATTCCCCGTTTCAACCTCCGCAGTTTCCGATGTTGCCTTTGTGTTGACAAATACTGTGCGCTCAATTGCTATTTTCGATATCTCCAAACTTGTTGAAGATCACCTACTCACTGCACACCATTGCCCTGTAATGTTTTTTCTCTGTATAAATCTGTATTTACTGTTGATGCATAGTTTGAACAGAGTCCCTGAGGGTCTTTAAAAATGCCTACAAATGAAACGTGTTATTATTTCGGTCCTCACGTCAACTTGAGTGGAGCCTGCTAACAATCACGGGCAGTCTTGCGTGTCAAACATTATAGCGGCACCACAGGTAAAGTCAGAATTACTGTGAATATATGTGTAAAAGGGCCAGCATGGTTCAGCTCGAAAGCGTTGGCCCGGGTTCGATCCCGGACCTGCCTGTGTGACGTTCGCATGGTCTCCCAATGCCTGCGTGGGTTTTCTTCAGGCACTCCGGTTTTCTCCCACATCCAAAAAACATGCAACATTAATTGGACACTCTAAATTACCCCCAGGCGTGATTGTAAGTGCGACTGTTTGTCTCTATGTGCTCTCCAATTGGCTGGCAACCAGTTCAGGGTGTAACCCGCCTCCTGCCCGTTGACAGCTGAGATAGGCTCCAGCACTCCCGCAACCCTCGTGAAAGATAAGCAGGTAAGAAAATGTCAGGATGGATTTGGGTAAAAATATGTCTTGAAATGAAATTAAAAACATTGTAGGAATTGACCGGGAAAGTAGAAATTTGGCATCTTCTGGCACCTTGCAGCCAAGCAACTACTGTCGTAGATGTAAATGACAGAAATTCAAATAGATAAAAGGAATGCTTTGCCACCATCTTGTAGCAAAATTCTTGAATAACACTTTTCCAGATCAGTTTTAATAAACCCACACACTGAAGACATCTGTTTTCGCATAAAAGCTGCATCATGGTTGCAATTTATGCATGTCCAAATACAAATCGTGAAATAAAACCACAATGTTCAGACAAAGCGTTGGCTTCAATAAAAAAAGGCTTTTGAATGATGGCAAAATACGCTTTGTAAGACATTTTGTGTTTACTCAATTTCACAGACAAAGCTGAGTGGCTGAATGATGGCAGTATATTGTGAGCATATTTCACACAAACAATATGACTTGGACATGTTTTTTGGTGACTTGTAAAGATTTAGCAAAAGTGCATTCAAATCACGTGTCAGAAATCTAAGACATATGCAGACACAGACTTCAAAAGAGAGATCAGTAAAATGAACAGGGAAGAACAATATGTTACGCTTCATCAATATCAAATACTAGTATTTGATAAACATGACCAATCATGAGTGTAACAAATATTTTTGTATTCCAATGGCCACCGTGTACAGCAAGTACCAATGAAAGTGAATGTAGTGTCATCTCATACCCAAAATGTTTTCCTGAGCTGATGTTAATGGATTTGTATGATGACCAAACCAACCTTTTCTAGAACTGCATTAGGAATGTAATAATGGCTCAATAATGCCTCAGTAAAACATAAACAAACAACATAATAAACACATGTACTGATGTACTCTTTCAAGTAGTGAGGGTTAAATCTACAGGGATGCAACCAATCAAAATGTGGCCAAATTTGGATAAAGCAGATATAAAACTGGGTCAAAACGCTGTCACAGGCACCTTTTCTGACCACCAGTATGACAAAACATAGTGGGGGTTTTTTTTTGTTTTGTTTTTAATGAAACTGACGTGTTTATACTAAGTTCATGTTAGAGAGTCAAAATGGGCAAAATATGGGACCTTTGACATAAACCACAAAACCTATTTTTCAAAGGATACCTTTGATTTACCTCAATGTTCTGAGGTGGAATTTTATATTCCATGTTCAAAGTCTGGGCTTCCTATGTAGTTTGCATGTTCTCTCGTGGTTGCATTAATTCCTCATACGTCTGAATGTGTGTGTACTGTGAATGACTGTTTTCATGTAGATACCATGTGTTAAACTGCCAACCAGTCGAAAATGGAGTCTGCCTTTTGGCCAAGGTCTGCAGGTCTAGATTCAAGCTTCATGAAATACTGAACAACAAAACCGGAATAGAAAACTGATGCAACTTTTATTTATTTTCTGATGAAAGCAATTAAACCCTTCATGTTTGTTCCGAGCCACATTGTGGGTACTATTTCTCTCAAAGGGCTGTTATGACTGTGAAACCGTCAAAATCTTTAAACGCTTCATCAATTTGAAATTTTGCTACAGATTTGAACAAAAATCATGGACGTTGAGACACATGATTTGCCTTTGGGGTCCACATAAAATCACAGGCCGGGCCGTATCTGGCCCCCGGGCATTGAATTTGACACCTGGGCACTAACTCTTTTTGCCCCAGCTGTTGTTTCAGAACGGTTTTGCTGGTTTGAAAAATATAATGCACTTCTGACCTTTAATGGAGATCTCCTTCCCCTTAAAGTTGTTCAGGTAGCGCAGCAGCACCTCCTTCCAGTAACTCCGATAGCTGATAAGGCCCAGGTCGGATAAGGGTCGCTCTGGTGAGCCCACTTTCTCCTCCACCTTCGATAACAGATAACCTGAAAGAACAATTATTAAAAAAAAAAAAAAAAAAGATTATAACATACTAAAATCTGGTGTTGTTTGTAAAACCCTACAGAGACAAACACACACACACATACACAACAGGAGTTTACTTACTGAAGTCTATAAGCATTTTGCCGTAACCCTGCCTCATGTACTGTGGCATGGTGAGGATGCAGGATACATTGTAGTTTAGGAAAGAATTTTTTTCCTAAGCAAGGAGGACAGACATGCATGTGTAAAATAACAATAGGTAATGGTGGGATTCACATAGAAGTGCAGAAGTCATAAAAGACAAAGTTTACTTGTCTATAATACAGATTGATCTGCTTGGACTCCTCTTACATGCCATTAGCTTTAGTGTGTAATTTCATTAGCGTGCTGAGCTACATTGTGTTGATTTGTATTTAGCGTACTCGCTTGCACCAAAATTTTACATAATCGTAAGGAGGTCTTGGAGCAAAGAAGCTTTTGTTATCCCTGAAATTTGAATTTAGAATGTTGAAAAAAAACGACTGATTTTTTTTTTTTTTTTTTTTTACCTTGGAGAAATATCCGACAAGATGGCACCCTGTGTTGTCAACCTCAGTCATCACGTAGAAGAGGAAAGGTTCAACATCATAGTACAAAGTCTTGTGGTCGAGAAAGAGTTTGGCCAGCAGACACAGGTTCTGACAGAAAATCTGAAAGTTAAAACTGCGTTAACTATAAAATCGATTTTCCCACTGAAATCCACATACATCGGCAATTTATACATTTTTTGTTCAGAATTAGTGAATAAGATGAAAATATTTTGTAAATAATGTTTGTATACATGCTATATACTATAGATGCTGTATCTGTGTGTATATTCACACGCACACACATAGATAAATACAGTATAGTCCAGGAGCATTTTTGTGAAACAAAATTCAAACATTCATGGTTAACAATAATCATACTTTAGTGGAGAAATTGAGAAACTTAACTGCGTAACTATTACTGAAACTTAAAAAAATATATGTGGTAGTTACCAATGGTGTTGGCAGTCTCAACTTTTTTAAGGACTATAAAGGGGTTTCTTTCACTGATTCATAATCAATTTGTACGTTGCAATTGTGAGCAACTAATTTTACATAAAGCATTTCTTTTTTTTTGTATGTTTAAAATAAACAAACAGCATCAAAATAATGACAAACCAAATTGTGATGTTATGTACAAGATTTGACTCCTTGATGTGAGAAGTGGGACGCTTGAGGGGCTGTATGAGGCTTTCTTACCTTGTTCTTTTTGCCGTCAACCTCAAAAACTGAAATGTTGCCTTTTCGATAGATCTCATCACCTGGAGGATGCTTCCAAACGCACTTGGCCTTATGTGAAAAGGAGAAACAGTTTAGTTTCTCTTCTTTCCCTCCAAAACACTTTTCAAAACAAAGTCTGCAAGATCTCGGAATGAAATTTGGCTTTCGTGTAAACCTGTAACTATGTACCGTATATACATCGCTGAGTGATTGATTATGCCCAGCTTCCATTGATAGTTACATATGATCTGTTCATTTTTAGAGGACTCAAATTCGCGAGTATCAGATATCTGCGTAATCTGGGGAAAGTACGAGATCTAGTGCAACTTCTCAGAATTACGATTCAATATTGTCATGTTAGATTGAGCAGCCCACCCTTTACTATCTAAGCGCCTGCTCGTAGGTGGGCACGATGATAATAGCAAATTCAATACACACATGCAAAGACTTTAAAAGACAAAGTTTTATCCAAAGCTGGATAAATACAGTCTTACCATATGCCTGCGCAAGATGGTCTGGCTTTTCATATACTTGAGGCAGAATTCGCACATGTACAGCCTCCCCAAGCGGGCGTATTCCTCCGGGTACGGTGAGTGGTACCACGTGTCCAGTTCATAGCGTCCGAACACGATGATCTTTATCATGTTGCTCCCCTCCGACACCTGGCCAGCCAGACGAAGCTTCTCCTGTAATGAGCAGGGCAAGAGGGTGATGAAGAAGATGGGTTGTGAAAAGAAATGAAAAGAGAGAGAGGGCGGGAAAATAGGTTGTCGGGACAAAAGAGGAATAAGAGAAGAGATAATGGAAAAGATCTCCATTAGTCTGGGAAGATGATAAGTTGAGGCATGGATAACATCCAGCAACACAAAGGAGATGGACTGTAGACGAGTCCAATTTGAAAAGATAGACTTTAAAATGATGCCTCCTGTACTTGTTGTCCCATATAGATAAATGGGCACAAGCTGAAAGTTGAACGCATTGGGGAACTCAATAGACAGACAGGGCCTGTGATTTTTCATGATAGAATAAGATGCCATTCAGTTGGAAAGGAACAAATTACAAATAAAAACTCAAAATAAAAACACATTTTCTTTTATCTTCCCAAGCTAGCTACAGTACCCTCCAAAAGTATTGGAATGAGAAGGTCAATGGAGACTGTATACGGTCTGCCCTTGTCCAATCACGGTTCACCGTCTGTGGCCCCGCATATTTGCGGATTGTGGTCTCCCAGTTTTTTTTTTCCAAGCCTACTCTCTTTTCACAATCTTAGAGGTCTTAAACTCTCTTCTAAATAGACGATGCGCCACATTAAACATGGCCCCTGGTTCCTACATTTGCAAATGTTCTTGTGTGACTTGTCCGACAAAATACACTTAAACAGTGGTTACACTGTTAGCATCATGCCAGCAAGTGTTTTCGTGTGCTTGGAAGCTATCATATGAAGCCGCACAAGAGGAACTGACAAACAACTACATGTCACATCTGTAAGCAGAAGAAGCTTACAATAGCTTACTATGGAGGTCTTCGGTGCATGCTGGGAGGAGACAAATAGCGTTTAAAGTGCATGTTTTGTGTCGGTTATTTCACGAATCATTCTTTTATTTGTTTTATTATTTGCCAGTTATACTATTGTTTTAGTTTCGCTGTGACACTGTGAGTCTGTACAACAGGGGTGCCCAGACTTTTTTACCCCAAGATCTACTTATCAAACATCCAGCCTCTCGCGATCGACAGGTGATGGTGGTGGCGGCGGGGGCAGGGTGCTGCCTTCTTTTTATTTTTTTACAATGACCAATGATGAAATAGAATGACAAATCACAAAGATCTACCCACTACAAAAATGCAAAACAGATTTATTTTAAAGTGGATTGACGATTCTTTATGTGTAAATGTATATTTGTGTGCCTTGCATAACCGCATGAGCAAATATCACACAACATAATTAACTATTCATACATTTTTTGTAACTATCTGAGTTCACGCTGATGATCACTAACCACCATACAAATGAAAATGCACACCTGGGCTGTATCACTCACATCAGTGGATTCGTCCAACTGCAGTGAGAAACACTCACAATCTGAGATGTGAAAGTGATACGTTTTTGTCTTCTTTACTGCAGCATCCATACTCATGTTTCTTAAATGAGAGCTTAAAATAGGGGGGAAATCACTGACAGCACGTTTTCCTGTACTGCCGTTTTTTGCATATGCGTGGTGAGCTAAAATTAAAAAAAAATACAGCTGGTACCAGCGATCGACCGAACCTGCCATTGAGCAGCCCTGGTGTACAACATCGTCAGTAATAAGCTGCCTACACAAGCAGGCAGGCCTTTCAGAAATGAAATGCAATTCTTCCTCACTGCCTTATGAGTGCTATAATTTTTTTGCTTAAATGCATGCTAAAACATGTGCTAGCATGCATGTTGACAATGTAACCAGTGTATTTCATATGGTCGCAAAAATATGGCACATATAATCCATAGATATATTAATACTGTGTCTATTATTTGTGAATTTTCATTATTTGCAGGTGTGTAAGGAACGTACGAATGGAACAAAATACTGTACAATGCTTGGAGCATAGGAAAACAAATAATAGAAGAACAGTATAAAGTGAACTATCATGAAACATAGTAACAAAAGTTGTGTAGTAGGATTTTGTAATGATTTATAATAAAAGAGCATGTGTGGCAAACTGAGTATTTTTATGTTCTGGATTTGATTACACAACCTGAGTAAAAAAGCTTATTAAAGCTATTATTATAATGACATAACACTGGAAGGCCAATAGAAGGTGTCCACTAAGGCCCCAATCGAGACATTCATATTTAATGTCTATTTACCTTGGAAAATGGGGAGACATTTAAGGGTCAAAACAAAATAATGTGACTTTTAAATGGGTCTCAATGGAGGAGAACAGAGGGAGAAACAACAGACGGAAAAACTGAAAAGGATTATTCCATCTGCCAAGTCAATTTCAGACTCCTCTTGAGGCTGCAGAGGAGGGTGTGCGGACTAGACGAGAGAAGAAGTTGAAGAAGGCCGGAAGGGGTGGACAGGGAGGGGGAGGCAAATAAATGAAAAGAGCGAGGATTGAAAGAGGAGGGTGGTGATGAGTTTTCTCTCTTACAAGGTCCTCCGAGGCACGTGCCTGCGCTTTCCTGAACAAGTCCAGGTCATAATCGCTGGTGATGTTCTCCAGCAGGGGCTCCCGGCTCATCCCGTGGCTCTGACGATGATCCTAGTAGTAAGGGCAGGTCTTAAGATGATCACATAAATGCATAGTAGTTCAAATGAGCTAGAAAAAAAACTCCCATCCACAAACCATGCACTTGTCCTTCTCATCCTTATTGAGGCCTGCATTCCTCTTCTTCCTCAGCTCAGTCACCTTCTCCTTGTAGCGCAGCTGACGTTCTGTTGGGGTCTGACACATCAGCGAAAGTTAGGACCGGCTCACACCAGGTAATAACATGTCCTGGATGGTCTGATCACACATGGGCAGCCCTCAGGACAGGCGTGAATCAGAGATCACACTTGGCCAGTTTGGTCGAGTAGTCTCTCATTGTTCTGTCGCATGAGAGGAAGCAACCATAAAAGATTCAAGCACTGCAGGAAATGGGGACAACAGTCCATTTCAGATCAGAAGCAAGCATAAATAGGTGGTATTCCAAACTAAAACCAATTTACACATGGTACAACCCCTTCCACCGTCTCCATATCAAACTTGAATGAAACGAGACCTTAGTCGTGGTAGCATCATAAGAATGGAATTTAAACAGATTTCTTTAAGTGAGGAGACTCACCCCCCAGGCACACAGAGGACAGATAGAGAATCCATCCATCCATCCATCCATCCATCTTCTTAGCCGCTTTTCCTCACTAGGGTCGCGGGAGTGCTGGAGCCTATCCCAGCTGTCATTGGCCAGGAGGCGGGGTACGCCCTGAACTGGTTGCTAGCCAATAGGAGGGCACATCGAGACAAACAGCCACACTCACAATCACACCTAGGGGCAATTTTGAGTGTCCAATTAATATTGCATGAATTTGGGATGTGGGAAGAAACCGGAGTGCCCGTAGAAAACCCACGCAGGCACGGGGAGAACATACTAACTCCACACAGGCAGGTCCGGGATTGAACCTGGGACCTCAGAACTGTGAGGGCAACGCTTTCCAGATGATCCACAGTGCTGCATGACTCATTCATTATATGTTAATTTAATTTGATTTATTACAAAGGTTACCTGCATTTTGTACTGAAATTGCCTGGCTGTTCAGCATGTTAAAATATATGTAGATAATTTTACAGTAACTAATGTTTTGACGATGCTAATAATTAGAATGTAAAGCGAAGGAATTCTTAAGATTAGTTGTTTTGTAATGGAAGGTGTGGGAGGGGAATAAAGTCTGAGAAACATCTGTGTCCTCAAGTTACACTGATTCCAGCAGGTACCAGTCTAGCTTTATGAATGGATTCAATCACAAGTGTAATTGGCTAAAAATCACCATATGCTGGTAAAAACCCTGATCCAAACTCTTTTGACATAATGATTAAAAAAACAACAAACATTTACCTACGTTGAGTTGCATAAACCAATGAGAGTTGACCGTAGAGGGAGTCCAGGAGAGAAAAACAAACAATTGTGCTTTCCATTCTTACTGTTAAACAGACATGGTCTGTTTTCCATCTGTATCACACCCCAAAATGAAACTACTTTCCCGAATATTGAAAGGTGAGAAGCCCGGTTGAGTGATTCATCACTGTTTGATACAACGTCACTGACTGGACAACATTTAATATCTCCTCTTGTCTGAGCATGTAAAAGTTCAACTACAGACTTTATGAGGCTTCCACTGGCTGACTTGGAGCAGCTGCCTCTGGGTATAATGTCCGGTGGAATCCACAATAACTATAACCCTCCATATTATTATCTCCAGCCTCGATTAAATTTGACTTTATGACTTAATGATTATTTAATGCGTGCACATTTCGCATCTCATTTCAGCAGACGAAGCACAAAAATGAACGTGACCGATGAATTAGTGGATTAATTTTACTCCTAATACCAGTGAAGCAACAGCTTACCTGGTTCCTCGCGGAATTTCTATTCTCGTCATGACGGTGAGACAGCGTCCTTTCATCGGTCTGTTTCTCGCGAGTCGGCGTCTTGCCCTGACAAAACATCAACATGGTGATGACAACAACTGACTGCTAGGCCTGCAGCACAAAACCTTGCATCCTCCCCAGTGTGTGTCCCAGAAGGCTTTGCAACCTGACAATTTCAATGTGACTCAGTTTGTTCCTCTCAGTTTTGCATCTATTCGTGACATGTTTCCAAGTGGACGCATGGTTTGACTAATCACAACTGTATGGACATCTGTAGTGGTGGTTGGTAACTTTTATTACATGATGTAGCAGTTTTACATAATTAACCTATGCAAAATGATTTTGCAATGTGCAGAAAATCTTATCACTGGTCCCCCATGCTGCGCCAACATTGGCCATTATTCAAGTATGCATTTATTTTGCTGTCATGCAATTGGCTGGCGACAAGTTCAGTGTGTATGCCACCTTTCGACCAGAGTTGGCTGAGCAAGCCACCAGGACACCCACAACCCTAATGAAGAGAAGAGGTATGGAAAATGGATGGATGAATGATGATCATCATCTAAAAGAGCTCTCCATAAACATACTTTTGTCTTTTCTTTTCAGCATGGTTTTAATTCATTCCATATATGGGAAGTGGTGAGAAGGAGGTGATGACTTTCAACAGTCAATACAAAGGAAAAGCATCCAGTATGTGCCAAGTGGTACATGCTTTTTGGTTGCTAATCTCATGTAAAGCCCATTAGAATTTACTGAGCACAGATTTGCCTTTGTCGCGTAGTTTACTAAGCAATATTATGCGATAAAATGTCTCCATTCCATGGCCACCAGCTGCATGCAAAGAAATGCAGTGAATATGGGAGAACTTTGTTAATTGTTCCTACATTATAGTCGTACTCCACTTGGTGTGTTCAATGAAGAATCTTTTTTTTTTTTTTTAGTTTCCTGCATTATTATTCTGAGTGGAAAATTGACCAGGCTATAGTGGGGTGTGTCGAGCTAAGTGAAGCTGAGAAAAACAGAACCGATAAATCGCTGTGCAGTGTAAAAGTGACATAATTCAACAAGACAACATTGTCTGGTGGAGAAAAAAAAACCTTACTGTGACTTAGCCAGTTGTCAGAAAAATGTAACACTATGGTCTTTGCACCATCATAGTTTTACACTTAGTCATACATGTCGTGTGTGTGTGTTTTAATACCTTGCATTCATCAGTTGAGAGGTTGTGGTAAAGAGGACACCCTGATATGGAGAAGTGTCTCTCATGTCTCCCTGTCAGATGACCTAGGTGAGGTCAGACAAGGAGGTAAAAGATTTTATTGTTGCTTCACAGGAGCACAATCGACGGGCATGATCCCTTCAAATAAACTATACGATACCCAGTGAGTTGCATCCAGGGGTGGGGCACTTCATGTTGAAATTGTAGCTCTCGTGAAAGCGCCGTCGTTTGGGTCTGTGAGAAAGGTCGTGAGCAGCGGCCTCTTTCAGCGAAAGCTCTTTCGCCAACCTCTCGTCGTCCTCTTGCGAAACGACGACATCATTGCTGGAGGAAACCAGGTCATTCCCGGGGCTGGAGGTCTCAACGTCTGACTCGGAAGACGGGGCATTGCCAGTCGGCGTACGGGGAGGCGTCTCGTCTTGGTCCGCTGCCTGCTTTATGCCTGCAGAACCTATGAAGGAGTATCAACATGGGTTACTGCATGTAGTGTCCCCCCGCTATTTGCAAGGGATAGGGACTAAGCCATGCCATGAACAGGGAAAATGTCTGCGTAACAAGATTGCAGCAGAGCACTACTTTTGGCTGAATGGAACTCTTCGACTTAGTTCAAAATAGTTTTTGGAATAGGTGACTTTGCTCATGCCAAAAAGTGAATACTGGAAATTCCAGCCTCTAAGCTGGAAATTTTTTTTTACACAATTTCAACCCTGCCGTTTATGCAGTGATGCGGCTAATTTGTGCATTTTTTTCTAACCGCCACAACGGGGAACTCAACGGCAAAGGTAAGAGTGAGACTGGTGCCGAGGAAGTGACCTTAACCCGTCCGGCCCTGTTAGTGCTGCGCTAGCGTGTTATTGTCGTGTCTCAGTGATTTTTACCCGTATGTTTTTTTTTTAACCGGCCCTGTTAGCGCAGCCCTACATTAGCGTTAGTGTGGTGCCAGTGTTAGCACGACGGAGATAACGTTAAACTCTCAGTGTACCGTCTTTGTGAATATCTTGTTTCAATGTGGGTTTCAATGTGGGCTCTTGCGGCTTTAACACAGCTGCGGCATACGTATTTACCAAATGCTTATAACCAGGTACACTCTGTAGGTCGGGATTTACGGTATGTGGCCATCACTCAACATCTATATCTCCATATAAGGTGTGAAATGGAATTGTTGATGAAACCATTTACACTGATATATGAAAACTCAGGAATGATGACTATCTTGTGTTTTATGGGTGTGCCCCAAAATAAAGGACTTGTGTATAACTTACAATAAAAAATGGCTTGGCGGACACCGAACCACATATCTTCCTGACAGGTCTAATTGGTAGCTTGGTGATCAAGTGTTTCTTGTGCCTCACATTACAAATAACACATTTTACATGGCAAAAATGCAACAACTTATTTCCATTAACATAATATTGATCACAGATAAATAACTGCCAAGATAAGACAGATGAATTTATTGTTATAGTGCAGGTGCATTTTGTGGGGGTAAAGATCCAATTGGCTACAGCATAACTAGTCAAAACCGAATTATCCGTGATGCTGCCCTTGTCTCAATCAAACCTGTCAACGTATCACCACTGTATGTTCTAAATACGAGAGAGTTGCTTTTGGTTTGTCCCATTAGGGGCACCACAACGAAACGCTCATATTTTTTTGGCACAGTTTTTACACCGGATGCCCTTCCTGACACAACCCCTCTTGGGAGTGGAGGCCCAAGTGGGATACAAACTCACGAGACCTGGTTTACCAAACCAATGCTCTAACCACGGAGCTATGGGGCCTCCTGTATGTTCTAAATATAGACTTACAAATTAAACTTAATGACCCACACCTTTACAATTGCATTTCAAGAGATGACACTGAGCAAGGCTTGTGTGCCTTTCAACTGTGACATCGCTCATCTCTCAAATACATAGAACAAAAGGAAAACCAAACAGCTGCCAGTCCCAGCAGCACAGGACAAATCATTGATTTCAAACTATGCATAATACTCAATTTCAAACCACATGATTGTTTAAATAACCCTAATTCATTCAATTATTGCACGTTTCTTGAAGGCAACTTCAGCCTGATTAAAATGAGAAGTAAAAATAAAGTTTGTCTCGACCTAAAATATATTACAAGCCTGTACCTTGGCCTTCAGCGAGGAGACATTTTATTTGAGAAGACAAAGAGCAGCTACAACACAGATGCTGCAACTGCAGACTGTGGATTATAACACAACCAACAGAAGGGAGCCAGTAAATAAACTACTATAACACACAACCCCTCAAAGGTTTTTCATGGTTTAATGAAGTATTTTGTCTTTTTTTTTCTTTTCTTATTTCCACGCTCCCTAAGCCCTAGACAACCAAGCTGACAATTCACTGGCACCCTGCATAAGGATGTACTTAACACCCTCTGAGACCCAACAGAGAAATCCCATAGTCAAGACTGATGTGAGTGCAGCAAGAGGTGCAGAGCTCTGAGACCTTGGCCAGCAAATGAAAGAACACACTGCAGTCCTTGTTCTCACCTACCTCTGTCACATTGGACTATCCATTAAAACTAGCCTTTTGTATGTGTGAGGGGTCGGTCGGGGTGGTGGGTATAAAGACAGAACAAGAAACCTACAGTCCTAAAGGATATGTCAAACTTTGTGTAGCAAATTATTTTACTGAAATTAGAAGTAAGGATGGCACATTCCATTACTATTCCAAAAGGTTTCTTTTACACGACCAGCTGTCCCACTTACCTTTTTTTTTTTTTAAACGGCAAGTAATGATTTATTTTAGGGTCTCATAATTATTACAGTGCCATTTTCCCAAGTAATTTTCTGCCTTCACTGCCACTGAATTCAAATATCCACGTTAACATGGAGGCCTGTGAGTAAATGACTTGTTCATGTTTATGTTTGTATGTGTGTCGCTGAGGTGAATTATGTTTTTGGCTATTGGGGCAGTTATGATTAAGTCATTTTATCGAAATGTCTGCATTATATGTAAATTGTGAGTTTTTTTCTTTTATTTCATCAGAATTTTTTTTCTGTGGAATCATTTATGACATGGGCACAATTCATACTCTGTATGAACAGAAGTATTTGTACAGTGACTTCTGGACCCAATTATGGTAGGTACATCATTGACTACATCACAAGCATGAACTTAGTGTTGGTATATGGAACGACAAAATGAACAAGAAAATATGCCTTTACATATGTAAATTAAGTTCATTTATCACAGTGACAAAACAGAAGATCAAAATATGTACGATGAAATGTACATCTGACGTAGTTGTGATCAGACTGAACAAACAGCACATCATAAGTGATGCATGATGGCTCTAATCCCCCATTCACTCATCACTTCTCATTTTCAACTTCTATTAGTCTTAGTCAATTCAACACGTTTCCTTCTTATTTTTACACTTACCATTATTACCCTCCGTATCTGAGCTGGACAATCTGCCCTGACGCAGTGGGTATTTTTTGGCCGCGGTGTTTGTCGCCCCCTGTTGGCTGCGTGTTATCCTGCGTCCCGATAAAAACGCAGAGGCTGCTGCCTCCACTGGGGCAGGAGAACTGGTCCGTGTTGTATTGGAGTTTTCTGCGAGAGGGATGAGTACAAATGTTGACCTAAATCAATATTGTGTTTTAAATATACACTCACATGACATCTAAGGTGATCAAACACAAAATATGTATTTTCAAAGATCATAATACTCAGTGATTGATACCTTAAAAAGTCTTGTCAGTATGATTCAGTGCCATCCCACAGAATTCCAACTACAATGATAAAAATATTGAGTACTGCTCCTCAGTTTACAATGTAGTTCTGTTTCAATGACTGTGATGTAATCTGAATTTGTACGTTAATTTGCAAGTGACATAGCCTACGGTGGCACGCTGAATCAGCTAGTAAAAGTGTTGGCCTCACAATTCTGAGGACCCGGGTTCGATCCTGGCCCCGCCTGTGTGGAGTTTGCATGTTTTCCCTGTGGCTGCGTGGGTTTTCTCTGGGCACTCCGGCTTCCTCCCACATTCCAAAAACATGCAACATTAATTGGACACTCTAAATTGCCCCTAAGTGTGATTGTGAGTTTGGTTGTTTGTCTCTATGTGCCCTGCGATTGGCTGGCAACCAGTTCAGGGTGTATCCCGCCTCCTGCCACTTGACAGGTGAGATAGGCTTCAGCACACCCTGCAACTCTTGTGAGGATAAGCGGCAAAGAAAATGGATGGATGGATGGATGGATGGATATAGCCTACACCTAACCTACACAAACACAGTAGTAAAGACATACTTATTGTATATATTTGTATGAAAAACACTTCCAGGCCATAAATTTAAAAGGCATGATTGAGAGAGGACTAGTTCAAGGTATACCCGATGCTCTCACTAAAAGTCAGCTGTAATAGGTTCCAGCTCACTCACGACCCAAAGAACAAGCTGTATAGAAAATTGATGGATGAAAATACATATCATTCAAATGAAATATGGTTATTATGGTGGTAAGTTATTAGCGGTAACTTAATTTTGGTGATCCTGACCTGAAACAGGAGAGGTTTGGTTTGATTTGACTTCAGACAGTGAGACAAGAAATGAAATTGATGTTTTCGCACTGTGTATGTACACGTCTGTCTTCCACTATTTCTTAATGTATTCAAAATGTCATATGTCAAGGGCTGCCATAAACCAAAGACCCTCTCTATCTGATTATTATATTGCTTTTTTGTTTTCACTTTTAAAATGACCAACTTTAGAATTGATTTTTGTTGGAGAATAATTTCATGAGAATGAGGGGCAAACAATTCACATATGTAAATTTTAAACTTTTTCCAGATGTGAAATACTTTTAAAGAAAAAAACTATGAACACTTTGAACTGCTCATGCTGTTGGAAATGCCACACCTGCAATTGCATACTAAAATAATCACATGCTTATTTTGATTGAGTCATATTCTAATACTTTAAAATATGGATGTCTTTATCAGTGGTGAGGAGTAATAAATGTACAAATACATTTTTCATGTATCTGCACTTTACTAGATGTATGTATTTTTCCTCATCACTTTTTTAAACTAATACAGTACTCCGAACATACTAAAACAGATATCTGTCAATTTGATTATTTACTTTGTCAAAACAGGCTCCATCTTTTATGAAAGAGTAATATATTAGTAAAACATGAGACCTCGCGTGCTTTGGCTGAGACGAAGGGATGTTCGAGTCAGGCGCGCGCTGTTCCGTGTCTGCGCGCTGCCGACGGCTTCGGCGGGCTCGAGGTCGGCGGAGAAATCCGAGTCCTCGGTCCCGTCCGAGCTGCTGCCCGTGGTCCTCTGCACAAACAACAAAAAGAATGTCGCGGCAAAAAGTAAGAAATCAGCGCCTGAGGACAGACTTAAAATCCTTCCTTTTTATTTGTTTGGTTTTACCAGTGGATAATCCAACAAAGATCCCATCCTGGGGGAGGAGGATCATGTCCTCCACCACATTTCAACGCGATAAATTTGTCAATGAATAAAGACGGACATTGCACAGCTCAAGTCAGAGGAAAGGCGCAATGCTCGTAACGTGAATCATTACGTTCAAACGAGCAATATTGATCGAAAATGCAGCCGCAACTAACGATTCGGGTGACCCGCGGGCGACGCCGAAATGGAGGATGAAGAGGGGTTCAAAGCGGAACACAAGGTGGGGGTGGGATGGGGAAGGGGACCCATGTGGGGACAAAACGGTGCCTTGGTTCCAGCCACTCTAAAATACACGAAATATCAGTTATTATTCATAACGACAAGGTACAATAACAATGTGGTACTTCAAGTACAATAATACCGTTTAAATTAATTCATCTCACCATTGCTAACCTAAACTGTAACTATACAAAACTGCATATTTGACACAGGAGTACGTATAATGTTAGACCAGTTCGATTTTGATGAAAAAAAACATTTACTGATTCAAAGCATGATCAAAATGATTAGTAATTCATCACATGTTCATAACAAACCAGTTACCAAAGAGACGTCACTTCATTACAAAGCCGTTTGACACACGCTTTTTTAACTTCATAAACAAGAAGCCCAGAATCTGATTTGCATACAACCAATAAGACAAAAGAAGAGGCGGATCTCTACAACACCTGACCAATGAGGACAATTCCTTTCTGTATTCTAACCAATCACTGCGTTGTTTTGGTACGGACTCGTCGCACCATCCTCAAACCGAAAAACAGCCTGTTCCTTCCTACCAAACGTAAAGTTGTCGTATTCACGGCAGCAGAGGTCAGCATCAACGCATTCTCCTGCCATTTTACCGTGTTATCAGAAATACGTAGAACGAAACATTTGCGCAACCGAGAAATCAACATTTACCAACTTAGCGATCAGCAAATCGAAAGCTATGAATTAACCAAACATTCCAGTCAAGTCCAACCAAACCACATTAACAGCAGCTAACTGCGTGTTTTTTTAATTTCGCTAGTTACTACATAGATCTTAAGATTCCATCTTTTACTGGATAACGTAACCGATGACGTTAGAGACCCAGCTTGCAGTCTATTCGAGAGGCTGTTTCGCACCAAAGAAAAAATATATAGATATTTGCCTTACCTTTCTCCGAGGCATTTTCACAGAATTGACGCGTCCTTATTCGGTTAGGAATCAGTGCACCTAAGGCAATTTGTGTTGGCTCCCATCAAAATTTAAGTGGAACAAACCTCCCGTTTCCACTACCAGCCAAGTCAGCTAAAAACCGCGTATCAATATTTCTGCTTTTCCTCTCAAAGCGCACGCTCGGTACGGTGACAAAATCATCTCGTCTAGAAACAAAATGTGGTGCTTTTAGGATTCCCTCAAGTGTCTAAAATCGGTTATCAGTGCGTTCACGTAAAATTTTGTACTCTGTATAAGCGTATTATAAATTAGTTATTTAACTAGATAGCTGTGATCAGCGGTGGCGTTTCATACGCTCCAACTTGTTGTCCAGTGATATTACGTACGTTTAAAAATAACCAAACTACTTTTGTTTTTTTTTTTAAATATACGGGTTTTGAATATAATTCTGCAAAAAATAAAATTGTGGATTTTATACAGTAAATGTTCCGTGCCAACAATTGTGGCCGACGCCGGAAGTCACCAGGAGGAAATCTTCTGACATCATGTTGTAAGACGGTGGGTTTGACAGGTAGCACGTTCGCCCTGATGCGTTTGCCTTTTTTCGCTACTAGCTGGTGGCATCGTTTGTACTTTTATGCAAAGCTTGTGATCTTGAAAAGCCTCTTGGAAGTGAATTAACGGGAAAAGGGGTGATTTTGTTAGATTTAGCGGTGCCTATTATGGCGGGTGCCACCATAAAGACTGTACACGATATTTTTCTGAGCATGGAGTACGGCCCATCAGCACCTTCCAGCACTAGCACTGCACAGGTACAACGATTTTCAGTTTAAAAAATAAAAGCTAAAGTTTCGTATATTTGCAACTATTCTTAATTTCCTCACCCACGTGGATGTTTCATGGCTCATTTACTGCTCTTAAGTATTGCAAGCCGGTTTTTAGATCTTGCACTCATGTGAAGGTCATTAACTCCTGCCTGACTAACTCACAAGGCAAACATGTGACTAAACTGGACAATGACCCTGTTCTGAATTAGCACGGGGAAGGAAGACACTTTAGCCATCAAACTAGACTTGGGTGAACGTAAAATTCGTTACTTGGAGGGAGTGGTTGATTTTTGTACTTTGTACTCAGTCTGTAGTTTACTGTCTGCTCAGCAAAGGTGGTTACTGCACAACTAATAAAATGTCTCCTAATTTATTTTGGTTGGTCTTTTAGGGTCACATTTATGTAATGAATACAGTATTTTTTTCATCATAATACTTGATCAACTAATTTCTCAATCATTGTCTCCTTGTACAGTGGATATTGAAATAGTATCGGAATCCGTATTCAAATACCATTAAAAAAAAAATATATATATATATATTTTTTTTTTTTTTTTTGAGACTATGATGCATTATTTCAAAAGTTAAGACACCATTAATGTGAGCTATAACATGAAACTGACAAAATACAGAAATCAGGGAAATAAAATACTGCGACTATGTGGTTAAACAAATGTGCAAACCCTCATAAGTGTGATGGGCCTGTGTTCAGAATTAACCAGTCACATTCAAATTTATGTTCAATGAGAGTCAACACACGTCTGCCACCATTTAAAGTGTTTTTGAGTAACCCCAAATAATGTTCTGTTTTAATGATTAAATAAAGGTTAGAAATTATTTATCTTAGTCTCCTTTTTATGTCGAAAACATGGCACTTGAACAGCGGTGTGCAGACTTTATATCCACTGTATGATCTTACCTGTCTTGTAGGCTTGGCTGGATAATCATTCCCGTTCTCTGGGTCTTTTTATTGATGGCAAGTTTGTCCCTCCATCAGACAGACAGACTCGCTCCTTGATGGACTCAAAAGGTGAGATCTGTTCTGGATACGAAAACGTTACACAGACCGCAGCACTTTACACATCACTTTCACACTGTTTACATTTCCAACGCACAATCAGAGTCAAACCATAAAAAAACTGCCAGTGGGTGCCAGCATGTCTTAATTTAAACCAGAATTTATTAAAAAAAAGTTTGTGATGTAAGAACAGTTGGCCTTCAAACCAATTAAATTGTGTGTGGAGGAAGCTAATGATGCAGCTGAAATTAATTCAATCTGCACCTGTTTTCTAGGTGGCCTCGTGTGCAGCACGGTGTGCGCCATGCAGGCTGATATTTTGGACTGCGTAACACCTGCCATCAAGGGCTTTGAGGCCTGGAGTTGCCTGTCTTGCTACCAGAGGTCCAAAGTGCTGCTCAGGTACATAACGAGATACATTAAGAAACCTCAATAGTGTTAAGGAACTTTGCTCTAATACTAAAATACTGTGTTTGTGCACATTTATCACCCTTTACAATTCCAGTGATGTATGCGGATGTGTGTTACATATCTCAGGTTGGCGAGCTTTCTTGGAGAGCATGGTCAGAGTTTTTCCGAGCTTGGTGAGCTTTGTCAAGTCTCCTGCTCCTCCTCTACCGTGATCAGAATGTTGCAATACTATAGCAGCTGGGCTCAACTCAGAGATACTCTCATCGCTAACTGGATGCCACTGGGTGGGTGAGCTGGGCCATTTGGTTTTGTTGACACATATTGCAGCCCCATTCCATCACATCTGTAGAGGTTTCTTCGAAACGCCTTGTTATTATTGAGCCACATCAAAGCAGGGGTCCTGTTTTTAATATTGGTCCTGAGGTTGGGTGACTATGTGGATGATTTTGTTCAAAGGGGAAGTTATGTCCTATTAAGAGCCCTCGACCACCCATTTTCCAATTAGCCTTCTTCAAAATTCAAAGGAACATTTTATGTATGCATTTTTTTCCAGAATTTATAACAATTCACGGGTGTTTCCATAACATGTCTGTAAAATGCTGTAGTCACAACACACTAAATACACTTTACAGACCCTGTTTCTTCTCTGATTGATACGAGACAGCTTATAGTTCTCATGCAATTGGGCATCTTTTTATCCAGACTTCTAGGCCAAAGGGAAGGCTGAAATATGAGCATTGAGAGCAGAGCAAGAACAACAAACAAGTGAGCGCCCAAAAGCACAAAAAAATACATATTTATGTAGGCAGTACTTCGACACAACACTGTGTATATGTAGTGCATGGAGCGAGCGCTATGACAATTTCACTATGCTATCAAATATATGCCACTCAACTGAATCTAACGTTACTATGTGCATCCAATAAAATGCAACTCTTCTTACCTTTTGGCTTTGAAATGTTAGGCCTTTGGTACTTGTGGGGAATGTGGGTGTTTCTGCATGATGATTTTGTTGGCCAATGTTTTATACAGTGTAGTCCATGGCACTTCGGTGTCTCTGTCTCTTCACCGAGCCTTGCTGATCATACCAAGGGTGGACAAACTCTGTGTGGAGAGCTGTTGTTAAGTAAGAAATGAGTCCCATGGTTACATAAACACAGGGCATCACTATTATGTAACAGTGGGGGAAAAGACTGGAATTGCTTGCTTTTAAGACACATTTTAGAAATAGGCAGATCATGAAACTGACTTACTTACTTGGTTGTTTAATTTTACATTTGATGGGTGAGAACTAAGCCATCAAAAATATCTTTTTGTAAAATATCATTAAAAAATAAACTAGCATATAGTATTTAAGATGGGTGGTTGAAAATGCTCAAGGTAGATTCATTGAAACAACATGTCTTGTGTTTGGAGTTTCTTCCTGTTGCAACTTTTCATAAGTGCTCCCTCCTTAATAGGAAAACACTGGTATGAGATCATTATCTAGTCTTTAATACTATTTTTGATGGTTTTTTTTTCTTTTTTACAGGTGTGGTTTTAGTAGTTGGGTCTGATGACTGCAGTCTCTACTACCTGTTGCTTAAAGTCTTGCCAGCATTAGCCATGGGTAAACAATTCATTCCAGTTTCATGACACACAATATCATCAATAATTCCTCATGATTCAACCCAATTTATATTTTTTATATATGTTTACTAATTTGTTGCTGAGTGATGGCTAAATATGCTTCCTCGTTAGGCAACTCTGTCATACTTGTCCCTGGTCAAAGCACTGCCCCTCCAACACTTTTATTGGCACAGCTTTTTATGGGGGCAGGCCTTCCTGCTGGGGCCCTCAGTGTTTTAACTGGAACTGATATGTCAATTGCTGCTGATGTGGCCCAGAATACCAGCATCAGATACGTCACCTATTGCGGCAACAAGCAGGTGCAGATTTTAACAAAATTACCCAACAGTATTGAGGATACTGAAATAATACAAGTGTGTTTATTTTAAAACTGCCTCAGGATGGTGTGAATTTGTGTAAAGCTACAGCAGGGATGGGTGTTCCGGTCTCTGTATCCCCAAACATTGGCACTACATGCCCTATCATCATTTTTGAGTCTGCCGACATCAACAGCGCAGTGGATGGCGTGTTAGAGACTGCATTCAAGAAGAACAAAGATGTGAGTCAAGTATCCAGTTTTTTTTTAGTCTTTGATACTTTTTGGTTTAACCATCTTCATTCTTCCTTATTGCAGGTGCATTGGGTGCTGTTTGTGCAGGAGAGTGTGCTGGAGAGCATGATGGCGCGTCTAAAGGTGCGCATGGCAGGCTTGAAATGTGTGACCCTTCCCACCGACGAGGCCAGAGTGCTTGTGGACACTGCAGTGCAGGAGGCTCAAAACAAGGGGGCAACGGTTTGTCATAAAAGAATCACTTATCCCCTTTTAAACTGCCTTCTTGCCAGATTTATGCATCAAAGGCATATTTCCCTTTAAGTCAGATCTTGCAGAAGCTTTAATTGCTTTAGAGTTGCACATTCAGATTAGTTATGTGGTGATATCAGTCCCAGCATTTGGGACAGCAACAACTGCTTTGTACACTAGCGCACATGGGCAGAGAGTTTTCAGACCTTAATGTTGACATTCTGAATGGAGCGTCACATTGTTCAGTCACAGGTGAACCTTAACCCCTCAACCTGCATGGGTACCTTCCACATGACAGCGAGTATGAAAAAGCCATCTTAGATGGCCAGTGTAAAAGGGCCAATTGAGTGTTTTGCTCTGCTGAGTTACGTTTTGGCTTACTGAATTCAACAAAAGTATCAATTGATGACAACTTTTTTTTTTCTTTTTTGCTTAGATCTGATATTTTATTGACAGGTGCAGGACATCGCAGATGAGGTCAATCATGTCATGTCGTATCCGTAACAATGCAAATGTCTTCAGGTACGAAGCGAGATCCAGCCGGTAAACTTTTAAAAGGCATGCAGGGTTAGCCTTATGACCTAATTTCCAAAATGGTTAACTGGAAGAGGAAAGGCTGAAACATCCATCCATCCATCCATCCATCCATCCAATATATAAGACTTATCCTCATAAGGGTCGTGGGATTGCTGGAGCCTATCCCAGCTATCTTTGAGTAGTAGGGAGGGTACACCCTCAACTGGTTCCCAGCCAATCGCAGGGCACACATAAAAAAACCATTTGCACTCACATTCACACCTATTTGCAATTTAGAGTCTTCAATTAACCTGCCATGCATTTTTTTGGGATGCGTGAGAAAACAAATGTTAAATAAAATGAGCTTTCCAACATTTCAACTCCTGAATGAAAAATTTAGATTTATTTTTCTTTATGTACGAGTAGGTAAAGTTTTCTTTTCACTCTTGTACAATGCAGATGCTTTTTTCCTTGCTCTTTTTGCTTTACCTGTTTTTAATTTTTTTCTTGCTGATAAGTTTGTTTTTCTTTAAAAAAAAAAAAATTCAAGCAGTGACCCCTAGATTCTTTTAGACTTGTGGGACTGTCCTTTTTTTTGGAGATAGTTACCATATTCCAATATTTTCTAATACAATCTTGCCATTACATGAGCATGGCTTGCTAATTAGCATAAGCCCAGTGTTAGCAGCAAGACCTGCCGTCATGATTATTCCCGTTTTCATTGAGGACTATCACGGACTGCTGCTGAGGATGTCAATCCTGGAAACGAAAATCCACCCTCTTGAAGTGTATGTGGATGTAAATGGACAGTCAGGGAATGAAAACACTACCGATGTCTCAAAATGGACTAGACAGGAACGCTTTTCTGAAATCATCAGTAAGAACTTCAACAATAGTCGCGCTCTGTTTACTGTGGTTGACTCACAACCCTCCTGAATCAGATAGCTCTAGAACTTGTAACAGCTGATAAATGCAATTAGTTTGCCTGTTATTTTAGTGGGGGAAAAAAACGCAATCCTATCAGGGAAAATATCAGCACAAATTATTAAAAGGATAAAATGTTACTACATCTGAAGCCACCCAGGGAAAACTGTTATCATGTCAGAATGTGATACATTGACCAAAAAACTAGAGAAAACAGTGAAGACAGCTCTTGACTCAGTACTATCCAAATTTTTCAAAACTATTCTGAAGTCTGTGCTCAGTGATTCTCAGCAATCATCATTTGTTCACTTCAGTCTAGCGTGTTTCATAAAGCTCTTAAAGAAGCTGCTGTTGAGCCTCTTCTGAAAAAAAAAACTGCTGGATGCTGCCAAACCTATCTCGAATCTCCCTTTTATAGCCAAGATCGTTGAAAGTTATTTTTAATCAACTCTGCAGTTTCTTGAATATAAATTGAAATTTTGACAAATTTCAACCCGGTTTCCGAGCTCGTCACAGTAAAGAATCTTAAGGTTGAATACTGACTCAGGAAAGGTGTCAATATTGGTCTTGTTGGATCTCAGTGTGGCTTTTGGTATGGTAGATCATAAAATACTGCTGAACATATTGGAAACGTGGATGGGACAACATGGAACATTCCTTAAATGGTTCAGGTCTTACCTGCAGGAAAGGAGTTACTTTGTAACTATTGGAAGTGCTCAATCTCAATCTCACCAGAAATGCACAGCAAATGATTGCACTATACACATTACTATAGTATGTGGCCATCTTAATACATTTGTAACAGCTTCATAATACTTTTTGTTTGTTTGCCCCTCAGTTGTTGCAGGCCAGTGCTGTCCCTTCTGGTACACAGTATCCTCCCACGGTATTATACGGAGTGGCCTCCTCCTCGCCATGTGTGGTGACGCCCTCTCCTGGGCCACTCCTTCCTCTTATGACCTTCAGAAGTAACACAGAGGCAGTGACTCTCGGTAAAGATTCCTCTCTGGGTGTAGATATGTCAACTATCTATTTCTTTATTATTTGCTCAAGCCACCCGAACATTTTGTGCTGTACACAGGGAATCACAGTCCACATGGCCAAGCAGCATGTGTCTGGACTGAAGACCTCACTCTGGCTTTGGAGACATCCAAGAGGCAAGCACATCCACACAGCTACACTTTTCCTTTCGTCTTTGCCTTGATACTACCTCCAGTACAGAATTTTCTTTTTTTTTTTGTGTATAGCTTCCATACCGTAGATTGGAATTATACACCATCTTGGCTTTTGCCCAATATATATGTATGTGTGTGTGTGTGTGTGTGTGTGTGTTGTGTGTGTGTGTGTGTGTGTGTGTGTGTGTGTATATATATATATATATATATATATATATATATATATATATATATATCGTCAAATTGTAGCTAATGTGGCAGCAATCTCAGTTTGGCTCAGAAAATATGGTATATTCAACATACCTTTGCACTGTCAAATCTAATCAAATCAGGTATCATATACAGTGCCAATATTTACACATCATTAAGCTATGCCGAGAAATTTTTTTAGATTCAATTTAGTATTGAAGGAGTCAGCTGGGTAGCGTTGGCCTCACAGTTCTGTGGTCCCGGGTTCAATCCCGGACCCGCCTTTGTGGAGTTTGCCTGCGTGGGTTTTCTCCGGGCACTCCGATTTCTTCCCAGATCCCAAAAACATGCAACATTAATTGAACACTCTAAATTGCCCGTAGGTGTGATTGCGAATGCGGCTCTTTTTCTTGATGTACACTGCGATTGGCTGGCAACCAGTTTAAGGTGCACCGTGCCTCCTGGACGTTGAGAGCTGAGATAGGTTCCAGCACTCCCATGACCATCGTGAGGATAAGCGGCTAAGAAAATGGATGGATGAGTCGATGGATATTATTCAAGGTGATGTCATTCATTGAGGGGGAAAAAAAAATTTAGAGGAGGGTTTCACCCTGAAAGTGCTTGTTTCTTAGCCCTACCTCATGAGTTTTTTTTTTTTTTGTCCCTAGGGATTGTTCTTTTTTAATTAGCAATATTGACACCGTATTATTTATATATTTTTTTCCTCTGTCTCTCTAGTCTGTCTGTTGGCTCAGTGTGGGTGAACTCACACGCTTTATCAGATCCATGTCTCCCTGTTTCTGGTCACAAAGACAGTGGCACCTGTACTGACGGAGGGCAGGAGGTTGGTTTAGTTAGTTTGGGACACTTTTATTCCACTGATAGTTTGTTAAAGTTCCCACATAATGTCGTATTTGTTTTAAAGCTCTCAAAATCAACATTTAACTCAAACAAAATATGGTGCAGATAGATTTGCAGTGTCATTCAAATATTTGAAGTCTTAATAATCATTCTGTTGTCTCACTTTCTTTCAGGGTCTGTATCAGTTCCTGCAGCCATCCTCCTCATGTGGTCTTCCTCGCGCTACCCCAGTTGCTCTGGACTATGCGAAGTTTGGAACTGATGCAACTCCATTTATCATTCCGGATGAGACTGTTGGGTGTGGTGTCTTTTCTTTTAAGTGCAGATTTAAATATTACTTACATAGCATCATTAACAGAATGTAATGTCGTTTTTTCACACACGCATATTCCTCCTCAGCACCGTCAAGTCCTTTGCACAGTTTATTGCTGGCAAGGCATGCAAATCGGAGTCTGGCACTAGTGTGGTGGTGCATTCTCAAGGAGGCAGCGTGTTAGGCTACTGTCCAGATGGAGGCCAGAAAGATGTCCGGAATGCTGTGGAGGCAGCTATCAAAGTTCAGCCTGGGTGAGCTACCAGCATATACACTTTTCATACAATACACTTTTCATACAGACACACCATAATAAATTACAATATTGAATAATAGTTGATCCATTGCAGTAGTTCACATTCAAGTATGAAACTCATACGTAAAATACTGATCTGCATGCCTCTTGCTACCTATTTGGAAATTGAATTTTAAGTAGAGCTGTAAGTATAATTAACAAAGTTACATGAAATACAAGAACATTTTTCACTCTTTATGTAGTGAATCTTTATGCTTTTCCAATTCCAAAAGGCCAAAGTTGCAGAGTTTACCTTGTGGTAGGGATATTGAATGAATGAAATGCATGAATGCCATTTATTCTCATTATCTGACTGTACAACAAAATTGAAGAGCCTCTTCTGAGTCAGTGCATACATAAAACGAATATGAAAATGAGAATAAAAACACCTGTAAGTACAAAATGAGTAAAAGAAAAAAATACATGTGTAAAACAGATGGCATAAAAAACATTCCTCAAGATATATAAATCAGGATGCCTTTGCATTAACAGCACTGTTAGAGGAAAGATTAGAGTTCAGGGTGGTGATGGCTCAGGAAATGTTTTTTTTTATTGGTCCTTTCTTTTGGGAATCTATTGCCTTCCAGATGGCAGGAGCTCAAACAATTGCTCGCCAGGTAGTGTAGTGTCCTTGATAATGTTCTGAGTGCTGCTGAGACACAGAGAGGAAAAATGTCTGCCACAGATGCAGTCTTTGCTGTATTTTACAACCCGCCTCTCGAAGCACATACCATGAGTTAGATCTTTCTGGTCGATGTGCATAACAACATTGTGACTTTTCACCTCTAGCTGGATGAAAAAGACTACATCTGCGCGAGCCCAGTCCATTCAGTCTCTGGCTAAGGGCCTTGAAGGAAAAAGACAGGACATTGCAAAATCAATCAGTACCCAAACTGGTCTACCAATGGAAGAGGCTGAATTGGAGGTGGAGCTCAGCATTGCCAGGCTTAGTCACTGGGCAGCCTACTGTGACAAAGTTCACGGCGAAACTCTGGTGACACTTTGAACTATTTGAATTGCTGATAAGTCAATTTTAAGTTTTAGGTTTGTAAATCCTCCCGATGCAAACATGCTTTAACATTTCTTGTGGTCGTTGTCCTTCAGCCTGTACCACAGTCTGGCACAGGACTCTCCATCCCTGAAGCACTGGGAGTGGTAGGCGTAGTCCTTCCTGACAAGCATGCCCTCCTTTCCATGGTAACGCTTCTTGGAGCAGCCCTCACCTCTGGTAATGCCATCATCATGGTTCCCAGTCAGGAATGTCCACTGCCAGCATTGGCATTCATTCAGGTGAGCATGACCAGCATATTCTTCTGTTGGGTATTAACAAAATAAATGCACGACATAATGCTGGTCTGTGATTTTCCGAGTTGTTTTTCCACATCAGAGATTAAAATATATGCAATGCTCGAATTGCGACATACCACAGCCACTACTTTGGGGACTCTTGGGCAATCAATTTCCTCATCTAATTCAAGAACTGCATTAATAAAATCGTCATTTATGCCTCAATATTGCGACAGTGAGATTATTTTATCTCTTTTCCCATTTGCTGTATCTCGGATGGGTCAGTTTTATTTGTACCATCACAATGTGTGTATTCATAATATACTGCATATTATTGTATGTATAAAGCAACTACACGAATTGGGATTTTGTGAACTTTTGCACTGTAATGTAATGACAAAATCCAGAAGATCAGATGATGTCCTGTGGCATATATTGTGGTCACTTATTACCATGTGTATAGGTTGATAACTACTGTAAAATGATAGTTGTTTTACTCTGTCTTTTTCAGTACATCTAAGTTATCAGCAGACACAAAAAATACCTCAGAGTTGTAAAAGGTCACCTCTTTCTGGGGGACAGGGTTCATGTTTGTTTCTGAATGTTCATTTGCTGGGGGTAGTAATTGACATTGCGGTTTTTAGGTGCTCCTATCTTCAGATCTGCCTGCAGGCTTGGTGAATGTCATTACAGGAAGAAGAGACCAGTTGACAAAGGCCTTGGCCAATCACAGTGTCATCAAGGCAATTTGGTACTGGGGCAACAGTGAGGTGAGCATTACTGTAACAAAGCTGAGGGTCTTAGAAAAGGAAGAGCTCCCCAAATACATCAAGGAATGAACAATCCTTGATGTAATGTTATACTGCTCACATGACCTTGTTCACTTGGTCTAGGGCTGCCAGTACCTCCAATACACCTGCACCAAACCACTGAAAATATTGCACCTGTTCTGTCAGACGGACAAGGATGGTAACTATGGCAGCAGAGACTGGACTCATGCTTCCGTTCTTGAGGAGATGTGGAGAAATGCCGTCCAGTGGAAGAGTGTGTGGATTCCTACAGCATAAAAAGTCAATCCAAAGACTATAAGAAAAAGATGCCAAAAAAACATTCTGGTTGTGAACTTTTACTATGCAAGAAGGTTGAAAGATGAAATCGACATTTAAAAGTCAACTAACTGCTTTTGAAGGCCTGTAATAAATAAATAATGTTGCTTTGCACCTACAGTGCAGTGAAAAAGTATCGACCCTTCTCAAATTCTTATATTTTTGCATATTTTCCTACTTTAATGTTCAAAGTCACTGCTTTTTACATTGAAAATGTGTAGACATGAGACAATGTATAAACTCAAGTTTGTCGTCAAAATGGATTAGCTCAACCTAGCAGCACAGTAATGGGAGAAGGATAGAGTTAATGCATGAAACTGATGGAAATAAACAGTAGTTGTCCACAAAGGATTGATTTTCTAAATAAAGTGTGTGTGTGTGTGTGTGTGTGTGTGTGTGTGTGTGTGGTGTGTGTGTGTGTGTGTGTGTGTGTGTGTGTGCCATTGTAGCTTTTGTTTGAATATTTTCATAGTAATATTGAAATTTTCAAATTGTATTTTTAGATGTATAAGCAATCATTAATTAGGGTAATTGAACCCAAACTAATGGTAATAACTTGTGGAGGAGGACATCATTGTGTGTACAGTATGTTCGAGTGGTACACGAGCTCCATCCAGCATTCCCAAAAGACGAATGTTATATTGATTAAAGGCTAAAATATCCATGGGTGCGCATATAAAGTGAATTAGTGCCCATGTGCACCTCTGACCTGGTAAAGATTGAAAGTGTGTAATTTATGAAATTTACTGCCAAGTAAAAGGCAGAAGCCCAACCTTTGCCTTTTGCTTTGTATGTAGTTTTTAGATATTACCCATGTTAACATGACATTGAGAATCATTGAGGTATATTTCACAGGTAAATGTGACACCGTCAGAGGAGGTCACTTAATACACTGAGGTTTCCTGTTTAGTGGTAAGATAAAATAGATGTACAAGTAATATAATAACTAACATTGGACATTTTCACACAACAGTCACAAAAGCTCAAAAAACATGTACAATGAGGCAAATAATGGTAGCAGGCCTCCCTGTCATGCAATGAATGTCAAATTCGCAGTTGTGACTATTACTCAACTCTCCAAATTCCCTTTTGTCTTAAAACTCTAAAGTGTCGAGATCAACTTCCCGTCAAATATGTCCTGGTCACAAGATCCCTTCCGCTCATTGCCAAAAAGACGGGACAGCTTGCACTTTCAGAATGAGTCATGTCAATGACACAGCAAACTCTCAAGTTGAAGGTGATACAAGACTTGTAAGGAATGAGTTACCAAAACGAACTAAGCATACCACTTAAAAGAGTGTGATATGTAAACTACTGTGTAGCTAAGCATTTGTGAGAGTCAAGTCTGGATATTTTTTTTTCAAGTTATTGTTTATTAATGTGAGAAAACTCAATAATAAGTCTTCTGAATGTGTTTCTGTCTTGTTGTAAGGTCACATATTCATTTGGTCAACAATGAATGAAATCTGGTGAACATTTCTATTAGACCAGAGTGATGCATTTCTAGTGTGACTGGTGTACTGGTGAAAGGGCACTTGTATGCGTTCTAAACTATAAACCGTGGGCGATTTTCTCGAAGCTTTGTTCATATGGATTATAACATTTGAAATATGAGAATTTAAACAATAACAAGGCATTTATGGAGTGGTAAATCTATCGAAATTCTCATTTGCTTTATTGTACATTTTTGATGTTACATAGTACAGTATGAATTTTGCACTAATTTACCATTAAAAACTCATCTTGAGCAATACTAACGCATGCATTATCAGCAGGTCATGTTGTTTGTTGAAACAAGGCAAATTTACATTTCTCAGTACTGTTCAGAAAGATGGATTCTTATAGCATAATGTTTGGGTTATGGTTAGAGGGCATTTTTTTTTTATTAAGAAATTTGAAGGAAACCAACAGTCACAGTTAGTTTTGCACAGTAATAGTAATTTATGAACCCTTGATTGCATTTGTTCGAACTTTAGTACATACGTAGATTGTATCGTGATGCATTTGTTTTTAATGCTCTATTAAAGTACATATATTAATATATATATTGACCACACCATCGAATTAGTGCATGTAACTCACCATTTTTTTCTGTCAATCTTTTAATATACGCACACAGCTGTCTTGGCACATCTCAGGGAGCCTTATTTTACATTTTGCAAGGTTCCTAAGATGAATTGAGTCACATATTTCTGAATCATCAAAACAAATCTAAAAAGCTTGTTTAAAACCTTCTGAACCTATTTGTTTTCCTTCTCCCCCCCAAAACAACGTTGAAGAGTTTTGTTACATGTTATATAATTCTATGAAAAGGAATTTCTGTGTATATATACGCACACACAAGTTGTACTTGTACAGATCAATGTGCAGGGCATGGCTTGCTGAAAACAATTTTGTTGTGCATTCATGCATTTTATTCCCTGAAGATGCAAATCGTACTGTATTCAAAAGTATATTAGATGTTACGTCATGTCAGGGTGATGGGCGTCATTGTCACGTGATCCCAAAACGGAAATGGTGGAAATGTGCGTAATTACGTCATATCCTATTCCAGGGATATAAAAAAGAGCCGCCACTACTACTAAAACGAACATTGAATGTTCTTGCTTCAACAGTGATTGAACGGAACTTCTACCGGTCTTTTTGACGCTACAGCACTTTCGTATTCATTAGACTACCAAATACCTCTTCTCTTTGTACTTTCTTTTGTAAGAAAAGACAAAACATTAGCTAAGATGGATTCTCAAGTGCGTCAGAACTACCACCGCGAATGCGAGGCCGCCGTAAACCGAATGGTGAACATGGAGATGTTCGCCTCCTACACCTACACTTCAATGGTAAGAAAAGTACTTTTTTTTTTTTTTAATTAAATCTTTGTTGCCAGTGACGAAATGTTCGACGGTGAGTGGCTTGATTGTGTGCTCTTGTTCATCCCAACTTGACATACAAATCCGCCTTTTTGCGGTTGCCTTACTCTTGTGTTTGAGCAGTTAACATGCTTTATACCAGCATACTGCTCATGATTAAATGGCTTTCTTTCTTGTAAGACTGTTCAGCGCATAATTAGGTTGGCTGATTAGACTTCTGCACACTAGTAGGACAACGTTACTGATTTTTATAACTGGACCTGTTTTTGTATTTCACCAGGCCTTTTACTTTGACCGAGATGATGTGGCCCTCCCAGGCTTTTCCCATTTCTTCAAGGAGAACAGTGAGGAAGAGAGAGAGCATGCCCACAAACTGCTGTCCTTCCAGAACAAACGAGGTGGCCGCATCTTCCTCCAGGATATCAAGGTATGTGTTCTCACCACACTCTTCCACTTAAGTCGATAAACAATGTCCCATTTTGTTAAAATTTCTCACGGACTGTATTCTTGTAGAAACCAGAACGTGATGAGTGGGGTAGCGGGCTTGAAGCAATGCAGAGTGCCTTGCAGTTGGAGAAAAATGTCAACCAGGCTTTGCTGGATCTGCACAAACTGGCCTCTGAGCACGTGGACCCTCATGTAAGGGATTTTTATAAATTTCAAGAACTTGTTTCATTCTGGCCACATCGGATAGTTTTCCTAATGGTTTCCTGGTTCTCTGGCGTCCACAGCTGTGCGACTTCCTGGAAACCCATTACCTGAACGAGCAGGTGGAGGCCATTAAGAAGTTGGGAGACTACATCAGTAACCTGACCCGCATGGATGCGCAAAACAACAAGATGGCCGAGTACCTGTTTGACAAGCACTCTCTGGGCGGCAAGAGCTAAATGCAAAGGCTCTTGTGTTTTTGGAAGCCTGTTGCTGCCATCTTATGACTGGGCCTCAACATTTGTGTTCTGTCACGCTAATCTAGTTAACATGGGTTCGTGGTTGCATGAAATATTGATTTGTTCAAATGCACAAGTGGTGTTCTGAATAAAAAAGGTTTGGCTGGACTTTAGTGTTTCTTGACTTCTTTTTTTTTTTTTTTTTTTTTTTTTTTTTTTTTTTTTTTTTTTTTAAATACCATATCCCATAGATGGTACTGTTACAGCCTAACCTTTGAGCCTTAAAAATGTGGTTATTTGCTAGTCTTCATAGTGTATGGCTTGGGAGATGCAATACAAATGCAGAAGTGCTTGCTGCGTCTAGTTGACTTTAATATTGACCATGACCTTTTGTGCAGGGGAAGAATCCCTCAACAGCACAAACCCAAGTGACTTTGGGAAATGGCCTTTTCTGACTGATCACGATGGCTAAAATGAAAGCTCTTTGACGTGTCCCAATTTTTCCACATAATGGTGCCTTTTTTTTTTTTTTTTTTTCAAGATGTATCAACTTTGAGCTTGTCATTGCTTCATTAGGACTACATGCTTATTTTGGGTTGCCAAATTGGGCAAAATGTTTTGCATTACAATTGTGCAATGGTAAATCAGCTTTCACTCATAGTGCTTCTCTACATTAAAGGTGTCAAAAGGTTTTAAAGCTGTTTCATTTAGTCAGCAGAGCAACAGGGCCTTCAGTAGCTTGCTCAAGCACACTGGCTGGTCAGAAAGATGAAGTGAACCCACAACCTTGGGCTCGGAGACTCCTTCTTTGCAGGTCTAAACCCTGACCTACATTTACAATCTGTTGTGTGAAATTGTATTACTGTATTCTCAGCAGTCCGTTTTCTCTTGGGTGCATTGCTTTTCAGCACTGTATGTGAATGGCTTTTTTTTTCCCCTCCAATAAGACTTTACCCACTTAAGTGTTGCCTTGTCCATTTAACATGGCCTCTATTTAGTATTCAAGATCTCATTCATTGATTAAAAATTGTTTTGGAGGTTTTCACCCTGAAATTTCTTGTTTCTTGGCCCTACCTCATGTCTTTTTTTTTGTCTCTTGGCATTTTTCTTTTTGAATTAGTAATCATGACACAGTGTCATATTTTTTCCCCTCTGTCTGTCTGTCGGCTCATTGTGGGTGAACTCACATGCTTTATTTGATCCATGTCTCCCATTTCTGGTCACAAAGACAGTGACACCTGTACAGACGGAGGGCAATAGTTTGGTTTGTCAGTTTTGGACACTTAATCCACTGATCATTATTTGAAGTTCACAATGTTGTACTTATTTTAAGGCTCTCAAAATTAACAATCAAAATATGGTGCAGATAGATTTGCAATGTCATTAAAATATTTGAAGCCTTAATAATCATTGTTTTCTCGTGTGCTTTATCACTTCCTGCAGCCATCCTCCTCATGTGGTCACACTACCCCAGTTGCTCTGGACTATGCGAAGTTTAGAATTGATGCACCCCCATTCATCATTCCGGATGAGACTGTCGGGTGTGACATCTTTTAAGTGGAGGTTTAAATTAAATTAATTTTGATTAAATCATATAATTAACAAAATTACATGAAATACAATGATGTTTTTCACTCTTTGTGTCGTGAATCTTTATCATGCTTTTACATTTTATTGTATTTTTTTAGTCAAACTATTGAAATAGAGCTTTACATGTTCTTTGAATTTATTAATTGGTTAAGATAAACCAGCACCACGTTATGGTGTCAAAGTACAAACATTTTCAGATTACTAGATATACAATGGATAGTTTTCTTCATTGAGTTATTGTTTTCAAAGTAACCACACTTTCACAATAAGCAGAACTTCTTAATTCAGAGATTTTAACAGGAGTGTATGACCTTTTTAAGTGGAATTTGTTATTCCGTAGAGACGCATAGGCCAAAACTGCATAGAGTTCAGCTTGTTATCGCGATATTATGTAACCTTTCTGGCAGTTTGGGCTTTTTATTAGTTAATGTCTAACTTGACATGACTTGTTGGGAATATCTAAAAAGAACTACATTGATACCTTGTATACACGGGAATCACCCTTCCCTGTCTATCAAAATCAAACACGGTGTTCTCCAAAAGTACTGACAAACCTGGTTGACCCAAGGCCTGTATTTTGCAGGAAAACAATCTTACAGCACACCAATAAACAAAACTTCATAAAACTATATGTACAGTATGTATTTTGTGTGAATGGGAACAGGTGGAAACACACGAAAATTTGACTTTATGCAATGCAATACAAGTGGGGAGACGAGCATCAACTCCATCCTCAAAAAAGCCCAACAAAGGAAATACTTCTTGTAGCCTGTCATAAGAGCTGCTGAGACAGTTCTACACGGCTGTTATCGCACCGGTACTGTTTACCTCCATCACAGTCTGCTTTGGTGCTGCCACAAAAAAAAGAACAAAATCAGACCGCAATGGACAATCAATGGATGAATGGATGAACGGATGTTTGGCACCACTCTACCCACTATTGAAGACTTACACGCCACTCAACCTAAGTCCACTGCGGGCAGGATTCTTTCATACCCTGCACGTCCTGGCCACCAGCTCATCCAGCTCCTTCCCTTGAGTAGCCGCAACCAATCAATGCAAATCAAAACTAGCAGGCATTCAAACATTTTTTTTTCCCTGTTTCAATTAAGTCAATAAATTCTTGATCAGCGAACCTATTATTTTCTGGCTTGGGCTGTTGTTGCGGCACACCTTGGCCAATCACTATTAGCATTAGTAAGATATACTGCACTATCACACGATTCGTCACTTTAAACTGCACCGTTTGCACAATTGTCATTGCTCTGGTCTATAACGGTGAACCGCAAATAAACGGATAAGGTCGCTCTGTATAAGTTTAACATAATGTGTGTGTGTGGGGGGGCTTGACTCAATATAACTGCTCTAAATACTAGAAGAGTCTGCATCTTTGCACAACTGTGATTCTTATAAGAAATAGTTACCTGATACAGTAATTGAATGTCTATTGTTCTTCAGAATATATCCACTTTTTGATCATATTATTTGCACTGTATGCAGTTTTAATTGTCTTTTTAAAAATGTTTTGTCATTTTTATTGCTTTGATGCTGTTTTAAATGTTTTATTTCTTTGTTTTCAAATGCCTTTGATCATGTAAACCAAAATGAGTTACAGTACCTCGTGTATGAAATGCGCTATACAAATAAATTTGCTTCGCTTTGCTTCATTCTTCTTCTCTGTACACAACATGAATGTCATAACAGGGCAGCGCCGACTGCCGGAGACAAATTCCTTGTGTGTTGTTACATATTTGGAGATTAAATCTGATTCTCATTCTGTAAAACACACACAAAAATACCACAATGTTGTGAAAGGGGGCCTATTTTTCTGATTAATATCTATTTCTAGAGCCACAACGTAACTTGAATTTGTAAGTTGGAGCGCAAAGCAGTCTGTAACCTAAGTTATTACAGCACCTAAGTTTTCCCCAAAAATATTTGTATGAAAAACACTTCTCAGCCATAGTTAAATAAAATAAATAAATGAAATGGAATACATCAGGCGAGGAAGTAACTAAGCATTCCTTCTTGTGCTACAAGGTGAGATTCTGGTACCGCTGTGCAAACTCATTAGTTGCTCACTGTTCATGATTTCAAAACATTCCATGTCACTACTGTACGGTTCTAAACCTAGGTACCTGTATATGCTTTTTTTTTCTGGGGGACTGGATTTATGTTTGTTGCTGAATGTTTAGTTGTTGTGTGTGCTAAATGACAGTGGTTGGCAGTGCTCTGTCTTGAGGCATTCCTGTGTTCAGATCTGCTCGCAGGCTTGGTGAATGTCATTACAGGAAGAAGAGACCAGTCGACTCACCCTTCCGTTCCGGAAGAGATGTGGCGAAACGCCGTCCAGTGGGAGAGTGTGTGTTTTCTACGGTATAAAAAGACAACGCAAAGACTACGTATAAGCGAAAGATACAAAAAAAAAACATTCTGGTTGTGAAGTTTTATGATGAAAGGCAAGTTAAAGATTAAACCGACATTTGAAAGTGAACTAACTGCTGTTGAAGGCCAATCATAAGTGAATAATGGGGCTTCACACGTATACTGCCGTCAAAAATGATTGCCCCCTTTCTCAAATTCTTATATTTTTGCAGGGTTTCCCTACTTTAATGTTCAAATTCACTGCTTTCACATTGAAAATGTATAAACATGAGACAATGTATAAACCTGAGTCTGTCATGTACAAAAGTACATTAGCTTAACCTGGCAGCGTTTAACACCGTAATGGAAGAAGGACAAAAACCGTTAACTTGAGAGCATGAAAAACCCCACACTATTGACAACTTAAAATTTTATTTTTAGGTGAATAATCAATCATATTGAATAGGGTTATTGAACCCAAACTAATGGTAATAACTTGTGGAGTAGGACAGCATTGTGTGTATGTTTGAGTGGTACACCAATTACCTCCAGCATTCCCAAAACATGCATGTTACATTGATTAAGCGCTAAAATATCCATGAGTGTGCATGTGAAGTGAATTGTTGCCTATGGGCTTCTCGTCCAAAGTCAGCTTTAGAGCACCTCTGACCTGATATAGATTGGAAGTGTGTAATTTATGAAATTTACTGCCAAATATAAAGCAGAAGCCTGACCTTTAGCTTTTGCTTTGTATGTAGTTTTTAGATATAATTCTCCCATGTTAAACATGTCTATAAGAATTATTTAGAGGTGTATTTGACAAGTATGACAAGGGGTCAAGGGAGGTCACTTAATACACAGTACTTAAAGGACCTGTTTTGTGTTAAGTGACAGAATTACATCTACAAGCCTAACAATGGATATTTTAACAAAACAAGCCCAAAAGTAGATTGTGTAAAACGAGGGAAATAATGGTACCAGGCCTCCTTGTCCCACAATGAATGTTTTGCAGTTGTGACACTTGCTCATCAACGCTCCGTATATATCTTATGGACTCTTGGCTTTTTGCTTTTCATGTCATCAAGTGTCGAGGTCAACTTCCTGTCAACCATGCCCTGTCCTGGTCACAAGATCCCTCCCACTCATTGCCAAAAAGACAGACGACAGCTTGAACTTTCAGAATGAGTCATGACAATGACACAGCAAAATCTCGAGTTGAAACTGATACGAGACTTTTAAGGAATGAGCCACCAGCAAAAACTAAACGTGGGCCAAGAGGGTGGGATACGTAAACTGCTGAGTCACTGTGACTCAGCAATTGTGAGAGCCAAGTCTGGATAGTTTTGTTTCTCAAGTTATTGTTTATTAATTTGAGAAAACCCAATTATGAAAAGTCTTCTTAATGTGCGTCTGTCTTTTTTGTTGTCAGGTCATATATTCATACTTGGTGAATCTGCTGAACATTTCTTTTAGATCAGAGTGATGCAATTCCGGTGTGACTTGTGGACTGGTGAAAGGGCAGTTGTATGCGTTCCAAGCTATAAACCGTGGGCGAGTTTCTAGAAGTTTTGATAATATGCATTATGACATTTGAAATCAGAAAATCAAAACAATAGCAAGTCATCCAGAAAGTGGTAAATCGAAAGGAATTTGTGTATACTTTAATGTAACTACACTTTTGGTGTTACAAAGACCGCAGTGTGAGTTTTGTACTCTAATTTAGCACCAAACCTATGTTATTGAGCAACACTAAAAGCACATATTATCAGGTCATGTTGTTTATTGACCCAAGTCAAATTTACTTAGGTTTCTTAGTACTGTTCATAAAGATGACAAATCCTAATAGCGTTACATTGTTGCAGTTAGAAAGCATGTCTTTTTTTTAAAACTTGAAAGTACTACTTAAATTCATTACAATGTGAAGGAAACCAACAGTCACAGTTATGCGTTTGTCAGAACTTTAGTGTGTAGATTTCAACGCGATGCATTTTTTTAAATGCTCTATTAAAGCACATATATTACTGTATTTTTTGACAACTCCACCGAATCGGTGCATGTAACTCACAAAATATTTTGAACTATAAATCTTTCATATAAATACACAAATGCACTTGGCTTATTTTATATTTTGCAAGTTTCCTAAGATGAATTTACTTGCATTTCTATTTGTTATCAATCCTCCTGTGACATCCAAAAAGCATGTTTAAAACGTTCTTACCTTATTTGTTTTCCCCTCCCCCACAAAAAACAACATATATACACACACACAAGATGTACTTGTACAGATCAATGTACAGGACAAGGATTGCTGAAAACACTTTTACACTTAAATCAACATTTTATCACCTGAAGACGCAAATCGCACAAAAGTAGAAACCACATGACAAACAAGTCAGGCTGATGGCGTCATTGTCACGTGATCGCGAGAGATCCTATTGGCGGATATGTGCGTCATGACATCATCGCTCCAGGGATATAAAAAGGAGGTGCCACTGCTCTATTGTTCCACAGTGAAACGACTCTTGGAGGTTCTTGCTTCAACAGTGCTTGAACGGAACTTCTATCGTCCTTTTTGACTTTACAGCGCTTTTCCACTTGTTAGACTACCAAATACCTCTTCTTTTTGTACTTTCTTTTGTAAGAAAAGACAAAATACCAGCTAAGATGGAGTCTCAAGTGCGTCAGAACTACCACCGCGAATGCGAGGCCGCCATTAACCGAATGGTGAACATGGAGCTGCTCGCCTCCTACACCTACACTTCAATGGTAAGCGACTTTTTAATTATTGTTGCCAGTGACGAACTCGTCGACGGTAAGTGGTTTGACTGTGTGGTCTTGTTCAGGCCAACTTGACATACAAATGTTCCGTTTTGAAATAAATGGGCATTTCCGGTGTGCGTTTGCTTTGCTCTAATGGACATCGGAGTAGTTAACATGCCCGATACCAACATGGTTAGGATTAAATGGCTTTTTGTCTTTCTAGTGAGACCGTTCAGTGCATAACGAGCACACGTTTGTAACACAACGGCTGACTTCTGCACACTCGTAGGACATTTTACTAGTAAGGTTACTCTGATTTTCATGTAACTTGACCCCCCCCCCCCCTTTAATATCACTAGGCCTTTTACTTCGACCGAGATGATGTGGCCCTCCCAGGCTTTTCCCATTTCTTCAAGGAGAACAGTGAGGAAGAGAGAGAGCATGCCCACAAACTGCTGTCCTTCCAGAACAAACGAGGTGGCCGCATCTTCCTCCAGGATATCAAGGTATGTGTTCTCACCACACTCTTCCACTTAAGTCGATAAACAATGTCCCATTTTGTTAAAATTTCTCACGGACTGTATTCTTGTAGAAACCAGAACGTGATGAGTGGGGTAGCGGGCTTGAAGCAATGCAGAGTGCCTTGCAGTTGGAGAAAAATGTCAACCAGGCTTTGCTGGATCTGCACAAACTGGCCTCTGAGCACGTGGACCCTCATGTAAGGGATTTTTATAAATTTCAAGAACTTGAGTTTCATTCTGGCCACATCGGATAGTTTTCCTAATGGTTTCCTGGTTCTCTGGCGTCCACAGCTGTGCGACTTCCTGGAAACCCATTACCTGAACGAGCAGGTGGAGGCCATTAAGAAGTTGGGCGACTACATCAGTAACCTGACCCGCATGGATGCGCAAAACAACAAGATGGCCGAGTACCTGTTTGACAAGCACACTCTGGGCGGCAAGAGCTAAATGCAAAGGCTCTTGCATTTTTTTTTTCTTTTTTTTGAAAGCTTGCAGCTGCAATTTTGTGAATGGGCCTCGACATTCACTTTCTCTAGTTAACAGGGTCCACGTTGTTGCATGGGAATATTGGAAATTTGTTCAAATACGCAAGTGGTGTTTGACAGTCTGAATAAAAAAAAAATAAAGTTTGAGCTGGATTTTTGTTTCTTGGTTTTTTTTTTTTTTTTTTTTAGTAGTTAACCATTTGGCCTTTGTAAACACAAAAATGCAGATGTGTACCAGACAGGTTGGTATTTGGAAGCTTTTATAGTGTATGACTTGCTCTACAAATGAAGAACTGTTAAATTGTAATTATCTTCAGGCTGAGTATTGAACATAACCGTTGTGCAGGAAAAATTACTCAACAGTGCATAGACTTCTGAAAATGGGCCTTTTCTTGCTTGAGATATATGCTAACTTTTTTTTTTTGACGTTCCCACTCCGAATAGGAGTCCTAATTTTTCTCCACAAGGTGGCGCCGTTTTACAATTTATATTCTGTCACTGTATCGTTAGGACCACATGCTTATTTGGGTTGTCAAACTGGGGGGCGACGACACCTCTGTAGTGTGGCTGTCTTTCACTGCAATTGCGCAGTGGTGAATGGGCTTTCACTTGGATAGTGTTTTTCTGAAAGTTTGTCAAAAGGTGGGTGTTTCTGTAACTTGCTCAAGGACATACTGCCATAGTCACAACTGGAAGTCAACCCACAACCTTGGACTTGAAGACTCCTTCCTTGCAGGACTAAACCCTGGCCTATATTTACAATTTGGTCAAGTTGTATTAATGTATTCTCAGCAGTCATTTTTCTCTGCGGTGCATTGCTTTTCAGTACTTTTTTTTTTTGATCCAGTAAGATTTCAGCTACTTAAATGTTGCCATGTCCATTTAATCTGCCCTCGGCCTTCAGAATCACCAGTGCTGGTTGATAAACTATTAGTACTTAGATTGTGATCAGATTTAAATTTGACGAGAATTTTTCCACCCACTGACTGCTTTGCCAGTCAAACTTAACTTTTGATATATTCATGTTTTGTCGTGTCATGTTAGTAAAACATATGTCAATTAAAAAGTCTTGCAGATAGGTTTTGCATGTGCCAACAGCGCTGAAAATAGTCACTTGTTCACTTCATCACTCTGACCATCAAAGATGTGCTTGATGGAGTTTCTCATCTGCCCATTTTGTACCAACTAGACCTTTCCACCCCTGGCTCAAAAAATAATTTTCCAGTGAATCATAGATGGGTCGAATGCTGTCCACTGTTTAATGAGGTCACTTGAGTTTCTGATGCTTTTGGCTTTGATTGAGAATGTATTGATGGTCAATACTGTATTTAAAAATGTACCACATTGTGTGTGCTTGAAAAAAAAAACAGTTTGAGTTACTTTTACCAACTATTCCACATGGCACTCTATAATAGTCCCTTTGAAAAAAAAACCTGCAGGATTTTTAGTCAAACGTACAAAAACATAGCATCTCAGGTTTTTTTTTAACCAAATGTGCAGTGTGGGCAGTAAGTAGTTGTCACTGAGGGATAATGAGGAGATTAAAAAAGAGGAAGGGGGAGGGGAGATAGAGAGTCGTGGACAACGACCTCTCTTTAGTCTGCGCCATCGGATTGGAGCGCAACACATTTGGATGCATAATATTATGAAAAGTGAAAGAACGGACTACTGAGACAAAGATTGGTGAGTCATTATCTATATTGCAAGGTTAACTTTTAGTCACCTTTACATGGTTAACTTGACATGACCTTTCATGTACAAAAAAGATCCTTCACAAAACTAAATAAAAGCTAAAATAAAATTGATGATTAATTCCTCTTAAAAATATTCACCCTATAGATTCCTGAGTGTGGTAAATTAGAAGCCACGGTAATGTACTGCAGGTTTCTTTGTGCTGTCTTCCATGATTAAAAAGCTCTTTTCCTCAATTGTGTTCATTCAACAACCAAGCTTGAGAAAAACGTTAGATGTGATGCAAAACAAACGCATGTCTCCTAAAATTGCAAACGCTTAGTTTGAGTGGCTTAGTGGTTGCTGCGATTCTCACCGATTTACTGTGTTGACAACTTGCTCAGATGACCTGCAGTGTCCGTTTCCACATTGCAGTAGTACAACCACCACCGCTTCTATTGTTGAATTGTATACTTTCTGCATGTGTTTGATATTGGAAAATAACCATTGCTTCGCAGGTTTGTATTTTTTTTTTTTTTTGTAGACTTATAAGAAATGTGGAGTCACTGACGGTGTAGTGGTACGCACGTCTGTAGCGTGGGATCGATTCCCTCTCATGATGGTGTCGATATCTGCCCTGTGACTGACTGGCGACCAGTTCATGGTGTTGTCTGCCTTTCGTCTGAAGGTAGCTGGGATAGGCTCCATCTTTCCTGTGACCCTTGTGAGGATAAGCGGCTTGGATAATGCATGGATGGATATAAGAAATGTTTAGTGTTAAAAAGAATCTGCTAACTGAAAGCAAACAAAAACATGTACTCCAAAGAATGTGTATTAGCTTTATGTTTATGTAAGAATAAAGTTCCACAAGCAAACAACATTTGAGATCTGCATGGAATAATTAAAAAGAGACATTTGCAGTAACTCCTTTAAAGCTTTTGGTATATAGCAGAAGGCGATCTCTAAACACAAAGGACGTATTGGTCTGTAAAGTGCAAGGGGATAGCAGTACTGAAGCAGTACAAACCTCTTGCAACATGTCTAATAAAGCCAAATACCTGTTCTGTGCGAACAAATTTAAAGAGATATACTTAAGATTGGTGGCACGGTGGGTCAGCTGGAAAAGCGTTGGCCTCAAAGTTCTGAGGTCCCGGCTTCAATCCCCATCTGTGTAAAGTTTGCATGTTCTCCCCGTGCCTGCACGGGCTTCCTCAGGCACTCCCGTTTCCTCCCACTTCCCAAAAACATGCAACATTAATTGGACACTCTAAATTTCCCATAGATGTGATTGTGAGTGTTGCCGTTTGTCTCCATGTGCCCTGCGATTGGCTGGCAACCAGTTCAGGGTGTACCCTGCCTCCTGCCCGTTGACATCTGGGATAGGCTCCACCACTCCCTGCTACTCTTGTGAGGATAAGTGGCAAAGATAATGGATGGATGGATATATTTTGGATTGTTTTGTGTCAATTTGCTCATTAGCAGGTAGTTCTGCTGTTTAACTAGCATTAGCTCATAAACGTCTCTGTTGCATGATGGGACATGGATAGGCAATCACTATTTTTCCCATGTTACACTTACAGCTATCTCCTTTTTTCATTTTCCTTCTGTTGTACATGTCCAAATTGATACGTTTTCTACATTTTGTTGTACTGTCGACATATTTGGTACCCTACTTGTATGGGGCCCTATTAGAGGGCTCTTGGACTCCCAACATGTCATCGAGGGTCCGTTTAGAGTTGTGCCATTGATATAGACCAGTACTGGCCATCTGGCAGAAGTGGGACCACCAGCCAGCAACAGCTTGTAAGTGGTGCCAATGTGTCAGGGTGACCACCCTTTCTGTCTAGTTTGGCAGTAGCTCTCTATGAGGATAAGAGCCCAATGAGAAAACGCATTTTGGTGTCATGCACGAAATTTCAGTAAGTAAGGTAACCCAGTGAGGTCACATGGCACCATCACCCAGTCCAGTTTCTACATCAGTGCTAAGGGCAAAACCAAGAACAAACGTCGCTGTATATTGTATACACTGTATCATAACACACACACCGACACGCATACCCATGCAAATCATCTGTTTACACAATTCCAAGAGATAAAATGGGTCAGATGTTGTTTTAGAAATTTGACGTGTAAGTGATGAGGCCATTCTCTTTGTCGAGGGTGAAGGATTACTGACCCACAGAGAAGGAAATCTCCAAAGGGGGTGGAGACTCAGAAAAAAAAAAACAGTAGTTAATTTGTTTCAATCCTGGGATTTTTGGATTACCCTGACTACTTAATCTTGTTACAATGGTGCGCAGGGACGTCTGCGTTATTGAGTGTGACATTAAATGCTGTGTGGGCTCAAGTCACAGCTTGAAATTCCCACAGATTGTTTTGTAATGGTGACACTTCAAGTTTATTTTAGATGTACTGTACACATCTTTTAAACTATGTAACTATAACTACAAGGGCAATGAAATATCAATAACACTCAGTGTTGCTATGGCACTCTCTGTTCCTTTAATTAGCCTGCGAGGATAAAGAAAGTTTTCCAAATCTGAATCTAAAATACATTTAATCCGGTAAGGGAAATTGAATAAATATGTTAGAATTTATGTAGGTGTGGAAACTCCAACTGAAATGGCTTTGAAATCATACCAAATTTAATAATAAAAGCTTATAATAGTTTTATAAAAGTATATATACTGGAGTACACTACACACAAACATCATGCCCTCAATAATTTGATGTTGTACACTACACTTAATACAATAGTATTACAACGTTGTAAGATGTAATCAATGGTAATTACCTTTTTTGAACTGTGTATATTTTTTTTCATTGGAGATAAACATTTACCACTAGTAGTCAGATTCCTCACTTCCCCATAATTGTAATTTTGACCCCCTTGAGAGTGCTACCTTGCTCCTGTGGTGGACTAGATAGGGCCCCAGCTCCCAAGGTTTGACACCAGTGGTATACTGTGTATTGAAAAATGGCTGTCACTTACCTTGTCACGTGGCTTTCTACTTTCAGGCGCTCAAAATGCTGCGATTGCTAAGCAACACGGGGGCGCGACTCCCCAGGGCGGCAGAAGAGGAGACCAAAGAGCCCCCACCGGCCCCGCCGCCCTCACATCACTCCAACCATCAGTTTGCAAGCATGAAGAACAAATTCTTCAACGAGCTCACGCACTTGCCCAGTAAGTGAACACACACACACATACGCACATGCAGTGCTTCGTTCGACATTGACCCGTCCAAAATACTCCAATGCTGTGTTCCCTCACTGTGTTGGTGTTCACCTATTCCAGATACATTTTTTTTCATTTTCATATTGTACAGAAAAAAAATTAACTGTTGAAACTTTTGCAGCTTTAATAAAAAAATAAAAACTGAAATAGCACACAACCAAAAGTATGAAAACCCTTTAGTGTGACACTCATATACCTAACTCGGGTGCTACTATTTGTTCTTATCATGGTTGGGATAGTTCCGTACCTACATTGGAGTCCGGCTTTGTTTGATTAGACTGAACAAACTGAGCAATCCGGCGAGAGATGTAAAGAAGAACCCAAATGTCACTGTGACAGAGCTCCAGAGATGCAGGCCGAAGATGGGAGAACGTTCAAGAAAGTCAACCATTACTGCAGCCCTCCATCACTCGGGGTTTATGAGGGAGTGGACGGACAGAAGCCTCTCCTAAAAAAAAAACCAAACATTTGAAGGACTCCAAGATGGTGAGAAATAAGATTCCCAGGACCAAAACCTTCTCCGTTGTGCTCAAAACCTCAGAGTGGGTTCACCTTCCAACAAGACGCTGACCCTACGCGCAAAGCTAAAATACCGAAGGTGTGGCTTCAGAACAACTCCGTGATTATTCTTGAACTGGCCAGCCAGAGCCCTGACTGAAATCCAATTGAGCATAAAGACCTGAAAATGGCTTCCCACCAACAACTTAAGCATCTGCAAGGAAGAATGGCAGATGATCCCTGAATTCAGGTGTGGAAAAACTTGCATAATTCACAAAAAGAATCATGGCTTTATTAGCTCAAAATGGTGCTTCTTCTAAATGTTGAGCAAAGGGTCTGAATAATTATGGCTGTGTGATATTTCAGTTTTTCTATTTTGACAAATCAACTTTCAAAACAATCCCCACCGCCCCCCATCAATATGGGGTGGGGTGAACAGTAATGAGAAAAAAAGGTAGTTAAATGATTTCAGCAAATGGTTGGAAATTAACAGAGTGAAAATTTTTAGATTGTCAGAATACTTTCCGTACCCACTGAATGTTTAAGAGCCGTTTAAGAGTATAGAACGTTTAGAAGCACATCTAGGGGGCTCATCGTTGTGTGGGAAAGATAAACGAGAGATTACTGTATTAGAAACAGCTCGCAATGCATATTGTTAATAAAAACAGAGCATTATTACAGTACATGGCAGAATTTATGATACCACACTCTTGTCTTGATTACTTGTCCCTCTAATACCTGTTTGCATCATCTTAGTCACGGCAAATCACTATCCATCATTTGTCATCTCACTTTCCTTTTTTCCTCCCCTCATTGTCATGTGACCACTGTGCTCGGCTCCAGATCATAAACTCAATTGTAAGTACCATTCCATGAGACCCCGTTTGGTTTTGAACACAAATCTAAATTAGCTTGTCCAGTCTCGTCTTGTTGTCAATTTCTGGTTCCAGTTATGCTGCACCAATAAGGCACAGATGCAGCCAATGGCCCTCAGCTTGGGACCAGCCAGCATCTTTCTGCATTGCACTTAACACTCCCTCCTTCTTTTTCAAGTGCCCATGTGGGCAGTGGGCGCCATTGTAGTGGTCGTCATTGCCCTCATTGCCTGCATGGGATTCTGCATTTACAAGAAGTGCATCAACAAGAGCAAGAAGCCCAAGAAGGTCAGAGAAAGGAAAGCTGGGCGAGGACGCAAAAAGAAGGAAACAGAAGGAGAGGAGGGAGAGGAAAAGAAGGTGAGAGAAATTGGCTTCGGTCACATGACACACTTCAATCACTGTATTTGGATTTTTAATTATTTTTTTTTTGTGGATAAGACACAACTTGATACTGCAGAGGCCCATATCAGTTATCATTAGGTTTCAACATTGTTTATCTACAGTAGTTGTTCATTTTCTACAGTGCCAGCCCATCTCAGAACACATACTGGATAAATAAATGAGGTTTTAAAATATCACATACTCATCCATGGACAAACCTAACATGCATAGTTTTGGAATGTTACCATAAGCATGGCGGTAAGGTGCAAACTCAACAGAGAGCCTGGATTCAAACCGCCGATCTCAGAACTGTGAGGCAGATGTTCTAACCACTCATTCATCATGTCCCTTCTAAACACCTCCTTAACTCTAGTAACATACAAACAAACAAAAAAAGCAAGTATTAAATCAGATTTATGAAATGTCAAATGTCCAAATGATAACAGCACTCCGTTTCGCAAACAAATCAAGTAAAATTGCTAATAAATTCAATTCTATAGTTTATGTAGGGACAATAGCTAAGAATTCTATTTTGTGCTGTGTAATTATTGTCTTGCACACTATTTGAATTAGATATTTAAATTTCTTACCTCCATAAATTGGGTGGTACGGTGGGATAGCTGGTAAAGCGTTGACCTCACAGTTCTGAGGACCCGGGTTCGATCCCGGCCCCACCTGTGTGGAGTTTGCATGTTGTCCCCGAGCCTGCGTGGGTTTTCTCCGGACACTCTGGTTTCTTTCCACATCTCAAAAACATGCAACATTAATTGGACACTCTAAATGGCCCCGATGTGTGATTGTGCGGCTGTTTGTCTCCATGCCCCCTGCAATTGACTGGCAACCAGGGTGTACACTGCCTCCTGCCCGTTGACAGCTGGTATAGGTTCCAGCACTCCCCGCGACCCTCGTGAGGATAAGCGGCAAAGAAAATGAACAATGCAGATATCCCCAATGTATGATGAAAAAAAAAACTGTACAAATCTTTATTAATTATTAATAACAGTATACTTTCAACCCAGACTCACTGGTAATGTCACGATGCTGAATTCCCCCCCACATTATCGGAACAATAACTTTTACGGCCATAAAGAGTCAATGTTAAGTGATTCTCGTTACAAAATGAGGACGTTCCATAATATTTGACACATCTGCTTACAGCTTGCCTGACTGTGGTTCTTATAGGAAGGGGAGGAAGGGAAAGAAGAGGAGGAGAAAGAGAACTTTGGCAAACTGGAGTACTCATTGGACTACAATTTCACTGATAACCAGGTATAGTATACTCATATCTCCTATCAGACGTGTACGCCTGGCTAACAGTCAGACTAACGTTGCTTCTCCTGCCGGTCGCTGCAGTTGATAGTGGGGATCCTGCAGGCTCAGGACCTGGCAGCTATGGACATGGGCGGAACTTCAGACCCGTACGTTAAAGTCTACATGCTGCCTGACAAGAAGAAAAAGTTTGAGACCAAAGTCCAGCGCAAGAACCTCTGTCCTGTTTTCAATGAGACCTTCATCTTCAAGGTGTGCCGTCTTGTTTGGAAAAGAACCAAACGTTAGTATTGCTACTATACTTTTTCAAAGTTGTTGTTTTCGGCCCGCCAGATACCCTACACAGAGTTGGGTGGTCAGACGCTAGTGCTTCAGGTTTTCGACTTTGACCGTTTTGGCAAACATGACGTCATCGGCGAGATCAAAATTCCCATGAACACTGTGGACCTTGGACAACCGATTCATGAATGGCGGGATCTGATCGGAGGAGAGAAAGAGGAGGTGGCTTATTTTTTTTTTAAAGTTTGTGTCTACTGAGCCTGTACCAAGTCGCATTTGACCCATGCCTACTAAAATGGAGAAACAAAATAGTGGTAGTTGTCAGAATCGTAACTAATGTTACATTTGCTAATACATAATTGGTTGCTTTTGAATAAAGCAAGAGAAGCTTGGGGACATCTGCATTTCCCTCCGCTACGTCCCCACGGCTGGAAAGCTCACTGTTAACATCATGGAAGCCAAGAACTTGAAGAAGATGGATGTTGGCGGACTGTCAGGTGAGGGCGGGAACACGCACAGAAAGAAACTGAAAAAGATGAAGCACAGGTGTCAAACTCAAAGCCCGGGGGCCAGATCCGGACTGCCACATGATTTTATGTGGCCTGCGAAGCCAAATCTTGTGTGTCAACTTACATGATTCTTGTTAAAGAACGTACCAAAAACCCGAAATTTTCATGCCTCATAAAGACAATGTTGCACTATGGAAACATTTTTGTGTTACCAAACATGAACAACAGTTGAAAAAGAAAACATAAATTTTGATTTCTGACTCCAAAACTAGTATATGAGTTTTGTGTAAATATGATAGGCGATTCAAGATCTCTAAGATTTCACAGTCATCACAACCCTCTGAGGGAACCCGTTACTACAATGTGGCCCGTGACAAAAATGAGCTTGATACCCCTGATCTAAAGGAAGGGAAATATGATACAGTACAATAGATGCAATGTATGAATTGCTGTTAATGTACATGCTCACAAGTTTCTTTGATCCGTTTTTCTCTCTTCGACAGATCCTTTTGTTAAAGTGGTGCTGCAGCACAACGGGAAGCGCCTGAAGAAGAAGAAGACGTCGGTGAAGCAAAACACTCTGAATCCATACTTCAACGAGAGCTTCAGCTTCGAGATCCCCTTCTCCCAGATCCAGGTGGGAAAACCCCTGACAAACCACAGAGGAGGAAGTTAAATGAATGTAGACTTTTTTTTGTTACATTTATTTTCCATTGTTACTGCATGAGAACTTTAACCAAGACTACGATGAGAATGTGCATGACACGTATTTTCATCAATTCCCTTTTGAGTTGTACTTGTACAATACTTTTGACAACACAGTATAGAGTAGGTATGTCAAAAAAAATTTTTATGAGCCACGTCGTAGTTGTGACGTCTATCAGAGGGCCGCTATGACTGTGAAGCCATATTCAGTAAATGAAAGATTACGTCATGTGCTGCAATTACATACAGGATACACAACACTGATGAATGACCCGTTTTTATGTCAGAAGGCTTTAGAAACATGTTTTTCAACTATTACATTTCTTTTCGGTGGGCAATTGGTAACAATAATAACAAAAATTCCTGCAGATATCTCAATGGTATTACACCAAAACACGATTTTGATGTGTTTTTGCAGGCTACATAAAATAATGTGGGCCCAGATCTGCCCCCCGGGCCAACAGTTTGACACCTGTGGTATCGATAATAACCACAGTCCAATATTTTCCTTTGGCATGACCACAAATTGGTTTTCTGTCTTTGAACCCCACAGAAAGTCCAGGTGATCATCACAGTGTACGACTACGACAAACTGGGGAGTAACGACCCCATCGGCAAGTGCTGGATCGGTTACGGCGCCTCAGGCGTCGGACTGCGCCACTGGTCCGACATGTTGGCCAATCCGCGCCGTCCGGTGGCTCAGTGGCACGTGCTGCAGCCGGAGGAGGAGGTCGACGCGGCCCTCAAGGCTCCCATCCGCTAACATCACGATTGACCTTGACTCTTTAATATTTTTTCATGTTACAGTACAAGCACAAACAGAAATGGCCATCGTTGTGATTTCGTCATCGTTGTTGTTTTAAAGATGAGATGAATATGACTGATGACTAAGGTTGATAACAGACTTTGAAGTCGCCCAAACCACATTTCAGAGTGGAAAAAGAACACATTTGACAAAGTCAACCTTTCACATACATGATTTCACAGACCTGCACATCCTTTTTTTTATGTGTCTCGACTTTGTCAACGTGGGAAAGTCTGACTGAGCATCATTTTAGGATTGTGACTTTATTATTTCGATAGTCTGTTTTGAAGAAATGCAAAAATATTTGTATTGTACTGTGATTATTTTGTCTTTGCAAAAGAGTTTTAGATGTTTTCTTCTTTTATTTTATGAAAAAAAGTTCTCTATTGGTAAATAAATGGAGATGTATATGCCTAAAAATAGGAAACATATAAATATAGGAAATTCAACATCACTGAATAAATTTACAAGTAAAAATACAGAGGTGTTGTGAGAACTCTTGGAAAACAGCAGACAAAACTGCATCGGCGCAATTTCACAGTCTCACTTTTAAGGTTGTATTATGTGTGACCTCCCACATGTTTACCCTTCACGTAAAAGTGTTTAGTCACATATTTTTATGATTCCCTGACTGTTTCTCTTCATTTGTATGTGAACGTGAAATTGTATGTGATTGCGTGTGTACGTGCGATACGAGATACAAGTAAGTGAAACTTTAATAAATTGAATATTTCAGACAAATGTGGTGACAGATGGTTCTGTGGATTTATTCTCGAGCTCGTTTACCCACATGCACACAAACACGCACACACATGCTCGCACACACAGAGAAACCAATGATACCTGCAGGAAATGTGCCATTTGTATTTTCACTTTCAAGTGTTTGCAATTATAAATAGATTCCCAAAATCCTGTGGATGGAAGCATATGAATGAATCATATTAGTTGATTATACGCACCAAAAAAAAAAAATGCTTATGAGGGGTTATCCTATTTTTGTGGCATTTTATTTTTTTTTTTTTTACATATGAGCAGACTTTTGTGAATGTGCATGTGTGCACATGCAGGTGTTGAGACTGGATTAGCGAGTGTCCTCTTTAGTCCTTGTCTCACGCAGTCCGCCAAACATGTGAGGCAGGAATTAAACCGGGTGGTTGGTACCAGACGGACAGAGACGACACTGACAAGCTTCTTTAAACACAAAAGATATGCTTCATGTTAAAATGTTACTTTTGTGCCTGCACTTGGAGTTATTTACATTTTTTCTCATGAGTTTTTTTTAATGACAACTTTTGGAAGTCAACCATCCTTTTTATTTTAGAGATTTTATATATATATATATATATATATATATATATATATATGTGTATATATACAAAACAACATTTAGCTTCTTTTGTTCACACTTTTTAACAATTAAAACATGTTGAAATATTGCCTGTTGAATTATTAAAGGTTTTCTAACACAGCCGGTTTGACTCTGGAAGATGTTAATAACATTTGCGTTATTTTGTATGAGCAAAATGTGGACATGGGCGTGGAACAAATCAAGTTGAAGGTTTCGCCGGAGGGCAGCACAGTGGAGCGGCTGGAAGGCGTTGGCCTCACAGTTCTGAGGACCCGTGTTCAATCCCGGCCTCGCCTGGGTGGAGTTTGCATGTTCTCCCCGTGCCTGCGTGGGTTTTCTCTGGGCACTCCGGTTTCCTCCCACATCCCAAAAACATGCAACATTAAATGAACACTCTAAATTGGCTCTAGGTGTGATTGTGAGTGCGGCTGTTTATCTCAATATGCCGTGCAATTGGCTGGCAACTAGTTCTGAATGTACACTGCCTCCTGCCCGATGACAGCTGAGATAGGCTTCAGCACTCCCGCGACCCTTGTGAGGATAAGTGGCTAAAAAAAAAAAAATGGATGGATGGGTTTTGCTGGATGGTGTTTCTGTTTGACCTCAGCACCATCTGTTGGCGGTATTGTTTCACCGCCTCATATCCAAACTCACTAGTGAAATTACATACTTTGATCCACTCACATATACAACTTACATTAAATTGTATTAATTTATTTGCAACTGTCTTGGAGGAAACATGAAAGGCTTGGGCATTAATTCAAAATAACCAATCAAAATATAATCAAATGTAATTATACAGGGGAATGTAGGAGGGGGTGTCGGAGTCAGTGTTGGGGGGGGTACTGTATTAATAAAATTAACTTTTTGAATTGACTTCTAAACAATATCTGCTTTGTGGGGGTAAAAACTAAAAAGGATGGCAACTCACAGAGATCATGTTGTTTTATTATAATACATTATCAATAAACAATCAGTCTCACGCACAAGGAAGCTGTAAAGCTACTATAGATTGAAGAATAGCGTCCTTCCTCATGTAATACTTCGGTTTTGATGAACGGCTCTTCATTCTACACTTTTTTTTTTACTTCCAGCGACCACCCACCTTCCCTTTGCCGTGTACCTTTTTACTGTAACACACAAAGAAAAGATATTGAAGTAGAAAGACACCTGAAAAATGCCAATAAGTAGCTTTATTTTGTAAAAAAAAACAAATGGGACTCACAATTTCTGAGCGTGTTGAATTCTGTTAAGCAGCACAATAATCTGCATGTAGTAGATTTAAAAAAAAAAAAAAAAAAAAAAAAAAAAAGCAAAAATGCTCTCATTAGGACAACTGTAAAAACAATGATATTCTTGTACACCAGGACTCAATAAGGTTTTACTATGGGCCATATATTTTATGAAGGGTGGGGGTGTATGGTTAAAGTAGCCAATACAACAAAAAAAGAGAAAAGAAACAAAAATGCAAGCGTGAGGAGAAAAGTACAAATATTTAAATGTGCATTAATGAATTACAACTATCAAGTTGGCCTTAACGTTTGTCAGTTTGCACCAGCTTTGTTTTGGTTGTCATGGTAACGAAAGCCAAAGACTCAGTATTTGCATGAGACAGAACTTGGAATCACGGTGTGATGAAGTGAATGCTAAGTGTTCTGCAATTCTTTATTTTTTTTTAATGCATTTTGGACCAAAATGAGATCCGAGACCTTTGTTTCAGGACACCTGGGATCTTTGAGAAATTATTGCACATCTCCTTTAAAACTGTAAGATTGTACATTTTAATTTCATGTTTCAAGTGTATTCTATTAAATTAAATCATATGCTGCACATTGATAAAGAGCTAATAACGCGGTCCATGAAAAGCATCAACTCACCTCATATTTCTGGTGTTTCATATGCTCCATGTAGTCGAATTTCTCAGACTCCAGCTGGTAGATCCAGTTCCACAACTCCTGGGCTCGTTGTCTTTTGTGTGTGTGTGGGGGGGGGGGGGGGGCATGAAGAGAAAAAGCATTTGAGCTTCCAAAAGGAATATTCCTATATGCCACGATCCCTTGGTTTTGGTGCTTGGACTGCAGGATTCATGTCATATTTATGAACATGTTTCTTTCTATCCCTAATCAAATGTGGTTAAACCTGCACAACATCCATTAAAAAAAAAAAAAAAAAAAAAAAACAGTTCACGGGTGTGAACGTGAGTGTGGATGCTTGTTAGTCTATTGCGCCCTGTGATTGACGGATGATAAATATACAGTAATATTAAAGTGCAATGCATCACCTTAGGCCATCCTCCCTCATGCTTTCAATGCCGAGTGGCTGACGCCTGTCGGCCAGCGTCTTCTTCTTGACTTCTCTGCCAGTCATACGCTTGCCCTTCCTCGACTCGGCCTAGGACGCACACACACAAGCCCCGATTCAGCGGCTGCAACCTTATTTCCTTCAGATCGCTGGGAGTAGCAAGACCTTGGCCAGGAAGCCTCCAAAATTGGCCCCCATGCCAGATAGTACTTTCTTCTTCTTGGCTTCATCGTCAGCCTTTTTCTTGGCCTCTTCCTCCTCTTTCCTCTGACGTTCCTCCTGGCAAAAAAAAAAAAGAAAGAATCATGAGGGGAAACTCATGTATGTCCTGTCGTGTTCTCTTAACCTTGATGAAGTAAACAATACAGTTTGGTAAATCATTTATATGAAAAACAAACATTACCGCAATCCTGTTTTGTCTGTCCTTCTCCTTCTCAGCTCGGACTCTTTGGATTTCTGCACGTTCTGACCGACGGCGTTCCTGATGGATACATAATACAGAATGTGCTTTTACTGAAGTGTTTTGTCAAGTTAGAACATGTAAACTGTGTCAAACAGTATCCATTGGCATTATATTTCTGTCCATATTCTGTATTAATGTATTCAATGAAAAAATGAATAAATCAACTGGTCCAAGTTTTGACCCCAAACAATGTTTTATGTGCCTTACAATTCTCTCCTTTAGCCCAATCAGCTCCTCTTCATCCTTCTTCCTCTGTTCAAAGTGAACGTCAATCAGCGTGTGGAGTTCCAGCATGTCTTTCTCCATTCGCTTTCTGTGGATGTCCTGGTGGAACCAATGAATTAATGATGCTAACAGCACTTGTTTGCGACTTTTCCCTTCCAGCCATGATGCAAATAAACAGTTATAAAAGTCTTCTTACGTCAAAATCGACTCTGTCACCCTCTGGAATCTTTGGTGGGGCAATTTGAGGCACCATTGGTCTGGAGGAAAGGAGAAAACACAAAACTTGAATCGAGCGTCCATGCTATGAGATTCACTGAGGAAGACGCCCAGTGGACCTGAAAGTACTTAGCAGGTCCCCTTGAAATCTTGGTTTACAGTCATAAAAGTGTCATTTTCTTCATTTGAACTGGCAGAGCTCAAGAGGGGACCGGTCGGGGATGGGATGCAAATACACCGACAGTACTGGCGTCTGAGAGTACTACAACCCGTGAACTCTCATCTGCTGTTTAACCAAAGATAAATGTCTGTTTTGATATTTTACAAACGCTGCAGAAACATTCCAAATGTATGCCTTGATGTCTGTGTCCGTGTGTCAACTGAACTGGCGCAGCTGCAAGATTTTCTGAACCGTTTGTCTTGATTTGACTCCAAGCAGCATGAAATGCGATTTAAACCATAAGCAGTTGATTTGACAAAATTAAAATATGAACAAATGAAGAGTTTGTTTTCAAAACGAGACATAGGCCTTTTTTTTTTCAGATTTACGAAACTCGCGCCAAAATTATCCAGCTCTGAATGGATAATTTTGGCGCGAGTTTCGTAAATCTGAAAAAATGCCTATGTCTCGTTTTGAAAACAAACTCTTCAAATATGTGCTTGACCTGTGACTAGACAGTCCAAAGGTGGGAATATTTTATTTTAGGACAAGATGTTTACACCACTTGTGAAATTGTAGACTAGATTCAAGCTGATGTATGTGGTGTTCTCCAGGTTTCTCTGTTCTTTTGGTTCCTCGCCTGGTTCTTGTTAGCAGCTCGACCATTTTGTTTTTTTATTTTTCACAAACCTTTCTTTCTCCTTTTTGCGATTAGTGTTACTTTCTTTCTTTAGTTAGACCCCATTATGCATTTCCCTCTAGATGTCATTAAATATTCTATGTAATGCCACAAATGGCTGTGTTTTGTGTGGGTTGAGGTTAACTATGAACCTCTGGGAGTCAAAGTTTCATAAAATGTAGCAACCTTCAGATTACAAGACAAAAGACAAGAAGGTTTCTCGTCACTTTCCCCTCAATATTATACACTTAAAAAGTGATATGGTGTCCCTTTAAGAGACAGATAGTTTGATTTTAATGATTAAAGCATAAATCGGGCTAAGATGGAAGTGGACGTAGCTGTTTACCTTCCTTCTTATCTTTACTCAAAAGAATTACATTTTTAGTTAACCCTTATATAAAACCTGAGAACAGTTGAGAACACAAGAGACAAAAAAAACGTAGAGTAAAGATGTTGGTTTTTCCGACAGACTGGGATTTAGATTCAAAGTGGGCCCTCACTTTCACCTGGTTTTGTTTTTATTTGATTGTGCGATGGAGTGTTGCTGTGTGCTTACACAATCACAGCAAAATCCACTTTATCGGGTTCCACATAAAAAAACAGAACAAACGCCTCCCACATGGATCTCAGGCAGAGTACGTAGAGGCCATTAAAAGTATTTGTGACCATTCTAATAATATTTATGTGCTATTGAAGTAGGTGATGCAGAGTCACAATGGCAACAGTTCCCTATTGGAATCAAAGGTAACCACCATTTTTTTTTTTTTCTAGTGTAGGTACCCTGCTTGAGTAAAACAGAAAAACAGAGTAAGCTCAAAAACCACTTACTTTGGTTTAGGACGTTCCTCCTCTGTTGGGGGAAAAAAAAAAGATGTAAGAGGATCAGAAATACAGCGGTAAATATTAATGATTAGACAAGATGATCAATATGAAGAAATATAAAATATAAGCCTCTGCAAATGTGAACTAAAGTAATACGAATGTATAGTTATGATATAATTTGTAGACTTGACGAGGATGTAACTGGGTCGCATGGTAGTGAAACTGGTTAGAGTGCTGGCCACACAGTTCTGAGGATTGGGGTTCAAAACCCGGCCCTCCCTGTGTGGGGTTTGCATGTTCTCCCCGTGGCTGCGTGGGTTTTCTTCGGGCACTCCGGTTTCCTCCCACCACCCACCTCAGACAACAGTTGCACTCACAATCACACCGAGGCACAATTTAGAGAGTCTAATTGATGCATGTTTTAGGAATGTGGGAGGAAACCGGAGTGCCCGGAAGAACATGCAAACTCCACACAAGGAGGAGTGGGATTTGAACTCCGGTCCTCAGAACTGTGAAGCCAAAAGCTCCTCCACCGCGCTGCCAGCAAAAATACCATTGCTCCTCAATACAATTAAAAAAAAAAAAAAAGACACATTGTAACTAAACAAATCCTGATACTGGAAAATTCAAATTAAGCACAATTACAAAGTACTGGCAAGTTATTATCTCCCACCACTGGTGGCTTGAACTTCTTTTACACAGTATATAAGTATCTAATTTTGATTTAACACATAACGGCCTAACATTACCCGTTTCATCCTCGTACACTGGCTGCTCCTCCTCCTCCTCTTCATGCTGGTGCTCGTACTCCTCCTCCTCCTCCTCTTCCTCCTCTTGCTGGTGTGGCTGCTCCTCCTCCTCCTCCTCTTCTACCTCTGGACAAAAAGCGATTTACATCGCTTGCTAGCAAAATATTCTTACAGTCGATGATTCCATCAATTAATCACATAAAATATTTTGCTTTCCAGTTTATTGAAAAATCACAATACAATAAAGAAAGCAAAGCAAATCTATTTGTATGGCATATTTCAAACACAAGGTAACCTAACCTACTCTACATGATTAAAAGCATAAGAAACAGTTTATAAACATTTAAACATTCATCCATCCATCCATTTTCTGAACTAGTTATCCTTGCTCAGGTTGCAGGTGAAAAATAAAAATACAATTAAAGCAACATACAGTGCAAGAAAGATCATTTAAAAGTGCAAATGCTCTTGAGTTTTTCCATGTATTCAGTGCCCAGCCCACAGAGACCAGTAGCAGAACTTTAAAATCTATTCTGAAGCTGACTGAAAGCCAGTGTAAAGACTTTAGTATTAGAGTGATAAGCTCTGACCTCTTTGTTGCGGTCAGAACCTGAGTTGCAGCATTCTGAACGAGCTGCAGCTGTTTAATGCTCTTTTTAGGGAGCCAAGTCAGAAGACCATTACAGTAGTCAAGTCTACCTGAGATAAAAGCGTGGATGAATTTCTCCTAGTCGCTTGACACATGTAAGCCTTCACTCTGAACATGTATTAAACTGGTTAGTATTTTTCCATGAATTGATTACGATACAGTTACTGGCTTGGTGTGTAAGATGTCAGGAAAAAGGGTGGGGGAAGGTTGAACATTGTATTCCAAAGTAAAAAGCTCATGTTTGCAAATGTGTTATCTTGCTGAAACACAAACGCTAATTTGTCTACTTTTATAAAGGACTACAGAAATCGGAGAAAATTTTATATTGAGAGGCAGAAATCTCAGGGTTTGGACAAGTTTTAGTTCATGTCTTCAAACTAAATCAGGTATCTAAACAGTTGTTGATTAATTTGATGTTCGATTATTTGTTCATGACTCGATTCATTGCAACAGCCCTAAACACATTATATACACAACTGGACTGGGCTACGAATAGCATAAATCTGTTGATAATTAACGCCGCTGAAAAAAAAAAAAAATTTAACTCCCCCAAAAATCTTGAATTAAAAAAGAAAAAACAAACAACAAAAAAATATATACATTGAAAATAACTGGGGAAAATTAAAATTTTTTTATTCATTTTTAACCTGAAACAAGATGAATTTCCGAATGGCCAATGGTGTCTATGCAGTGGTCCAATTTACATTCATACATACTAAAATGCTTTCGATACGTTTAAGAGTTTAAGAGAGCTGCATGATCAGACCCTCAGCAAGTTACCCTCCTCTGCCTGGTCTCTAGAAAAAAGAACAAAGAAAGAAGATTTACCAAAATATAACATACAATCATCGCAATCCTGATTGCTTGTCAGAAAGAGGAAGAGACTGGATACTCACTCGTATTCCTCTTCTATGTCAGACATGGCTGAAAGGAAGACACGAGATCATGAATGCAGAAGGGGTCAGAAAAACTCAGTAAAGGGTCAAGTTTCTTTAAAAAGATACAAATAAGAGCAAGTGACAACATATGTGCACCATATTGGCAAAATGACAAAATGCACTTAAAAAAATGGTAAGGATTTTTCAGTTTAGTTACAAGCACTGCATTTGCACCGTAAATGACTATTTTTTTATTTCATTATTAGCCTTATTTCAGCTAAATGAACAACTACAATAACCTATGGCCCAAATGATCCAATGGAATAAAAATAAATAAATAACCTGCTCAGATGGTTGGAGCCCAACAAAGTTTTTTTTGTTTGTTTTATTAAAATCTGAAAGAAGTACCATATAAAGGTTTGCAAGAGACCCGACCAGGTCGATGACAGCAATAATTTTTTTTTTTAAAAAGCAACAAAATGGAATTTCACTGTTGTTAAGTGCAATGCTGGATCATTTGTTCTTGAAGATCTTATTCGAAGTATGTATCACAGGTTTTAGGTCCCTTTAAATACACGGAAAGATAACACATGGCGAGATGCTTCTGGTTATAAATTGTGTGCCTGAGCTGTCGCAGCCGTGACATAAAACAAAGCGTGCTGACGCCTTCCTGGCAAAGGATGCTGGGGGATTGATGGAAGAACAACAGGTGAGAATGTCACAACGGTTAAACAAAGAGAGGTAGAGTTTCCCTCCTCTTGTTTCCAAAATTGCTCACACTTTGTGGTTGAGCCCAATTTTTTCTCTGTCATGCTCTTTGTTAAAAATCTTCAGTGATTTAGTCACACTTGCAGGCTTCATAACGTTAAAAGAAGGCGAGATGACACATGCTTTTGTCAGCATCGATGTCGGAAGCTGTCCGTACCGGCTAAAAGGAGAAAGGGAGTGGTAGGCTTGATAAAGCAGGGGATTTAGGGAGCGTCAAGTTCGAGCAGGCAAAAAAGCGCCTGCCGGCCTTAGGTGGGCTAATTTTAGTCAAGGACACCATGTGTCTTTTAAAGTTTCCCCACAATTGTTATCGTACGCACGATGACATCATGAACGGACAAGCGGTGAAACGCATTTAAACGTCACCCAAATTCCATCCGTTGCTATAATATGCTGTGATGCATTCATCATCCACAAAGAATCCCTTGTCAGCGCAAGTGCTGAAGTTACAGGAAGAATGAGAGGAGATAAGGAACAATAGTAAGTCGAAAGAGAAGATCAATGTTCCCCTGTTCAAAGAAATTAGATGAGGAATATTTTTTGGAGGTTTATTGGTACAGTACAATTGGTGTGGAAATATTTGATTGAGAGCGCACCTCCTGTGCATATTCCTCTTCAAATCACTCTACTGATAGTCAATCGGATTAAGGTCTGGACTCCATCTTCTTCTGCTGAAGCCATTCATTTGCAGACTTGGACACGTGCTCTGGGTAATGTCACGCAGGAAGGAAGATAAAGTTTCTTTTCATCTTTCCAGACAACTTTTCTTCTCATCAGTATCGGAGGCATATGTCATTCTTAGTAATGCCGCTGTTGTGACGCATTTTCTGCACTTGATGATGACTGTCTTCACTGTGTTCCAGTGCTCTGGAAATTCTTTTTGTACCCTTCTTCTGATAACTTTGAACAATGACATCCCTCTGCTGCTATGAAAGCTTTCTACAAGGTGTGACTATTAAAAAAAAAAAAAAAAAAAAAAAAAAGCCTACTAGAACATTTGGTCAGGGTCAATCAGAGGCATTTTAAATGATGGCAGGTGTGTGCTGACTACCATAAACTGGAGTTTGAATGTGATTCGTCAATTCGGAACAGAGCCAGATATCCAATTATAAAAGGGTGTGCACACTTGTGCAAATGTAATGTCGAAGTTTAGTTTTACATTCCTTTGTAGAAGACTTTTCCCACTACAAATGTAAAGGAAAAGGTTTTCTATCATCATCATCAGTAAACTTACTTTTATACAAAGAGTTGCACTGCATCGTAAAACATTGTCTGTCAAGTCAATAAAGGTTAAAAGGTAATCAGAAAACTAATTTGATGATTCAGTGCAAACACACACTCGAAAACTTTAGTAGCTGTCAAACATTTAAGAGCTCACAGGCACAAGACAAAGAGGTGCTAACTAGTAAACGCTGTCGGTGGAAGTGGATAATTCAGGAAGGGTAGGGGCCAATTGCAATTTAAAGCACTCATAAATAGATAACGGGTTACAAGTCTTCTTTTGTCCTTTGCCATGTCATATTTAGATTAGGTAAGTACAAAAAAAAAAAGAGATATTGGACAAATACGCAACAAAGTAAAACAAACCGACCTGTATGAAGGTGTGGGATCAGTTGACACGCACAAGCAGGAGTGTGACTATGTTGCTAAGAAGGGGAGTTTTATAGCAAGGGGGAAACAATCTGTGTGCATGCATTCAATGAGTATGATGCAAAAAATAGCAGGTGCGACCACGGGTGGATTAGGCGGCCGCAAAATGAGCGCCCCCGGGGATTAAGGGGAACAGCGCGGCGCTGACCTCACAGGACAAATGGAGGCTCGTGGCGCAGGACAGGTGGGGCGGGAATGACTTGAAATGAAAGCAGGCAGGACACAAACACGGCAGAAGTGCCATCCATCAGTGATATTTATACATATAATTTACAGTATGTACAAAAGTCTCTCTAAGATTTGGGGTATATTCATAAAGAATTTTTTTTTATAGAGAATGCCCTTATTTGTTTGACCAGCTGTTTTGTTAGCTAGCAGTTTTGAACTTTCATTTTTCTTGAAAAAAAGTTTCCAGATCATGTGAAGTCTTACAAAGTGCAAGTTTGAAATCTCCTAAAAGGTACAATTAATTTGACTTGTTGCAATATTTCGACCAATCTTCCTCCTTTAGTTTCGGTTTCGGATTATGTGACGGCGGATAAAAGCCGAAGCCCGGCTGACTCACACAAGTTCATCCCGTCAAAGCATTCGTTAGTCACGCTCAATTATGTAATTATTGTAGCCTAAAGTAGGCTTAATTGCAAATCAACCACAGAATTTGTTTCATTGCATCCTAATCCACAAATGATTTATCGGAGCTCCGAATGAGTTAGCACCCGCAACTGAGCCAGGAAAGTCTAAGGAAGGGACAACGTGCGGAACCATTGGCGGGTCTACTGTATTGCAGGTTTCCATCTGCGCTGATCCATTTGGGAAGCGTGAAGCAACAATATTGCTCGTTATTGCACTCGGAGGTCAACAAATGACTGGATCTTATTTTGTAAATGTGTGCCAATTGCTGTTACCTTACATCAGTGTTGATAATTATGAGACCAATAACAAACAATTCAAATGTAAAGAAAAATATGAACATGAAGCATTTTATTTTTAAAAAGATTTTTCTTCAATTGGGGTTTGCCCTCAGCATTTTTGTCCAAGTAAAAGAATACAAAAACAAAGCCCATGTACAGTATAATCACCCAAAAAAAGAAATGAATGCATTGCAGCTCTCCACTTTTGATTAAAATTCTCACTTAATCTCATTATTTCTTTTGCAAGCTCGTGAACATAACACACATACATCAAGTGAGGCCCCGTAGCTCAGTGGTTAGAGCACTGGTTTGGTAAACCAGGGGTTGTGGGTTTGTATCCCACTGGGGCCTCCACTCCCTGAGAAGGGTTGCGTCAGGAAGGGCATCGGGCGTTTTTAAAAAAAAAAAAAAAAAAAAAAAAATTTGTGCCAAACATATATATGCTTTCATCTGAGATGACCCGCTGTGGTGACCCCGAAAGGGACAAGACGAAAGAAACACACACCAAGGAGTCAACATTATGTTCATTTGCTGCAATATGCTCAAAGGTTGGCTTTGCAAAACTAACAATGCAGACTTTTTTTCATTAACAATGTCAAAATGTGGCTGGTCAGTGTAAATGAAATTCATTTGTCACACAGTATATCCCAGACATAATTGTAACAATGAAATATTAACATAAGCATTAACTTAACTGGTGCTCACAAGTTATCAAACTCAAGGCCCGAGGACCACATCAGTCCCACTACATCATTGTATGCGGCCCATGAAAGAAAATCATTTTCTTCAACTTCCATGATTCTTGCCAAGATGTGTACAAACATTTTAAATTCTCATAAGGAATAAATAATCATATTTAGCTATCGAAAGCATTTTCCGCACCAAGTCCCTCTTTATGTTAACTAAGCAAGCAAGACAGTTATGGTTATTTTGTGACAAACTATTTTTAGAATATCTAACAATGAACAGTTAGCGCCAAGATGTTTGTTTTTGTGCAAGCACTTGTCATGTTCATTCTCAGTTAATAAGGTTCTCTGAAAGGTACTTTGGGCATATAAGCAGGCGAAGTTATGTTTATAAATATATCGTACACATTTTAAAAAGCTTCTTTTTATTGCTCCTAGGTAAAAGTGGGTGGCGACTATGCAATACAGTAATAGGGAAATCCGGATTCTGGGGTGACTGACAACGGGTGAGAACCGATGCTCTCCAGTCACTTCATTCACTAAGCGGAGAGTCAGCATGATTTTCACAGCATCTTGACGATTGAGTGGCGCTAACGTCTTTTGTTTCAAGATGACGCCACAGGCAGAGTGACTGTGAGGATCTGAGAGACACAAAGAACAAAACCAAATTGGCTCAGGATTTCAATCAAAGCAAATAACTGATAATCTGCTTGACATTTTAATGTATATATTTATTTAGTAGTGATTAAAAATTATCTCAGTAAATAATTGGTCGGTGGATTTATTTGAAAAAAGGGTGAATTTCGGATATTCGGTTAACAAGATATTAAAAAAATGTAATAATCATTTAATTAATATAAATTAATCAAATAGAAAATGACAGAATTATTCATTTTTTTATAAATATTTTAGCTTTTTACATTTTTTAACTACCCTATTTATAAGTGACCTAACCCATCGGTTTGTTTAAAAAAAAAAAAGAAAAACAAATGTGGTTCTTTAGCACAAAGTTTTGCCCATCCCCGGGTTATCTTCTACCATCACAGACAAACTTGTATGATAGTTGAGAATGTAAAATGTGACTTGAAAATTGCCCTTAAAGTTTAAAGTCAAAGTATGTATCAATGTTTATATGTTTGATTTTTGCTAACAGGACACACTGGTTGCATCACTATGCAAAACACATGATCACAAGTGTCCAACGCTTGTTGTTGTTGTTTTTTTTTTTTTGTTTACTTTGCAGGTCCTGAGTTTCAGATCCGGCGTTTTGCTGTCTGTACCTGAGTGCTGCGGTTGTATTGCGCCACGCTTGTCTCCTGATCAACGAGGAAGGGATGGAAGATGTCAAGAGAGTAAAGCGAAGGCCGGGCTGTCAACACGAGGCGATCCTCGCCAACATCAAGGACCAGCGAGCGCGACGACACCTGCGGAAGTGACAGCTGAAGCTTAGACTTCCAGCCGGATGAGGGCGGTCGTCCCGGTAACACCAACGAGCTACTACGGTGAATCGGTTCAAAGGTGCAACTTTTAAAAAGGAATATAAATCCTGATCTCCTTATGTTGTTAATGTTGCTACTTGGCATTTTTTTAACCAACAAGAAACTTGATTGGCAGCGGAGTGCCTGTTAAGGCATTTATGTGTGTTTATGCCTTTATGGCAAATGTTTAGAGGGGAAATCCAGTGCTTGCATTAACAATGTATCCAATAGGTCATGTAATATGTACCCTATTTTGACAATGTGATGCGAAATCCTCATTTAAAAGTGTTTTGAGAAGATTTTTATCGACAATTACAAATTTTCAGGGATACTGCCATTTTTGCGAGTTACATGACCTACGTGGGCATATGTGACTTTTACCGTGCTGTTCCAAACGCTGGAATACATGGGACACCATTATGCTTTGAGATTTGAACCTGTGGCTGGAGTTAATGTTGAATATTCGGATGGTTCTTGGGGCGGAATGACGCGGAGTCTGACTACTTGAAGGCCTACACGCAACATAAGTGCCTAAACAAAGCCCCCCAGAAGCTCAGGACCAGCAGCCGCGGATGGTTCTTCGGATGGGAATGTCTGACGAGTTAGCTCCGGGCCTTTAGCCGAGCTTTCAGGCGGCGGCGGCCTTTAGCTGAGCTTCGGTGGTGGCGGAGGCCTTTAGCCGAGCTTTGGCGTCCAGAGTTAACGGCCTCCACCGCCTTGAAGCTCAGCTCGAGGCCCGCCGCCGCCACTTCGTTAGCTCAGCTAAAGGCCTCCCCGGACGTTGAAGTTCGGCTCGCGGCCTGCCGCCGGAGCTCGTGGCCCGCCTTCGGTGGCGGCGGAGGCCTTTAGCCTCCTAGCTTCCGCATCCGGGGCTAACGGCCTCCACCGCCGGGAACCCCGACTTGCGGCCGCCGCCGGAGTTCGCTCGTCACACTCCGTGTCATTCCTGTCGGAAGAACCATCCGTGGCTGCCGGCGTGGAGCTCCCGGGGGCCTTTGTTTACGCACTTACGCCGCACGTCGGCCTCCGCGCCATTCCCCCCGAAGAACCATCCGAATATTCAACATTAATTACAGCCACAGGTATGAAAGTATTCCTCCGTTTTCTCGATCAACCGATACTGCTATTTCTTCATCAGATGAGGATAAGTCCGAGAAATCAGCACTGGGCATAATGCTGTCCCATGTAATCGAGTGTTTGGAACGGCACGTAACACGTCACATACGCTCACGTACATCATATGACTCGCGAAAATGGCAGCGCCCCTGAAAATTGGTAATTGTTGACAAAAATCTTCTCAAAACAATATTAAATCAAAGAGTATTTAGCATCACATTGTCAAAATACAAATTGCAGGATCTATTGGATACACTGTTCATCCAAGGCACTGGATTTCTCCTTTAAGATGTATTTATTATGCTCCAATATCACTGTATCAGTGGCATAAAAAATTTACTATTTGTTTCTGTTGCGCTTTTTTTTTTTTTAATGAATCTCTCACCACACCAGGCAACTTGATTTCTGCAATGAGGTACTCGGGGACACCAGAAGGGGGCTCCACATACAAGGTGAAGTCTGGCCTGAGGAAATTCAATAAGATGAGGCCCAGTGGCGACGGGCCACTTACACAAACAAGCTAAACTGAAAGAGTGTTAAAATAAATTAGTAATTGAACATTTCTAAAAACGAAGTTACCGTTTTGCTTCTGATGTGGAGATGTCCCTGTAAAAGAAGGGAGAAATGTCAAATGTCTTCCTGGTTCTGACAGTTTACATAGGCTGTTAAAAACTAAATAAAAGCAAGATGTTATATGAGCAGCTTGCCAACTTTCTCATCATTGCGACCTACCGGGGTTGCAGCTCTTGAATAACTGGCTTGCTTTTGGTGCGAATGTTCTGCTCACTGACTGAGCCCAAGAACTTCCTGTTCTTCAGCACCTTCCATTCTGGGAAAAGACAAAAACCACACATTTTGTAGCAGTTTGGACTACAAAATAAGGAAAAGGGACACTTACCTCTACTAAGATCCATGTTGTATTTGTTCTCTAAACCTTCCAAAGACACCATGATAACAAACTGCTGGAACAGCGGTTCCTTCTACAAGACACATATAGGTAAATATATAAACCTATACCGGTATAGACAAACATTTCGGCACAAGTATAGAATATATTATTTAGTATAAGCAGTCAGGCATTAATTGTAGTTTGCAGTGATCCGCACTGTGCATCATCCAGAGAAAAATATTTTCCACTTAAGTTGTTCAGTTGAAATAACTTGTATTAGGTCATGAGGGTGTACGTACATATTAGTGTAAACAATGGACTGTAACGTGAGGGGTGATTTGGTGTTCAGTCATTCGAAAATTGCAATTGTCTAATTGGAGCGAGACGTCACTTTTGATGTCACCATTTAAAGGATTAAATAATCAGTGTGTGATTGACAATTCCAGAAATATGATACTCTAGATTTGATTTGCTTACTCACCATTTCACTCTTATCTCTTGTATTTCAATCAAGTTCACCCCACAAAGTTGGACTATATACAATTTCACTGTGTATGTTTTCTAATTTATGTCAAAATATATATACCTCTACCGAGGCAGATTAGGAAATTAGTTAATTATTGTTATGAACAGTGGAAGAAAAAAAAGCAACGAACATACCTGACATTTTTGGAAAAATTCCTGGTTGATGACCACATCATAGGCTGTGCAACCCTGAGAATCTGACATGAACTTTAAATTTAAGTGATACATCATAAGAATATAGTATGGTTCTTATTTGTTAAAAAAAAGTAGTATAATAATATAAACAGTGGGAATGCAAAATTATGTTTTCCACAGTTACAGTTGGATATAAAAAGTACACATGATGCCTGGTATTAGTGGTATGGGGTTTTGGGGGGGATTGGAGGGGGTGTCAATCCAATTCCCAGCATTTCTGTGACCTATAAAACTCACTACAAAATATTTTAAACAGGGGAAGTAAAAATAAAACAACTGCAATAATGTGGCTGACCATGCATGTTCACCGTCTATAGACTAAGGGTTAAGAATGCAGCTGGTTATGTTTGTAAATATCTCCAATTTCTTACTGTTGTCCACTTCAGTGTGTGGCTCCCCGAGGCTCATGGGAACTCTGTAGCCACTGGGATCCTCGGATTGCAGCAAGTCCAAAAGTTTCTCTCTGGAGATCTCCGGTGGTGATGGAACCATGTTTGACTGACAGATGTTGACGAAGACCTTCTGCTTGCCCGGTTCTGACGTCGTCTTCACACATATCCCTGAGAGGACGGACAAATTATTTTTGTTTTGTCTTATATTTGTGTCACTTGGTCAAATTTATGTTGCGAAAATACTCACCGGGTTGCGGTCGAATCACTTTTGAATCTGGATTTGCGGTCTGCATAGTTCCTAATGTCTACAATTAAAAATATGCTAATAATTTGCAAATCCACTAGGAGGATTTAACACATTCCATGAATTAAAAGAGTCGCTGTGAAATTACCTGTGATAACAGCTGCTCATACAGATCTTCTTGCTGCTGTAACTCCATCTCAGAGTTGAGGAGTGTCGAGTCAGTTGCCATGGTTTTAGGGTCAAATTAAACAATGATGCTGTGTCCCAATTGGTCACTTGCAGTTGCTGACCTAAATCAGTAAATGTTGCACCACATATGAGATATATGCTGTAATCACCTCGGCATGAGTATTCTGGAGCATGTGCTGATAAATATCAAAAATCAGAACTGTGATAAGAGTGACGGACCAACAATAATGCAAACACTAAGGACTTTAAATTATCCGAAAGTGAGTCCAAATGGTTGCTTGTTTTTACTATGTACCTTGCAACTGTATGGCAACCAGTTGAGAATGTTCCCCACCTCTTGCCCAAATACAGCTGGGATAGGCTCCAGTATGCCACCAACCCTAGTGAGAATAAGCGATATGGAAAAAGAATGAATGATTGATGGAATCTTTCTCAGCCAGTTAGGGGAACATCTGTTTTGTGTACTGTAGTCACAAAATCTCTCATTTAATGTTATTATTCATTATCCCTGCAATAACTGTGGGCATCATTCTGGAAGGAATCTTGCCTCATTGTGTTCACTGCTCTCATGATAAAAAGGATCAAAGCCAAAAATGACTTTTCACATTGAGCTTGTTCAAGAGTAATCAAGGCCTAAACTAAACATACCAAAAACAAATGTGGTGTATAATCATCATTCAGGAAATTGGGAATATCATTTATTAAAGAAGCAGAAGCTACTAGAATACAGTGTTTTATTATTGTGTCACACTTATGATACGTTGTTGAACGCCAATTAAGTATTTGAAAAAATTCATTTTTTAAACGTGGTGTGGTTAAAACTTGGCTAGCAAACAGCACGTTGCCACAACAGAGCAGTCGGCTAGTAGACTTTAGCGAAATATCACCGCCTATCTAATGGAATCAAGCAGCTCAGCCAGAGGTTACAAACAAACACTTCCTTATTGTGGTCGAGGTTGACCTGCAAATACAGGACAATGACAACAGCTATGTACATACCTTTCTTTAACAGAACTTGTTTATATACGTTAGACTTTTGTGGCACCGGAAGTACGAATATTTCCGAGGTAGATTTCCTTCAGAATAAAAGCGTTGAGCAAAATTACTCAATTTGTGCTACTCGGCTACTTCTTCTTCTTCTTCTTTTCCTTTCGGCTTGTCCCGTTAGGGGTCGCCACAGCGTGTCATCTTTTGCCATCTTAGCCTATCTCCTGCATCTTCCTCTCTAACCCCAACTGCCCTCATGTCTTCCCTCACCACATCCATAAACCTTCTCTTTGGTCTTCCTCTCGCTCTTTTGCCTGGGAGCTCCATCCTCAGCATCCTTCTACCAATATACTCACTCTCTCGCCTCTGAACATGTCCAAACCATCGAAGTCTGCTCTCTCGAATCTTGTCTCCAAAACATCCAGCTTTGGCTGTCCCTCTAATGAGCTCACTTCTAATCCTATCCAACCTGGTCACTCCGAGCGAGAACCTCAACATCTTCATTTCTGCCACCCCAGTTCTGCTTCCTGTTGTTTCTTCAGTGCCACCGTCTCTAATCCGTACATCATGGCCGGCCTCACCACTGTTTTGTAAACTTTGCCCTTCATCCTAGCAGACACTCTTCTGTCACATAACACACCAGACACCTTTCGCCAGCTGTTCCAACCTGCTTGGACCCGTTTCTTCACTTCCTGACCACACTCTCCATTGCTCTGTATTGTTGACCCCAAGTATTTGAAGTCGTCCACCCTCGCTATCTCTTCTCCCTGTAGCCTCACTCTTCCCCCTCTACTTTTCTCATTCACGCACATATATTCTGTTTTACTTCGGCTAATCTTCATTCCTCTCCTTTCCAGTGCATGTCTCCATCTTTCCAATTGTTCCTCTGCATGCTCCCTGCTTTCACTGCATATCACAAAATCATCTGCGAACATCATGGTCCAAGGGGATTCCAGTCTAACCTCATCTGTCAGCCTATCCATTACCACTGCAAACAGGAAGGGGCTCAGAGCTGATCCCTGATGCAGTCCCACCTCCACCTTAAATTCCTCTGTCACACCTAAGGCACACCTCACCATTGTTCTGCTGCCATCATACATGTCCTGTACTATTTTAACATACTTCTCTGCCACACTAGACTTACGCATGCAGTACCACAGTTCCTCTCTTGGTACTCCGACATTGGATTTCTCTAGGTCTACAAAAACACAATGTAGCTCCTTCTGACCTTCTCTGTACTTTTCCACGAGCATCCTAAAGGCAAATAATGCATCTGTGGTACTCTTTCTAGGCATGAAACCATACTGTTGCTCGCAGATACTTACTTCTGTCCTGAGTCTAGCCTCCACTACTCTTTCCCATAACTTCATTGTGTGGCTCATCAACTTTATTCCTCTATAGTTCCCACAGCTCTGAACATCCCTTTGTTCTTAAAAATGGGAACTAGAACACTTTTCCTCCATTCTTCAGGCATCTTTTCGCCCGCTAGTATTCTGTTGAATAAGTTGGTCAAAAACTCCACAGCCATCTCTCCAAATTGCTTCCATACCTCTACCGGTATGTCATCAGGACCAACTGCCTTTCCATTTTTCATCCTTTGTAGTGCCTTTCTGACTTCCCCCTTAGTAATCATTTCCACTTCCTGGTCCTTCACTCTTGCCTCTTCAACTCTTCCTTCTCTCTCATTTTCTTCATTCATCAACTTCTCAAAGTATTCTTTCCATCTATTTAGCACACTACCGGCACCAGTCAACACATTTCCATCTCTATCCTTAATCACCCTAACCTTCTGCACATCCTTCCCATCTCTATCCCTCTGTCTGGCCAACCTGTAGAGATCCTTTTCTCCTTCTTTCGTGTCCAACCTGGTGTACATGTCTTCATATGCCTCTTGTTTAGCCTTTACCACCTCTACCTTTGCCCTACGTCGCATCTCGATGTACTCCTTTTGCCTCTCCTCAGTCCTCTCAGTATCCCACTTCTTCTTCGCTAATCTCTTTCCTTGTATTACTCCCTGTATTTTGGGATTCCACTACCAAGTCTCCTTCTCCCCTTTCCTACCAGATGACACACCAAGTACTCTCCTGCCTGTCTCTCTGATCACCTTGGCTGTCGTCGTCCAGTCTTCCAGGAGCTTCGGTTGTCCATCGAGAGCCTGTCTCACCTCTTTACGGAAGGCCGCACAACATTCTTCCTTTCTCAGCTTCCACCACATGGTTCTCTGCTCTACCTTTGTCTTCTTAATCTTCCTACCCACCACCAGAATCATCCTACATACTACCATCCTATGCTATCGAGCTACACTCTCCCCTACCACTACTTTACAGTCAGTAACCTCCTTCAGATTACATCGTCTGCACAAAATATAATCTACCTGCATGGTTCTACCTCCGCTCTTGTAGGTCACTATATGTTCCTCCCTCTTCTGGAAATAAGTGTTCACTACAGCCATCACCATCCTTTTTGCAAAGTCCACCACCATCTGCCCTTCAAAGTTCCTTTCCTGGATGCCGTACTTACCCATCACTTCTTCATCGCCCCTGTTTCCTTTACCAATATGTCCATTACAATCTGCACCAATCACAACTCTCTCGCTGTCTGGGATGCTCAGAACTACTTCATCTAGTTCCTTCCAGAATTTCTCTTTCAACTCTAGGTCACATCCTACCTGTGGTGCATAGCCGCTAACCACATTATACATAACACCCTCAATTTCAAATTTTAGTCTCATCACTCGATCTGATACTCTTTTCACCTCCAAGACATTCTTAGCCAGCTCTTCCTTTAAAATAACCCCTACTCCATTTCTCTTCCCATCTACTCCGTGGTAGAATAATTTAAACCCTGCTCCCAAACTTCTAGCCTTACTACCTTTCCACCTGCTCTCTTGGATGCACAGAATATCAACCTTTCTCCTAATCATCATGTCCACCAACTCCTGTGCTTTTCCTGTCATAGTCCCAACATTCAAAGTCCCTACACTCAGTTGTAGGCTCTGTGCATTCCTCTTTTTCTTCTGACGCTGGATCCGGTTTCCTCCTCTTCTTTGTCTTCGACCCACAGTAGCTGAATTTCCACCGACGCCCTGCAGGTTAGCAGTGCCGGGGGCGGGCGTTGTTAACCCGGGCCACGACCGATCCGGTATGGGATTCTTTAGATGAACGCTCATATTTGTTTGGCACAGTTTTTACGCCGGATGCCCTTCCTGACGCAACCCTCTGCATTTATCCGGGCTTGGGACCGGCCTACAGATTGCACTGGTTTGTGCCCCCATAGGGCTGCATTTGCTACTCGGCTACAATTGAGTTTTTAAACCAACAGGTGGGACAGGTCATTCATGGAAGTTTTTTTTTTTTTTTTAACATATGTAACTAAGTTTGTTTAAACAATATAAAAATTCCAGCTTCATCAATCCATTAAAAGAGCTGCTTATCCTCACAGTTGTTGTGGGAGTGCTAGAGCCTATCCCACCCATCAATAATTATTGGAGGGTGGCACGGTGGAGCAGCTGGTAAAGCGTTGGCCTCACAGTTTGTAGGACCCGGGTTCGATCCCAACCCAGCCAATGTGGTGTTTGCATGTTCTCCCTGTGCCTGTGTAGGTTTTCTCCCACATCCCAAAAACATGCAACATTAATTGGACACTCTAAATTTCCACTTGGTGTGATTGTGAGAGCAGCAGTTTGTCTCGATGCGCCCTGCGATTGGCTGGCAACCAGTTCAGGGTGTACCCAGCCTCCTGCAGTCCCTGCGACCCTTGTGAGGATGAGTGGCAAAAGAAAATTGATGGATGGAACAATTGGACAATTTTTTTTTTAAATGTATGATACATCAATTCATAAATTGTTTAGCAATCATCCATCAATTTTCTACTATCCTTACTATGGTCTGCAGTGCACTAGCGCCTATCTCGGGTAACCCTGGGTGAGAGGCATGGTACACTCTGAACTGGTGGCCAGCCACACCCAGGGCACATCTAAACAACAAAACATTCACACTCACACCTACGGGTGATTTCGAGTTTAAATGAAAAATCCCCAGTGCCTTATTAAACCTGAAAATTGAATAACATCATATTCAAAGATCACTTTTAACTAAATGTTTCTTATTGCACACAAAAACCCAACAACATTGTTACAACAATTCAATAAGCTTTCTGCCTCAGACCACGTCTAAACAAAAATCATTAACGAAAAAAGTGAAAACGGCTTTGGGTGATTAAACCATCCAGTCAGTCTGAAAAGACTGAACACAGATGCAAAACAAGTGCTTGGGGCTTCTTGACGGCCGCGGTTTTTTGTTGTTGTTTGTTTTTTATTAACAATTGAACACCAAATCCAGTTTAAAAGGCTCCAAGATTGAGTGGGCCAGCTAGAGTGCTTTGTTGCCTTCCTTATGGTAGAACTTATATTTGGTCTCATTCGGTCAAGTGTTCCTCAGTCCCTCTCCTCTGTGGTGTTCTACAAAGTTGAGTCCCCTACTTTTTGTAATTATCTCTTGCCCTTTGGCCAGATCACCAGTCATTTGAACAAAGAACCCCAAAGTCCATTGAAATTGGGACACTATATCAAAATGTGAAGAAAAACAGAACACAATTATTTGCTATTGTATAAAAAACATATATTCAGTTGCATAAACTACATTGACAGAATACTTAATTTTCAAACATTCATTATTATTATTATTCATTCATATCTTGGGAAAGGGGTGGGGGGAGAAATATTCACTCATTGGAAATTAGTGCTTGCAACCCATTCAAAAATAAAGTTGCAATAGGTGCATTTTTACCATTGTGTGACATCTCGTTTTCTTCTGACAACAATCAAGCATTTGCATAAAGAGGACATGAATTGTTGAAGATTTAGAGGAGGAATTCTTCCCTATTGTTGCTTGATGGAACTTAAGTTGCTCAACTGTCCGGGGTCCCTGTTGTCCCAATACTTTGTGCCCTGCGCTCCATAGAAAGCTTCCCAAAATTAAACCCCTGGGAATATATGAAACAATGCAAACAGTAACAATAATGAAAAGTGTGACAAGAGGTACATTTATAAATTGTTAAATAAGTCCACATACATTTAATGGACGTTTTGGAAACTAGCAACACTACCAATTTCCATAGGACAGTTTCAAATTGACCCCTCCGTAGAAATTGCGTCATACGTGTCGCATGACGTTACACAAAGAAAACGAGAGAAACAACTCGTAAATCAAGCCTCGCCTTCTTCTTTTCCTTCATACGGCGGTTCATAAACAGCTATACAGATACACATACAGATTCTGCATGAAAGTGTGATATGTAACACGAAAATAGGAAACTGTCAATGACAAATTCATCTTTGTGTTATAATATATCATATTATGTGGCTTCTCGGTCTTCCTCTGACTCCGGAAAGATCTCGCGCTAATATCAATGGTTTCTCCGTCGATATGCATGTAAATACCATTGAAATACTCCTCGCTGAAATCCTTGAAGCCCTGCTGTCTGCTTTTCAACGATATTTCACTATTAGCTAAGAATGCGAGTGAGAAATTTCAACAATTTCGCTCTAGTCTTTTCTTCCTGGGCCGCCATTTTTGCTAATTGTTTGTCTGAGGTTAGCACATGTGGGGTGACGTAACTTCAGGAGGCGTGGTTAAGTGCCCTGTACGGAGGGGTCAATTGGACAAACAGTTTTGATAACCTTTTAGCAGTGGTGACAATATAGTCATTGTAACTTGTGGGGCGGTGCACGGTGACGGTGTTTCTGAGGGATTCCCCGAGGACGTGTCAAAATTATTGTGACGTTTTAAACAATCACTTGCCCTAAAAAGTGTACGTAAAAACACAAATGGAGTTCAGAGGTCCTTAAAGCTCTCCAGCCATACTTTTCAACAAAGATGGCAGTCACATTTGACTTGTTGCAATTGGATTTCTCATGTTCAAATATTTTCCCATCAGCCTTTGTAAGCACTGATACGAGAGCAAAAGCAATTCTGAAAATATCATATAAGGCAAAAAATACAAATATTATGTGAAGTTTTCCTATGATAAATACAGTTGCCATGCCTCCAGGGCAGGACTTCGTAAGCTATCTGAATGCTGTTTCTCAGAATCAGCTTTCAGAGTGGGTAGATCAATATTAACTGCATCTGTAAAAAAAAAAAAAAAAAACACATTGTAAAATTGTACTCAAATGGCTGAATGTGAATGGAAGTGATTATTCAAAGCAATGTACAGCTATCAAAGAATCATCCTATTTCATGTAAGTTTTTTTTTTTTTTTGGGGGGGGGCAAGGTAGTAAAACCTGCAATATATAATTTTTTACATAATGCTCATTAAAGATACAATCCTAACGGCTAAACAAACATCCACCAGATGCCAGCAATAAATAGAATGTCCACATCATATTTTCCATCTTACATCCATCCTTCCATCTTATATCCTATATCATATCAATTACCAGTATTTGGCTTGACATTTTAATTTTCCACACTTGAAAAAAATGAAATGAAGGTTTTGGTGGGGCAAACCTATCAACAACTGTAGGAACAGCCAGGTCGATATCGCTCACATTTTAGGAATGTGCTAAAGATGACTAACTTTTTCCATCATATAATCATGCACCTAGCACGCTCTGGCTTGCTTGCTCTCATAATGTACAATTTGGGGGGTTTTGAGCTATAAATGCTAATGTGGGTTACACAAAGAAGAGTCGGGATATCATAAAGCAAAGCACAAATCCAAAGAGGAGTAAACAAGTATTTTTTGCTGGAGTAAATGAAACTGAGAGGCTGCCATTTTTCACAGTTCTGCTGAGGAGAGGAAGATTGGAGATCAGCCGGGTTATTGTTTAGCTCCTCAGCGTTCAGACCAAGCTAAGCCAGGTTGGGTGAGGCGGAACCAGGAACTCTTTTTCACGTCCAAGAAGAATGAATGAATGTCGTAATGTTGGGACAGTGGGTGGGAAGGCAATCCTTGAACAAGTGCTGGGGGGACAGATTGAAGTTTTACCTCATGTAACCAATTTCGAGACCAGTGGAGCAAGAAGCGTGAGGGAGGAGAGAGAAACGCTACACCTGAAGCTTTTCAAATGCACATAAAGTTACTATTGAAAGATCTTCATTGTAGTGTAGAAGTGTATTGCAGGATGCCGAGAACTGTTACGAATATTTTGACCTTCTCATGTGCTAAGGTGACCTAATTGTGTGGCCAGAAGCTGTAAGTCGCTCTCTGTGTTAGTGCGGACATCCATTTGTTCTCTGGCTCTTTATGCTTGTCAAGTTGTCACCTCGACACTAATGTGTAGCTTATGATGCAGAGATTCCAACGTTCTCCATCTAAAGAAAAGAGAGCACAGTAAGCTTCTAGATACACTTCCAGACATAAAGGTCTACATGTTGACTTTATCTAAATACATACATTAAAATATATAAAATAAAAAAAAAATTATATTTTAAAGTAAAAAATGTAAATTTAACCGAGACCTAAAAAAGTCATAAAACCTAAAAGCACACAAACTAATGAGACAACGAGGCACACAAGACACTTGCAAGAACAAAGCTGATTGGTGGAGACGCAATGAGCAATCCCTGAGGACCATGAGGGAACACATAAAGTTTACAAGAACTTCAAAGAAAAACACAAAGCCCAGACATTATCACCAATTCAACCAGGAATGTATTGCATTGTTTACCCTGGTTCACCCATGGTTAGCTCAGGGATGCGCTATTTCAATTTTTGTACTATTTCTCCTCGTCACGTTGCAATTTTATTCAGGTAACTTTAACAGTGTTCATGGAACTGTATTTCATTTTATTAACTTACCGCAATTTCCGGCCTTTAGAGCGCACCTGATTATAAGCCTCATTTGTAAAGGAAATACCATTTGGTACATACATAAGCCGTACCTGTGTAAAAGCCGCAAGTGCTCCCACAAAAAAAGCTGCGGCAGTTACACAGTAGCAACACGGTAGCACAGCACTAGCAGGGCCGGTTAAAAAAAAAAAAAAAAAAAAAAACATACCTAAATCACTGAGATGCGGCAGTAACACAGCAGCAACATGGTAGCGCGAAGCTAATGCTAGCGTGGTGCTAAATGGGCTGGTTTAAAAAAAAACAAAAAAAAACATACCAGTAAAAGTCACTTCCTTGGCACACATATTCCACCACTCTCACTCTTAACTTTTTGGCTCAAGTGCTCCCTTGCGGCTGTTAGAAAAAAAATGCAAAAATCAGCCGCATCACCGCATAAGCCGCAGGGTTGAAACCGTGTGAAAAAAGTCACGGCCTACAGGCCGGAAATTACGGTAATATTATTCTTTAGTATACTTTTTAAAAGACACTGGTCTAACTTACTTTGCAAATACGGTGGATACATGACAATTATGTTCTTGGGAATGACAAAGTGTTTGAAATCCAACTAGATGAAAGGTCAAACGGTCTCTTAAAACAGCCATCCATTTCCTGTAGCACTTATCCTCACAAGCGTGTTGAGCATGGTGGAGCTTATCCCATTTGATTCTGGGCAAGTGGTGGAATAAACCCGGAACTTGTCCTCAGGCAATAATAGGGCACATATGAACAAACAACCATTCCCACTCACATTCACACCAGATGGTTCTCAACTTGGTTGAGTGTGTATACTGTAGATACATTTAACTAATACATAAAATGACCTGTATTAAAAGTGTGATTTCAATATTATCCTCATTTACACTTACCAGTACATCAGAATCTGCAGATGCAATCTGCGAAACTTCTTCCCAATTGAGAGGTCTCAGTTTCAAATCTCGGCTCAGGCCCTCCTGTGTAGATTTTGCAATTGAATGGGGAGGATGTAGTCGTGCCTCTTCCAACATTCAAAAAACATGCACACAGCTGTGATTGGGTGGCGACCAGTCGAGAGTGTATCCTGCCTCTCTTGGAATAAGCTACAATTTCACGTAGGGGTTTTGAGTCATTACTTTTTCTTTTTTAATTACGGTGTTAATCAAAATATCCTGTGAATAAATACTGTGTGTAACTGCTTAAAAAAATGGACGTTTCCTCATCTTGTCACCATTTTGGACTCACCTGCCAGCTCCTTTCTTGCGTCTTTTGGGGGCGCATGTAAAAGTAAACGGCAAATGGCAAGACGATGGCGAGGGTTGAAGAAATCGCTGACACAACAGTCAGGAGAATAACGTCTGGTCAAAGAAAGACAGAGAAATAATTGGGTTTTATGATTTGATCAAACCAAACACCCCCACAAAACACATTTTCAAAAGTTATAAATTGAGAGGGATCTCCAAATTTAAATTCCCCTTAAATTGCACAATTCAGAATTTACGTGAACATTTTCTGGAAAAAAAAACGGCTCTTGAATGTCAAACATGAGAGATGAAACATGTGAAATTTTGGCATATACAGAAAATATTCATTTTAAATATTTCTCACCATAGTTCTCAATGATTTACCAAGGTAAGAAACAATTACAATTCAATATGCAACGCTCATTTTTATGAAACGCCACAAGAGTGGGCTAGTCGCGTGGTCTTTGGAGATGACCTGGTGCCCACGGGCACCATGTTGGTGACCCCCGATTTCGAGTCTTCAATGAACTGACGGACGAAGTGGGAGTAACTGGCCAGAGAAGTACCGGGATAACATGCCGACCCCACCCAGGATGGCTTGTCCCGGAAATCGAATCCCAAACCTCAGAACTGTGAGGCAGACAGGTGAAGCACGATAGTATTCCACCATGTCCTATACGCTAGATTTATTTACTGTATCTTTTTTTTTTTTTTTTTTAAACCAAATAACAGATGTAAATTATTAATGGAATTATGAGGGTGACAGATTACAGATTGACCACCACGGTCAACCTCAGAGGTTTTACTGAAAATTGAAAAATAAAACCCAAAACATCACAAATACTCTCTTTTTGGTAATAACTATAAAACTTACCGTTGCTTTGACAGGCTACAGTCTGGGCATGTGTTTCATTTCTTCCCGAATAATTAAATTCTGGTGACCCCTCATGGGATGCGGGCAGCGGCGCAGTGTGAGATGACCAAACCGGTGATGTCGCTCTTGTCTGCGGTGCCATTGTTGTCGGCATTGCAGTTCCTGGCCAAAAAAATCCAGCCCTTCCGGTGAACTTTGAAATGTGGAAGAAGTCTCCCGCTAGAAATATATTTGGATTGTGTGGATGTGAATATACAGTAACTGCAGTTGTTGTTGTTCTCAGAAAAAAGGGACACTCTGAAAATGTAAAATCCGTTGCGCCCCGACTACAAATGTACATCGCTAAGTCAAATAAAAAAATGTCAATAATCTTCCAAAGCTCCTTCCCCAATATCTACTTCATAAGTATCAACTTGGCATGAGATGCAATTCTATTTTGTACTTTATTCCTTTTAAGTTATACATCCATCTATTTCCCATACTCCCGATCCTCACTTGGGTAAGCTGGATGTTATCCCAGTAGCAAAGTGACAAGATCTGACATAAAGTCTTTCAAAACACTGATCCCGGTTGGAACAATCAATAAAGCTGAATTTGATTGTGATGTAGAGGTATTTTTTTAAATTAATTTATTTATTTTATTTGCCAAGTTATGAAGGACCAACCATGTATTCACCAGTATCCACAGCTTTTGGTTGGTGTCACACAGAGTTGCTCTACAGTATTTGGCATCCATCAGAATTGTGAAGATGTGCGGTTTCCAGCATACATTGTACCATGAAATACTAAAGTGTAGTGTGTAATAATAGACGTGTAATTGACGTTAATCCTTAAATGTTCATGAATGATAAGGATGCAAGTGTTTACACCGATTTTTTTGTTGCTGTTGTTGTTGAATGTCTTATTTAACTATTGCTTTAATTTATGTCACGCTTCATTTTCATGAAACCATGTCTCTGGGTTGCTGCAACAGAGTGACATCCAAGTCAGTTCACCAGTTAAGTAGCTCATCTGGATTTTTCTATTTCTTGTCAAAAAACAACTTATTGTGGCTGTATGATATTCACCAGTCAAATAATGCAAATAAATAAATTTCAAGCCACTTACCAGCGTGCCGGTTTTCCATAAAGAATGGGCATACACTTGCTGAAAAAGACAGAACCACAGAAGATATTCCTTACTTTGAAACAGTTAGAAAATGCACAATTATGTGAATAGTAGGAAATGTTATTTGAATATAAAGTAATGTAAGCATATCCAGTACTCACCATATTCACAGCCTGCATTGCAAAAGAAAACATACAGTAAATTGATCATTCTTTCAAATCTCAATCACGTTCAACAGGTTTAATTCTCTCAATAGTCATCACAAACTTATTGAAGCACAGGTGCCTCTTAATAAATAAAAATAAACATTTTACTTCACTAGTTCCACTCCAAATATGAAATTTATTATATAGATTCATGAAGCAGTAACATATTTCATTATCTCATTTTGTGATCCAAATAAAAAAATTGAATTATGCAGAAAATGGCCTACTCCGAGGCATTTGCCCATATTTTAAATAAATATTAAACACTTTTTAAAAATGTACTTTTCTCCTATATAGTGCTTGGGTGAACATATTTTTCTGAACACATTCGCCTAATAACTGACCCTGAATATATTTTTAGAAAAGGATTACTCAAAATAAAAAGAAAGAAATTATGCTAAAAATTCAAATTTGACTTTAGCCAAGATGGAGAAGAAATGAAAGGAAATTAAATTCCAAATGAGAGCACGACTAAAGCATACAAATTGAATTGCATTTGTACAAAATAAAGTGTGTTAGTTTCATACCATTTACAGTTTTATGGGAATCCACCGCTTTGGCAACCAGGCACATCAAGTGATGAGTATGAACGGTGACGTTCCCCACAGGTTTACACTTTTTACTTGGTGCGTCCTGAGGTAGGAAAACAAAATGTGAATATTAAGCATGCAAACATTTTCCCATAATAAACTGTCAATAATTTGTAATTTAGTCACTCACATGATTAGGAAAGCAGTCATCTAGCACGTTGCACATTTTTTGTTTCGAAGAGCAATAGCTTTTTAAAGTGCACTCCCCCACATCCTTTGAGAAATAAAAAGACAGATGTCATTCCGTGTGGTGAGAGCACTTTACTGAATCAACAAATAAATTCATTTTGACTGCCGCTAGGGTGACTTACTGCCTTGTTCTGTGTCATCACAAGGGACACCATTCTAAGTTCAGTTGAATTTTCCTGTGGGATAAAATTAAACAAAATGTTTGAGTTCAGTGCCGTTAAATTTATGATGGGTTTTTTTTTAGAGATTTTGTTTCAGAGAATTCTCCACAAGAGCTGGCAGATAAAAGAAAGGCGCTTTTCAAGAAACATCTAAAAGATGTGACTGTGAAGTAATGAGGGTGTGGCAACCACACTCGCAGATTAATACCAAATGGCAACGCTTTCCAGCTGCTCCACCGTGCCGCCTACACTGCCGGTGCACTATTGGTTAATTCTGCCTTGTTTGTGATATTTTTTTTTTTTTAATGCATGCGGGACCAACACGGAAGAGTCAATTTTAATTTCCTGTTTCGTGAGTGCAAGATGTAACAAACGCAATTGACAAAAACCTATGAAATTGTGACAAGAGATGAATGAAAGAAGAACGATCATTTTTAGATCATGAAAATCATCGTGTTCCAATCTCTGTTATTAACACATTTGATAAAACCACAACTTCCTAAATGGACCTGGTAAGATAATATAGAACATTCTTCTTCACTATAAATGAATGAGTTTTTAATGTTGCGCTTGTATTGTAGTGAGCAGCCAGACCCTTCCGGAGAAGTTTTATATTTCTTGTTTTACCATCACATAATTTCAAACAAAAAAAAAAAAATGTAGAAAAGCCTTGGAACCTCCTTTGAGTTTTCTACTTTATTTCTGCATCACCGGCTTGAGAAAACACATACCCATTCATCCTCTGTAAAATAGTCTTTACAGTTCTCTTTTGATGGTTCAATCAAACTCAGGAATACCTATAACAGACAGTTGTGTCAACGGCATCAGATTTTAAAGCGCAACCAAACAGACCAAAATACAGTAAATTTGACACATCATAGAAAACAGTCCTGTTAGTATGATGGAAACTAAATTAATAGGTTGAAAAAAATGGCATAGTATATGAAATCGGGCTTCAAAATGGTCAAGAATTGAAATGTTCTTTCAATTTCCAGATACTGTGGGCGCGTCACCAAATGCTCTCAAGAAGAAAATCCTGCCTCCCACATGAAGAGATTCTGCCAAATGAACTCTGATTACAATCAATAGCATTTGGGTAGTGGTTTCTGAGAAGGAGAATGTGTGCGCTTGTGTGTGTGTGTGTGTGTGGGGGGGGGGGTAACAGTGCAGTCTGGGTAGGGTAGACGTCTTTGTCAGTGGGTCCCCAGCCTGATGGGCCTGACCTGCAGGAAGCATGCCTCTTGATCACACACTCACTGTACATACTTTCTCACTAATCACATCTGACCAAATATCAAAGGGTTCCTGGGGGACCGGCACAGGGTTGGGATGGTGTGAGTGTTGGAATGGGTTCCGGTAACTTTGTGCTTTTTCGTGGTCTGTGCATCCTGACCTGCTAGATTACAAATGCACTAAATACGCTCATCCCCTCTTTTTTTAATGCACCACATACACCCATCTCTGGGCAATGGTGGACCGTGGGTGGGATGAGGTGGGACAGTGGTGATGTTGGGGGTGGCATTGGGTCACTGCAGCTCTCGCCGTGTGGCCTGTTGCCGGGGGCTTCACAGTGCTGGCGGCCCATCCTGGGTCCTTCAGCGTGGGATGTGTCCAGGTCAACCTGGTTGCTCTCAGGTGAACCCCTAGGGCCGGTCCTATCCTGGATTGATTGGGTGGGGTCCTCAACCTCCTTGGTGCAGGCACAGCAATTACAGGACATTTCTGTCAGTCTTTGTGCAGATAAAACGGTGTCAGTTCATTGCATGCGTCTGCAGGCAAACAGACCTGGGACTCTTTCCCTGTTTTGTGACAAGTAACCAGAATTGCTCGTATATCCCCCACTTATATTCTCGTTCTGGAGACTTTTACAATTTACTTAGTCTGTCCCAGCAGACTTCAGTTGTATAGCTGGGTTCAAGATCCTTGTCTTGCATGCTGCTTCTCCTGTCCCATCTTGTCCTGTCCTTCCCTCACAGGATGCAGCGCTACAGTCTCATGCAACATCCATGTTTAACTTTTTCCTTCTTGTATATACTTGGAGATAAAGACTTGCTGATCTCATCCTGTTTAAAAATAACACTTTGTCTCTCTCCTCCCCCTCTACAAATTCTGTTCTGTTCGACTGATCAACTCTGATTCGCCATAAACTCCAATTATAATACTAAGAAACAAAAAAAAAAAATCCTGCCTTTCAGCTGTCATTCAAATAAATGCCTTCTTTCATGGCTCCTAAGCAGGGATAGGAGAATTTTCCAGTGACGGAGATTGTCCAGGGTCTCATGGGCTGGAGAGAGGCCACCTCTGAGCTGGCATAGTGACCATCAGCTGACACACTCGTCAAATTAGCTTAAGCATAACAAAGTCAATGTTTTACAGTGGCAATTACAAAACCAAATCCTACCGAAAATCTATGGGCAAACCTGAAAAGGCACACGCGAGCCAAACTCGGTTTGGTTAAACCAGTTCTGCCATGAGGAATGAATTGTGAGTAGCTTCTTGAAAGCTAACCGTAATGTTTGGAGTGACTCATTCATATTTTTTCCTCATTATTCTGACATTTACCAAACAAAAATAAATTTGGTAAACAGGAACAGTTTCTTCTGATTTCATGTCCGAAAGAGAAGGGGGTTAAAAATAGTTTTGTTTTTTTCATATAATGTATGCAAGTATTTGGTTTTACTGGTGTTACTTACAATGAGACACAAGTGTTTGCCAAACCTCCAAGTCATTCTGGCACCGTGAACACCCACAGGCTCACACTACGAAAGTAGAAAAAGTGACATGAGAAAAGAAATGTACATTAATTATTTCTGATGGGCAGCATTCTAATTCAGACCCAGTTGATAATAATAATAACAATAAAGTCAACTTATGAACCCAAAGACACTTCACTTGACAGTCACACTGTTTTGGTGGTAAGATGCTTTTTAGCCAGACTTGCTTTTTGGATATTCTGAGGGAAGTGGCTGCCATTCTGTGCCTACAACCCCTCCGACAACCACTAAACATGTGTTCATATACAAAGTTGGTTCACCGTCTTGTCCATGGACACAACAACGAATTGCGTGGTGGCATAACTCACAAATATATTTCGTGTAAAAGTACTATTTTTCTTTTTTTCTCTTCACATTTGTGGAAAATCTTTTTTCCATATATATATATATATATATATATATATATATATATATATATATATATATATATAAATATAATTTTTACACAAAACACACTTTTGAGTATTTAATTTTGGCACAACACTAACGCCATGCGAACCAAAGTCGTACAAGAACAGCATAGCCCGTATCTGTATAGAGTATTGTATGCAGTATAATCTCATTCCTCATTTGTGGCGTGGCTCAGCAGGAGCCAATCTGAGCAGACTACAACCTGGACCAGTTAAATTCAATTCCATTCCATTCAATTTTGTACCTCTATTGCAGGGCTGCTCAATCCATCGACTGGTCGATCGCGAGGCAGTTTTAGTCAATCGCGACGGTGTGCCACAAGAAAAAAAAAACATCAACCGTATTTTTCCGACCTTTAGCTCAATGCCCATGTGCAAACAATGACAGTACAAGAAAACACGCAAGTCAGTGAGTTCCTTGGTCAAACCAGCAACAGCACTCGTATTGTGTTTAAGTCAATTTAATCACACGCAATACAAGACAAAACAATAACAAAATAGAAGTACAAAGACAGTTTAGTAGCGTGTAACACGAGCTACTGTAAATAGCCAAACAATGTATAGTCACTAAGCTCGAACAAATGTTATTCCGAGCGAATGTTCCAGGAAGGCAGGTTGGCAGTTACGCCGCCACTGCAGAGGTGGGTCAGCGGGGAGGAGAAAGCCACCGGTGTCTGGGCGCCTTTGACGTACTTACTTCATCCGGCATGGGTCCTCCTGAGTATGCTACATACACAAGACTTGTAAAAGGGTTAGGAAATCGAACAATTATGGGCCAGTCATTTTGAATATTTGATCGGCTTCTTTGTCCTCCTTGTCTGTTTGTCGGGGAGTCTTTTGTCAGTTAGAACTGATCCGCATATCGTCTAATATGGCTCGAAATGAATGTAATGGTAATTTGGCCCCGGTCACTTCACTTGCTTCTGAAATGTTCTCTTCTTCAGAAAGAGCTTCAGTCTCAGAAGTGGGGTCAGAAAAATCCGAAAATCTCTCTTGTTCATCTGCAATAGCAGGTGGTACAGCGGATTTTCGATGTAGACTGTCCCAGTATGACATCTGGAAATGACGTCGCAGGCAATATGGCCACCACTGGGATGGCGAGTGAGACTTTTGCAGCTTTGCGCTTTCATAAAACGCTCTCCACTCACTTTTTCGGACTCATATTATCATCAAAGTGACTAATATTATATGCAGTTTTGATAACTTTTTAAAATGTTTATTTTGGTGTCAGTTGCTCTTCAAGTCGAGCTTTTTCTGCTTGAGCTCACCTTATGTTCTGATTTGAGTTTAGATGGCTTTCTAGTCATGTGTTTTCATTTAATGCTCTTCAATGCAGGCAGCTTCAATTGGAAAGCATTTCCGAAAGCTACTTGGTATTACTTTACAGGCACTTTACCAACCATTCTAAAAAAAAAAAGCAATACTATAAAGTGATTTTTTACCTTCCTTGTTTGTTTCCTTTAAAGAGAAAGATGAATTTCCACTTGTACTTCTTTATTAAATACTAAACAGTGAGTGAAAAGTGAAAAGATAGGCCCTGCATTGCCACTTAGATTTTTTGAATTCATTATTTCAATTTTATCATGAAACCCAGTTTTACTGTATGATATGATGTCTTAGCAGAACGAGGTCACAAGTGGCAATTAAAATTAGATGACTGGTGGAGTGCTCACAACCAGGGATAGTTTCAAATCAGTCTGACTACGCGATTTGAAAACTTTGACAAAGAAGAAAAAACTTGCTGGCTGTCTTGTGGGTACAGACAGTGAGAGAGCTTTATCCCACATCCTATAAAGGCTCATACACAGCTTCTTTTTCAGATCTTATATAATGAACAGAAAAAAACAAAAACAATTCAAATCAGGAAAGATAGCTACACACGTTTTGGACTGGTCATTTTTGACGGATGTCTGCATTCTATTGGCTGACATTGTAGTTTCAGCTCGTTCATCAATTTTCCATACTGCTTATCCTCAGTAGGGTGGCGGGCATGCTGGAGCCTATCCCAGCTGACTCTGGGCGAGAGGCCATTCGCAATCACAGTCCCACCTATGGGCAATTTAGAGTCGCCAAAGAACTTACAATGCATGCTTTTGGGGTGTGAGAGGAAACAGGAGTGGCTGGAGAAAACCCACGCAGGCACGGGGAGAACATGCAAACTTCACACAAGGGAGCCAGGATTTGAACCCAGGATCTCAGAACTGTGATACAGATGTACAAAACAATTGTCCCACTGTCCCGCCTTTTTTCAATTGAATAAAATGAAAAAAACCCCCCACTTCATTGTATGATACTGCATTACTACAACTGTCCCGACTTATTAGTGATGCTGACTTCGAGTTATTTTTTTCATCCTCCATATTAACACACACAAGTGACTGAATATCGGGCAGAAGGTGTGAAGAAGTGTACACTGTTCTGGTCACCAGTCAGTCAGTCGGGCGCACGAACAACTATCCACACTCATGAGCAATTTAGAGTTTTCAATTAACCTCAATTGGATGATTTTGCAACCTGGGAGGAAACCAGAAAACCTTGGATCTCACAATTGTGATACAGAAAAGATGTGCTGCACTGTTTACATACATTAAAAATAATAATAATTACAGCAAATGATAACAAAGTGGGATAAAAAAAAACTGGTTAACCAGTACCGTCCGATCTCAAGTCAGAAATTAATCTCAACTCGGTCAGGCGCTTTCTTGCAGCTGAGGTTCTTCAAAATACCAAAGGGTGTAAATTGCATGGTGCAACGAGGCCAATGGCCTCCCCAGTGAAACTGAAGGGATTGCAGAAGCAAGTAGAATGACGTAAACAGGAGCCAGAAACAGAGACTACTATTCATGCACTCTTAATATTTAACAGCTACATGGGGCAAGTGGTGCGGACATCCGTGAATAGTTTCGGCAACTCAAAAAGAAGGAACATCATTCTTTCAAGGGCAAATTTCACTTCTGCCATTCATTTATAGAGGAAGAGACAGATATAGTATCACCAATTCAGATAAGGATATTACAGTATATCCGCTACCACAGGGGTGTTCTAACTATGGCCCACGGGCCACATCCGGCTTGACAAAGATTAGTACAGAAATGCCCCAATCATACCAAAATCATGATTACATTCATTGGATCTTGTCTGAAATGCAGAATGGTTACACCAGGTTGTGCTGTAATGCGCATTGGTTCCACCAGGTGGAGGATCCGGTGATGCAGTGAGGTCATTCATTTTCCGAGCTGTTTATCCTCACTAGGGTTGCAGAAGTGCAAAATCCCATCCAAGCTATCAGCGGGTAGGAGGCAGGGTACACCCTGAAATGGTTACCAGCCAATTGCAGGGCTCATAGAGAAAAACAACAGTTGCATTCACAATCATAGCTAGGGGCAATTTAGAGTTACGAGTTAATGTATGTTTTTGGGATGTGGGAGGAAACTGGAGTGCCCAGAAAAAAACCCACACAGGCATGGGGAGAACATGCAAACTCCACCAACACTATTTCGGTTCTACTTCGCTTCAGCTCTGACCATTTCACCAGCTAGGAATATACCAATAATAAGAAATGTCGGCAGTGAATGCTGAGCAATGACCGTACCATTTCAGCATGTTTACGTCAAGTTTGATAATATTTAGAAGACTAGGTCATTTATTGACAATAAATGTGTACTTTCTTGCTCAAAAAATGTATACCTACAGACAATAATGTGTCTTTGTTCCTCTATTTATGCCAGTGAGGCATATTGAGAGATAGAACTAATTACACGAGCGTCTTCTTCTGTCCTGATTACCAGTAACCACAACACATGCACCGCCCCAAATCTTCTTCATATAATACAGGCGACGCAATCCACTTGTGTTGTAGGTTCTCCCCGAGCTGCTACACGGCTGTCTCAGTTGATAATTTGACTGTCAATCATATTCATGGAAATCCTAACAATCTGTGGGCCTATCCAGCTGAATGCCCCGGAAAAACGGCCATGACTGAACAAGGCGCGCAAATGCAAATCATTAGTAAGTACAAATAAAAATTAATCACCTTCCTCATGTGCCAACAAGATACAAAAAAAAAAAACTTATTACTGTTTAAATAATTTTCCATGTTGATGCGGCAGCCCGGTGATAAAAAAAAAATGATCTATTTTGCAGTTATGCTCTGAACGGAGACAGGAACACTGCCGCCTAGCGGGTGGAGGCGAGAGGGCCATCAAACACCGGGTGACGTATCTCCGCTGTGGCTTGTAGATGTTGAAAACAGTACGGATCGACCTTCCACGGTACACACGCAGAATGAATATTTACCAATTAAAAGTAGTGATACACGCTCACAACATAAGCACGGGTAAACGGTGGAAATAGTCATTTACGCAATTTGGAGACAAGCTTCTCCCCATGCTCACACATGGCTGTAACTAAATACACGTGAGTCCCCCCGACAGCCGTCGCGCTTCTCTTTCTACTCGCCGAACAGTAATGAGTACATAAAGCAACAATGAATGAAGGTTATTTGAGGACTCACCGTGGGTCGGTGTCGATGAAGCCTGTCTGCTTTCACCCCGAGCGTCGCCCATTTCTGACTGCTTACTTTCACTTTTAGCATTTACTTTTTCTGGCTCGAGTCCCGCCCGCTTCGGTGATTGTTGGGTATCAGGCAATGGAAAACAAGGATCACTTGCAAGACAGCATGTTGATCTTTTTGTGACCTCACTCATTGGCCACCAGGCAATGATTGTACAGTACCTCGCCTCTCGCCCAAGTCCCTTAGGTAAAGCCCCAGCTCTCTTGCACGGAAAAAATAGAATCGAAAATGCTTACCGCAACAATATTGAACTGTCTACATTTTTGTTCTCATTTGGGGTCCCAGTTTGAGCTGCTGAAGCCTAGCCCAGCCTTACTTTATTCTACTGCAGACTATATACAAAAAGGGGGGAAAATGCAATTGCAGATGCACATGAATAGAGCAAGGTCAGGAATTATTTTATTTCAAGGAACATTCCATCACCATACGTTAAAAAGTATAAGTCACAAAGTCAACAGTCGCCATTTAAATAACACGAAAAACAAACCCCCCCCAAAAAATAAAAAATCCGTAATACAATATTTAAAGCCAAAATTCAACAGATACATGGAAAAAAATAGGACATCGGGAAAAAAACAACATGGAAATCAACATTTATCCAAAATGGTAATATATCTCCAAAACTGCTAACAGTGTAGTTCATTTGTAACTGTTAAATGGACTCAATTCCTGGAAGGATCTGGCAGAAAGTGAAACTCAATGATGTAAAAGAAATAACTTGGAAACAATTTAAAACTGAAGCCAGGTAACTCATGTGATCTGACATATCTCATAACCATTATCAGAAACCTTCTTTTGCAAGCATAAAAGACTGTGCACATATCCTCTTCATCATTCTTGACAAAGGAATGTATAAGTTTGGAAAAATATCATTTTAGAAGGCAAATGTGATTTAGGGCTGTCTGTATGTAGATGTGTATGGTTTTGAGATGACTTATGTGCATACAGTACTGGTAAATTGTCACAAATGGTCAGATATTTCCATGAGCAGATACTACCAAAAAAAAAAAAAAAAAACTAGAACCATCATAATAAACTTTAAAAAAAAATGTTTCTCAATGCAGTTGAGCAGTAAGTGCACTTATTTTGAAGCCCTTTTCAGCAATTTTATGATGAAACTTTGGAGATGCACTTTACTCAGAAAAGCTGAGTTATAAACGAACAAAAAAATGCCTGAAACATCAAGCATATTATTTCATTTTATGGTGACTGTGGATATTTAACCAGGTGCTTATTTGAAGCAACATTTTTATGATAAGGAGAATGGGAGATAAAGGAATAAATCGATGAATGAATGTTTTTCTTTGCACAAAGACACAGCTACTGACTCGCCGACGGTGAATTGTGACTCGCAGTCTTAATCTTAAATTTAGTTTTTCATTTTTATTCTTCAATAATATAGCAGCGGGGAGAAGAAGCTACATGCTGTCATGCTGTGCTGTTATGATGTCACGCTATTTACAAAGGTAAACACAAATTGAGGTGTCACGTGCTATCATGTGCGATTGACTGCTATTGTAAAGCTTCATTTACTGACATACGGAGAAAAGAATGGATCTATCGGACTGAGGCCGCTATTAAAGGGATTAAGTATGATATTAGTGAAATCAATGACTAGGCTGACAGTTTTCAACACTTGAGGTGTTTCTTGCAACAGCAGTCTGGCCCGACGGAGACTTAACCAAACATACATACCTTTACAATGACTTAAATACATACACCGGTAAGTAAAACATGAAAAAAATTAAAACTGACCAAACACATACAATTAAAAAAAAGAAAAACTGTACTTCAATCCGCCTTCCATTTGTTTGCTGTTAAAATGGTTGCATTCAATCAGTCCTTTAACTCAAATTTGCTGTCCATTCTGATTGAAAGACCATCGCTTGGCACTTAAAAAGCATCAAAGCAAGATGCAGTGACTTTTCACTTTCTGGTTTGAGTTCTTTCCACAGCCAAGGTTTCAAGGAAATTCTCAAACCGTGGCAGAGAGCTGCTGCCATTTGAACATCTTTAACCACTTCCTCCAAATTTCATTACAAGGCTACTTTCGGTTCCAAACCACTGCTAATCAAAACTCGTACAGACGAATCATCTTCAACAGGAAATCAGAATACACAAACGGATATTCACAAAAAGGCCACAGTAGTTAAGACTCACAACTGTCAAATTCAAGTAAGCTCCAGAAAACTTATTCAGATTTAAATATGCTTCAATTTAATTTCTCTTCCTCCATTTCCCTTTTAAAGATGCAAGTGTCATCTTTCTTTTAGAAAACACTCACCAATCACATTAAGTACACTTGCACAATAGGATCCAGTACAAGAGATGTGTCAAATATAAAGCAGCAGTGCCAATTTCTGATCGACTCTGGTGGTGAAGTATGAACTAAACACTTCATCTTATTATTTCCACTTCCACTTTCAATATAACAGAAACTTCAGTGTGTTTGTGAGGGCAATACTCGTATAGTACACCCATGACTGCGTTCATAGAGTCTTTTTAGGTTGAGATTCTACTGCAGCTGTGGACAACACGGGAGTTTTGGTGTCAGCAGAGAGGACACCCATAATATCCTGCAGAGCTTTGTTAATTTGAGCTCCAAACCTGTGGGAGTCCTGAAACAGAAACAGGAAATGATTAGTCTCGATCACATTCAGAGAGCAAAAACGGTTGCCTAGCATGCCTCGTGTGATCCAGGGGCAGACTCAAAACATTTGGGCTGCCTAATCACAAGTTCAGGAAATACTAAAATGCAGGAGAACACATGCAACATGTAATTTCTAACAAGTATTTTTTTTTTTTAAATCTCATGGAAAAAAAAGGCATTTACAATTAACCAATGCAAATAAAAATAAAATAATTGCAAATGTAGATTCTACTATTTTGTCATTTAAAGTGACTCAATTAAATAACCGTATTAAATGTGATGAGTCAGACAAAAGCAAACCATAATATACACAAATACATATTTATTGTAACTGGAAAATCATTCAAAGTCTTATTTCACCATTTAAAAGTAATTACATTGATCAATAATTGAATTAAAATTATGTAAAATAGTTGAATATTTTACATTCTTCACATAGAACAATTTCACAAGATATACATAAATGTGTCTTAATTTACCAATTTCTTAAAAAAGAATGACTAAATCAATGCAGCAAATATTATAGGCCTTCAGAAAATGTAACTGGATGGTGGGCCTGGTGGAAAAAAAAAAAAGTGGCGACCTCGATGAGGGCTGCGGGCCATACATTGCCCACTACTGCTAAAACATCCTAAATCAGAGCGACCATCATGCAAGGGTTGTGATGATGGGTTATGTAATTCAAAACACATTTCATTCGTGTCGCACGTTCTGGGCTTCATCTGGATTGTGTTATAAAAAAAAAAAAGTGACAGATTTTACGTACAGTCTCATTGCAGGAGTACTTGCACGACACATGGAAGTTGATCATATCTTCACCCACGATGATGTAAGAAACACCGTAACCATCATCAGCAACCTGAAGTGACCACAGAGCAATGTGAGATGTGTGCAGGTGTGTACACCATTAAGATTATTTGCATTTACAGTCCAGACATTATCTGTGTATATACAGTAAAATGTTCCAGCTAGCATAAACAAAATATGTAATGCTCACAGGTCCGAACCCTCCGCCTAGCGATACAAATTCCGGATGGTTCTTCAAGTCGAACAGCTCCATTTGCTGAACTGGCGTCTGACTGGTGGAGAGGCGCCAAGGTTCGGACAAAACCTGAAATGTCAGACAAGCGAGACACATTGCGAAGTAGAGTGAATGACATTGAAGTCAGGGAAATCCATAAATAATGTATGTCTATAGATGCCACAAGATACAGGAAAAGCACTTTAAACAGAGAGGATCGTAAAGCATCAACGCCATCATTTAGGATCGTAAAGCATCAACGCCATCATTTAGCTTCTATACAATTACGAGCGTGTGGTCCAGGAACGAATGTATTCGTAGATCAATTATTCAACGCAAAGAAACCACTCTCGCATGAGGCTCAGCAATAGTATTAGCTAGCATATTAGCCTAAATAAAACGAGCGCAAAGAGACATGACATCACACATGGACAAACAAATGTGTGCACGAGTAATTCATACGATCAGTACAAGTCATGAAACTCATGAGAAATGCTTTCAAATAGCGTAGTAGACAATACGGGGTTAATAGTTGTGACATCAGCAGAGAAGCAAAATCAAACTCTCTCTTTCATGAGCTGAATTCAAGAATTGTGAACAAAAGGGTTCGGAAATCTAGATCCAAATTAATAAAAAAAAAAAAAATGGGTGTGAGCACTGCTATCTTTACAGAGAATATACATAGGAAAACCTGTACACTCCCTTCCTAAAACTCCTGGGATACTGACAGTCTTTTTGTTTTTTTTAATAAAGGGAAGTGTCCACACTGACCCTCTTTCTGGCTAAACCAAACTAGACCTTTAAGTGAAGCACAACTTACCTCTTTGAGGAATGGTGATTCTACTCCCAAATATTTGGAGACAACGTAAAGGCAGAAGAGGTGTCTGTCAATTCCTGCTCCAGTCATAGCCAATCGATAAAGATTCTGGTGTCTCTCTGAAGCCAGTCTAAAGAGGTGGCGACATTGTTCTGCTGCCTGCTCAGACAAAAAGACACTTCACTTTACTGTCACAATAAAATAAATAAAAATCACAAGAAAACAAAGGCAATATTACACGTGACTTCAAAATGTCCTGTTTTACGTTAAACACATACGATGCAAAGATTAGATGCCTACCTCTCCACTTTCCAATGCTTTCACAAAGGCACTGCTTTCATTAGAGCAGGATCGCACAGTCTCTGTCCTTCCTTCCCTGAAGAGACGCGTCATTGACGCCTCGTAAGTCAGACAGAAACCGCCACGATCCTGTTGAACGGAGGACAATGGAATAAAGATGACTTTTTGATCGACATCTTTAATCGAAACTAAACTTTACACGATTTGATATGCCTTGATAGATATCGGATTGGCATTGTCATAATTTGCCAACCTAAATCAAAGACGTCATTGATCAGCTCTACAAGACATTGATATACAGTATATAGTCATATACAGTATATTTTTAGCAATCTCGCATACCTTGACATTGTACTGTAAATCTCTTACCACCAATAAGGTTATTAAAAAATTTCTGTCAACTCTAAACCAGACCGGATACACTCACTACCATGACGACGATGACACCAATGTGTATTATAAGAACAAAATGGTGAAAATTGTGTGTTGGTCACCGGTGCTCGATGGAGGACTGATTAAGATTACTTGAGGTATGTTCACATACAAAACGTTATGTAGTCTAGCGAGCTAGTGCTAGCGCTAACAGTTCTACGTAAACATTCTGGCGTTCTGTCGACTCATCTTCAGTGTGTGTAAAATTAATTTAATTGCAAATAAGCGATTTATTTACAGTAAATTAGCACCCAGTATTTTTCTCACGTTCTGGTGTTTTGGGCTAAATGATTAGAATACACGAATTGAATGGAGAATGCTTTTGTAGATACTCAGTATACACTATGCAAGTGTGTGTTTTTCGGCTTGTCCCTTTCGGGGTCGCCACAGCGTATCTCAGATGAACGCATATATATGTTTGGCACAATTTTTATGCCGGATGCCCTTCCTGCCGCAACCCTTCTCAGGGAGTGGAGGCCCCAGTGGGATACAAACCCACAACCCCTGGTTTACCAAACCAGTGCTCTAACCACTGAGCTACGGGGCCTCTGTATACACTATGCAGGTATATACAGTAAATGTGCAAGTAATTTAAACAAACACATTGCTCCATCTTGTGATTGGATCAGTGATCTGGAAATGCAACAAAATTGCAACCTTAGGGAAAATTTGATTATATGGATCATTTTCAAATAATTTTATCAATAATGGTAAAGACATAAAAAAACAAAATGGAAAATATTCTAGTTTTATCATTCTTTTATGTTGCCTCAGTTTGATATGACTAAATGTCTTGCATGCAGGGACAGACACATTTATAGTCTTAATTTCAAAAAGTTATTGATGATTTCAGATTTAAAATACTCATAGCAAAGTCAATCCTTATTGACAGAGCAAATGGTAGCATTTCATAACAGATCCCTCTCGTGCAGGGGTGTCAAACTCATTTTTGTCACAGGCCACATTGTTGTTACGGAGCCTGTCAGAGGGCCACTATGACTGTGAAACCATAAAAATCTTTAATCGCCTCATCATATTTACACATGAAATTTCTGAGCTAATTTTGGAATCAAATCAAGGCTGATGACTTTTCCAACTATTGTCAATGTTGGTAACACAAGAATGGTTGCAATATCGCAACATCACAATTTATGATTTGACAATTTGAAATTTTGGTACAGATGCTAACAAAAATCATGGACGTTGATACCCATGATTTGCCTTTGTGAGCCAAATAAAATCATGTGGGCTGGATCTGGCCCCCAGGTCTTCAGTTTGACACAAGTGCTCTGCTGTATTGGAACAAAAATGAGGTTGTTTCCGGTGGCATTTATGGTAAAGACAGCTTGAGTGACAAAGATGGAACATTTGTATATATATATAAAAAAAAAGCAACTCTATAGACACCAATGTTTTTTCATAGAATAGACATTTTAACCAATAGTATATCCCAAGATGTATTGAGCATCTACAGAAAGCCTGATGTCAGCTGTTCATGGAGTTAATGATATTCATCTGCAGTTGTTTTCAAAAGCCGATTTCTCAGCTCCAGCCAGAGACACTTCCCTCTGCTCATTTTTGCTCCTTTTGGATAAACCCCAAAGTTGCAAAACCATTACATCAAAGAATTGTGCGGCGCGTCTCACCCTGTAGTATGCCAATTGTAACGCAATCTGAATGAATGCGTCAGGGCTGACCCGAAGTTTCTTAATTCGACCTTTTCCAAAGTCTCTGAAGGGGAAGACGTGGCAGTCCACGTCGTCAGCCAAAGCCTGGGCAACAGCAAGGGAGTGGCATACTTGAGCTTGAACCTCCAAGATAGAGAGAAGAGAGACTTGAACAAAATGTGTAGTGTGGCCTTTTATTGGCATGTATAAAGTTCATGACAGCACATTATTTCTCCTCTGAGTTTTGGCCTGGCTCAACACTTTTTCCCCATGTCTGGTAGATTTTGTTATCGTCTGTTGAAATCAGCCTCCAACAATTCCAACAGGAGTGGTTGGAGCAAACAGAATAGACCTCTCCACTAAAAGAACACCATAACCTACTGTGAAACATGGAGGTGACAGCATCATGCGTCGCAGCCATATTTTCCTCAGCTGGTGATGGGGACTTTGACAAGGTGGAGGGAAATATGAACACTTTCAATACCAGTCTTAGCACAAAACGGTGAAGGTTCTGCTAGAAAGAGGGGAGGGGCCCGGGGGCAGAAATCAAAGAAAGCCTGAACAGCTGAACTTTATTTGGGTTAACAGCAAATCAGGAGCACATTCAATGGTGACAAGTGTGTCCTGTGCAACATGAGTTGGAATGTGATTCTGAAAACAAGAGCTTTAGCAGCATACCCATATGAATGATGGTGATTTTTAAAAAAACAAAAAAAAAACCCTCCACTATTATTTTATTATAAAGCTTTATTTAATCATATCACCATACAATCTTAAGTCAAGCTATGTACCTTGGGCAGCAAAGTGGAGTATGAGTTGACACATTTGTCACAGTTGAGAGGTTCTGAGTTTGAATCTTAGCTTTGGTTTGTTTGGAGTTTGCATGCTTTCCCTGTGCCTGTTTGGGTTTTTTTGTAAGTTATATGACCACCCCCCCAAAAAAAAAGAACTCCAAAAAACAGGTTAACTGAAGAGTTTAAAATTAAATTTTTGGATTCTTGATTTTCTCCAGACAATCTTTGCATGAATAGCTACGACTACAAAGAAACCTCAGAAATGTAAGGAAAAGTTATCTGAAATAGAATGTTGGCTAAAATAGTAAATCAGACACTGTTAAAGCTGACAATGGAGCTCTTTGTCTCTGTGTTTAAGTGAATTTAAGAAACTTAAGATACATGCAAAATCTGGATAACAATATGTTTGTAGGAAAAACCACTTGAAGCCTGTCCAAACACGTTAGAAAATTGTTATGAGAAGATTCTGATGCAAGTATGTATGATAGGATAACAAGTGGAATTTGGTGGTGGTTTCTGTCTTGACATGAGTGGGCGATTGGAATTTCAAGTTTGAACCAAGGCACAATGTTACACAATACAAAGAGGAACACAATAATAATGAACTAATACCTCTTGTGAGATGTCCCAGATAAGCCTTTGGGGGTTTGGCAATGAGCGGTCCACTTCCCCCTTACAGTGTCCATCCTCAGTGTATCCCAGATGAAAAGCATCAGTGGCTAGCGTGTACTGAAAAGGGGTTTGTTCAAATGTTTAGAGATGGTGTAATTAGGTTCAACTATCAGGGTTAGTGCATTTTACATCTCAATAAATTATCAGTGTTAAAAGCTTAATTGTGTTAAGCAGTTGGAAAAAAAAGTCATAGGGTCGGCGTGAAATATTCCAACATTTGTTTTAATATGTATAATTTGGACGATAATACAACAAATGAAAAAAAAACGAATTCAACATCTCCATAAACAAGAAAATTATGCTACAAACAAAATGATTTTTCATGTAGAAATTAGGCAGGAATTATCTGAAAAGTACTGTATTTTCTCAAGTGCTTAGTCAAATATATATAATGTATGATTACTGAAACATTGGGAATTATCTCCCACCCCACATTTGTTACTGTTGGACAATTATTTATTTTTTAATCATCGCTATTCACTGAATTGTATATATATTGATTCTGGTGACACTTTTGTATTAGTCAGCTTTCAGTAACTAGAACTGCAGCAGCAGATGAAACCACGGCAATGTTTTAGTGACAAACTTGTATTTCAATGTATTTGTTTCTTTCACAACAAACAAGTCTTCAGCCATTTATTTGACATACTGTATTGATTACACACACCTCCCAAAGGTGAGCCACAGTTGGTGCATCAGCCCAAGAGTGTTCGGCATTCAGTCCGTTCTTTCCATTCTTGTAGATCACAACTGAAAATGATTTATCGTACCACCTAAGAATTGAAAGAAAGAGAGCAGGAGAGAGTCACACACACAATCTTTACATGATTAAGTTTGTGAATGGTGTCAGTGAAGGTGCTGGTATGTGAGACAGGTAAAAGGCAGAATCATCTTTATCCGCCAAGTCAGTCAAAAACAAAAAAGGACATTGTCTCCATTAGGTTGAGCCACTCTAATACAACAACAGACAGCCACAGAAAATAGACACAAAACACAATGTTACAATTCTGTTTTAAGTAAATGGTTTAAGACGTTAATGGCAAGAGGGAAGAAGCTGTTGGAATGTCTGCTGGTTTTATATTGCATTGATCGACAGCACCGACCTGAAGAAAGAGGCTGGAAGAGGTGGTGACCCATATGCGGAGCGGCGAAGAAAATTTTGCATGCTCTTATCTTAGTTCCAGGACCATGAAAATCCTCAAAGGTAGGTAGGGGGTGTAACGTAAAGTTTTGATTTTCCGTTGCAGTTGGAGTTTGGCCTTTTTTGTGGCAGCACCAAACCACACTGAGATTCGATGACCACGGTGTAGACCAACTTCTCAACAACTCCAGCGGCAGTGCTGAATTCCCAGGAAGTAGTTTTTGAGGGTGCAGTTGATACTGATTTTCCACTTCAGATCCTGAGAAACTGTAATTCCCAGAAACTTGTAAGTATTGACAGTTGACACAGGGTGGTTGGACAGCATGTCAGTTAGCTGTGGTGAAGGAGGCCTATGAAGTCTTCTCTAGTCATGAGCATGTTCAGTACCATGTTCTGGTTTGCCACACACCAGAGCTCCAGCTACTCCACTTCTTGTTGATACACTTGTCACAGTCTTTGATGAGGCTGATGACTGTGGTGTGATTCGGAAACTTCAGGAATTGGACAGCCGGTTGCGTTGAAGTTCAGTTGTTCTTGTAGAGAGAGAAGAGTGGCAGAGCGAGGACACATCCTTGGGCCGCCCCAGTCTTGAAGATGCATGTAGGTGAGCTGGTGTCCCCCAGCCTCACTTCCTTTCCATAATGAAGCTATAAATCCACTGGCAGATGGCAGGCAAGACGCTGAGCTGGAAAAGCTTTGACGAGAGCAGCCCGATGTGTGGTGATGGTGTTGAACACACATCTGAAGTCCACGAACAGGATCTTTATTTAGGTTCCCGTGCCACTGAGGTGCTCTCGGATGAAGGGCAGTCCTACATTGATTACATCATCCACAGACCTGTTTTCTCAGTAACAGGGGGTGGAACAGGGGACGTGTGATACTATTCAGGTGGTGCAGCACAAGGCGTTCAAAGGACTTCATGATTACAGATATCGGGTGAAAGACGTGGAGTCATTTAGAACCAAGTTTCCATTTTTCTTGGGGACTGAGATGAGGGAGTGTTTGAAACAGGATGGAACCCTTCCACAGTTCCAGAGATCTGTTGAAGATATGGGTAAAGACTGAAGCGAGCTGATCCACCCAGACTTTGAGGTAGGCTGGGGATGCATGGTCTAGATCCTGACCTTTTGCTGTTTTGAGATGGTTCGTACAACATATTCATGGATGGTCAACGCAGGAGGGGGAGTGAGGGGTTTGATGGTGGTCGCTGGTGTGTCTGGATGGGTGTGTGAAAGGGTCCTTTTCAAATACGCAGAAGGTATTCAAGTCATCAGCTAGCGCTTTATTGTGGGCGTCCTCTTTAGCCTGGGAAAGTTGCTTAAGTTTGGCAGAGAACCACAGGTTGTTGTTTAACATGCAAACTATCTTTTTTGGTGCACATATCTTTACAGAAACTGATATAGGATATAACTGTGTCCATATATAAATACAGGCTGCCAGTTGAAGTTTCAAAGATACAATCGGTAAAGTCTTGAAATTCTAACTTTGCTTCTTCAGTCTTCACCGCAGTCTTTGCACATTTAAGTTTTTGCATGTATCGTGAATTAAGCAGTGATCAGATGAGTCCAGAGTTGTGCAGGGGATACGATGGTATGCGTCATTTAGCATGGTATAGTTGTGATCTAGAATTTTTCCCCTAGCAGGATAGTCAATGTGCTGCTTGTATTTAGGAAGTTCATGGTTAAGTTTAGCTGTTAAAGTGCATAAAATTAATGGCTGGTGAATGTGGGTGCTTACCCACTCCCCCAAGTTCATTTATTTGGTCAGTTAGCATAAGCAATGAGGTATTCATGTTACCTTGAGGAGGGATGTAGACACCCACTAGTATGAATGAAGCAGTGAACGCATCGAGTAGAGTGACTAACAATTCTAAAATGGTGACTCCAAGTCCGGGCTGCACTACCCTGAGCTAATTGACGTGGGGAAAATAATTTTTTCAATTATATAGAGGCATACCTCGCCGCCTATTGTTTTCCCCGATAGGGCCGTGATGCGGTCTGTCCGGTGTAGTTGGAAGCCTGGAAGAGTTACGCCATTAAGGTCACAAAGCCATATCTCCATGAAGCACAGGGCAGCAGAAGATCATACGTTTTTCCTAGTCTTTGTAAGAGGACGAAGCTTGTCCATTTTTTTGGGTAGGCAGTGTAAAATTCCGAGATGAATCGATGTGAGAGGCATTCGGATTAGTCTCTTACGGTTGTTGACCTGCACTCCAGCTCACTTCCCTCTGTGGAGTCATCTTCGCTTTCATGCGGCGTGGACCTTGGCCGCTGTTTTCAACTGACTCAGAGACAAAACTGAGCAGATTTTTGAAGGTTGCTTGAGAGAAAGTCTGGGGTAGACGCCCTAATGTTGAGCAAGTCTTTCTTGAAATAAGCAACATAACATCTAAACCAAAGACACAGACTAGGTGAAAGTACTACAGTCGAGAGCACATCAAGTCAAACACAGGCACCATCTTAAATTATGTTAACTGTGACTGGAATTAACGCTATTGGGGTGCCTCGGTGGGGCTGACAGAACGCCCTCGGTCCATTGGTGTGAGACGTGTCCCGTCTACCAAGCTGCTCGTGGGTGGACCCCTGGGCCCGATCTCACCTCACGATTTATTGGGTGGTGTCCTCAACATCCGTGGCGCAGCAAGAGAAATTACAGGACACTTCTGTCCTTCTCTGTGTCAATTGTAGCACTAAGAAACCACAGTAGAATCTTAAAAACACCACTGTGACATGGTAAAACTGTTCTGGCATAAAAGGGATACATATCTTCTATCCTGCTTGAACTAACAGCCAAATGGGAAAAAAATAAAATTAAACCGTCAGAGCAGAGCCAGAAAAACTCCCAAAACACTATATCATCATCATCATCATCATCATTATTAGATTTGTTAAGCATGTAATTATGTATTACTGTTTTGGGAATGGAAAAACTAAGTAAGCAAGTTGCTGATAAGCACAGTTATTGGGTCTCGCAACTACAATCTGGAGGCTATTTTCCTAAAATCTGCCTCAACATCTGTTAATTCTCACCGGGGAAAACAAGAATTCTAATCCACAACGCGAGAAACAGCTTCGTTAAATACTGTGGGGAAAAAAAATCTGCAGTATAAAATCTGTTGTTGTCTCATTAAATAAAGTCAATATTCTTTTAGTAATCTGGTGATTTGACTCGCTTTTCCTAAATATTGATATGCAGCTGTAAATTCATTTAATTTTAGTTCAATTCATTCCTGATCCGTTCTCATAACTCCATTTCCTAATGCATAAACTTTCAGCTGCAATATTAATTGAAGGAGTATTTTGTTCCATGTTTTTAATCAAGAAAAATACCAAAGTATTGTATAAATACCACTGCAGTGTCTAAATATTTATAAAATAAAAAGGAAAGTAAGTTTTCTTTATAAAGTGTATTTACTATACCTACAGATGCATCGTGTTGGATGTGTGCCTTTTATGGGCGTGGCCTTGTAAGTCATGTCAAGAGCCGGAGTCAAATTGTCCTGTGAGTGAGTGTCCGGGCACCAGTTGGGGCCTACACCTGCTCCCTGTGCATGTGCTCATTTTGTCATTATCTTTGAATGTCCCATTCAATAAACAGCTGATAATGCATCTTAGAACTGTGGCTCTCCTTGTAGAGATGAAAGTGGACTTTTATGAAAATTTCTGAAAATACAAATGCGAGCACTAGGGGGTCCGGGGGCATTCTCTCACCCCCTCACCCCACCCTGGGAAATTTTTGAAAAAAATGGATGGCTGTGATGCATTCTGGCGATATCTGTGAACAAAATTCAGATAAAAATTGAAAGTAAAATTTCCAAGTCCTGACCCAAAAAAAAATTGGGCAGAAGTTCCTCAAGGGCCAAGCCCAGATTTTTTTGCCCCCCCATCCTCCTATCACTGATAGTAAAAAATCACATTTGTCATGAAAATATGCTTAAACTATGCCATCTTATCTCAAGACAAATGAATTAAGTGAACTATTCAGTAAAAATACATCTAAAATTGTCGTTTTCCCCACATTATACATATTATAGCTATAGAATATACACGAAAATATATTCTAGAATTTCTACACCCTACAGCAAAAGATGTTAAGTTGATCTGTAGTAATTACTAATAACGTTTAAGTCTCGAACTTGTTACGTCGCGTTGTACTGATACACTCGACCACATTGCTCACTATCTTAGATAAAGATCTAGTAATACTAGTAGTGTAATCAGTTTTGATACACACAGTCACTCACATTTGAAACATGTACGGGTGTGGTCAGTCACGCACCACGGGACTGCCCTAAATAGGAGGCCGGCTTGCTAGAACGCCCCTTTATGTGCATGCGCTCGACGTATTGGCCACACCTGAATCAAGCGACAACGTGGATGATAGTCTAATGGTTTTTTTTCTTTGTTTTTTTTTTTTTACGCCGTCACATTGCCTCACGATGGACGCAACGAGCACCCCTGGTGTAACTGAATTTCCTTTGACACGCCTCATGATGTTGATGACTGTCGATGTAAATGCGCTCGCTTTACGTGAAGTATGAAAGCAAAACAACGAACTGAAGCGCATGTTCCTCCAATGTTGTCAACTAATATACGGATTATTTTTAAGCAATTTTTCCTAAATTTTCCAGAGCAATTTTCACGAAAATTTAAAAATCCGGAATTCCGGGAAAATCCGGAGGACTTTCATCACTGTCCTTGCCCACATGTGAGGGCATTAAAGTACCTCGCCTGCTCCTTTTTTCAACTTCACTTGAGCAGCAGCATATCTGAAGACTCCTCGTACATAAAGTACAGAAAACTATCTCCAAGTGATACTTTGGAACTTGAAAAATCTTTTGTACAGTTCTTCCAAAGAGAGAGGCACATGTACATTTCTCAGTTTTCCCAAGTAGAAAAAAATTAACTCACCTGGGACAAGATGTCACAAGAAGTGTTGATGATTATTACTTATTGGAATCAACTTCTTCAGTTTTGTACTCACCTGTCGTAACATTTGCCATGAAGCAGCGACTTGGCATAGCGGTCCAAGTTTCCTACTGGGTCATTTCCCCTCATGCCTTGCTCCTCATCAGCCAACGTCACAAAGAAGGCTGCCTTTTCGATGGCATCTAGCGATCGCTTGTTGATGCCGGTACTGAAGTACTGCTTTCTCGTCTGAGACCAAGGTATCCTGAGAAAAGATTGGAGCACATGAAATAAAGAAATGCTGGTGACTTTTAAAACAATGTGGAATATACAGTTGAAGCCAGACGTTTACATGCACTGTGCAAAAACATTTCTTTTTTTTTTTGTCAAATCTCTCCTGTTTCAGGTCAGTCACCATCACCAAAATTACTTAATTTTGTTAAATCCCACAGAGAGAATTTAATGTTTTCTTTGAGGTCAATAATTTCCATACATTTCCTTTGAACTGCATGACTTTGGTAAAACGTTTTAGGTCATTTTCCACAAGCTTCTGACAGTTGTCTGCTAGAATCCTGACAGAACTGGTGTAAGTGAGTCTGGTTTGTCAGATTTTCAGATCTGGCAACAAATTTTCAATGGAATTCAAATCAGGGCTTTTTGATGACCACTCAAAGACAGTGACCGTTATTGTCAATCCACTTTTTAAACCATTTTGGCAGCATGCTTATGATCATTGTCCATTTGGAAGACCCATTTGGACCCAAGTTTTAGCTTCCTGGGTGATCTCTTGAGACGTTGCCTTAAAGCCCAAGTGTCATCCCTATAAACATTCTAAAATAGATATTGCAATGAAAAATACATGTAACCTTATTCACTTCAATGTTTCTACGAAAAAATAAATATTAGCGGTGAGCGCGTCATCCATGCGCAAAATTGCGGAAGTGTCATTCGACATCCAAGTGGTCGCCATATTGGCTGCATCTACTGCCCGTGATGTCACACTGGACATTCGACCATTGAAAACACACTGTGGCCCCTACTATACTACACGCCCCGTCAGCCACGGAAGCTCTTTCGAAGAAAAGAACATCTCACAACTATCGTTTCGAGCCATATTTAGATTATATACACATCACAGCCAAACCAGCTCCCCGCCCGATCTACCTCCGCACAGCGGTGATAAAAACAACGCCGCCTGCCCGCAAGCGACGACGACGCCCCGGCCAAACCGCCTCCCCGTCCAATCCACTTCCCGGGCAGAGATGCGCCACCGCAACGAGCCACCCCGGCCTAAGCCGTGTCGACAAGGCCAGCGGGCGGCTCGCCCTTGCCAGCTCGTTGTATTGCTGGATTTTGCTCGAACACTCAGGAGGATGGGTTCACTCTTCATACGTTTCCAAAAGATGCGGTTCGTTGTGAAAAATGGATTGCACAGGTGCAAAGGACGAGAGCTTTGTGGGTTCTAAATGACGGGTAGATATGTATAGAGCTATTAAAAAAAATAATAGTTGGGGGAGACGATGTAATCCATCTTTCAGAATGTAACAAAAGATAAGCGTACGTAAGTCAGGGGTGGTAAATGTGTCGATGTGCATGGGTCAGCATTTTTATCACCAGCGGGCACGGCGTCAGTTGCCACCACCGAGGCCAGTATCGGTTGGCCCTGACGTGGAGGTGAATTGGGCGGGGAGGTGGTTTGGCCGCGTGCGGGAGAAAGGAGCTCTCCCCTCCACCGGCCACCGGTGTCTGGGTGCCCCTGAAGTAATTACTTCGCCCAGTATGGGTCCTCCTGAGTACACTATATACTGTCAGGGAGTCTGTTGTTAGTTAGAAGTGATCCATATATCATCCAAATATGGCTTGAAACAAATCGGGTAATATGGTCGCTTCACTCGATTGTGAGATGTTCTCTTCTTCGAAAAGAGCTTCTGTGTCCGAAGGGGCGCGAGAAAAATCTCTCTTGTTCCTCTCCCATAGCATGTGTCACTACATGTTTTCTATGGCAACTGTCCCAGTGTGACATCTAGAAATGACATTGCTTGCACATTGGCTGCCATTGGGATGTCAAGCGAGACATCCGCAACTTTGTGCATAAATGACACGATCTCTGCTTTTTTTTTTGTGTAGACATTGAAGTGAATAATATCTATTTTAAGTTGTTTAATGGGCTGTCAGTGGCCCTTTTAAATACTATGCCAATGTGGTAAAGGGTTTCTACCTGTCTCCAGCAGTAAGTGCTGCTAGTTTGTCTTCTCCAGGCTGTGGGGGTGACTGGTCATCTAGGATCTTCTGAATCTGGTACTCAATCTCTCTGGGAGAGAGCAGGCGGCCGGCCTGGTACACCCACAAGCGGAAATAACGTCCCTTGTGATACACAGCAATAAACTCACTGTCCAGCCAGTGCTGGAGAACATCTGTGGAGGGGAAGGGGATTAGTCTAGTTATATCAGGATTTGTGTATATAAACCACTTTACTTCTTATTCTGTCTGCTTAAAAAAATGCTTGCTCAGGGGGAAAGCGGACTTGCTAATATACATCTGTCCAACATGGCGAACACACTTGCAGAAATTCTGTCTGTGCATGTGTGTTACCAGTCTCAAGTCCTGGAGTGCGTGTTGTGTTGAACATCCTCTCAGTCTGGGCAGCACAAAGAGGGATGACAGTACCTGGAACACGACTCTTATTCAGAGAGACATAAGAAGATAAGAATGTTTATTATCGAATTAATTAACTTTATGTTTTCTAACAAACATTTTACATTATAATGTTCCTCAACATTAATCGTTTCCTTTATCAATTCTCTCTATTGCTTAGCAACCTGCCGGGTCATGGGTGAGCTAGAGTCTATCTCAGCTAACTTTGGGCGAGAGGCAGATTACACCCGGAACTAATCGTTAGCCCAATGCAAGGCACATCTAAACAAACAACCATTTACACTCACACCTCAGGACAATTCAGAGTCTTCATATAATCTGCCGTGCATAATTTTTGGAAACTGGTGTACCCAGAGGAAACCCATATGCAAACTCTGCAAAACAAAGCAAGGGCCTGGATTTCAACCCATGACCTCTAAACAGTGAGGCATATGGATGAACCGGTCGTAAACAGGGATGAGAATGACCAATTTGGAAAAACACTGAAAATGTCTGTTGATGGGGGTGGGTTTGAGTTTCCTCCTGGATATTTTTGCTCCTATCGGAACACAGAGTGCACAGCACTTTGCCGGGAATGTCCACTTTTTGTATGTGTTCGGTTAGACATGTTGATACCGTTTTCGGTCCTATCTTCATGGTTACACTTTTTCCAAGCCATGCCCGCCTGAAACAGTTTTTTATTCCAGCATCCTTGTCAATAGCCCTCGCTCGATCTTCATCCTTTTTTTCCCCAACACTTTCGCCATCGTAAAACTTTGAACACACCGCTGTTCAGTTCACGCTATCTAAGTCCCATGCGCCATTACTTGGCTCACTAACAAGTTACACTGCGATTTCTGACAACCGAGAACAGATGTACATGGCAATGGTGAAACTCGATTAACCACTAACACGATTGGATCGTTATACTGTATAACTCTGTTGTCCAATCGAGTGATCTGCCGCAATCATGTTTTAATGTTTATGTCGCAAAATGGAAATATTTACACTACCGAGCAAGTTAGAACGGCATATGATAGTCGTGCTTGTGCTAGCACTAAGCTGAACTTGCAGGTTGGAGCCCACCACCGAGAGGCAGGCGCACGATACCCCCCCTGAAATTTTCTCAACGGATTTGCGCTTATCTCGAGAAGTCGAGTCATTTTGGTCTGAAAATCGGCGGAAAATTCTCATCCCTGCGTTAACCATGCTGCCTCAATTGTTTTAAAGACCACAAAAGAAATGAAAAATTCTTGACCTAAAAAAACATCATGACATCAAAAGCAAATCTGTGACCCTTCCCTTACATTGAAGCACACATAAAAATGACATAATTTCCAGAAACAGAACTTCTACATACCGGTTTGAGTTCCTCCCGGTTGACCTTGCGGCGGTAGAGGAGCATGGCAGTAATTGTGTTGCCTGCCCTCGCAGCTTGGACACAAGTCGGAGTCACATACAGGAAGTCCTGTAAAAAAAACACACACACACACACACACACACACACACCACACACACACACACACACACAGTTGGGAAACGAAGACAACAAGATAAAATGTTTTATCATACCCTGTGAAGAAATGAAAAAAGCCCATTTGGGTATCCATTTTGACATGGAACATTTGCATGGAAAAGATGTAGGTGTACAGTGTAGGAGGGGGAAAAATACAAATGCGATTACAATATTTGCTTTTTGTTATAGAGATTTTATGACAGGTTTGCTGTATGTTATCCGTTCTTTCAGAAAGTGTAAGAAAAATTAACAAATGCTGAGAGTTAAGATGGAATTGACTGGATAAAGACATGCTAGTGCAAAATAAATTTAAAATCAATCAACTGACATGAAGAAAAGATGCTATCACAAATATTGTACCTTTAGAAAGAATTGCCACTCCCTGTGAACAAAAAATGAAGCAGCTTACCATGCCATAGTAGTTGCTATTGACCATTATGGGGCCTCTGCTCCGGAGGTAAATGTATTCCTCCCACCAGTCACTCACCTGAAAGGAACACAGTCAAAGTTTGATCTTATATTTGAACTCCAGATAAACTAAAACATAATTCTACTGTAAAAACAAATGTATTTCTTCATTCACTTGAATGGATGGCATAGCTTGATTATTATATTAAACTTGGTCAATAAAATACAGTCGAGAGACTGTCATCCATACATTAGCACACATTCTGTAACCCCTCCTCCCACAGTAATATGAAATATTACATTTTACATGCAATAAAAAATGGCTTCACTATTTTTGAGTGACCACAGAACTGTACAGTACTGATGGATGAAAAATTTAAGTATATCAAATCAAATTATGGTACTTTTTTTTATTTGAATGATGAGTAATACAGTAAAAAAAGGGCTAATTTTCAAATGCATTTGAAGCATTGTATTCACTTGATAAAGAAGTTGCAAGTTAATATCACATACAAATCCACAGCAGCAAGTGTGATAGTTTGGCTATTTACTTACATAGTTAGTCGCCCAGAGAGCCTTAAGTTTTAAGTAGCGTTGGAGTCGATTTCCGAGGTTGGATTCAAAGTCAGAAGCCAATTTGGTCATCCGTTTGTACTCACAATCCGACAACAGAGGGCGCGCTGACTCCAAGTACTAAGACAGAGAAACAGAATTAACTGCATGTTAACTGCTTATGCCGTTTTATTATACAAATCAATCATGGAACTATAAATGAAGATGTGTTACGCACCCTGCTCAGGGTGTCCTTTATGGCAGGAACAGGCAGATGAGGTAGCGATGTTTGATAGCTGTACAGTAGAGGCTTCCTGCTAGATAAGAGCCTCAAAAGAGTCTATAAAAAAAAGATGGTCACAATTTCAGAAATAATTTGAAATATCTGGGATAAAACATTACCACATTTAATTAGGATCACATTTTTTAGCATATATGATGCTACATTTTTAACATGGATCAAAACATATGCAAGCAGTGACATTCAAACTAAAAACTTGACTAGTACACCAATTCATGAGTTACGAGAGTCAATTTTGCTTTGTGTCGTGAACCAGATTGAGGTGACTAACAGGTGTGCTGCCAATAGATGGTGCCAGAGAACACCACAAAAATCCACCCTGCATCCCAGTCTCAGTGAAAACTTTGAGATATCATAAATTGAGTTCTCAGTCAGTTACTGAACTCGTAAGGTTCATTTTGACAAAAGTGTAGGTGTTTATGAACCTTTTCCGGGGGCATGAATGACTCAGGAATTATCCCTAACATTGGGGAAAAACTGCATGAACATCCAAGTCCTGCACAGTTGCCATAATAGTAGAAGTAGAAGTATTGCTTACCACCCAGATTTTAGTGGTGTTGGAAACTCGACCATGCTGCTCAAACATCCACTGGTGGTAGGAGAGAAGCAGCTTGAGGCAGAACCTGAGAGCGAGGATGAGGGACAACCAGAGCAGGGTGCTGAAGACCAGCGCGGAAAGCATTGTCTGGCCCTGAGCGCTGAGAGAAACATGGAGGCTGGATAGAAAAGCATGAGAGAACATTTAAAACAGAAGGCATGTCATATTTATTTTATAATCTTGAGTCATTAATCAGACCGGAAGCTTTTAAATTAGGACATTCACAGCTTTTACATTGGATCTCTTTTAGCCCGTCGCACACCGAGTGATGTCCCCATACCTGATTTATCTCCCCTTCAATGTGTAGGTAGAAAAGGTGAATACAGACATTTTCCCCAGTGTGTATAATCATTATTAACAATCGTGATTCCAATATTGATCAAACCAATCATTTCTGTCAAAATCGTGAGCCCTGTATGCAGGGTTCTGCAAATATTTTCATGAGTCGCTGAGTAATTGGCAATTTAGTGATAATTCGAAATTTGAATTGCAGTTGTGCGATGTGACAATGTTGCAGATTACAGAAAATCAAAATGCACATACGTTTTCACACACGCTAAAAACAGATCTCTGCATAGTAAGCAAACCAGAACTAGCTGGCCACTGCATCACTGACAAGCCATACAAATGCAGTATATAAAGAATAAATATACTGCTTTTTACCATATTTATAATTCGCACCAAATAGTCAAGTTAAAAGAGAGTTAGGTAAGCTTTTCATTTGATGCCCACTTTTCTCTTAATTTTTGGTCACATTCTCCCTCTTGCAACATCCTTCTTTCTTAAATGGTCTTTTTATACTTTTTTTGGGGGGTTGGGATTACAATGTGCTAAATGTGCAGCTTCAAAAGCAGACATACACTCGCCATTCAGGACATCTGCTGAGTGTGTGGTGTTGAATCGCCAACTGTCATTTTTTCGGGGTTAATCAATCCAAGCCGGGTTTGCCCGGGTTGGGCGGTGTGCGGCAGGCCTTAGATTGTATAGTTAAGGTCTACATAAAGTGGCTGAGGAGTGTCCAGTAAATGCTACAAATACTGTTTTATGTAAATGTAATTTATTAAAATAATTTGCTTATAAAAAAATATCAATTATAACATGTAACTGTTGGTAAAACAGTGGGTTAATGTGTACTGTTGCTTCCAAATGCACCATTATCCTGTATTTATGTCCTGTATATCATCATCTTTTTAAGTATCTTCATATCACGTATTGTATGACCACAGCAGAATTTATGACATTTTTTTTTTAGAACCAGACGGGTTCAGAATGCACGGTATATAGTGAAATAAAGTGTACTACTTGGACCAGATGTGACAATTCAAACAACTATGTAGGGATTATAAGAAACAAGGTTGTAGATTTAAACAAAGCCAATATATTCTCTCTCTGCTTGTGATGGTGACGATAGTGATATTACGATGCTGAAGTACAAAAGCACAAATTGAAAAGGACGTGCGTGTATATTTTTTGTGTGCATGTTTAGAGCTGGTGTGTGTATGTCTGTGTGTGTGTCTGTCTCCGTGAATGTGACTGACCATAATGCAAACAGTGAGTCAGTAACACTGAGTGACAGTCAGTCAAGAGGCAATTTGTGATGTAGGTCAGAGTTCATGTGTTGGCAACACACCCACATAGCTCACTTCTGACTCATCAGTCAGATGCGCTTCAGTGCTTGTGGATTAGCGACTTACATTTTTTTATTCCTGGATTCAAGAAATAATAACATGGTGTGTCATATGTAATGTGTTATGCTAACACGATTGACCGGAAGATGATCACAAAGTTATACATTGGCAATGTGACTTGATTTAATTATTACTTTTTCTTTTCATATTTATAAGGCCACTATCAGAGTATTTGGAAAAACAAGTTGCCTGGTGTAAAAACAGATCTGAGAATGAAATAGTCAAAAAGTCAAAACAAACATTCTCATACCGTCTTCATCTGTGTGGTTCTACCTGAGGGGGAGGCGTTGCTGTATCTTGGCAATGAGCCCCATGCTAGGATCAGAGCGCATGTACATGGTGGCCAGGATAGCAATGACGACAAACAACCAGGATGAAGGGCTGGCAGGGTACATTCCCTTGATCACCCGATTCTACAGCAAAAAATAAAAATGGATAAAATTATTCCTTTGGGAAATGCATCTGTAAAAGCAAATTCCTGAATAGATAAAAAATACTCGAAACATGAGGAAAACATGACCAATCAAGTGCGCCCTTTACAAAGGAATGTTTCATTTTATTTTCATTTCATTTTGAATTTTTCAAATATTGGGAAGACTTTACTAAATTAAAAACAGCAAATGTATCAGCAAGGATGCATCTTCCATCACACACCTGCACAAGCAAATGTAAACATTTGCCACCTGTCTTTACATGCATGGTGGAGAGCACGCATTGGGTTATTATAACATTAAGCCAGCTAAATTTATCGTGGCCTGAAAGGCTCGCCTCCATTTTACTTCTTTGCACACAAATGACTGTCCCATATATCCACTTATGTATAAAAAAATAATAATAAAATTAAACTATGCTCGTAATATCTATCAAATAACCTCACAGAGGGAGGAGCCACATGATATTGCGTACAATGTAAAATTTTAAAGAAAATTAATTTTTTTCAAAATTAACATACAAAAACATCACTTCATTAAACATACTTGTGCTTACATTCAGATGACATTTCTATAAAAGTGTGAAGGGAAATGATTAATATACAGTATTAGTCATGTCCTGATCAAATTTTTTTGCACCCGAGTTTGAGACACCTGATTTTGGGTGTCAGCTGATTCAGAGTACCAAGACTTTGGCAATGTAGTAAGTAAAAAAAGTGCATTCAAAAGATCTGAATTTTCTTAAAAGATTTTCATTTGAATAAATATAACCGAACATGATTCCTTTTTATATGGCCATAAGTTTAAGGCAGCGGTGGGTCAAATCAAGCGAAGACAAGAGAAGATAGAATAAGATATCCTTTATCCGTTCCGCAAATGGGGAAATGAGCAAATCCCAAATTTTTAAAAAAAAAGCCATGTTGAGGAACTTCTTTGTTTTGGTAGCAGACTTGCCAACATAGTTCCTCTTTTGTCAACTAATTAACCCTGTAACACAAGGTTTACCGGTAGGTCTCCTTTTTTTTTAATCATATTTGAACAAAGAGGTGCTACATGCACAACCATGCTTAAATTTTGTATGAAACCCCCCACTCAACATTACCTCTTGGGGTTGTGCCCAGCTAGGCCCCGTGGGTTCAGGTACACATGAAGTTGGTGAAAGTTGTAGACTAAATGAGTATAACTTAGAAGCTGCTTGGTCAAAAGATGGCTAACTACAGTGAATGTTTGTGAGATAAACATGAATCAGGCAGACAAATCACAAGCCTTCAGTTACCTACCCTTATGCGGCTGACACGCTTTTTCCACGATCGTACACCCGACAGGTAGATCTGGTTCAGGGCCTGATAAGAGAGTTGCAAATCAATGCCCTCTGGTGTTATGGTGAACTGGAATGCTACAGCCTGGTGAGCCTCTGCCATGGCTGTGGACAAACAGAACAAAATGGAATTAATTTGACACGAATACACAATTTTGTATTTGTGACCTACATTTTTGGGTTCAAATACACCTTTGCTCACTGCGTGCTTACTTTCTATTATATTTTTTTGCACAGCCTTTTTAAGCACCAAGCCGTAAATATTATAATGAAATCTTCTGGCGGCATGGTGGAGCAGCTGGTAACGGGTTGGCCTCACAGTTCTGAGGACCCGGGTTCGATCCTGGCCACGCCTGTGTGGAGTTTGCATGTTCTACCCCTGCTTGTGTGGGTTTTCTCCCATTTCCTCCCACATCCCAAAAACATGCAACTTTAATTGGACACCCTAAATTGCAACTAGGCGTGATTGTGAGTGTGGCTGTTTTTCTCGATGTGCCCTGCGATTGGCTGACAACCAGTTCAGGGTGTGCTCCGCCCCCTGCCCGTCGATAGCTGGGATAGGCTCCAGCACTCCCCGCGACCCCTGTGAGGATAAGCGGCAAAGAAAATGGATGGATGGATGAAATCTCCTGCCCCTTCATGCAAAATGTTAGATTTACGAAACACCAAATAATCATCTAAATTTTTAATGATCAAAAAAATGAATATCATCCCATCCTTACTGTAAAATAATAAATCCTCACTCCTAGAAGGTTGACCTGTTATATCAGTTGCAACTGAACAAAATTGCTGCAGAGCTCAGGATACAGCTGGTGTTTTAATATGAAGCATTTACCAGAGCACAATGTCTGGGTCACCAATTATTATGATGCAGTTATTAGTGTCTGTCACCATGAATTATGGATGACATTAGTACGTTAGTGCAAATAACTCTACAACAGGGGTGGCCAGACTTTTTTTACCCCGAGATCTACTTTTTTAAGCAGCCAGCCTCTCGCGAGCTACCAACGATTGGGGGGGGGGGGGGGGGTGATGATGATGCTCCCAATATTATGTTATTAATGTTATGTGATATATTATACTATATGTAAATATATATATTTAAAATATAGAATTGGCTTTTTGTGCACTGTATTGTCTGTGCTTTCATCCAGGCTCAGGCTATGCCATGGTAGAATTTTAAAATTACACACTATCTCATCCAACACTTTTTGCTTTGGCATCAGACCAAAACTTTCCCAATTGGACAAAAGAAAATCTCATCCAATTTAACCACTTTTTCTTAGATTATTCACAAACTCCGACAGTCATTGCATCTTAAAAGAACAGCATTTCATCTTTAACTTTGTTCATTAATATCGAAAGTAAACATAAGCAGCATGACTAGCTCGTCTTTGCTCTATGTTGTCCCGACTGTGGATGCTGTCATTATAAAAAGACATTGATAGGCTGCATAAGAAGCGGTCATTGTCAAAGAAAGTTCCGTGTGCTGCCTAAAAGAAACCAGTGGCTTCTTCTTTTAATTTTTTACAGCATGTGTGTGAATTGTGCCATTGGATGTAACAACCAGTCATCCCTCACTCATTGAATCACATTACAAAATACTACAAACTGAATAGCTGTATTTTATACTTTCAATTTGCATTGGATTTTGTGTTTTTGCACGCAACGCAGAATATCTGGAATATCAGCGGTGCAGAATTGCGCACGCGCACAGTTTCAAGGGAATATTGGCTGACGTTTTTTTTGGGGGGGGGGCACCCCGTCCCGCGCTAAAAACCCCTGCTCGAGAACCTTGCTGTTGGCTAAACATCAAATAAGTCTTTCAATAACCTAAAAGGTTTGCGAAACAATGTGGGATGGTACAAATATTCTTGATAGTGATGGTATTTCATACACAGCCTTAATCTACTGCAGTTTTAGTAATTTTTAGCAGTGGTAAAAACATGAAAACTATTATTCTACTTTATCAAGATGCCTATATTACACGCGACCACATCCTGTAGCAGGAACCTGAAGTCTGATCGTGAGTCATGTCGAAGGAAGAAAGTACTCCAAAAGTTGTAGAGGGGGTGTATCATGGTGAGTAGTGCCTTGAAACAAATCAACAGTCGTTGACTGGTGTTGTTTCGCACTCAAGGCAAGTGACATTAAACAGAGGTAATAACACATTTATTCTGTTAGCCCTTAATATTAATTTAAAAATTATTGGATTTTTTAAAAACCCAGTTATCATTCATTTTAAATGTGATTGTGATTTATATGTGCCCTCTGACTGTCTGGCAACCAGTTCAGGGTGTACCAAGTCCTAAGTCTGTGACAATGTGTGTGTGTCTGCGCGCGGGTCTTTTCATGTGTTTGTAGCCAGAGATTTATTGCTGCATATTTGTAATATTATGTGTCATTTGCTCACACACAACTATGTGGCGAATGTGTGCTGGCATGTCTAGAAGAAAGAAAAAGAGAATGAAGACCATTTGGGGCTTGTTAATAATGTGTTAGAACTAAAAACAATCTCAAGAGAGTTTTTTGCTCCTCAATAATCTTGCAATACACAACGTAGTGCTTGAACTGGTTTTCAGGTCAACTTAAAAATATTTTTAAAAGAATGTTGTAGGCACAGCCTCTTGGCTTTTGTTAAATGAACCAGAAGAGATTTTATAATAACAAACGAGCCTAACACAACCAATCTGAAACAAGGGCTAAAAAAAACATTTGTATCGTTACATTTAAAAAAATATATATAGCTATAGGGAGGTGTTTAAATTTATATTCTCTCTACGTGCTTAAAAATTATTATGCTGATATCAGTCGGGTAGCATGTACCTGTAAAGATTAGACTTCAATTTAGCAGACATGTCTTCGGTTTAGTATGCTAGCATCGTTTCACCTCACCAAACAAACCAAACACAGGGCATATAGAGGACTATATACAAAAGTATCCAGGTCTGAAGATACTTTCATTTCGCAGGTTTTTGCAGGCATGAAAATTAATTTTGGCTGCTGCTGTTTACAATCTTTTTATGTGCAAAAAGTGCTTAAGATTGCCTTTTTTCCCCTTAGCTAATTTGAATGCCTATATCTTCATGAATTAGCTTAAGCAATATCACACATCTTAATTAGATTACACTTCTTGAACCAAAGTAAAAAAAAAAAAAAAACTAAAATACAGTAGATGAATAGCACCCCGTGAAACTGGTTTATTGTGACACGAGAAGCTACCAAACTAGTATTGTGGGGGAAAGTGTGACCATCTTGGAAACCTGCTAATCAGGTCAGCAGATGTAAAACGGTCAGACCTTGACGTGATTTGATCCGGTGGCCAGAACGTATAGTTCAACACCCGCACGGTGAACACGGTGCAATTTTAAACAGAAACTACCATTTAATTTAAAAAAATAAGTAATTTTTTCAATATTGATTTGGTCAGAAGTAGCCATAGGCATTTGGGAGACTCAACAACTGATATGCTATTCAGTGTTCTTAATCAAACAAGAGGAATTTAATTAGCTATACACTAAGCGGGTTTTCAAATAACCTCTTTTTTAGACAGTCAACTAGTTGAGACTGCACCTTTACACAAGCACCTTGGATGGTTAACAGTAAATAGTACAGTAAATTCTTCCTTAGTTCCTTTGAGGCTTGAATCCATATGGTGGATCCACACAAACAACACAAATATTACTGACAAATGAGCCAGACAGCTGCCATTTCCACTGTTATGAAATACTGAAAGTGCACATTTTAAACAAAAATTACGATTGCTAGACTGAATTCTGTTAATAGCACCATCTATTTAAAGAAAAGGAAATATAATGGCTGTTGAAAAGGCAGCAAAGCTGTGAGGATGTAGTGGAATTGACATCCAATACTACAGAGTCGTCACGATACTGCGGCTCTGTACTTATACTTGTAAAAACGCTCCGATATTATGCCACCCGATACCAGCCAGTCATAAACTATATAAAGTACTATTCTGTCCTCCCTCAGTCTGCAGTTTGGCAGATACCAAACAGCTCTCCAAAAATGGTTAACTGGTTTCTTCGAAAGGTTGAATCTCATAATGTTTGTATTGCTGATCCAAGTATCTAGCATGAAGCTACTAATTTCCGCAGATGGACTACAAAATGCACTCCTTTGACCCCGTGCATGTTTGTTTTTATTTTGCAAATGTTGTAGCCAACACTGAGCCAAAACTCTTAACTCCCCCAAGTAGTTCTTATTGAAATGTGAAGTTGGTACTTTATTAAAACGTGGTCTAATATTAACTACACAAGTAATTGTTTCGTAGCAGATCAGTAAATTAAGGAAGACCACTTTATACTCTCGCGGTTGACAATGCCCGCATTGCATCACATAACTTTCAGAATCAGCTTTATTGGCCAATAACGCAGATTCTGATGTAACTTTCATATTGCCTGATGCAGCACCTCTGCATAGCTTGCCGCATACACGTCCAAAAAAAAAAAAAAAGTTGCTGCAGGTTCTTTGTTACGGAGAGGAAAGAAAAAACGGCAACTGGAAATGAACAAAATGTGTTGAGTAAACGCTACTCAGTCGCATCCGAGCTAATACCAGGCGTAGCGACACCTCTGACTTGGAGAAGAACTGCAGCACATTTTCTAAACTTCACAAGTGGGTTGCACTGGAGTATAGAACCAAACTACGTGTGGGAGAGCTGCCGTTATGTCAGCGCAATCGGGAGCATAAAAAAGCCTTTACTCATCTTGAGTCGTCTCTTCTACGTTTTGCTTCTGCACTCCCAAGCAACTTTCCCTCTCAAAGACTCTGCACTGCACAAAGACTTCTGCACTCTCAACTCTTTAAAACTTCATCTGTGATCTGTTGCTTGTGTGTGATTGGAAAGGATTATGGGTACCATCGTAAAGGTTGGGCAAGAGTATTGTATGCTGAAGGTGGGTCAAAGGTTGCATCCAGGCACTTTTACAAAACATTTCTAAAATTCAATAATTCTTTGCGAGTAATTCCGAGTCCACTCACTTGAATTGGAAAGTTACTAAGCAAAACTAGAAACTGAAAAGGCCCAACGTGTTTGCCTTTAGCTATTTACTAACACTCCCTGTTGAATTTTAAAATATGATCAGAATTATACATTTTAGACTTAAACAAACATTGATTTGTCTTGAAAATCTACTACTGTAGGATATGTGTTAACATAGTTTGAAATGCCTTAAAAAACACACGATATAAAAACCTTTTAAATAACGATTAATGAACATTCAAAGACAAATGGCCAGTAACATAAAAAGAAGGATGACAACAAGGGCATGATGTTTCTTTTGTATAAATGTTACAAAACGTGTGTACACTAAGGCTCGGCTAGATTGGAATTTTTGATTTACCATGATTTGTTAAATCAAGGGAAAATGGTGGTAATAGAGAAAACCTTGATACCGTGGACGCCATAAACATACATACAGTATACAGAACTTCTTAATGCGAACAGTGTTCAAGGGAGAACTTGATGTAGTCTAGGAAACTGTTTTCAACCATAATTTCAACAGATCCCACAGAAACACACAAATGGTGGTCTTTGAAAGGTCATAAAGGAATCTCAAAAGAGTGAAGGAGTCTGTGTGACCAGAACTTTTTATGTATGAGGTCAGAAACCACCTTGACACAGGTGCAAGATCTGCATTGTCAACGATAACAACCTGCAAAAATACACTTCCCATTTTGACTGAAACATTGACCAAGGATGAATCATTTATGAAATTCGGACGGGCTACTGTAGGCTATTATACAAAAGGCTTGCTCTACATTTTGAAAAGTTATGTAATTCCTAACTTGACTTGGTAAGGGCAATTAAGATATTGAATTCAAATTGATGCTGCGCATCTTACGTGTGCATGCAAGCGATCAACAATTGTTACTCAAATATTTTTAAGAATTTCAAGCATCTAACAGTCAGCCCTAAAATGTATAAACGGAGCAGTTAACAGTGACGTCAGTGAGTCAAACAGGGAGCTGTCTTCTTCCGCGTCCCACTAATTGAAGGTTGCTTGGTAACGAATCCATTTCACGCTTAAGGCGTCCCTGTGCGTCGTTAAATGTTGCAACAATCCCAACCCTCGGCGAAACTTGTTTCGTGTGGCTTTTCTCTCGTTAACCGGTTCCGTGGCACTAATGACATGCACCATGTTGCTCCTCTCCATCCCAACACCATCCGCGTCCAGCGGTGGGAAATAGAAACCGAGCGGGCAACTACACAACATAAATGAATAGGAGAAGAAGAAAAAATTCAATCCAGAGCATATAACACCAATGCATGGCGTTTCACTTCTTTTTTTGGGGAGGGGAGAGCAGTAATGTAGCAGAAGACAAGAGCTCCATTCAGTTCCGCACCAACTCCACCCGCGCTAAACACAACGAGTAACGGGGAAAGACATACTTGATATAAAACCTCGCTACAAAAGTAACACGATGAAATTTAGTGTGAGTTGAAATTTACCTGGAAATTGTTGGAATCCGCTTGCTTTACAAATGTGACTCGACAGAGAAGCTTGTGTGTGCCCCTCCCTCCACGCCGATTATGGAAGCAAGTGAGTGAGCGCTCCGCTCTCAGCGAAAACTAGCCCAGCTAGCTAGCTTGATACCAACTCGGTTTTCACCGCCACCGGCCAAAGATCGTCTGCAGAGGCAGAGGAACTACTCTTGGCTCGATTCTGTCGCCAGATTTGGCGGTGATGGCCAGTACTGCATGAATATTACATGCAGTACACGGAGCGTTTTCTATTGATCCGGATGAAAATGATTCTATAGCTAGGACGAATTCCATTTGAGAGCTGGGATAGGCCCCAACACTCCCCGCGACCCTCGTGAGGATAAGCGACAAAGAAAATGGATGGATGGACAATAATTTGAGCGTCCAAAAATGGAAAAAGAATGACTTCAAGATGACTAAAATAAGGAAAAAGGAATAGGCAGATTAAATATATTTCACATTATCATAAATCTATTAAATTGACACTTTAAAGTTGTACCTTTAAAATGTTTTATCATTTTCGAGTAAAGAAAAACAATCATATTTTCTGCTCTTTGCAAAACGATCCAGATGCTCATCGAGAAGTCAGAGCAGCCATTTCTTGCATGAGGCGAAGTGAAGTAGCTCAAGCATAACTCAAGTGTGTTCCAACTTTCATCGATCCATCCATCCATTTACTATACTGTACTTTGTGGAGGAACTGACTCAACAAGAGGCGGTGTACACTCTGCTTACCATCCAAAGGGCACATGCAAACATGTTGTGGACTATATTTTTTGGCACAACAAATTACATTGCATGAATCTACAATTAACAGTTACTGTATTTGAAATGAGAATTTCACGTTTTCCTCAAGGAAAAGTAATTAGGAATGGGAAATGTACAGTAAGAACAGTTTGATCATGCACAGAGACAATTATTCTGTTTAAACATATGCAAAATAATCACTAAATTGAAACCCCAAGAGTCCTACATCTGAAAATTATACCCCCCAATTTTTTTTAGCTATAGTTTGAACCTCAGCATACTGCACAATACTAGCATTGAGTCATACCCAATGTTTCCCCGGTTACCTTGAAAAAGTAAGTGAATTACTTTAGTGATGACTAGAGATTAAAAGGGACTTAATTACTTTACTAACTACTTGATTTCAAAAGTAAATAGATTACATCACAAACTTTTAGTAACTTTTTAATTACCTTTTTTTAAAATGTGAGTGCGATGGTTCGATGTCAGGCCTGGTGACACAGACAGGACTGGATTTATATTTTTTTAAAACTGTGATTGTGGCCAACAGTACTCATTTTGTTTGCGTTGGAGTTGTTGGTATTTTTTTCCTGATTCTGTCCCCCAACAACACATGCATGCACATGCGCGCACAGACACACACTTGCTCCCACCATCATCATTTTGATGTGGAAAGAGAGAAAACTACTTTTGTTCCTGTTGACAAGCGGTTTAACTAGCAATGCTGTGATTGATGGGGGGAGAGTGAGTTACCTGTGTGAACGTCAGCAGTGCAGCACGTTAGACCAGTTGACAAGCAGTTCAGACTCCAGGCAATGTTGAAATATCCTACTTGTAAGGCTTTTGGTGGACCAGTCCTTACTTCCATGATTTTTTTTTACCTGTCCCGTTCAGCTGCATGGCCTTGCAGCATGGTGGACCTGTAGTCATGATCTGTGCCCTGCAATGCCGCCACAGAACTGAGAAGCCACTTTCTGCATCGTTTCAATCATCACCTCCCTGCCCGCATACCTGCTTCCAAGTCCAGTGATCCAGTGATCCAGCGATCCAGCGTCAGTGTATTTGTACACTGGCCGACTCTTGTTTTCCTCCTCTTGGTTATAAAAAGATTACTTGGTGACCCACGTACTTATGTATCCTCTTGTGAACTCCTCCTCCAGTGCCTGCTGATGCGCTGCCTGCTCCAACCAAGAAAAGGACAGCAGGGGACAAGATGTGGGAACTGAGCAAGGCAGTGCTACTGATGAGTGATGTGATAGGGTTCGTGTTAGTGTCTAAACATCTGTAAGAACCCGTGAGTTAATATGTTAGTATAACTTGTGTTGTTATTAGTGGTCCCCGCACATGAAATTTACGGCTATCGAACTTATTAATGAATGAACATTATACCAGATGCATGTTAGTCAATTGGTGTCCAGAGTTGTTGAGCTGGCACATCGAGTAATTGTCGGCCAGTCTGGCTGCTCCACCCAACAGTGGAGGTGGCGGAGAGAGAGCCAGCGAGACGTCCACCAGGGCACACAACCAGGGGGTCACCACCCACTCCCTGATTGCCATCCCAATCGAAGCACACCGACCAGTCACAAAAGAAAGGACATAGGCCACTGCCCCGCCATGTCTAATATGCACCCACCCCACCCTCCATCCAACATGGCCCAATGCCTCCACCATCCCCCACAACCCTTGTAAAGCATGGGGGCAACAGTAAGTGGTGGTGTGTCGTGCAGAAAAATTGGGGAGACAGGTGGGGGTTAGATGTGTTTATGTTGAGACGTTCACAGTGCAATAATGACCCATAACCGTCACCCCCACCTAGGCCAACTTGCTCCCCAAAGAATGTGGACATATATGCGATGCGTTAAAAATCCACATGGGAAAGGCACAGCAGACCAAAGAGGACGCTGGAGTGTCAGGACACATGATCAAGTGACTTCCCCAACCCACACTGCCCTCACCCCAGCAACGGGTGTATGCTGCATCAAAACTGGAAGACCGCCAAGGCAGAGAAGGGGCAGTGAGTGGCGACCACACGGGAAACCAACACAGATGTGCCACCAGCACCCAGTCTGACATCTGCCTCATGGGTCCTCGTGCCAGTCCTGTGGAGTACACTATAAAATGACAGCGTCTGACCAGTGTGTGAAGTATGTGCAGTGTGTGAAGTAATCGCGAGGCTCCTGGGGGCAAGGTCTGGCCTGATCGTCTTTAAGAGCACAGAGACAAGGGGGGGCAGCCCCTCCCCACCCTGCACTTGTATGAGAGTAAAGTTGAAAGTTTTTTCGATTATCTATGCATTACTTTTATGTCACTTCTTATTATGGTTGTTTGTGATCTGGAGCCTAGCCCAGCTGAGTTTGGACCGAAGGCAGACTTAACCCTCGACTGGCTGCCCGTCATATTCACATCAATGGATGATTTAGAATCTTAAACTAGCGAAACATGAATACTTTTGGAATGTGAGAGAAAACCCACACAAGCAGAAGGATAACATGCAAATTCCACACAGGAAGACCTGTGCTCAGAATCAAACCCAGTACCTCTCGACTGTAAAGGAGACATGGTGCGATCCTGATCACAGTGTTTTCCTCTGAATTATTATTGTTTATTTCTAAATGGATCGTGCTCAACGTTAGAGGTCAACCTGCATTGTCTATGTAATTTCATATAGTAAAATATCCTAGCCATGACCCAGTCCAACAACAAAACAAAGTATCTTTTGTCTTTTCCATCCATCCATCCATTTTCTGAGACGCTTATCCTAACGAGAGCATGTGCTGGAGCTAATCACAGCTGTCATTGGTCCATACACTCTGAACTGGGTGCCAGCCAATTGTTTTTAGGTAACTATCCAATCACAGAAGTTAAATGTGAACATGAGCATCACTTACTCTATTGTTTATTGGTCAACATTTCTCATAGGATTCTACACTTAGTATTTTTGAGCACATCAGTCAATATTATTCATTAAGAATCTGTTTTATCTTTAGCAGTTTGAGTAGAGGGTCCGCAACAGTGTTGCGTCTTGTGCACACGTGGGTAGTTGACAAATGATTGTAATGTTACCAGTACAAGTGATAGTGGAAGAATGACACAAGGATAATGAGGGAGAACATTTTATGGCGACTACAGTGTCGATCAAAGACAAAGAACGCTACATGGAAACAGATGGCATACAATGGAGACAGACAAAGGCGTATAGTGTGCATCTGCATCAAAGTTATCAGTGTAAAATGTGTACAAAGGGAAGGATCGATTAAATGACAAAGGGTGAGGTGAGATGACTGATGGGTTGAGGATGGATTGTTGTTTTCAATAGTTGTCATGCATTCTGACTTGATATCATCTCTCTCATTTCTGTTCATGTGTATATGTATTAACATTTCTGACACTACAACCTTTAAACTGGGTGGGCCACAATTTTCAAAGCTTACCTTTTTAGCTTAGTATGGGAGAAGAAGTAAAAGCTTTTTAAAAAGAGAAAGTGATTGTGTTGAATTAGGTCTGGAATACCTTAAAAAATATATGGAAAACAATGACAGTTTTCATTGACTATGTCATGTTTCTCCATTCAGTGCATGAAAAGTAAAAAAATAAAAGCAAGCTCATTAGTAATGTGTATGCATGTCAGTGTTATTTTCAATCAATAAGCAGAAAGAAACAAATATAATTCAGCAGTCACAACGTGGCATTGTGAGCCGCACGGGATTTCAAACCTTTGAGCTCAACGCAAATATCAACATGTGGCGATTGCATGTATTCATCTCATACACCAAAATGTTTATTTAAACCAATAAAATTAAAACACCTCAATCGATATTTTTGGGAGGACTGAAGGACCGCTGCAATACTTTGCTATAGTGTAGCTACAAATTATGTTTAATTTTTTCTCAAGTGGCGTGGCTGTGATTCAAACAGTGTTACATGCACATATGCACTAATTTTCTTTACATTCCAGAAACATACAGTCGCTCGTGCTCTCTTTTGCCAAGAATGTCAAAGACAACAATAGATTAAAAAGAAAAAAAAAAAAGAACAAAAATCTTTAGGTTACCTCTTGTCGTATATCGGTGGGATTTTTATCTTTGGAGGCGTAAGTTGTAGCAAATGATAGTAAACAATAACAAATGGACAGAATGTGGGTTCAAAATAACGCAACATTATAAAGCTGGAAAGTGTTTTTGCAGCATTAATTTTCACAATTTTAAGAGCTACAATGGTCAGTAAAAGAGCATCATAAGGTCAACTAATACATACTGTAAATACATAATTGGAAAAAATAAATACAATAAATATTTAAAATGATAAACATTCCTGTTGATACTGCCTATTTTGCTGGTGGAATGAAAACACTGAAAGACCAGAGTACAGTACAAAAAAGGAAAACAATCATTCTTTACATGTGCCTTGAATTTACTATTGCATTTCCTCTTCTAAGCAACCCATGTGCAGCATTTTTATGACAGATACTTCACAATCAATGTGTTTTACATTTGTTTTTTTTTATGATTTTTTTGCCCTTTGCAAGCAATACATTATTTGTCATTGTCATTTCATGTTTAGAATCATATTATTTAAAAAAAAAAAAGGTTTTTGATGGTTTCTGAATTTCTCATTACTCAGCATTTTTATTCAGGATGCTGAATGTGGATACTACTTCATTTACAGTATTTTCTTTCTTTATAGAAAGTATTTCTGGTTTACCATCATTAACCCTCTCCGTCACAACTGTAAAGCAATGACTGTCAACATTTGTTTGAAGTCTTGGCAGTTTAATTCAATCAAACCATTTAGTATTATTTAGTTTTTGTAAAATATTTCAGTAAATAACATAACTATGAGGAACAGAAAAATACAATAACATACCATCTGGTAGAACAATAAAATAAAAACAGACACGTTTAAATAAAGCTACACTCACTGGCTGTTGTAGCTCGCCATTAAAATGTAATTATAGTTGCAAAATATCTATTTTCAAATGGTGGCTGAATAAGCCAATTTGAAAATTATTTTTTTTAAACTTCTTTATGTTGACAACCAGCAGTCACAGCGGATGTACTGTGAGCATCATGGAAGTCTTTCGTTCGGTTGTCTTTTTTCTTTGTTTCTTGAAAATAAAGCTGCTATTAAAAGCCACGATAAGTTATTATGTGTTTGTCAGACTCTCGGGAACTTGAACTTGTTTCCACGAGAGACCAACGTCATCGCGTCTGAAGGTAAGAATTGATTTGGCTGTGCAACAGGGGCTGTGGATTTAGGTCACTGCTGGAATCACAATACACATAAAGGGCAAACTACAGTGAAAATGAAGCACAAGTATGTTGATGTCCATCATATGATGACACCTACAACCAGGTAATCTCGTATTTAAACAACAAGACAATAAAACGAGATAAAATAACTTTCATTGTCATCTCTAAATTGATTGATGATGCTTTCTGCTACTTTTGTTGTCCTTCAATTACCTGTTGTGATCCGTTATGATTTGTCTCTTTCTCTGTAGCATCTAACAGGCTTTTTGTTTGAGGGACTCTTTATGTGGGTGTGCGTCGTGAGTGGAAAATGGGGATAAATCTAAATGGCGATCCACTATTTCTCCTCCGTTAAAGGCAATACGGTATCGTAGCGTTTCTCATTATAATTCAGAAATAATTGTGAGACTTAATGCATCTCATACACTCGAGGACAAGATGCATAAGTGGGGCTTATTTTTGATAAACGGGTTACATCCAGTATTTGAAGGGTAACATTACAAACCCGTTCCATCACATCCAACCTCTGTGATGTCTTTGTGTTTTCACCAGTGATTTCACTTTGTTTTTGCTAAAATACAGCATCGCTTTACTTATCAATAAAGACCAGACCCATCATGTTCTCCATTTCTCAAGAAAACTTTTTTTTTGCTCATTTTAAATGGACATTCCATAACATCTTTTGACTCATCATGTTAGTTCGGTGCAAAGTAATGTTGAGGAGCGTTCATGAAAACAGGAGATGATAATGAAGACGTCTTGAGATGCTCCGTCACTGGATGTTAATCAAATGATTGCAGCCGTGTGAATTATGTGAAGCATCCAATACATTAGTGAGCAGGTCATGTGCTTTCTTTGCTTGCGAGTGAAAGTGTTTCTCTTGTGAAATTTTCTGCTAAGGTGGGATTTTTTTGGAGGGGCAGGGTGGGGAATCTTGCTTCCGACTTGTCCTTGAGGACTGAGAAAAGATCAGGTCATCCACTGAGCATGAAGTAAAAACCTTTTCCCTTTTCCAATCTGTCGCTACTGGACGGACGGCCAAATAGCAAGGCAGATAGGAGGAAAACAGGATTGAAAGGATGTGAGTAGAATAAAGGACAGAGGAGATATCCTGCCTGGTCGTCAAAGCATTCTTTTCATGGGTGTGACTGTGTCCCATTGGATGTCGAGAGAAGTCTGGTCTTGTCTTTCCCTGACCCTTGCCTCTGTAAGATGCTGCCGCTATTGTTGCCGCTCCCACTCGCCGCGTCCACTGCACGTTCCTTCTCGCACCGATCCGACCCACTCTCAGAATTCTGATGTGGAGGTGTGCTGAGCTGGCGAGAGGGTTTGCCGTTCTTCTCATCTGAAGGTCACAAGGTAAAATTTAAGAGAAAAGAAATTAGATGAGCTCAAATTTACCTCCACGTAAATACAGCTTATGCCTTTTTGTGTGTTACACACCAGCCAGTGCCTGCACAGAAGGCTGATCATGAGTACTAAGGAGTTGGGCTTGAATGGTTTCTACCACCCTCTTGAATCTGCGACTAGGACCTGAAAGGAAGAACCACAGGAAAATCTCTTAACCTGGGTATACACATACTGATAATCAAGGTGAATTCAAGCATCTCGCTCCTTCCGATCAAAGTCAGCAAAAGCCCAATTCTTTGACCATTCAGATTAACTGAACAATGATCCCGTGGTGTGGACTGCGTTAAAGCAATTTTTGGGCACTAATGTGCCCCTTAGCAAGTCCCCCCCACTCCCACCCAAATTTTGCTCAAGAGGTGCTGCACAGTTTGAAAACCCTTTCATTGCAAACACATCTCCTTGCATTCTTGTGTGAACAGGTTTGTTATGGGGCATGTAATGGAAAATATGTACATAAGAGTGTCAGGTGTATTTTCATTTTAAGGGATTATACTGTAACTAGAAGAAAACATTCCTATAAACATCCATCCATCTATTTTCTTAGGTGCTTATGCTCACAAGGGTCGCGGGAGTGCTGGAGCCTATCCCAGCTGTCAATGGGCACGAGGCATGGTACACCCTGAAGTGGTTACCAGCCAATCGCAGGGCACGTAGAGACAGACAACAGTCACACTCACAATCACACCTAGGGGCAATTTAGAGTGTCCAATTAATGTTACATGTTTTTGGGATGTGGACGGAAACCGGAGTGCCAAGAGAAAAACCCTCGCAGGCACAGGGAGAACATGCAAAAGCCACACAGATGAGGTCAGGATTGAACCCTGGACCTCAGAACTGTGAGGCCAACGCTTTATAGCTGCACCACCATGCCGTCCCATATAAACATTAAAAAAAAAAAAATCTCAATTACAATTCCTTGTGTGTGTGTGTGTGTGGCCTGCTCCATTTTTTAACTGAGCCACAGATCCAATGATTGTGATCTGAAATGGAAAAACAACCTCATCAGAAGCGACCTGAAACTCAAGAAGCTGCCAGACACAAGTCGAGGAGCGACTGGTTGCATTTAATGTTTGTATAAAATACCTCTCAAGTCAAGAGTTCAGTCCTGTACTTAGATTCTCAAAGGACACATCTGGGGGAGTAGGCAGTCGACATGCACAATGCCGCGAAAACGTATTGGCGGCAGATGTCAAATTCTTAAATGTTTGCAGTTACATATCTGTCTACCAAACAATATATAGATCACGCTACCCGTTATTAGGGTGAAGGTGACGCTGTATATGCCGAATGCTCTTCTGCCTTCCCTCTCTGCTCGCTCCCTTTCCAGCTCTCTATCTCCTTCTGAGAAAGCAATGTCAACCTGAAGGGGAGGACAGAGCACACGATTCATAAGAGAAGACAACCACACAATCGGATAGACAGAACTTCAAATAAAAATATTCTCATTTGCAACTTTGCCCTTCCTTTTTTAAGTCACACCACTTGACAGATAATGGATATTCTTCTGTGATAAATATGGAGCCTGGCTAACTAGAAGGTAGCAAAAAAACTCATACACTTCACATACAATCTGTTTGAGTACATTTTAAAGGGCTAAGAAATCTTTTAGTCAGCTTCAGAAGTGTTTGTCAGGACTGAAGAAGTTGAAAGAAAAGGAAATAATACTTGGAACTTGACAGGCTTCTGGAAGACAGAGGGGCCACCAGACGACTTGTACTCTGCCCGGAAACTGTTTTGAGACACAACGCTGTGACCGAGGGAAGGGATCTGGAGGTGGAAAAAATGAAACGGAATTCAGCAAATAAAAAAAAAATAAATAAAAAAAGTGTGTCTAGTCAAAGTTCCATTCATTTTTTTTTAATCACTGAGGCTCATCTAAAATGAGTCATACTTACAGAGAGAAATGCATGGACAATGTCGGCCTTTATAGAGCTGAGGGGTTTGTCTCTAATCAAAACAAAGATTTGCTCCTCTTTTTCGAGGCTGATAAAATTTCCAAACCAGGACCGCTTTGCCAGTCTGTGAACAATAGTTACAGGCACACATTAGAGCAGCAGCAAAATTGTGTCAAATCAAAGTATTCTGAATAGGTAGTCTCAGTCGCAAAACTGTTTTAAAATTTCACTGTATGTCATGATTTGCATTACTTTTTGGCAAAAAAAAAACATCAAATATGGTCAAATAAAGAGACTAAACTGTACACTGGACATCTATTCCTTGGGATGTAGGTAGCCCCCAAGGACCACATGGGTGTCCTGTGGTGTGTTGAATACTTGACCATTAAAGGTGATTCAGAATCTGATTCCGTGGGCTTGTGGGGTAAAAAATTTCATTAATGAGATGCTTCATAATTCTTCATATGGATAGTCAAAAATAATAAAACAAGCAAGAAAACATTTTAAAATTTCATTATTTAAAAAAATAAAGTAGTACAGTTCAAAGATCAATACTGTCGCCCAAGACCAAAACGCAGCACTTCTGGAGACAAGCAAGCGGACGCATCAATGAGGAGGAGATGATTTACACTCCAAAATTCAAGCTAATTTATTTTTTGTATTAAACTGAGAGCCCTTAGTACTAATCAGTGAGTTTTAAAAAGTACCATGGCTCTCATAATTGGACTAATTTCAAGCAATCCAGTAAAGATCTATTCAAGTTTGTAGTTTCTACACACCTATAAAACAATTCTCATTTGTTTTCTTTGTCCCGTGTTTTATTATATGATTTTCTATTTTCTGATTGATTTGAATTCACAGGTCAATTACTCTAGGCTGTCCACTGGTATGATGTCAGGCTACAAGTAGAACTCATGTAGCCATTCAGTCTAATCTTTACACTTGAAGCAAAGATGAACATGTTCTTACTCTGGACTGGACTCTGGAGTCAAACTGGACATGTCCTCTGATGTTGGGACTACAGAATGAACACACAAACAAAAAAGACAGTTAGGTACAGGGGTAATGGATTAAAATGTAAAAGTCCCAACTATACATACAGCCCTAATGATGGAATGTCTTGAATTGCCAGAAAGTCAGAAAGTGATCCTTGGTTGTCGAGAAGTATTAGGATGGATGTGATGACATTCAACAGACGTAAAACTGGTCTAATATACTATAGAGTCCATTTAATTGGGGGTCTCAAACTCATTTTTGTCGTGGGCCACATCATCGTTACAGTTTCTGACTTGTTGTCGTTTCTCTCAGAGAGCCATTATAAAATCATACAAATGTATTATTACCTCATTGAATCACTTTAAAAAAATGGCAATTTTGGTAGAGATTATTGCCAAAATAGAAGTAATAAAAATTCTTTATCTGCTTCAGTGGGCCACACAAATCATGTGGCTAGCCAGATCCGGGCCCCCGGCCTTGAGATTGACGAGGTACACAACAGAAGATGACTACGCTCCTTATTTTAATTTGATGGAAACTTTGCTCACCTTGGAGTTTGCGGCGGTGAAAGCGTGGCGACCCCAGCAGGTTGTTTTTGAAAGAGTTGAGCCTTGTTCTCCAGTGGGCGGAGCTGGAGGAGGCCAAGCCGCCGCTGCTACCTGGGCTGGAGGGCGGTGTCAGTGACAGAGAAGCCCCTCCAGACCCATCCCCTCTGGGAGAAGAAGATGAGGAGGAAGAAGAGGGAGGGGTTGTGGAGGAAGGGTGTTGGATTTGGTGTACAGGTGTGCCCAACGGGGTGGGGAGAGGTGAGCCTTGTGGTGTGACCTGCGACACAGGAGTGGTGGCAGAGGAGTTAGTGGATGAGTGGGCATTTTTGGACTTGAAGACAGATGGAGAAGGGAAGTTGAAAAAGCGTGGGATGGGAGAGAGAAGAGGAGAGGGGGATGGTGATGGAGTGCGAGGGGTCTGAAGAGGGAGGGACTTCATGGAGTTAAGATGGGGACGGTCAGTGGGGCCTTTTGATGGCAGGGTCTGAGTTTTTGGGTCGGGCGTAGGGCGGACGGGCCGAGGAGCGGTTGCAGTCGCTGCTTTGGGATCTTTAGTGGAGGAAGTTGAGGTGACTTCTGATTGGCTGAAAGTGAAGACCGGGCTCTGACAGGATGCGGAGAGATGAGAGAGAAAGCAATGGTCATGAAATGATGCATGGAAGCGATTCTTTGACAAGCAAGATGGAAGATGAATTAATGATCCTCCTCCCTACTCTTCATTATTAACAAGTGACATCCACACTAAAGAAAAACTATTATCTATAATGACATGTCTGACAGGGGATGCGTATGGCTGAGCATGTGACGTGTGGTAACCCAAGCTTTTAGAATTCTATTAACAATACTGGATCTGTTAATTTTTTTTCCCTCCATGCCCAACATTGTAACGATTATCATTGTGGAACTTGGGCGTTTTTCAATACAATTATTCAAATTATTACAATGCTTTGTACTTTCAGCACAAGAATAACCAAAGGCTAAAAAGACAAACATGCCACCGACATTCCAAAGCAGTATTGGTCACATTGCTCTGCAATAGTTGGTCACCACAGAATGTTTTCTTTCAAAAGAAATATTTAACAGACAACGTATCCATTTTCTATATTGCTTATCTTGTTCAGGGTTGTGATGAGATAAAGTCAATCCCAGCGGATCCGGGGCGAAAGGCGCATTCAGTTGCAGGGCATATATAGAGACAGACAATCATTCCCACTCACATTCACACCGTCAGTGTGTGGGAACTGAACCAACGTTGCCTGCACCAAATTTAGATAGTTACACCATCAGTGACTATAAAATACATCTACAGAATAAAAAGAAATTAAAAATAAATGGGAGCATGAACATTTTGACCTCAACTATCCCTCCACACTATGAATAACTATTAAGATTATCCAATGTTATAAGATTTTTTTTTTTTATAAATGTGTCACAATCACTGCATGAAAAAGGTGCACTATATCACACGGTTAATTCCTGGAAAAATTCGACAAGCCACAGATTTGTCATTTAGATATTTCCAGTTCTAAATCTAGCTGAGGTAAAGTACATCTGGAAAAAAGCAGAGTATAATAAAACAAGCTTCTTACCCTGGGACTGCTGAGAGGACTAGAAGACAGACCTGTGGACGCTCCGCTCACTGAACGAGACCTTTTGGAAAACGCAAACAGCACCAAATCAGGTCAAGTCAAACAATTCATGTATCCCAACTTTTTTTAGATCTACCTTTGGCTGTGTGCATTAGTGTCCAGGTTCCTGCGGGGTGGGGTAGGAGAGCCCTGTTCAGTGACACTGAGAACTTCCAGACTCTTCCTCTCTGGTCTACAGCGGCCATGTCGGGTCAACATGGGTGAGTCCACACGCTTCCGAGGTGGGTCTTTGACAACAAACATTGTTTAATGGCTGAGGCACAACTCACAATAAAAAAAAAAAAAAAAGGCTTGACTGTTAACGTTGCATTTCATATTTGGGATGTGTAACAGTTAAAGGTAACTTTATTACCAGCGTCATTTCTCGGTGGCAGATCCTCATCCTCATAGCTGGGATAGCGTTCCTTTCTGTCCAACAGGAGGTAGTAAATCATCTTTTCCTGGTTCTCTCTAGATTACGGAGAATAAGATTTAGCGTAGGACAATTCACCCATAACATTTTCTCACGTGCCAAAAGATGAAGCGCTGTCAAATGGGTCGATTTCCCGCTAAGTAACGAATAATGACTGTTTGATCTTGAGTGTTGTTTTTCTGTTGCTTAGATTAATTTTCTGTTTTTTCTTTAACAGAGTTCGGCAAGATTGATTTTATCTGTTCTTTTGCCTGCCATGGGACAAAGATAAATAATCCATATCTGTAATGAGGTGATAAAAGAAAGATAGATTTTGTGTATGTTTGCTTATGTCAATGTATTTGCTGATCGAAGCTGAACCATTATTACTATAACGCTGTTTATATTGGCGCAGTAAACACTGTCACAACATCCTGCATGTTTCATTTATTAGTTATCACGATCAGTTTTTTCTTTCAGAAATAACAACATGATCATTTTTTTAACCATATAGGAATGATGTGATTCATTTTGAAGATATTGGATGGGTTTTATTTACTCACTCCTCACTTGTAAGGTCCCGTGTGAGTTTGACCCGATCCCGGAAGCACCCTAAAGAGTACATGCTTTCCAAGACATCTGGGTCCAGGTCCGTCAGCGACAGCACCCTCGTCACACATACACGACGGGGAGGGGGTTGCTCAGGGCACGGCTCGTTCCGACCACTCCTGACAGGAAAGAAAGCCAGTCTGCTATTGTAACAAGTTGAGAAGATTATTTTCATGGGGGACATGAGCATTTCACAACTGTAGCGTAGAGTAGGTCACAGGCTAGTATTAACTATGTACATTTTAAGATGGAAAATAACTGACTGTAGCTGTAAAGGAAAAAAAAATCTTTTGGAAAGGGACTGTGTAAATACAGAAAATGTAAATACTGTCCCGATCAAGTAGCTCAATAGGGTGATTAATAATTAGAAAAGCCTCAACCTCAGGATGATGCAGTGCAGTCTCCAGCGCTGCGAATTATATCCACAGTACTAAATGTATACAGATACAATTTTGACAGAGCTAGTCATCTTTGTCAAAGACATTTGTTGTGTTTATTTCATTGTGCGGATGCATTGAATGTTCTGTAAATGGATGATATGAATTTGTATTAATGGAAGAAACTAAACAAACATACAATTATATATTTATTTTAAAAAAAGTTATACACTTACTGGTACCAGGCATGGGTTTGTATTGCTTCTAGCTGTAATCAGTAAAAAATACAAAAGCACATGTCAGTATCTGCCAATAACTAATGACATAAAATGAATTACCTTAAAGATCAATGGTGCTCATAGTCTTGTGTGCGGTAATACAGAATATTATAGCATATAACTCCTGATACCATGCAAATATTGTAAACCACCGGGAAACTGTGAGCAGCCAGGGGATGTTATCAGAGCAATTTGGTAGGGATGCTTCCTAAATGCTTTAGGGATAAAGCCATAACGTCATTGTCGTATTACTCAACTCGGCTTTATTTATAGAGCACAAACAATTCAGGATGGGTGGTTTCAGTGTCTGTCTCCTTTCAAAAAGTACACACTGTACTCTATATTTGAACACTACTTGCATGTGTCCTTCTGTGCAAGTGGGTGGTTTCTATGAAGGGAACGGCTGTCGACTGTCTGACCTTGTTTTTGGCTCCATTAATCATAAGTTCATCAGACGAACGCACTGCTTTGATTAAATCTGTGATCCGTAGTAACTGCATGACTAACTGATGATACATTCTCTTTATCTGTTTCTATTTTACATATTTTGTGCCAATGGATCGAAGTTATCTGTCTATCTCCCTTGTGACAACATAATCATTTTCATTTTTCCTCCAGAGCATTAATTTACAACCCAACTGTAGTGGTATACATGAAGGGGAACCTTTACACAATGAATTTGCAACTCTATTCTTAACGCCAGGGAAAAGGCATCGCATTATAATGAAGCTTTTTGAAGCCCTTCAGTTTGTCTGTTCTGAAAAAGATCTCAAGACCTGGCCTGGTGTGCTCTTGAGGTCACACCTATTTTGTCCTGGGGAACCTATAAAGGGCAAGTTTATCTGTATAGTTTAGAAATTCCTGTGACTAGAGCAGATGACCACCATGTTGGCGTTTCCTTCAACTGAGCCATCTTTATTTTCAGAATGGCAAACAGAGCAGAGTTTACAGTTTTCAAAAAACAAAAATAAAACAACCCCATTTTGTCATGTACGTTTAAACTCTCTTTATGACCTTAGAGGAGCAACCAAGCAAATTTGTCACGTTTTATTTATAACTACATATAAGTGTATAATATACTGTAAAATATGTTTGAAGTGCTCAAAACATACAAAGACTGAGAACAATATCGTACTGAATTGTTGAGATATGGCTTGAAACTCTTATTCAACTTCTAAATACTCCTAATTTTGTGGGCTGGGCAAACGGAATTGCACTTCCTTGTACATAAAATGAGTAACTTCACCTAATTCTGGTGGCATGGGCTGCAACTGTAAGTTTGCCCACAACTTAAATAAATACATCTTCCCTGAAGTGTAATGTGTTTTGTGTTATTTGGCCGAACATGTCTTGCCGCTAGCAATCACTAAGATTAGCTTGTGCAATGAATGTCTCGTACACCTTTGCATTTTGTGACGGATGATTGATTGCAGGTTTGGGTTGTGAAATGAGGCTGCAAATCTTACTAGCAGTTTGAAAACTGGAAACTCTATCTATTGCATATCTGAGTCATTTGATTGAAAATATGCTGAGCATCATTGTTCCACTCTAGTCCTGTAGGTGACTGTAATGTCCCATTACAAAGTATGACCCAAGTAATATAAAGAACATCTTTCATGGTGGTAATAAAACACGTTCTGGCCTTACTGTGAGTCTTTTGTCAGCGTTGACTTCTATCATTCCTTTGAGCAACGCCTGACAGTCAGGTGGTATAAAGTGGGGCATATGGAATACTCCACTTTTCACCTTTTCAAGAAGCTGCCGTAGGTTGTCGTGATCAAACGGCAAAGCACCCTGTGACGAGATGGGGAAATTAGGCAAAATGGAGTGCACAACTTTTAATTCAGTCGTCACTTGTTTGCAGTCTAAAGAAGGACAGCATGATGTCAGATGAGGGTTCGAATCACACTGAGTACACACAGAGTTCTGCATGCAGGACCACAGTTCCTCTCGAGGTACTCTGTCATAGGCTTTCTCTAGATCAACAAAGACACAAGGTAGCTTTTTCTGACCTACTCTGTACTTTTCCACGAGCATTCCCAAAGGAGATAATGCATCTGTGATATGCTTTCTAAGCATGAAATTAAACAGTTACTCACAAAAATCCACATCTGTCCTGAGTGTAGACGACAATATTCTTTTGCATGACTTCATTTTTGGCTCATCAACTTTATTCCTCTCTAGTTCCCACATAAACGCTCTTAAAAATGGGAATGAGCACACTTCCATTCAATTCCTCAACTATCTTCTCACCCAGTAGTATTCTGTTGAACAAGTTGGTCAAAAACAGCACAGCCACCTCTCCTAGATGGCTCCATACCTCCACAGGAATATCATCAGGACCAACTTGCCTTCCATTTTTAATCCTCTTTAGCACCTTTCTACCCCCCCCCCTCCCAATCATTGACACATCCTGGTCCACCACACTGGCCTCTTCTACTCTTCCTTCTCTCTCATTTTCCCCATTCATCAACTCCCCAAAGTATTCTTTCCATCTATCCAGCACAGTATTGGAACTTTCTATCTCTTGCCATAATGACCCTAACCTGCTGCACACGATTCCCATCTAAATCACTCTGTCTGGTCAATCTGTATGGCACGTTCTCTTGTTCCTTTTGTGTCCAACTTGGCAGACATGTCATCATATGCATCTTATTTGGCCTTTGCCACCTCTACCTGTCCCTCCAAGTTCCTTTCCTGGATACCGTACTCACCCATAACTTTTTCATCACCCCTGTTTACTTCACCAACATGTTCATTACGAGCTACAGCAATCACAACTCCCTCTGTGTCTGGGAAGCTCAGAACTATTTCATCTAGTTGCTTCCAGAATTTCTCTTTCACCCCTAGGTCACATCCTACCTTTTGGGGCACAGCCGCTCATCACATTATACATAACACCCTCAATTTCAAGTTTCAGCCTCATCACTCAATCTGACACTCTTTTCACCTCCAAGACATCTTAGCTAACATTTCCTTTAAAATAACCCCTTCTTGATTGATCTTCCCATTATCACCATTGCCAAATAATTCAACCCTGCCTCTAAACTTCCAGCATTACTGCTTAGCCACCTGGTTTCCTGGGAACACAACACATCGACCTTTATCCTAATCATCAAGACAAGCAACTCCCAAATTTTTCCCACCATAATCACAGCATTAAAAGTCCTCATATGCCTAACCACCAGCTTTTCACCTCCTGTTTGTCTTTGACCTGAAGTAGCTGAATTTCCAGCGACGCCCTGTTGGTCAATGGTACCGGTGGCAGACGTTATCCTGCGCCACGACCAATCAAGTACGGAATTATTTCCATAAACGCTCTTATTTGTTTAACAGTTTTAAGACAGACAGTTACTGACGCAACCCTCTGGTTTTATCCTTGTTGGGGACTGACCTTCAGTTTGGACTGGCTTGTGCCGCCTTTCAGGCTACATTGACCAAAGAGACAGACTAAAAATAATTAAAACATAAAAAAATAAATACTAACCACAAGAAGTGCAAAAAGGATGACTCCGCAACTCCAGACATCTGCCCTACGGCCATCATACTTCTCACCCTAGAACAAAACATCCTTACACATCCTTAAACAAACAAAAACTATACACGTGTACATGCAATCACTTACCCTTATTACTTCAGGGCAAGCATAATGTGGGGATCTATAATGAAAAAGAGAAAGTTTTAAAAAATACACAGGTGAGCAAATTGATTTTTACACTCTTGTTCTCAGATGAACAGACAGCCTTCTTAGATATGGAGTAATTAATTGTGTAAATTATTTAGGATGATAATTGGCACAATTGACACAATGGCAAGAAAATGGTTGGCAACTACGCCTCACTGTTCTGACGACCTGGTTTCAAAATCTTCCCTTGCTAGTGTGGAGTTAGCGTTTTCTCCCCGTGCTTGCGTGCGTTTTCTCTGGGTACTCTGGTTTCTTCCCAAATCCCCAAAAACATGCAGTGTAGGTCAATTGAAGACTTTAAATTGTCTGTAGGTGTGAATGCGAGTGTGAATAGTTGTTTGTACTGAACGCGCCCTTCAATTGGCTGGCAACCAGTTCAGGGTGTAGCCTGCCTCTCGCCCAGAGTCTGCTGGGATAGGCTCCAGCATGCTCACCACCCTAGTGAGGATAAGCCGTGTGGAAAAATCAATAAATGAAGTGGCACATGGTGGTCTAGTGATTTTGAAACATAGCCAGCTGGTTCTGTTAGCTAGGGTCAACGGTGCTATATATATTTTTTTTTATTAGTCTACATTGCAAAAGGCCACATTTATTTTAACATTAGCACAGACATTGTGAAAAGAGTACATTCCCAAATATCATTCATGTGTGGACATGAACAAAAAGTTATGACTTACCCACAACTCGTTTCAAGGAGACTGTCCCCAACCTGTAGTGAGGCCATGCCAAAATCTGCTATCCTGATGTTGTTCTTCTCATCCAGGAGAAGATTCTCAGGCTTCAAGTCTCTGTGACTGGACATAAAAAAAGTTACAGTGGAACCTCGAAATGGAAAACCCGTAAACTATTCAATTAAGAAACAGACCTATAATTTCCGAAAATAGACTCCTCTGAAGTCCTTACACAAGACCTAAGCATTGCCATGTGACTCTTTAACATCAGCGGGTAACATCAGCGTATACCGCAAATATTTCTTCTTTGGTTTTGTTAGATCGCGTGTGATCACGCAAGATTTCTGCCTACCAAAACTTGATTGGTGGTGGAACAGAATATTGCTGCGTGGTGTTCTTTGCTGAGTTTATAGGAACACGACGCAGACAATACCACCAAAACTATTTCATGCTGGATTTTTAAATCATTTTTACTTGTGGGGTCGCTAGAACCAAAAAAAAATCTTGAAAGATTTGAAAAATTCACGTGTGTACCAGATTTGAAAAAGTCTTGTGTGTACCAAAGCTGAGTGAAACGTTTAGGAAATATAATTGCCAGATAAGATATCAACCAGACTGGCTTTTTGTATTTCTATTACTCCTACTATTCTTTCTCTTTCTTTGTGTTTTCCGGCAGTCTGAATGCCTTTTGGCACCATGCTGCCTTTCAAGGGGCAGTCTTTGTTTGGCGAATGACATAGTTTGGAAAAAAAAAAATCAGAAAAAAAACAAAATTAGTGTGTGTGAAATCAACTTTAAGCTACATTATATGAAAAACGTTTTGAACTTTAGAGAACTGACCATATGGAGTAGCTGTGGCAGAAGTCCAGAGCGGAGATGATCTGTCTGAAGAACTTCCTGGCCTCTTTGGGGGTCAACCTGCCCTTTTTCACCAGGTAGTCAAAGAGCTCCCCACCAGACACATGCTCCAACACCAGGTACCTGGCAGGATGAGAGAAACAAAGACAATAAAAATAAAAGCAAGTGAAGAGACGGAAGAGTCTTTTCACACAGAAACAAACCGTCGACAAACACACGGCCATCAATACGCACACGGTGTCAAAACATTGCTGATGCTTCCACTATTGTCTAAATGCAGACACTAACTCGGTTGATCTAGATAGTAGAATGCTGTTTTTGTTCAGATTCATTTAGTCAGCAGGAAGACGCAGTGATACTCACAGATACTTGTTATTTTCATAGACATCATGCAGCTTCAGAACATGAGGATGCTCAATTAGTTTTAGAATAGCTATTTCTCTCTCCACCTGCAGTGACAGATGGAGGGAGATGGGGGGAGCAGGATGTTACAAGGTTGAGAAAGATAGAGAAAGGGATGTTAAAATAGAGAAAAATGAAGAGTAAGGGAGCAGTGACATATAAATATGATGGAAGGGAGAAACGGTATTAAGATAGTCAGCAGAAGTGGTCGACCTCATGTGTGGGTTTTCTATTGCGTGTCCGAAAACAATGAGGCAAAAAGGGTAGACTACTAAGAAGCATTAGTGAATAGATATGAAGGAAACAAAAAAATATTTGAAAATGCATGCATTAATGAACACCATAAAACTCTGTTGACAAAAAGATTGAGATACATTAACGCTAATTACTGTCAAACTCAAGGGCCGGGGGGCAGATCTGGCCTGCCACATGTTTATTAGTGTCCCGTGAAATCAAATCATAAGCATCAACATCGATGACTCTTGCTAAAATATGTACCAAAATTAAAATGGTCATATGCAATAAATATTTGAAATTGCAAGGATTCCTTTGTTAGCAAACCCCTTTTAATAGTAACTTGAGCAATAGTTGAAAAAAAAAAGTATTGTAGTTATCCACCAATTTGCTGTGTAAATTGTAAGTCACATTAGCCCTCTGAGGAAAACCATAACTCCAATAGGACCGTGACAAAAAATGAGCTTGATGCCCCTGACGGTTGGACAGGAACCCGTAATGCCCCTGAAATCCTCATCTGATATTTTGGAAGATTGTATGCTTCCAACTTTGTGGAGCCATCTTCGGAAAGGTGCTTTCAATGTGAATGGTTAGACTGGTTTGCTCTGGGAGAACTTTAGAACCAGGACGTCAACACTGTCAAAAAGGCCAAAACAACTAGGGTACAGATAAACAGATTTTTAAGATTGCAAATGATTTTGAAAATGTGAGAAATAAAAAAATAAAATAAAATCACAGCGCATGCCCACTGCTCAGATTGTGTGTGGTGTAATCAAGAACACTAACACGGCACAGTACAGTCAGTACATAGGAATTTTGCTCTGGTCGTAGTACTAAGACTAACTGGTGAGAGGCAATATGGTGCCACAGGGCATTCAGACTACCACAAAACACCAAGATAAAGGAATAGTAGCACTAGAATAAGTAGGATAAGCTATACTAACTCTTAGCTGGTCTGTTAACTACATTGCACTTGCAAACTCTTCTTCTTGTCATTTTTTGGTGTGATGAATAACTTGGTTGTATGTTTTGTAGTTACGTTGATACTCAAATATGCCATGACTCGGTTTCACTTCACAATCATGGAGTCCGTTGACAACATGCACAAGAATTTGCAAGTGGAAATATTCAACATATTTATAATCTATGATTGTTACCATTGACCATTTCCTGGCATATCAAGGAAGACAAATAACTTTTAACACAGCTGACAGCACATGATAATTTTTCAGAGATGTCAGATTGGCTTATTGGGCCTTTGCAGACTTTGATGGCAAGGGAGAAAACAGGCTAAAATTTCACTATATTGTCATCCATCCATCCATTGTCTGAGCTGCTTATCCTCACGAGGGTCGCGGGAGTGCTGAAGCTGATCCCAGCTCTCATCGAGCAGGAGGCACGGGACACCCTGAACTGGTTGGCAGCCAATCACAGGGCACGTGGAGACAGAAAACAGTTGGACTCACAATCACACCTAGGGGCAAATTAGAGTGTCCATTTACTGCATGTTTTTGGTTTTTGGGATGTGAGAGGAAACCGGAGTCCCCAGAGAAAACCTAATTCAGGGTGTACTCTGTCACCTGCCCGATGACAGCTGGGATAGGCTCCAGTACTCCTGCGACCCTTGTGAGGATAAGCGGTTCAGAAAACAGATGGATGGATATACAGTGTAAGCACACACATATATACATACATACACACACACAAGCATCAACAGAGAAAGTACTTGTAGCGCAGTCTGCTTTAGTAAGCGTTTGCTGTCGACATCGGCAAAGCGATACCTGCCATTAGAGATGTGCATAGAGTAGTCAGTGGGCATCTTTCCAATGCACTATAAACCCACAGACAGAGGACCGGACATGCCGTGTGTTTTATGACTATGAGTTACCAAGCTAAACCAAAAAGTGGGAATTATTCCAATTTCAGCTAATCACAGTTTACAGAAAAAGATGACAGTGTTTAGTGCCTCATTTTGACATTTCCAGTGGAGAGAAATAAGCCAATAAAGAACTCAATAAATGCATGGTGTCAAAAGCTCCTAACAATTCATTGTCATCATCTCAATGTTCAGAAGCCAGACAGTATTGAAACAAAAGGTTTCTGATTATGTTTTTAAAGGTCTTGGAGGTGCCGGACTTGCACTTGAGGCACTGAAAGGACAGAAAATGTAAAAGTTACCTTCATGAGAACAGATTCTGACAGTTTTTCTCTGTTGACAATCTTTATGGCCACTTTCTGTCCAGTTATACAGTGGACACCTAACTTCACCAGTCCTGAAACACAAAGGGGGACAAAATTAAAGGCCAGCCTGAAACTTTAGAAGACAAAGACTATAACAATTATTTTGACTCAAAGTAATTGGGAGGCCTAGGATGAACATTTACGTAGGTGTTCAGAATTATCCATGACCTGTGTGGATAGTCCATCTATTTGTCCTTACATCTATCCATCCATTTTCTACAGCACCTGTCCTCAATGTGGTGATCTGGAGCCTACGCTATTTTATTTTGGGCAAAAGGTAGGGTATACCCTGGAATGGTCCCCAGAAAATCACAGGGCACATACAAAGAAACAACCATTCGCACTCACAATATCACCTTTAGATAATTCAGAGCAACCTACTGTTTTTAAAGTGGGAGGAAGCCACTGAAGAAAGCTCGCACAACTGCGGGGGCAGAACATGCAAACCCCACACAGGACCGGCTGTGACAAGATAGCAACCTGGGCCCTTTTCATTATGAGGCAGACCTGCTAATCACTGGTCTACTGTGCTCCTTACCTTAGTCAGAGTTTAACTTGTTCGGAAGTTATTTTGGCCATTCCTGAATAGAATGGGGGTGGGGATCATAGTCATGCTGAAATCATAACAGAACCAACCATACAATAGTTGTACATAAAAATGACAGTAGTGCAGCAAGATTGGCACCGTCAGAAATGAATTTAACAGTATGTTTACCATAGTGCTGCATAGGCTTATGCTGCAGCAAACAATATCGATGCTAAAAGAGAAACCTCATAAAAGCATGTTTTCTATTTTCCAAAACTCCCAACACAACATTGTGTGAGTGAATCAAGCCATTTCAAAATAAAATATGAAATGAAACTCTTTTTACATGGTTGTTTGCAACTGTTGAGAATATTAGGGGCACCACTATGACTATTCAATGCAGGTAAATCGTTACGTAGAGCTGAGAGAACAAGATCAATTCTTATTGAAGATGCACTGTCCCACCCCTGGAGTTGTTTCTTAGAGGTTGGTTACCTTGTTCAACCACATTGAATCAACCAAAATATTACCAAAATTTCTTGGTATGATGCAATGCAATACTGCAAAGACAGCCACAGTAATATATTTGATCCGTCTATAGTTTGACCTCACTGGGAACCATACTAGGGGCTGATCAGAGTTGACCGTGGGCAGGGTAAGTCAGCAAGCTGCAAGGCACAATTAAGACAAACTACCATTCACATCAACACTTATGGATAATTTGGCATCTTCAGTTAAGCATATATGGAGAAGCTCCACACAAGCTCAATGAGAGTACACGCCACACAGTAGGGCCGGACCTGACATTTGAACCCAGAGACCTCAGATAAAACGGCAGATGTGTTAACCACTAGTACACTATGCTGCCGGGAAAGAGACCCACCTTGCATGCTTAATTATTAGTTACTCTATATTGTCAATTCAGCTAACACAGCCATGTCAGTGCCAATCCAAATGTAACATTATGTGTAAAAAGCTTGCTATTAGATCTCGTTTCATTATGTGGGTGTTCCTAATGAAGTGACTCGTCCTATACAAGGAAGTAAGGCATAGGACGAATTATTAGATTTCCAGAAGGAGGGTCCTACCAGTTTGTCCCTTGCCGAGGGTCTTCTCCAGCCGGTAAGGCCCCACATACTGGTTGGACTGGCCCAGCTCCTTGCTGCTCATCTTGCCCGACATTGCACTAAATTACAGACGAATTAGCAGATTCCCACTCGCAATGCAGCAAGGCTCATCCCAAGAGACTTCGGCGTCGGAGGTGGTCGTGATCTAACGCCGGGCCCTGCAGGCTACTCCCATTTGTCTGTCGTCTAAGCCTCCGGACCCGGCTTGAGATATTCAAACCGCCCTCCCTTGCTCAAAAATGAAAAAAATAAAAATAAAAAATACATGCAGTTCAAAGCAATAAAAGAAAATAAACTGCAGTATAGAGTAAAGTAGGAAACCGATGTGGGCTTTAGTGGGATGAGCGGTTTTTACGTAGCAAAACGTGGAGATCAGAGGAGGATGACGTGACGGTGGAGGTGCTTCCAAAATGGGAAACGCCACCCCGCTCCCTGCTCGAAATCAACGGGACTGCTCCTTGCTTTCGAGCATGCGGCACATCTCACTCAGACGTGAACAGGAAGGCGAACAGATTGATTTCTGGAAGTGCACAGTCTCAAATATCCCAAGTCAGAACGGCTCATTCCGTGCCCTGATCGATAGCAGGGACCCCCGCCCTCCTCTCTCCTCATGTCAAAAATACATTTCCGAATCCGTCTGGGCTTGTTTGATGTCCTCCTTCGACGTCAGTCCGGATAATCGTGTGTTATCACGGCAGCATCAGCATCCAGAATGGCTTTTCCAATATCCGGTACACACTTTGGCTTTGGCTCACCCCCTCCTCCTCCGCCTCCTCCTCCTCGGCCCTGCATCAGGAAATACAGGAAGAAGGGGGGAGGGCGTCAAACACAAGGCGAACCCACCCTGGTTCCGAAAGGAGACGTGCGCTGTTTGGATCGGGAGAAGCGGGCAAAGTGGGCCCGCCGCCGGTGACGCTCGTTCCAGGAAGCCCGAAGCGGCATCCCTCAGCTCAGCACACCTCCTGCCTGCCGTCCGCCTTGCTTTGGCCGACCCCGCTCATCCTATCTCCGGCATCTCCTCCTTCTTGCAATAGAAGGGCCCAAAAGGCGCACTCGGAGGGGGGCGGAAGGCAGATGTTTCAGAAGTTGCTCACCACTGACGGCATGGCTTGCATCCAGCACTCTGCAGTCTTCTAATGTTCCACTTCTCTCCAGTCCCCCCCACTGCCTGCCTCTATTCATCCAATACGGGCAGCATCAGCATCCGGGTTCCGCTCCCCCCTCCCCCACTCTCCTCCATCATACGCTCTCCCTTTCTCTTTCTCTTGCATCCACCCTTTCTCCTTTAAAAAAAAACAAAGTTGCTTCCAGTACAATTGCCTGCAGCTAGTCAGTAGCATTAAATCATTAAAGTTAACATTTCAATTGATGCAATTGGTGCTGATGACTTTTAGAAAAATGTGTAATTAAATCACAGTCGCTCTTGGAAATTTCAATGATTGCGATTTTAGTTCTTTTGAGAATTAGCCACAAAAGTTCAATTATTATTTTTTACATCACTTCCTCCCTTGAAAAACAACGCTTGTGATTGGCTGTTTCGGGTCATGTGCCATTTTGCTGCGCTCTCAATGTGATAGTTTTCTACAATTTGTTTTGTAAATATGACCTTGCACGCGTAGTTGCACATTTGAATACACATTTGAAAAGTAATCGAAATTTACACATACATGTTTAGTTATATTATTCTGAGAAAGTTATTAAAATGTTACGCTATTACATTTTCAACAGGTGAGTTATTGTCACCATCTACATTTCCAAAGTACTCTTCCCATAAGTAAACCCATATTAAATATTATTAAGGGGTTATTATTTTGCACTGCTAGTGTAGCGGACATGCCGAGGTTGGAGGACATGCAAGAGTTCAATTCCTGACCTTTGCCCCAACACCAGCGAAATACCTGAACACAAAAAGTGTGGGCCGCATCAAAACCGCACCAAACAGATCATGCAGGTCACTCGTAGTTTGTTACTTAAATAGTTTAAGATGAAAGATGTGGATGCAATGCTGTTTTTCATTCGTAGCAATAGTTAACATTTATGTTGCTTAATTAGTGACCCTAAGGGAAGTGGTGCTTCCTGTTTCATACTCCATATCAATAGGGGGGCGACACACAAAGTGGAAGTGAAAGCAAATTGTTCGTATGTATGTTATATGCAAAATCCATATATGTAAAAAGGTATGGTTGATACAAGTGGCCGAAATGACATCTTTCATCACATATCCTTTGTACCATTTCATTGACTTGACTGAGTACTCACATCCCACCACAGGTCCAGCGACAGTGCGGTGGCTGATGTTGACATTGTCAGGTCTGCCTGTTGGTTCACACATCTTTATCCGCTATAGTATTTAATATTATTGTTATTTAATATATAATACTAGTTTACCCGAAAGGCCGATTGGAAAACACAACATGAAAAACTACAGTACATACACAGACTGCAACTCCTTTCCTCGGTGAAGTATACCTTCCAGCCACAGGATGGTGCTGTTATAGCTACTTAGATGGTAGAAATAATTTTGCTATATAGTACTGCACTTCGCTTCATACACTCAACAGTCAAAACTTCTATATGACTGATCACGCATTGTGTGATGTAACAAGAATGTGGCCGTACTTGTACAGCTTTGCTTGACTCTGTTGGAGTTGTGTTGGTTGTAGTTTATAATAACTGTGCAGTAATCTGTACTAAATCACACATTTATTTATTCATTTATTTAGCCTGAAAATAATCTGCATTGTTCAAGGTGCTCGTCCCTCAGATCAAGGTTGTAGGTTCAATCCCTGTCCAAATATGCTTGGGCAAGATGCCAAACGCATAAATATATATTTTTTCCTGACTGTGTATCGTCATTACTTGAAAGTGTTGTTAAATTTGCTTCCATGGCATCACACTGCAATTACCTGGCAACTGGTTCAGGGTTTACCCCTCCTACCGCCTGCTGATAGCTGGGAAAGGGTCCAGCACTCCTTCAACCCTTGTGAGGATAGGCATCTCAAACAATGAACTTGACTGAACTTTGTATAAAACAACATCCAACATTAGCGCATCTGTAATGACTGAGGCTTAATGTTCGAGCCCTGCTGAGGACAAAAGATGAACCATGGCAACTATTCATCGGCAAGATGCTGGTTTGTTTCCGTACTTGTAACTCTTGGTGCCCTTGAGCAATGCAGTGATCTCTCCCTCCAACCTTGCACTCTCCTTTCACTCTCCCGTTGCATGTCTGATCTGGTGCCCTGTGAGGTGTGAGCCCCATATATACAGCAAACTGCAAATTGAATTTCCAATAGAAGGATGATCAAAAAATATATAGCACATGAAACACAATAGAAATTGTATTGAAAGTGTCAGGTGATGACAGGCCTATAAGAAGTTATGTGTACGTACAGTTGCTTCACTGAGTGTATCTGTGGTTGTGAGTGCTCTCATGCACAGCGGAACAAATGGTTTGGTCTTTGACGTCACACCATCCTGGAACAACATCGCACCAGCTTACATTGGTCATGCAGCATGTGAAGTTCAAACGATGCAGACGTGTGGAGTTACAAAACATTGTGGCAGACATCATCATATACTACTCAGTACAGTTGGAAAAAAACGTTTTGGGTGAATGAGTGACAACTACTTAGTGTGCCAGTCTGGGAGGGGTTCACGTCAGCCAGTCAAATGGGATTAAGAGGCTTTACCGACTGCTCTAAATGTGCAAAGTCTACACTCTACTCAGCAGTACTGGAGCTGTAAAATAAACCACAGAATCCACAATGGATGACGAAAAGAGCCGCTGAAAGGCTTTTTAAAGACAAAAACGACAGAAGTCATTGGGGAGTCTGCATACTGACGCTGCCGCAGTACCTTTGATCAAGGGACCATACCCTAGCTCAAGAGAGGCAGTACATTCTTTCACTCTGACATCTCTCCTTGCACATATGTGCAAGTACAATTTCCCCTTGAGGTATCACAATCAGTAACCAATTTTCTGGAGTGAACTGGAGTCTATCTCGCCCAGTTGCCTTTGGGCAAGAAGCAGGGTACACCACCGATGGGTTGCCAGTCTTTTCGGAGGGCCAAAGCTTCCTTTTAGATACAATCATGCTCAAACCCTTTTTTTAACATTATTGGCACCTTTGCGTGTTTTTAAGTTTTTTTTTAACTAATTTAAAACAAGACAAACATATTTAAATGGATATTGAGAGAAAGCAAGTGCAATGGATAAAAATATTGTACAAGCACTATGAAAACAATATAGAAATGACTGTAATAGTAACTTTTATGCACTCTTGTGGTTGAATAATTCCTGATATCACATGGTATTCTATAAATATGGTACACATTTTAATGCAGCTTTATATTTGCGAGGTAATTCAACTTATTTAATAGCCCTCACTTCAAACAACAAAATAACCGCATTTCTTTTGTATACCAATCATTTTGTACTTTTATTTCCATTGATAATATTCATTTCAAGTTAAGACTAGCCATTAGTTCTCTGGAAGTATTGACAGGTCAATGCATCATACATCAGCGATAAAGGGAGAGAGGGAATGGCGGAAGACTGAAGGGCATCAGTAAAGGTTTCAAACAGATGGCGGGCAGGGTTGGGGCGGTTTGGTGGGTGGGGTTGTGGGGAGGGGGATTAGGGTTACTGCTGCCAGGTCCCAAACTCAGCCCGAATCAACACAGCGCGAGTCACACCGTGATCACGGTCGTTGTTGTTGCCATTTAGTCCTATGCTGGTGTGCAGAAAGGAATGCTGGGAACTCGGAGGACTTAGTGCAGTGCAGTGGACCTAAAAGAAAGGAGGAACATATTTTTGTTCATCAATCCGTGCCAACCACGTATAGTGACAGGCAGAACAATGACATAGATGACAGAATGTACAATTAATCCAGCATTCATGGACAGAATAACAGATTTGCGGTCAACTCAACAGGGCCCAGTTTTCCCACCGAGTTTGTACATTTGTGTGAACGAGAGACAAAATCATTTCAGCATATCTACTTTCGTTCCATTTTAGTATTTTTAGTGTGCAGTGATATTGTTCCATTTTCAATAAATTGTTTGGCCTGAAAATAAAAGTTGTACAGTACACTCTGCTGAAGTGACCCCAAACAAGGCCTGCAGTCCAAAGAATGGCTCATGCTCGCTCACATTGAGATTTGGAGGGCGACTCCTGGCTCATGATGTCCCCTCAGCCACATGCTTCACACAAGCCTCGAAGGCCTCTAAGAAGTTTTTGCACGCCTCTTCTCCCTTCTCTGACATGCTGGAAAAAAAAAAAACCCAAAGAATGAGACATTTGTTCATACAAGATTCTTTATCTTATATCAAATATTGTGACCCATTCTGCACCGGTGCATGTATCTTAATGAATAACAGTGAGCAGGATGAAGATGATAATGAAGTTGCCAAAACAGATCCATTGTTTCATGTGATAACAGATTTTGAACTGAAAAATGTTCAACAACGTCCTTGGAACAAATGATGAAACCTTGTTACTGTAAATGTGTATAGTGAAGTTGTTTGCCCACACATGACGGACTTTTAGATGGCGACCAGTCCAGGGTGTAACACCGCCTCGAGCCCAAAGTTGGCTGGGGTTGCCTCCAGTGCACCTTCGACCATGATGATGATCAGCCAAACAGAAAATGATGGATGTTGTACTGTATTGTACAGTATTATGTTAAGAGGTGTATTGTAATATCTTATCCTTATGTTTGTGCAGAATGGATGGAAAGAAAGTATTTAAACAGATATTGAAACTGTCCACTGAATAAAGAAAACTGCCACAAGAAACTGCAGAAATGAGTCAAACGAAGCCGGAGATATTTTGAGGCTGAGAGATTATTTCAGGCTCTCATGCAGCAGCAAATTTTGCATCCGACACTGCCAAAGTGCATTAGGGTGATGGCGCATGAGAAGGGGGGTGGGCAGGGGGAGGAGTTATGAATACACAAGTCAGTGTCTCCGTGTACCCATCTGTTTGGCAGAACTCCACAGAGGAGGGGCGGAGAGAGGGAGCGAGGGAGCTTGCGTGATGATGGAGCGATGACAAGACACGCAGGTAGAAGACTCAGTTTAGAGGGTTGGGGGGGGCACATGATTTCTTTGTCATGGGTTAACTCCTCCCACCCATTCATGGTATTAGGCACAAGAGTCCATAGTGAATAGTTATAAGAATATAACTAAAAAGAACATTCCGTACGTTCAGTGACAACAAGCCGTGGTGTACAGAAAAACTGAAGAAACTTCACCAGGCTAAAGAGGTCGCATATCGTAGTGGGGATAGAGTCATGTACAATCCCATTAGAAACCAGCAGACTAAATAAGTGAACATTATCCAGCAAAACTGGAAAAACAGTTTGGCGCCAATTACTTCAAATCAGTCTGGTACGCATTACAATTACAAGCGACCATCCCCGCCAGTGGACAACAATAGTAGGCTAGCCGGCGACCTGAGCAGCTTTTACTGCAGATTTGAAAAGGAGAGTTTCAGTTGAGTCACACCACCGATCACTTCAACGCTTCCGACTTCTGGGATGACCATCCGTGAACAGGACGTGTGATGGAAACAACAAAAGATTAACTAAGTGGGCGGCCCACATGACAAGTCAGTTTAAACTGCCTACACTCCTTAAAGTCTACAATCAGAAAAAATACAATCAGAGCAAAACATATTTACATGCCACATATTAATAGGAAATTGTTTGCTTCAACTGCATGGCATAAAAAAACCTCCCACCGAGAATAGCTTAGAAAAGAACACTCTGGGTATCTTCAACCCCGAGTATCTTGTAAACCCGATGAAAAGACATCAAAGATTATTTAAAATATATTTTTAAAATTACTGGACACAAAACTTCGTCAACTGACACAATCTAATATGATCCAGTACGAAACCTGCTTCAATTATTATCCCTTTACACAATAAAACCACCTTTTAAAGATTGACACTGTAAGCGAGTTTATTGGTCCCAGTATGGTTTGCTAAATCACGATGACAGCTGTCTTAAATATTTTGCTTACCTTGTTCAAACATGATAGAATCAGAATATTGGGCACAGCTCCATGTATTGTGCGGTACAATTTTGATTTTTTTGTTGTATGTGGCTGAAATGAAGCCCAGTGACACGTGATCTTCTGGCATGAATCACCCCGCGACCACTACCACCATTCAAAAACTTGAGCGCCTTCTTGCATCAATGGATTTCCTGTGCAATTATGAGTTACTTACTATTTATTGCAGGGCTCATTTCTTCCACTATAGCATGCAGTTAGCTAACTAGCTACGCCTACAACCTGAACAAACATCTTTCCTAGATGCCGCAATTTACAGAACAGCTCGGTGACAGCTATATTCCCAAGTGCCGAGCGCTACTGTGATATGTTGAAATACAACGCATTGTAAGGTGACTCAAAAGTCTGTGATGTACCACAACATAGGACTTAATGTCTAATATACACATTTTTGACATGTTTCTGTTATGTGGGCTCGCAGACAACACCTCATCGAGTGAGGTGGTGGTATACTGGACGACCTTAGCGACACTCCATGGCTTCCAGAGAACTGCCAGTCCGTGTGATAACTGGGGGGTATTTTCATTCATTCACATATAGCCAGCTTGGTAGCAACACTTGTCTTGTTGGTGTGTCAAATTAATCAGTAATAATCGTTTATTTTCCTTTTATAGGGACTTGGAGTGCAAAAATGTTGAAGGAAAAGTCACACATTTGAGATGAATATTGGTTGAAATAAAGTCTTAATTCCTATTTAAAAATATAGGGGGGTGGTCCCTTGTTGCATTCAGCACTTTTCCTAATTAATCAGTGCCTCCATTCCAAGACGGCCATGCCCATAAACTCAGTGGGCCCTAATTTTGTGAACGCCATCAATCCAGTGTGGCAGGAAGTGCAACTGTGTGCCAGGGGGAGATTAGACTAGTGTTGTTAATTTCGTAGACCAATGCAGATGGAGTCCACGGTTAATCCATTTGCATCTTTGCTGATACTAATTACCATCTTTAATGGGATGTCGATAGATTTGACAGATGTTTGGGTTCAAACCACTAATGTGCAAAGTTTGAAACATGAAACTAGTTATTGAATGATATATTATAATACCACAATATGTTCTATTAAAATAATATTATTTTTTAACGTCAATGAAATACATCAACTGAAAACTTTGATTTGGCAAGATGCCAAAATCTTAGGAAAACAACAAGGATCCACATGAAGTAGTCATTGTAATGTAAACTGCTAAGATATAAATTCCGTAGGTTTTATTGCTGCCATAAAACATGCAAAACACTCTCAAGCAAAATGACACCAGTGGTGTTTGCCCACACCAGTTCTCAATGGTTCTATCACAAACAACCTCATGCAATATGTTTGGGGAAATTTCTGTTTGCTTAAATTAAAATTGAGCAATCTTCGTAAAGGTAATTTTTTTTCAATTTTTCTCTTGAACAGTATTGGATATTATTAAATGATAAGATGGCTGAGTCACCTGAGACTGTGACCCTCGTGAGGGACAGCGGTACAAAACAATTGATGGATGTACAAGTCGTAAAAAAAAAAAAAAAAAAAAAATGATGATAATAATAATCAGTGTACATACAAACACATTCAAAGTGAAAAAAAGAAAACAAAAAAAAAGAAAAAAGAAATAAGCCCGTCTGTTTTTCTGGGTGTGTTGCATGGCTTTGTGCCTGTGCGTGATGCAACATGCAGCTGGTAGCCGCAGCTCAGCACTCAGCACTTTACTATGCCAGGAGGTTGCTGAAAACGGTGGATGGTATGTGTGTCACGGAGGAAGTAGAGGCTGCTGATATTACGTCATATGAAGTATGCATGTGTGTGTGCGCGTGTGTGCGCTAGGATTACAGGAAAGGAGGAAGAGATGATGACATCACCACTAGCCATCACACAATGTCCCAAAAGAGCGTACTCACACCGTTAAGCAAGATCATATTGCAGGGTCATGGGGCAAAACCAGGTTGCCATGGCCACCAATGATGCGTTATCAGTTCAAACTGATAAATTGCGGTTAAACCCAGACTGCATATCGATTCGAGTTTTCCATGTTAGAATCATAATTATGAGGGTGCATTAGATACATCCGGTCATCGTCGAGGCCGTGTGATGGCGTCCTCTTGTCTGTCACAAAAGAAGGCTGAATTATTTATAACGATCGTGTTGTAGTTTGTCTTCTGGGACCCCGACATGTATTATAGATCACTCAGCAGGTGCGACGGCAACAAATAATGTAAAACATTAGTCAAATGAGCTATGTTCAGATAGACTTATTGGACAGTTCATTGGGTACACACACCCCATAAAATGTCAGCTGTATTTAAAGTTTCATTCTTGTGAAGGTCAAATTTTCAATATTCACATTGGCAGAGAGCAACTCATTTAGTACTTTAAAGTTAATTATTGTGATTCTAGTTGGTGTACAGCATCATACTGAGATACGTTTATTTATTAAACTCATATATGGCAACCACTGCTGGCACGGTGGACAACTGGTTGGCACATCTGCCTCACAGTTCTGAGGAACCGGGTTTAAAATCCAGCCTTGCCTGTGTGGAGTTTGCATGTTTTCTCTGTGTCTGTGTGGATTTTCTCATGGTACTGCGGTTTCCTCCCACCACTCAAAAACATGCACCTTAGGTTAATTGAGGACTCTAAATTGCCCGTGGGTGTGAATGTGTGTGCGAATGGTTGTTGGTTTGTATGTGCCCTCCCATTGGCTGGCAACCAGTCCAGGGTGTACCCCGCATCTCGCCCAGAGTCCGTTGAGATAGGCTCTAGCTTGCTCGCGACCCTCATGAGGATAAGCGCTATGGAAAATGGATGGATGTGTGGATGATAAGCACTTTTTGTTTTACAGCAGCTACCTGTATGTACCAATGAAACCATTTTTGTAAATTATAATTTTGATGCAGCAATTTTTAATTGGCTCCCATTAATCTGTGCACATGTCCCTAATTTTGTCTCTTGTGTATGTAAATTCATGAAACAGACATAAGGGTAAAAAGTTCGTTTGAACTTTTGTTGCAGAGTAAAAGAGGAAGACGTTACTTTGATACGAATATTTGATTTTCTCGAAATTTACAAAGCACAATAAAGCTCAGAGTCACAAAGTTCTTGAAGTCTCATGACATCGACAAATTTTCCGCACGCTGCACTATCGTTACCAACCTTTGCTGAGTCACTGAATTCCAAAATGGAAAATAAAAAGCAAGAATGAGGGCACATGTTTACACATGCAACTGCAGTCAATCAGTGACAGAGAGATAGTGTACTGCGTGTGTTTGTGTGCATGTGTAAAGGCTGAAGGGTAAATGGGGGTGTGGGTCTCAATTAGTCCGATGCAAAGGCCCAAAGTAAAAAAACTACCAACTTGAATGCCGGCTGTACATGTTTGCAACATACGGGTACTGCTCACCGTAACTATTAACAAAGAATATCCCAGCTGCGCTTGCTGTATGTGCATAAAGACACGACATATATTTTCTCTATATTACCACCACATCAAGTCGTAGAGGAAAATACTGTACATTTAAAACATACGTTGCCTTTCATAGGGCAAAATATCAGTTATATTTGCATTAAAACAAGTTAAAGTATTCAATGTGTGAAGAGGTTGATTAAAAAAAACTTTACAAGTCATTTTTGGAGCTTATAGTTTGTACATATATGCATGCCATATAAGTAGATCAACTAAGGGGACCAAACCTAAAATGACTCCTGCATTTTGTATTTTAAATGAATACCTTTTCAGATGTGACCTTCATAAGGTCATATATACACTTCATAAGTGACCAGAGTTAATAGCCCACCTTAGCACTCCCTGTAGAAAAGAAGTAGATGACAAGTAGAGAAATAAGTTGATATATAATTGGAAATGTGACATGAGACGTTAAAAAGCTGTTGTCTATAAATACACGCGAGGCTCTAGTATTGATTACACGTTAACTGTGCAGCTAAGTGCAGCCCAAAAGTTTACTGGTGTGTTCTGACAACTATTAAACAACATCATGCTGACCTATTTGAAAATGGATTATTAATCTAAAGTAAACTAGTCATCAGACTTGAATCCACTTGCGATGCCATTTTAACATTTTGTCACTTGCTCATAAAATATTACATGGCCTTCGTATCTTGCTGACTTTGTGATACCGCATGTTCGTTTAAGAAACCCACATTTGCAACAGTCTTTTGGCAACTCAGAGACCTAAAAAGAAGTCAGATGGTCCTATACTAGCACTATTTCTCAAACAATAGTACAGATATTTCTAATGATACGTGCGCCCCCTCTCGTGATACACATAAGAATCACTGAATTAAATATTTAAACTATGTACAATGTTACAGTGCCTTGGACCTGTCGTACATTTTTGTCAACTTTGGGCCCGTGAAGCCCTTTCATCCAATTTTTGTGATTAAGAGCTAGTCAAAAAACAAACAAACTTGATGGTGTGACTGGACAATAACTCGTCCCTCGTCATTAAATAGTCACCTTTATAAAGTCAAGATTACTTTAACTACCATCAGAATGACAATGTAATAAAATAAACTGAAAATTCAAATGTCAAACACTGAGTCGGCTGAACAGCCAAACAATACAAAAATAATTTTGTTTTGTTTTAAAATTATTATTTTTTTACTTCTGAGCAACGAACATTGTTCTGCATGTTGTGCCAATGTGCACAATAACACGAGTATACTCCCCCAATTAACACCGCAAACTATGTCGTGAGAGCTAGAAACTATTTTATCATGAAGAACCTGTAGGGTTAATTTCTCAGAGTGGTTCCCCTTCGCGTACTGGCATGCAAAGACTTTTACAAGCCACAATAAAAGACACAACTATGAAAGCGAATGAATGCTCAAGTTGTTCATGTAAGAGATTACGATTAAAACCAAGAATGTTTTGTGCTAAGTGAGTAAGATTGCATGAGTCGATATAAGGCTTGGTGAAACCAAGCCCCCGATTCACCACCTAATGCTGTCTTATCTGGCCCAGTCACACGGCCATCATGACTTTATCATGGCCCTACACAAGCTGGGCCTGTATCGTGTGAGAGCTTAAAAAGTGCTGAACCCTGACATCCTGTTCATTTTTTGTTCACACATTGTAGGTAAATTATGTGCCATGTGCCAAGTAGTGTACTGGAATCAAAGTATTACATCACTGCATCTCGCTCGGCTGGACAGATCAGGCATCTTTTTTGTTCGGTGTCTGTAATATGTCTCCACAAAAATAAAATACCATAAAATAAAAACAACATGAAAAACACAATCGCTGTTTCTAATTGTTGACGCAGCGCAACATGAGAGATGAAAGGGAGACAAATGCTAACGCAAGGGATTCTGGGAAGAGGAGGCTAGTGACGTAAGCAGATTCCCAGCCTTCATCCATGCGTACAAATGGGCATCAAACCTCACCGTGCCGTCAAACACCATTAATCGCTAAATCTCTCTTTCCAACATTGGGCGCCCCAAGTTTGCATGACCTTTACCCCGAGACTCTGCTAACAGCGTCAAAGTCGCTTAAACGAGAGCTAGGCTGCGAGGTGACTTTCAGCGCCACATCGTCATCGAAAGAGACTCCATTTTAGTATGGCGGATTTTAGGAAGTGTTATATCAACCATTCAATATTGCCAAATCCACTAGGATTGAACCCCCCCCCCCCCTAAATTGTAAATCTTTAATGAGTTATGTTTTTTAAGGATATTGAGGAAATTTGTTTCTCACTGATTTTATTTTATTGCATGACATAGCTGTGGATGCATGAGGTCTTGCATGTTATATGGACTTCTCGGGATCCCATACAAGGTTGGATGGTTGGTAGGTCAGTTCTTCACTGAAGGTTTTGCAAAAGTACAAGAAACAGCATTCAAAGTTTGACATCCACTTCCACATGCATGCGTCACTTACCACTTGTCCAGGTCAGCTTTGAGACTGACACAAGGAGCAGGAACTGGGGCCTCGGCGGGTGCTGCGGCGGCGGTCTCAGAGTCCGACATGTCTGTGGTGCTGATGGCTAAGTTGATGGCGCGTGTTCTGTTCCTGTTCCTGTCCTCCAAACGTCGGCCTGGGGATCCGAACACCACCAATGGAGACACAGAGAGACAGTGGGAACGCAGCTAAGTGAAAGGGGAGGGCACACAAGAGGAGGTGGGAGGGGATAAAACACGTGAGATGATCGCACGGGTCAGGATGGGAGCCTGCGGATGGTGGTGGTGGTGGTGGGGGGGGTTAAAGGTCACATTGTGAGGGACGGAACAGGTTGCAAAGAGACAGGAAGAGACTTTGGGGGAATGGCATTTTTTTTTTTTTTATTATGACAGGTTCGTAATATGATTTAATGCAATTTCTAAAAAATGCATTTTTGCTATCACTCAATACTGTTAAATTTGTACAGTAGAGAATGTGAAAAAGTGAAAAGCTCAACACAACTATGTGTGTGTTTTGGAATCTCCTGAAAGCCAATCCTGCGACAAGATCTGCACATGGAGGTGCGCCCCCAAGTGGCGGATTTATACATCACATCATTTGGAACCTTGGTCAAGGGAAAGAGAATGTAGATAAATGTTCATGGCAGGTGAGACATTTTGTGTGAGGAACATTAGTGGTAAATGATGCAGGAGGCGGAAATCCTTTTTGTAATTTTGTTGTTGGTGTTATTGTTGTTCACTTTCACATAAGAAGCAACAGACATGAGCAGCGTTGTGACCTTTTGTGAACAATTCAAACCAGAACCAAGGTCACAAACATAATGCATAATGGATTTTACTTATAATTTAGTACCATCATTTACTTGGGTACATGATAACGTATTTGACAACTCCACACAACTTGTTCATCAAACTAGAAACAGTCACTCCTATACCCCATAAATGCACAGTATGATTATGTATTTAAGGTCATTTTTTTATATGGAAAAATCTAAAGTTAAAAAATTCAATGATATGCCAGAATTGATTGATCAAGGGTGTTTATTTTATTTTATTATTATTATTTTTTTTTTAGGTGGGGGTGATGTGGGTAAATGGGTCCTTTAGTTTATAAGATAAGGAAGTACTTCTTAGCGTATTCAAAGGAGTTCATTTTATGTGATCCAGACAATTACCGGCACTTGTGTAATGTTATGTCACAATACTTGTTCACTTTTTGACAGCAAACAATTCTTATCCAGGCACATTACATTCTAGTAATCATTCATATTAAATCATTTCACAAGCCATCTGAGATAAAAGAGAAAATTGCACATCTCACCAGATTTGAAGGTTATCCCACCCCAGCCCCGAAAAAAAAAAAAAAAAAAAGCTGACAGGTAAAATGTTGGTTCTTAGTTCAGATATTTTTTTTTTTTAACAGCCACTCATCTTTGATTAGCACTTTGCATCCAGGACATCTGAGCTGTTTTCCAAAATAATGCAAAAGCTCATTCATATGAAAACGGTGTGCAGTGTCTAGATTACATTAGCATCAAATGTCATCCAATTAGGGTTTCTACAGGATACATCGCTCCCTAATGAACAAATTCTATACTATAATATGAATATAATTTGTTTGTATAGAATATAGTATCAAGGTGTATTACACAATCAAAGTAGTAAAAGAAGTTTTCAACCGAATAGTAACCAATTACTAAATTATGCATTCCACCCACTGTGGGAGTTCATGTGCCAAAAAATAAAATTGTGTACTTTAGGAAACACACTTGTAGAAATGAAAAATGAGATATGTAAGTTCCTACCAATATGTCCTAGTCCAAAAGGGAACCCTCTTCACATGCCAATGTGCCAGTAGCCTGCAACAGTTCTGTGCAGAGTGTGGTCTTTTAGCAAGGGAGTGTGTTTCATTTGTGTGGTAAGCGCATGAGTGTTTGCATTTCAAACACCAGCGGGGCTCTAACAGAAAAAAAGGGGGGCTGGGGAGGGAAAAACGAGACGTGATACTGCAAGGAAGCTCTCCAACGTTCTGTTTAGGAGTGTATACAAATATGTGCATAATATGAAATATTATAAAATAAGACAACAGGCTTCATGGTTATTACACAAACTACCGTTGTGCATTTTTTTTCTTTTTTTTGCTAATGACCTGGATAACTAAGTACCTACGAGCCGGGTAACAAATGTTTCAGGACCGGGGACACAAACTGTAGTTCAAATCCAAACTACAAAAAAAAAGTTCTCTCCTCTATGGATCCGGTGGAATCTAATTGGATCGGCCTTATTGGCCTGATTTGCTGCGGTGTCTGATTTTTTGGATCGCACCCAACAGATTTTGTTGAGAACGACAAAAACTCCTTGTCACGTGACATAATCCACAATCAACGAGTTGGCTATGGAGAAGATGCCAAAATGAAATGTAGCATATCTTTGTGACGCATAAACGAGAACATTTGCAACGTAGCGCCTTGACGTTGACCAATAGCACTGTCTTTTGCAAAAGTGGTTCACCTCCTCTGGTCTCTTTTGTCAACATTAATTTGCACGCACTATACCAAAGAGAAAGAGCGATGAGTGGAGCAACAAAATTGAAGAAAATCTTGACAGCAGCACCTTTTCAGAGCATAAATTGACAGAAAGCAATATCACGTTTACGTGCAAATTTAGCGCTAGCACTAGCTAGTATGGAAGTAAATATGAGCCACCAGGATATGAATTTGAAATGCCACAGAAAACAGGATTTGAATTTGAAATGTAAAGTGATCACATTTTCAATGGTTGCATTTCACTGTAACTTTTCAATGTGAACAATTCAACTGGCTACAATCCGCTGTCTGAAATTCAACCGGTTACAATTTGCTGTCTAAAATTCGTCTGTGTCACCAGGCAGGGTTACTCCACGTCAGAACCAAACAGCCAGCCAATCCAGTTGCGCTTTCTTAGTGACGTGACGTGACTAATAAAGTGTACTTTCTTAAGGTAGCTACATTACATTATGTTCCCTGCTTGCTGGCAGTATTAAAAGTATATGAACATTACCTCAAGCTCTACTTGAACAATGGACAGTCCACACCGTCCTCTCTTGAACACCCAAGGATAACACGCTCATAGTAATAAACAGTACACGACAGAATGTAGTCGAATTTTTTGTCCCTTTGAAGCACGCTGAAGGCTTTTTGCCTGTATTAGTAAGACAGAAAAAAATACATTTATCATATGACATTGTGCTTCCCTTTCGTGAATGACAGAAACAAAATGACTTCTCTTGTGAATTCAACATTGCTTTATATTCAGTAGCCATCACTGGAATGTAAAAACAGATGTTAATCATTAAGCCGTGATAATACCTTACTGTTTGTTGATAATGTTATTAACAATAATAATGAAGAATTTGCAATAGCTGAAATTTAATTCTGAATTGAGGACTAATATAGTAGTTACTACATCATAACATACAATCAGCAGATACTACGAGGACAAGCGGTACAGAACATGCATGAATGAACAATTTTGATCTTCTGTCCATCCTCTCAAAATGATTAGAAAATTTGTCACATCCTTTTTGAAAATTTGGTGTGGCTCACACTATTTCAAACGGACAGCAAATTGACGATTAAAACATACGTTTGTTTGAATTCAACCATCAAACTAAGCAAAAATGAGAACAAAGCACGTCACGGACATCATTGACAAACATTGTGGGGACATACGTGTTTTTATTCATCCATGTAATTCTGATCAAGCGGCTTTTTCCACTTCCACGAGTGTGCGTGCTGAAAATCAACCTGCAGCTGCTGCATCCATTCACATCTCCTGCACTATGCTTGCATTATGAAGCAGACCAACAAGTGGCAAACAATTAGCGCATAGTCTTCTTCCTGCTGCATAAGCAAACGGTTGAAGCAGAAGAACTATAAAATGGATGGAAAACGGAGTCCAAACAAAGAGACGGCAAGTGAAAGAAGAAAAAAACAACAACAAATTTGCAGGCCACGGAGGAAAAATGCTCCACAAAAGATGCAATGGGAGGAAACCTTTCATCACAGGTAAGTGGTGACACTCACACTCCTTTGATAAAACACACCATCGGAGTTTCATCATTTGAAAAAATGATTATGAAATCATTGGATCATCTATTTTGACTGATATTTCAGGGAACTGAAAGATCATGGAACAATGAAGATTGATATCATTTGCAGTAGTTGAAGTATCTGCTTTACTGTTCATCAAGGACCATCGCGTTCACTATTCTGCAACAGCAAAACACATTTGGTGACTTACAAATGTGAAAAATATTTATCCTTAATCCTGACAATTCTTAATGTCAGAAAATTCATAACAAACGGACTGCACTTTTTTTTTAACCTAATCAGTATTTAAATAATAATTATATTCAAAATATTAACATAAATGTTTAAACCCTGCTCTTAGCTTAGCCAGTTTATGAATTACAGTACTGATGAACTAATTATGGAAAAAACAAAACAACAATGGACGATGCCCAACAATTTATTTTCTTTGTCATTAGAGAACGCCATTCGTTACGCTCCGTGTATTTCTTATTACCCATTGGATATTTGTAGTTTTAGCAACCTCAAATTAACACCATCAATGTGCGGTGACCGCTAACTAATGTTTCTTTGTGCTTTTCCTCCCACATTCCAAAAAGATGTATGTTGGTTTTGAATGAAAAACTCTAAAATGTAGACAATTATGTGCTGCAGCTGTTGGTGCAGGCGTAAATTCAGTTTGGATAAACTCCAGCCTGCCTGACACCCGACTTGTGATAATCGTTAATACAAAGCAAATTTATGTAGCGTATTTATGCTCAAGATGACATCCATCCATCCATTTTCTTGGCTGCTTATTCTCACAAGGGTCACACGAGTGCTGGAGCCTATCCCTGTTGTCAACGGGCAGGAGGTAGAGTACACCCCGAACTGGTTGCCAGCCAATCGCAGGACACATCGAGACAAACAGCCGCACTCACAATCACACTTAGGGGCAATTTAGAGTGTCCAATTAACGTTGCATGTCTTGGGGATGTGGGAGGAAACCAGAGTGCCAGGTGAAAACGGAGAGAACTTGCGCACAGTCAGGGCTGGGATTGAACCCGGTCCCTCAGAGGTGTGAGGCCAAAGTTTTCCAACTGCGCTACCGTGGTGTGCCCCCGTCACATTACATTTTGGTGAAAGTATGCCCCATCTCAGTTTGCCACATTTGTACTAACCCCCCCCCCCCCTTTTAACAACCAGTATATTATCAGCATTTTTCATTTCTTAGTACAGCTTGAACAGCTGTTCATTAATATCAATTACCCATGAATTATGTTTTCAAATTGAAGCTTCTTGTTAACAATGTAGTATACATAACAATCAAATGCTATGGCAACTGTGTATATGTAATATCCTAGAGGTGATTTTACATTTCTGTATATGATTTTCACATGATCATAAGGGGACTCGAAAGAGTTTCCCTGTCTGTGATGGACCAGACCAGTCTTGGGTTTTTCAACCCAGAATAGGATAAGTCATATAGAAAATGGATGGATGGATATATGGACGAGTTCAACACTTTGGTCTGTCGTCATACTCTAAAGTGGAGATGCTCTTTCCCTCCAAAGTGTTGTATATGGTGGCAGTTTGCAGTGGCGTCCCCATCAGTGACCTGCTGGAGCGAGCCTCTCAGCACTCCGACAAACTACACTCGCTCAGCACAACGCTCACCCACGAGCTTGTGAGTATCCGTGCGTGCCTGCCAACCGTGAATGCCAATAAATCAGCAAACTCCGAATGGACTCAGAATTGACAGACATTGTATATGTGCTCCTGCCAAGGACTCTCATTTCCCTCCTATGGGTCGAATGATCATGCCCCGGCCTTCGGTGTGCCACACGTCCTCATTGCAGACACCCAGCGACAAAGAGCAGGCGCTTCAAGTGTCCGTGAGTGGCTTTTCCAAAACCTGCTCTTGAACTGCTGGATGTTTTTGGACAAAAAAAAATTGTCGGATTTTCTTTAGTGTGGCAGCACGGTGGGGCAGCTGTCAAGAATTAGTCTCATAGTTCTGAGGTCCAGGGTTCATTCCTGGCCCCGACTCTGTGGAGTTTGCATGTTCTCTCTGTGCCTGCGTGGGTTTTCTCTGGGCACTCTGGTTTCCTCCCACATCCCCAAAACATGCAACATTAATTGGACACTCTAAATTTCCTCGAGGTGTGATTGTGAGTGTGACTGTTCTCTGTCTCTATGTGCTCTGCGATTGGCTGGCAACTAGTTCAGGGTGTACCCTGCCTCCTGCCCAATGACAGCTGGGATAGGCTGCAGCACTCCCATGACCCTTGTGAGGATAAGTGGCTAAGAAAATGGATGGATGGATTTTTCCTTCATTTGAGTATGAAAGGAAAATGTTGCAAGGAACTCGCACAAAACAATTTGGTATCCGGAAAAGAGCCAAAGACAATTCGACATAAATTTGGGCAATCCAAATCCTTTGTGCGTTCTTTTCCTCTTCGTTTGAACTCCCCGCTAGTGTCGTGTGCATTTGTCCCTTCCCAGGAGTCGGAGTTGCTCTCATTGGCTCGTTCCTTGCTCCAGGCCTGGGTGGACCCGCTGGTGCTCCTGTCCTCTTCTGCTAACACGCTGCCTCACCCGTCTCAAAGCAAAATAATCAATAAGATTCAAGAGTTGCAAGAACACTCCAACAACCTGGGAGATGGCCTGAACGTACTATCTGGCAAAGTATTCATTACAATCATATTGTTTTTTTTTTTACATCACTCATTTCAACGGCAAATAAACAAAATGTCTTTGTCTTCGCAGATGGACCCTGCTGCTCAGAGCATCTCCTCTCTGCCGTACAGAGGGGGCGCTGACATGGGTCAGGACAAAATATCCAAACTCATCAGATTCCAGTTCCTCCTGTCCTGCTTCCGCCGGGACTCCCACAAGATCGACAGCTTTTTGAAAGTCCTCCGTTGCCGCGCGGCAAAAATGCAACCTCACTTGTGCTAAAGAGCGAAACACTCCACGGAAAACCTTGGAGATTTTATTTTAGTTTTGGCAAAGCTTGTATCGTAAAGCAACTGTAGGCAACAATCCCTAGCAATATGCAGCGTGCGTTAGATTGCTGATATTATTTAATATAATAACAATGATGATGCAGGGTGGTTTGTTAAGTGTCCACTCATCTTTTGTCTGCCAATCTGTTTTCACATTTCACAACGTTATTCAACAATTAAATGAGTCGGTTTTGTCGTTTACTCAAGACTGAAAAACATTTGATCACGGCCACCTAATATGTTAAATTTTCTTTTTTACTTGGTGAAAAGATTTGAGATACAATAAAATACCAAGTGTGATGCAACAATAGCAATAATTCACAGTTTACAAGAAAAAAAGTCTCCCTTTTCCACGTTGTGAATGAAAGTCACATTTAATTGTAACCAAATTAAAACGAACTAATGACATCATTTTTGCTGTAACTGTCATATCCTTGCGATCAAGTGGCATCCAGTTTTTATTATTTCCAGCTGGTCTGGCATGAATTGCTGATATTTTTAAGAGAGTATAGAGTTCAATGAATAATCAATATTTATTTTTCTTGTTGTATCTCCCCCGTTATGCAACTACTGCATTTGATCAGTGAAAAATGTGGTGTATATGATTCACATTGGCCACCAATGAAGGGATGAAAGGATTTTGTCTGTAATGCCTATTTTGCAGCATTTACACTGTAATGAAACTTTTCCACAAGCTTTTTTTGTTTTTGAAATAACTGAAATGTTTTCTTTTGAAAAAAATTAAATATTTTCTGGCACATGCAAAAATCATTTAACCAGGAGATATTCTTCAACATCTTGTTCATCTCAAGACAACTTAAGCTTTAGACCAGGGATGCTCAATACCGCTTTTTATCATTTTTAACATGAAGACACATTTACATGTGCACAAATTTGACACCTAAGCTCCCAAAGTTCATTTGGAAAAAGGGGAAAATAACTTGTTCTGTTTCAACCTGTTTTTACATCCTATTATATATATATATATATATATATATATAAATATATATATTTGTTTTTTGTTTTTTGTTTTTTAAAGTATCAGGCTTTTCTCGTGAAAATGGTCATTGCTTACATGAGACTTACTTGGTTGGGTAATGTCACATTTGGAGAGTCAAATGGTGCGAGTTCGATCCTGAATCATGGCTTTAATTCCCAGACACTGCTGCTCCTAAACCTAGGAAAAAAAAAAAAGGAAAATTCCACATGTGACTCACTGCGGTGACCCCTGTGACACGTTGAAAGGCACGACAACAACAAAAAATGCTTGGCCAAGTATTCCATTGCTTTTTATACAAGCTTCACATTTGATGTCTTTTCCCCTTCAATTTAATAAAATATAGTGAGGATAAGCAGTACAGAAAATGGATGGGTGGATGGAATAAATTTCAACAAATTTTTCCAAATACAACAGTTCAGTCCGGATTTCCTGGCACTGCCATTAATTACCAAACTAAGCACTCAAATAAATTGTTCGCTTAGCTCCTTTTCTCTGAATGTCTATGATGATTTTTAGGCTGGCACAAAACAAAAAGCATTTTCCATGACTTCTTCTTTTCCTTTCGGCTTGTCCCGTTAGGGGTTGCCACAGCGTGTCATCTTTTTCCATCTGCACCTATCTCATGCATCTTCCGCACTAACACCCACTGTCCTCATGTCCTCCCTTACAACATCCATCAACCTTTTCTTTGGTCTTCTTCTCGCTCTTTTGCCTGGCAGCTCCATCCTCAGCACCCTTCTACCAATATACTCCCTCTCTGGCCTCTGGAGATGTCCAAACCATCTAAGTCTGCTCTCTCTCACCTTGTCTCCAAAACATCCAAATTTGGCTGTCCCTCTAATGAGCTCATTTCTAATCCTATCCAACTTGCTCGCTCTGAGCGAGAACCTCAACATCTTCATTTCTGCTACCTCCAGTTCTGCTTCCTGTTGTTTCTTTAGCGCCACCGTCTCTAGTCTGTACTGTACATTATGTTCGGTCTCACCGCTGTTTTATAAACTTTGCCCTTCATCCTAGCGGAGACTCTTCTGTCACATAGAACACCAGACACCTTCCGCCAACTGTTCCACCCCACTTGGACCCGTTTCTTAACTTCTTTACCACATTCACAATTGCTCTGGATAGTGCAGTTTGCTCTGTTTGCATCGTGTTGTCAACCTTGGAGGTTGAAAAAAGTAACCAGCCTATTTTGACAAAGAATGCAAAGTACTGACATCTACTAAACGTAGGGAGTAAATATAAAAAGCAAATACAAAAAAAACAAAAAGGCTCAACTAATCTACAACAAATCTACTTTAGGACACTTTCCACCAATTTAGACATGATTAAGACACCAGGGAACCATTTGAAATAGTGGAAAAGAATGCATCATGTCCGTTTTGAATGTTCATATTTCAATTTTGCAAGCGAGGCCGCGGTAGTGCATTGACAGGTACCCCCAGTAAAAAAAAAAAGCAAAAACAAAAGAATGGCTCCTGCAGTTCCCTCCTCTCACTCCCTTTCTGCAACAATGACAACCTTCCTCCATGTTTAGGGCACTTGTGGCTTCACCAATGAAAAATCCCCCCCACCCCCACCCCCACTCCACATCATGGAAGCAGAAGCCTTCGAAGTGACCCTCCAGCAGCTCAACGACTTGTTGACGGACGATAGCGGCTTTTATAGCTGGCCGACTGAACACGTTCATGAGGTTTATCCACGCATCTACGTTGGCAATGCGTAAGTTATTTGCTCCTTGCTTGTTCCAACATGTGTTGTGAAAAGTAGGTCACGCAGCGTTTAAAAAAAAAACAAAAAACGAGTCGTGACCAAGATAGAAACTGGTGTGTTGGTGGTGGTCGGGGGGGGGTAAATTGTACTAACCCAACTACTAATGTAAAAGTTAAATAGTCCAGTCTCTCCAGTACAGAAGTAAACATTTTGCTTTCAAATGTGCACAACACTGTCCCTGTTTTGACTGCAAGGACCCTGGGAAGTGAAACACAAATGTCTTATAAATTTAACACACTACAAAGAGTGTTGTTAACTAATAGGGGCGGTTCTTCAAATTTCATTTCTGGGCAACTGAAATGGTGGAAATAGTTTAATGCTATATTTCAACAATATACCGGAGCAGTAAAATTGTTACTTCTTTTCAGCACTTCACACATATTTCGTGCATTAAGGGAAAAAAAAAAAAGACTTGACCCAATCTTTAAAGCCTCAATACTCATTGCATAGCATGTTTGTGTTTGTGTTTTACGACCCCGCAGCACCTGAGACGTACCTTCAAATGTAATCTTCTCTTGAAGCAATGGACTTTTCCGACCTGTCAATCACTCGTACAATAATAGCCAATCAGATAGCTCCATTGTCTAACCCCCTGGCTTGAAACGCCCCTCTTGTCGTCATGTCCCACAAGCAATGCTGGTTATCGGTTCCGTGCGTTTGGAAAAGTTAATGTTACGAACAAAATGGTCCTCAGATGCGTTTGGCGAACGTGCAATTCTGATGAAAGATATCCTGTTTGGTCACAAGGGCCTCGGTCGATTCATTTTCCAAAGCCTAAAACACAGTTGACGAAGTGTCTATGATGATTAAGGCTCGCGGAAGAGCGCGCGTACAACTAAGTGTGGACAATACCAACAAATACAAGGCTGTATGTTCGAAGGTAAGTGAGGGGAGAAGTATCTTATCTGAGTTTGAATTCATTCTTATCAGTGCTTTACACATTGCAGGAGAACAACTTTCACTTTGTTAGTGGATCACTGACCTGCTGAATGAAATGTGTAACGTTTTATGCCGAAGAGTCGGCGGGTTAGTTACACGTAAATGTGCGATGTCATGGATGAGAAATGTCTCTTTCCTATCTGTATCGCATCGGAGTTTTAAGGTAGTGCACTGGGTTCCATTACGAGCCAAGTCAAATGAATCCACCCACTCACTTAATAAAGACTACAATGAAATAACTCGTAATCTTTCCAAGTAAAAAGTACTCACCCTGCTCCATATGTGCAGTACGATTCCACTATTTTATCCTGTTGGATTTCAATATGAAGTTTGTGAGGCATCAAACTTTTTTGCATTGATCGCCAACATTTTGCTGGAACTCTGACATTGCATCCTGCTCCATCCAAAATATTAATTTCGTGTTCATATCCTTGCGTGAAATAGTTGAGACCTCTCTGTAGAACTCTCTTGGACAAATCTGACGCATTTGGCAAAAAACCTACCCCAATATTATCTGGAATACTCGACAGAGAATCCAGTTCAAACCTGTTCTGTTCAGTCGCCATTTTGGAAGATTGTGGGGCATGGCAACTGTAGCTAAGGGGGGCGAAGCTGAAGATCGCCGATCGGAAAGCTCCATTACTTAAAGGTCAACGGGTCGCTGTAATTAGTTGCTGCAGGTTTTCACCACTGCTAACCGTTAGGAGCAGTGTGTTAAATGAATGGCCCGTTGGCCAAAACTGGCCTCCCAAAGGGTCACAGCATACTGTACGATGTTATACTTTTTACATTGTCTAGTGTGAGTTCCTTCACATTTGTCACATTGGCTTTTTCAATCCAGGTTTGTAGCGACAAACACGAAGCGCCTGAAGCATTTGGGCGTCACCCACGTCCTCAATGCAGCAGAGGGAAACTCCTTCATGCACGTCAACACCAACGCAGAGTTTTATGCCGGACAGGGATCACCTACCATGGCGTGGCAGCCAGCGACAGCGATCACTTCGACATTAGCGTTTACTTCGAAGAGGCAGCAGATTTTATAGAGAATGCGCTGGCTTGGAAAAACGGAAAAGGTTAGCTTATGGAAGAGAGATTTTGTGGAAATCTCTGAGAGGGCTGTTATGTTCAGCTTGAACTTACTGACTTTGTGGATTTTTTTCCCCCCTTCTGTCTTTAAATAGCAAATTATTTTTTTCATTTATTTTGATTCGTCTCCTGAAAACATAAAAAAACCTGTCCAATTCATTTGTCCAGATGATGGGCTATATTAATGGTGAAAAAGGTTTTCAAATTTTTCATCTCTCATATTTTCACATAAGAAAAACTTGGCTTTCAACAGGGTTGTGTAGACTTTTTATATCCACGGATGGACAATTTAGGGCCTTCCATGAACCTGACATGCATAAGCTTGGCGTCTGGGCAGAAACCAGATTACAATATTCGGGGGAAACCCAAGCAAGAACAGATACAAGCAAACAGCCTGGCTTCGAACCTCGACTCTCTCGCATGTGAGGCAAATGTGCTAACCACAGTCATAGCGGGTAGTTTTTGAGAAATACTGCAATAACATGTTGACCTGTTAAGTCTAATTCCAAGTAAAAATGTGTGGTTTTCAATGATCAGAATGTACCCCAATGGATATCTTAAATGCAATCCAATACACAAGCATTTTTTTTTTCAATTCCATTACGCTGAAGTGAAGCTGAAAGAATACAGTTTCATCACAAATCTTTCAAATTCTGCTGCAAACCTGCATCCAGTGGTTAAGAAGCCACGTGTTTGTGTTGGTCCAACAGGTCGAGTATACGTCCACTGCAGGGAAGGCTACAGCCGCTCCCCCACCTTAGTCATTGCCTACCTGATGCTTCGCCGCAACATGGATCTGCACAGCGCCCTGGCCACAGTGAGACACAGAAGAGCGATTGGACCTAATGACGGCTTCCTTTGCCAGCTCTGCAGACTAAACCGGAGACTAGCCGAGGGATCGTTCCAGAACAAATAAAGCAAAAACAAAAGTTGGCAAGAGAATGTGCTCAATTACACTCTACTCCCCTTGCTCTGTACTTTAAAAGAGACGCAGCTTCGTGAGGAAAGAAATGTTTTAATTTTGTGTGACGCACACCCCTGCAATATTTTTTTTGACACCCGCATTCTATTCTAACGTCAGGACATTGGTGGGAAATGTCCTAATTTTATCATGCTCACGTTTACTTACAGTACATGCTGTCACTTATTGCCTATATCCGATCTCAATTCCAATATATTATTTAAAGAACACAGTCTGTGATTGAATCGAATTTTATTTTATCCATTCATCCATTTTCTGAGAAGCTTATCCTCATAAGGGTCATGGGAGCGCTGGAGCCTATCCCAGCTGTCAACAGGCAGGAGGCTGGGTACACCCTGAACTGGTTGCCGGCCCATCGCAGGGCACATAGAGACTGACAACAGTTGCATTCACAATCACACCTAGGGGCAATTTAGAGTGTCAAATTAATGTTGCATGTTTTTGGGATGTGGGAGGAAACTGGAGATTCTGGAGAAAACCCACGCAGACACGAGGAAGCAAACTCCACACAGGGAAGGCTGGGATCAGAACTGTGAATCCAACACTTTAACCCAATGACGTAGAATAAAAACTGGAATGCGTACAGGCCCCTTTCACGTGGTAATTCGGCTTCAACTCTCGGTCAGGGCAAAACATTGCTTGGGTACTATTTGACGTGAAAGTTACCTAACCCTGTCCTTTGACATCCTTACAATTGTACATTGTGAAACATAATATCATTGAATTTAATTGGAATACATTAGGTTTAGCTTTTTTGTTGCGTTGTTGGCTGTCAAGACCGTGTAGGCGGTCGCAAAGAAGTAACTTTTCACTGGTAAGTGTGTTTCATCGTGACCTATTAATTATTATATATTTATCGCATAATTTTCGATAACAATGTGTGTATGTTCACCATGCTTTTTGCCCTGACCAGAAATCAGAGCCTGTTGACCATGGCGGAACCAATGATGGATGCAGAGTGCGCAGTCCAGTTTTTATTCTACGTCATTGCTCTAAACAGTTGATCCACTGTGCCGCCCAGCTTTATTTTAAGAAAATGCTAATTAATCCTTATTGCCCCCCCCCCCCAAAAAAAAAAAGCTGTGCCAAACTTTTTCCAGGTTTGCTGGAAAAAACATTTCTCAATCACTATGGTAAATATACTCGTAATCTATTGTTAAAATACATTTGTGTGTGTGGGTAATTTTCATATACTGTAAATTGATCAAGAACGGCAAAGACATGGCGCGCCGGATTTCATTTGGACAATTTTACTGATACGAGTATTTCAATTGGTCTGTCCTTATCGATCGAGCTGTCTTTACCCAAGCGAGGTGCTGAGCTGTTGATTTGTAAACCATACATGCTTTTTCTGTGATCTGATATGACGCAGTTTACTGGTGTTACACTCAATATATTATTTATATATAGTGGAGAGGATTGTCATTATTAGGTGAACAGTAAAGCTCAAATGAAGTCACCTGATGGTGAAGGATCTTCGAACCACTTCTATTTAAATCGTGCATGAGCATAAATAAATCCAGTATATTAGTTTGCCACGCCTCCGCAACTCAATTGCTGTTTAATGACAATTTTATCCTGTAGAGGGCACACACGCCTCACTTTTCCCTCCCCATTGGAGCTCTGTGAGGACAAGAGACTGGAACAAGATGTTCTCTTAGCTTTCTGATCATCTTTTTGGATGAAAAGTCTTTGATAGTACATCGACACTTTTAATAGAGACAAGCAGGGACCCAGGCTTAAATGCATGTGATTATAGTGTTGAACTAATGACCCATTTTCTATACTGCTTAATAATGTCATTCGGGTCATGGGCCAATCGCAGGACATACAGACAAATAAGCATTCAAAGTCATATTATCACCTGGATGATGTTCAATTATCCTAATATGCATGTTTATGGAATGCAGGAGGAAGTTGCAGTACTCCCCCCCCTCCCAAAACAAAAAAACAGAACATAAAAAAATCCTTACAACGATGGAGAGGACCTAAACGCCACACAGGGAGGCTTGAGCTGAGATTAAAAACTGCGAAGCAGGCATGGCAACCACGATGTATGCAATCTAAGAGTAGTTTTACTCGATGGTGCAGCTCATCTTCATAGTTTTTTTCAAAAGCCACAAACCCAGCGGGTTAATCCCACACAGTCCAGCACAAAAGACCTTCGGAGATTTAACGTCATTTTGTGGGGGTGATGTATTAAGAAAATTATATACCCCAGCAGATTCCAATATTAACCAGAAAAAAATACTGAACCCCCCCCCAAAAAAAAATATATATATATATATCTGATCTGCCCTTAACAGAGAAAAAACGTTTGCATGCCAGGAGTGTCTGCCTTATTCTGGCCTACAAGCGCCTTCAATAAATTATCCACTGACTGAAGGGAATTGTTATGACCTGAAAAAGGATGGGCAACAAATAAGATTATACATATATATTAATCCATCCTTCCATTTTTTTCCCCACTTATCCAAGGTCAGGTTACAGGGGCTGTAACTTTAGCAGGGAAGCACTGATTTCCCTCTTCACAGTCACTTCATCCAGTTCTTCTGGAAGGATCCCAAGGTGCTCCCAAGCAAGTTTAGAGACAGTTTCTCCAGGGAGTCGTGGAGCGTCCCCTGGGTCTCCTTCCCGTGGGACGTGACCAGAACACCTCACCAGGGAGGCATCCAGAGGGCATCCCAAAACAGATGCCGAGCCACCTTATCTGGCTCCTCTCAATGCGGAGGAGCAGCAGCTCTACTCTGAGCTCCTCTTGGACGATCGAGCAGGAAGAAGCTCATTTTGCTGGCTTGTATCTCGGACGTTTTTCTTTCAGCCACGACCCACAGCTCTTGACCAGAGGTGAGGGTAGGAACGAAGAGAGACTGGTAAATTGAGAGCGTCAGCTTCCATCTTAATTCCTTCTTTACCACAATGGACCGATACAAAGTCCAAATTACTGCAGATGCTGCACCTTCTCTCGTGATCAAGACCCCAAGATACTTGCAGTCCTCCACTTGGGGCAGGATCTCATCCCTGAGAGGGCATGCCACCCTTTTCCGACTGAGGACCATGGTCTCAGATTTGGAGGTGCTGATTCTCATCCCAGCTGCTTTACACTCCCTGCCAACCACTCCAGTGAGCATTGGCGATCACGGCTTGATGAAGCCAACAGAACCACGTCATCTGAAAAAAGCAGAGATGCAACACCGAGCCCACCAAATTGGACCCCCTCTACATCTTGAAACCACCTAGAAATTCTGTCCATAATAGTAATGAACAGAATCGGTGACAGAGAATTCTCGACTGAGTCCCACCCTCACTGAAAACGAGTGTGACTTACGTCGTGCAATCCGGACCAAAGTCCAACCCCAGTCATACGGGGACCGAACTGTATCAACGGGTTCAGTACCTCATCCTTTCGAAGCACCCACCCACGGGACTCCCCAAGGGACACAGTCGTACTCCCTTTTCCAAGTCCACAAAACACATGTAATCTGGAAGGATGAATTCCCATGCACCCTCGTAAACTCTGTCGCGGGTGTAGAACTGGTCTGCTCTCCCGCGGCCAGGACGAAAACCACTCAACACATCCTGAATCTCAGGTCTGACTTTCCAACGGACCCTCCTCTCCAGCACCCCTGAATAGACCTTCAACAAGGAGCCTCAGGAGTATGATCCCCCTGTAGTTGGAACACACCCTCTGGTCACCCTTCTTATATATTCATTAATTATATTAACAAAATTATTTTTGCAGATCAATCACACCATTCAAACATCCATTTTCAAATAAACCTAAACAAACTAAATGATCGGTCCAATAAAACTAGATTAATTTTGCCCTCAACAGTATCATGAATATAAATACAGTATAATGATTAAACGTCGAACAGTGCAAATTGTTGTAATTCTATAGGGTTACAATGCTCTCGTGGAAGTATTTCAATGAACGTGCTTGTAAGAAAATAATGTTTGCAAAGATGTAAGCCATCACTCAAGCACATTTGAATCGGGAAAGGTCAAACAAAGGTGAAGTACAAGGCTCAGTAACTCATACTTCCATTCTACCCTGAACATGACAGGAATGGGAGATCAGGCAGAATTTTTGGGTTACTTGTATTGTACAGCAGCACAGTACTCCAAACTATATTGTAATTTGTAAAGATTGTATCTACTGTTAATGTATTCGGCAATAAAATGTGGAGAATATTGTAATTCTTGGGTGAACAGTACAGTTAAAATAAACTATTCAGTGCTAAGATGTTTTTTCCAACGTCATTCAATATATGCATGAGAATGAATAAGAATATTTCAGCAATGAACCAACATGCTGTTACAGTTTTTATTTTTCAATTCTTTATATATATAGTTGTGTGTTTTTTTAAAATAATTTTGATTATGTTTATTTCTGCAACTTGCCTTTTTTTTTTTTTAAATCACTTTAGAATATTGCGTTTGGCTGGCAACCAGTTCAGGGTGTACCCCGCCTCCTGCCTGTTGACAACTGGGATAGACTCCAGCACTCCCTGGGACTCTCGTGAGGATAAGCGGCTAAGAAAATGGATGGATCACATTAGAATATTTTATCCTGTAGAGTGCACAGATGGCCCCATTTGACTCCCATTACAGCAGTGGTTTTCAAACTAAGGGGCTTGTCGTCATGATGGGGGCGCAAATCATTTCAGCCCCCCCCCCGACAATTTTTAAATTAATCCCGGTTTACAATTTTCAGTGCTAATAGAGAAAATTTCAACTGGGGGCTGGGGGTGAAAAAGTTAATTTCCAAAAATGGGAGCGTGCCCTTAAAAGTTTGAAAACCACTGTATTAGAATACAAATAGCTGACTATCAGCATTATGACAATTTTCAATTTCTCTCTCTCTCTCTGTGTGTATATATATATATATATATATAATATATATATATATATATATATATATAGCAAGTGTGAGTGATGAAAAGTGAGCAATGATGACTTCATTGCATCTAATCATTTTCAAGACTACTATACTAGTCCTCATTAGGGTTCTGGGTAAACTGGAGGCCCTCACAGATGACTTTGATGACTTTAAGCACAAGACCCAGTGCACCCTGTATTATTCTCCAGCCAATTGCAGAGCACATACTGACAAGCAACCATTTCTACTCAAATTTACACCTCGGGATAATCCAGAGTATTTAGATCTGATAATCGCTGCTATCGATCGAATGATGAACAGCCAAGTGGATTTAAATGGCGTTTTCTAGTTGAGGACAGATTGAGCCCGAGTGTCGTTGCATGTTGTTTAATCTGCGATGGTCCTCGCAACCCAATACAAGGATTATAACCCAGGATTACCCACTGCTGTGTTTGTTTGTATATCTATCAAATCCATCATATTTATTATATCTACCATGTTGGAGTGAAGCCTAAAAACTGATTAGATGTGTCTCATTTCTGTACCAAGCCACTGTTTGTTGTTAACCATTTGCCAGTGTGTTAATGTTTAGCAGAGCGGGGTTGTATTTTATATAAATCTGACAAAGGCCTCCTAATTATGTTCCTGAGCTCCACTGCACTTTTTGTGCTGTGGGAATTCAAACCGGAATACATCCACAAAAACAGTTTTACGGTGTTGTTTTTTTAAAGTTAACTGGGGTCGGCAGGTAGCGCAGGTTCTGAAACCTCGAGGAAATGAAATCCCTACAGGCTTGCAAACGAGGGTGTGTGAGTGCATGTGTGCATGTTCCACTATTTGGGATTTGCACTTCACTGATTGGACTTCTCTCTCCAATATAATGTTTCCTTTCCGGTTCACTCCGTTTACTGCGTCTCCATCTTTTGTTTTCTAATTACACACGGCCTGTCCTTTTTTATTATGGCTCTCTTGTATCCCGCTCTGACGCATGGAGTTGATGCGAGGACACCGGGTCGGTGAGGAGAGCAGGTTAACGTGGTTACGTAACGTACGAGTCTGGGTGAATGGATCCAAATGGGGGAGGGGCCAGCGTGCGTTTTCATTGGCCTGTGCATAGGCAAGGGGTGATCAGGTGAACAAGAAAGTAGCAATGTTTAACCTAGTACACATATTTCTGTTTTATGGATACATTTTATCATTCTAGAATTACATCCAGGGCGGCACGGTGGATCAACTGGTAAAGTGTTGGCCTCACAGTTCTGAGGTCCCCGGTTCAATCCCGGAACTGCCTCTGTGGAGATTTGCATGTTTTCTCCGGGCACTCTGGTTTCCTCCCACATTCCAAAAACATGCTACATTAATTGGACACTCCAAATTGCCCCTAGGTGTGATTGTGAGTGCGGCTATTTGTCATGATGTGCCCTGTGATTGGCTGGCAACCAGTTCAGGGCGTACCCCGCCTCCTGCCTTGACAGCTGGGATAGGCTCCAGCACTTCCCGCGACCCTCGTAAGGATAAGCGGCGAATAAAATGGTAGGATGAATTTAATCCAATGATGTAACTCTGTCAGTAACAAGTTTCCTAAACTTTACTGAGCCAAGGTATTTTTTCTACATTAGAAAATTAACACGGTACACGAGGGGTGTCAATAGGTCTATTTTACGGGGGGTTGAAGCCCCCTCAAAATACTTTGTCCGCAGCTTCCCCCCCAAAAAGTTTGGTTTGTTGTCTACCTGTCACGATTCGTTTGCCGGCGAAAATGTGAGTGGTGTACTCACATATAATTCGTGAAATACTGTAACCTCGATGTAACACGACTGGAGTGTATGTTAGTACTGTTTTTCCCAACATTACTCATCACCTCCTTATTCGATCATAAACAATACATTTCACTTTCAGCAGCCATTAATCTTCAAATGTAACTGTTTATTTAATAAAAAGCCCTCCCCAGCAGAAGTGAGGCACTACATATTTGTACTTTGTGACATATATTTTGGGAAAAATTATCATACCATTTCTCTGACTTCATCAGTCTTATTTGGATAAGCTAAACTAGAGCAGCAGTGGAAACTGAAACCACATGAGCCACAGGAACCATTTGCAAGCAGAAACTTCGAGTAGCAGGAACTCAAAAGTTCCTGGACTGGTTGTGAGGGCTTTTGTAATTGGATCTGCTGGGAAGAATCTGCAAGAGAAAAGGGCACATGAGGGCATTGTACCATGTTGGCACGGCACCCACCTCCACAAAGGAAGCGTGTCTCGAAGAATTGTCACACATTCTGTTCATGTTCGTCATAGGGCAGGGAAAAAAAAAATCTGAATCCCGTCCAGGTAGACAATGACAAACTTGGCAACCTTGATGCAGAATACCTCAATTGGAAGGTACGACAAGGTATTCAAAATGAACTAATGCGGTATTTAAAGCAGTCATACACACATCCCATTCACTAATTAAGAGTAGGCGGTAATCCGTGTGCAGGACAAGTTGAAAAACAACACTTCTTCCATGGAGGGAGATGAAAGCTTCAAGTGAAAAACATCAACATATCGCCTCAAACTTTGTGTTTCATCTGCTACTTGAGGATCACTTTTTTTGATTGACAAGTCGCAGTTAAAAATATACTCCATGTTTGGTACCTTAGCAAACATGGACACGCCTGCGCCGGGTCACGGTCGCGCTTGACGTACTAACACGGTGCACCGCCACGAAACCCAAGCATGGTGTAAAAAGGGCTTAAAGTTGATCTGGCGGTCTTGCGAGATTTGGGTCTGGCTTAAGACTGCAAGGTGATGGTTTGCAGCTGCGTTCCAGTTCCAACGTGCCAGCCTACAAAAACTACACGCAGAAAACCACTGGTGACCTGATAATGTCCGCCTTTTAAATGAGAGCTCCTGCCCCTCCCAAAGTCGCTGCAAGGCCCTGTTCCTCACGGTTTTTTTTTTCATGTTCTTAACTATATATTTAAAAATATGTACAAAAGCATGTCACCATTGTTAAATGTCAAAAACAAAACATTCATCCTTGCCTTAAATTTGGTAACAATTAACCCATCGATGCACGAGGGACTGGACCCTACACTCTTTCAGATGTGGGTAAAAAATTATCCATAATACAATCAATGCGTTTTTATGAAATTTTCATCATTTTGGTTAAGAATCACTTGTATAGTATTTAGTATTATATTTAGGACCATACAAGAATGATTTCATGCTTGAACTGTCTTTATTTTTCACTTTTTAACATTTTTGAAAAAGAAAATGACTCAGAACAGCAATAGAAAAATGTGAGCATCCGTTGTGTGTGTGTGTGTGTGTGCGTACGCGTGTGTCTGTCTGTCTGTGTGTATATACGTGTAGAACTGTCCAGTCATTGATTGACAGTTCCTCTCTCTTTTCTCTGTTTTGCCTTCTTGTCTCATCACTGTATGCAATTCAGACAAACTACCTGTTTCTGGCAGTGATCATTGCACACAGGTACATTGCATTTCCCACACCTATTGTTGACTTTGCGATCTTTGTTACTTGGGCAGATCTGACACATTTTTCTCTTTGGTTGGCCATGTGTATTTCTTTCCTGTATCTGGGTTGTGGCTTTTGTCACCCTGCACCTTTCCATTAATACAATAATCGGGGTTTGCAGTTGGGGGCACCTTTCCAGTCGACTCCTCATGTGCGGTGTGACAAGCTCCTTTGACAGCTGTTTGAGGAACAGCCGTCGTGCATTGGTGATGCCGCTCTTGAAATCTGGGTGCTGAGACATGAAAAATGTGTAGGCATTCAGGGTGTTGTACCACAGCACCATGGGCCACTTCTGTGTTTGGTGCTTGCACGTGTAGTTGCCAACCATCTGGTCGATGGTGTCTACACCTCCTTTTGTCTCGTTGTAAAATGTGATCACTTCTGTTTTTTTCTTTCTGCTATGTTCATCCACTGCTTTGTCGTGGTGCATCATGCTCAGGAGCACAACAGCTTTTCCTTTCTTTCTGACGTATCTGACCATAGTAAGGCTGTCGTTGAATCCAAACTCTGTGTTGTAAACCTCCCTGGACTTGGAAGGCTTCATCAGAGGAGGGATGTCTGGCTTGTTCTGACGTAGAATCCTCACAATAGTGGGATCCTTCTCCAGGAGATGCTGCGCATCTGCCACACAGGTGAAAAAGTTATCGATGGTGATGTTGCGACCTGTGTTTCTAAATCTACTACACAACTGCTGGACAATGTTTTCTCCCAGATTCTTCTGAACTTCTTCCCCTGGTTGTCTCCCCATGTAAACTGTACCATCTATTGCATAGGGGATGCGTACATCACAAACCCAGAAGATCTTTAGGCCGTACTTGGCAGGCTTGCTTGGCATGTACTGTTGAAACTTGCACCTACCCCTTAATGGCACAAGTTGTTCGTCCACAGTGATACAATCACTGGGGATGAATCGCTGTCTGCAGTTGACCAGGAACAGGTCCCATACATAGCGGAAGGCTGCCATAAGATCTGTTTCCAGGCGGAAGGCTCTGGTCCTCTTATCAAAGCGCAAGGTACGGTGAATGTCTTCAAATCTTCGCAACAGCCATAGTGGCCTTGTACATAGGATTATGTAGAGGACTTACGAACAACTCACGGATAGATACATCCCAGTTCTTCTCACTCCCTGCAAGCAGAGTCAATCCAATGAAAGCCACGAATTCTTCTTTGGTGACATTTTTCCATTCTTTTCCTCTAGCTGTTGCTACCCTCTGTCCTCCAAGTTGGTGCACTTCACCACCTCTTGGATGATATCATCCGTGATAAAGAGCTCCCAAGCGTCTTTGGGTGAGACAGTGGTGGTAAGCCCTTGTACAGGCCCTGACGGTCTTCTGAGAATATTGTGGCTCTGTGTCCTGCCCTGGATGGGAGGAAACTCGTTCCAGTAAGAGCCCTTCCGACTCATTCTGTTGGACATTATTTGGACACTTTCTTCTTCAGAGGAAACATAAGAGGAATCTTCTGAGTCAGATTGATCCTGTTCAGTTGGATTTCCAGATGGACGACTCCTACTGCCACCTGGACAATAGTCTGGGTCCTCATCAGAAATTTCAGATTCGGAGTCCAACCCTGTTACTGCCTCTTCATCATCCAGCATCTGCCGGACCATTTCAGCTGTGTATCTAGCAGCCATGACATCTTGGATGAGGAAAGACAAGAGTAGTGTTTTCAAAAGATCAATATGTAGTTACATAAATAAATACACACACACACGTACAACAACGCACACGCACACACACACACTACATATAGTAATGTTACCTAACAGGTGTTATGAGCACCAACTGCTTTCTCAGCACGGAAAGAAAATTTTACATATACACTGGTTTTGAAGTAGGCTAATTTGTTGATAATAAAATACTCTTTCACAAAACAGTCATGAATGACATGCGCACACAGACAATGCATATAGGAATGTTAGCTATCTTAGTTACCTAGCTAGTGTTAGCTAGTTATAAAGCACGCCAATTTGTAGATAAATAATAGTCATGAAAGACACACAAACAATATTATATGAAGATAATACTTACATGTATCAGCTTTTACTGTGTAAAATAATCTTCCTGAGGGGTGACACTTCTGATATAGTCTGCATCGTCCACAGTTAATTTATTGCTGACAGCCCAAGTTGATTAGAATCAGTGGTTCCCATTAGACTCCATAGAAAATGCACACGGGTCATTTTTGACCCACTTATGGAAGCTAGGGGTAGTAATACAAAAACTGAAATTTCTTAAAATGTATAAAAGGTAAGTTAAAATTGTGAATGACATTATATAAAAAACGTGTTGAGGAATACCTAGAATATGAAATGTTAACGTTTCATATTTCAAGAAAACAACATCATCGGGTCATTCTTGACCCACGTATGCATCTAAGGGTTAAAGAGGCCTCACAGCTCAGTGGTTAGAGCACTGGTTTGGTAAATCAGGGGTTGTGGGTTCGCATCCCACTGGGGCCTACACTCCCTGAGAAGGGTTGTGTCAGGAAGGGCATCCAGCGCAAAAATTGTGCCAAACATATATGTGCAAACACCCTGTGGGGACACTGAAAGAAACTTACTTTTATGCATGTAAGGGTTAACTTTGGATGAGTCCCTGTCATGGATGAATTTTCTTCTCAATATGCATGAAGTAAACCACCTTTCAAGATAAATGAAACAGCTGAACAGCTAGAGCAACACTTTGCCATGTTAAAAAGCAGCTTTTTTTCAACATTCTTTTGCATACATTCTTTGCATGGCCGATTATACTCCACTCACAAGGTTTCACAGTCACAATGACCCTCTACTGTAACCATAACTACAGGGTGTCCCCAAAATGAGTCTGACACCCCTGACTGATAGTGTTCCCAAAAGTAATATTTGAAAACTCCTTGCCCCCCCATTTTTAAATTAGTTTCTCCCATTGGGGTCACTTCATCTTCCTGCACACTCCTCCAATTTCTTATTCATTTCTGCTTGTGTCAAGGTTGGTGAGGATAGACTACGGAGGAGGACTTTAGTGTTCCGAGGCACAAGGCTGTGCGAGCATGAATGTCCGAGGTGCTTGTGTACAAATCGTTGTTTCTCTGGAGTGTCTGCCCACTCAGCAAAGGTGAAATCCAAGGACTAAGTAAATCTTTTATTTAGCCCATTTCTGACAATGTTCTGTGAGACAGCTGTTGGGGGTTTTGACCATTAATGTAATGGAAATATTGCATAATCACATCATTTGGGTATTCACATTCTGTGCTGTAGTAAAAGTGCTTGCTTCTTCACATCACCCTAGTTGCGTCCCTTATCGTCATGGCAAAGAAAAAAGAAGCTGTTCTCAATATTTGGGGTGCACTAAGCGAGGCTGGATTTTTTTAATTTTGTATACTTAACGTCAGATATTTGAAGAGTTTTTCTCAAGTAATATCCAATATCCATTTTCTACTGCTTCTCTGGATCAGGTCGTGAGGCAATTAGCTCCAGCAGGGATACCCAGAATTCCCTATCCCCAGCTACTTCATTCAGCTCTTCCGGGGATCCCGAAGTACTCTGGGTCGTCCCCGTGGTCTCCTTCCGTTGGGACATGCCCGGAACACCTTACCAAGGTGTTGTCCGGGGAGGCATCCCAATCAGAAGCCCCAGCCAACTCATCTGGCTCCTCTCAATGCGCAGGAGCAGCAGCTCGACTCTGAGCCCCACCCAGATGACCGAGCTTCTCACCCTATCTCGAAGGGAAAGCCTGGGCACCTTGCAACGGAAAATAATTCCAGCCGCTTGATCTTGTTCTTTTGGGAAAAACAAAAATGACCTCTAATCATGCATTTTCTTGAAAGGTAGATTTTGGGGTGAATCACAGATGATTTTAATTTATCCCACAATAACTTGTATCATAACGGTTTTGTTGATCAAATTAATTCAACTTCTGAGGATACACTGAGGTGAAAAGGAAGAAAATGTTTTTTCATCTATTCTTTCATTAAGATGAGCCCTCTCTGGACTTTGCTTTTTTTTTCCGAACCAAGTCAGTGCAGGCCAACCATGGCTACCTGGAGCAGGTAAGTAGGAACATGAGAAAAGGACCCAGTGGGGTTTAGCATTACACCCCCAATTTCTATTTCACTGACTGCATTTTCCATTATCCAGAAAAAGCCCTTGACCTGCCACGTCGCGTCATTGTAGCAGAGATGTAATACCCCCGTGTGTAATGACTTTGTTGACAACTTTTCAAGAGTAACTAACAACAGTGAATGAAACATAAAAAGATGATCATCAATGTTTTGATCTTATTCCAAAAAACATCTTGGGGCATGATTTCATTTTGTTTGAGGGGAAATACATCAGGTTAACGTTTGATTATTAAAATCCCAATTCCATGGCTTTGTTTTACAAGATTACACAATTTTTTTTTTTGTCCCGTATTTGAGCCTGGAAAGACAAAGTTTCCGAGGTTTCAAGACAAATATGGCAGTAACTTACTCAATCCAATTGTTACATTCAGCCTTTTGCACACAAAGTGGATGGAACAGTAGAGGCACAATTCAAGATACATTCTAACGTATGTAAACAAAGTGATACATCGTGTTCTTGGAGAATGCCCAACACACTTTCCCTTATAGTAATATATACAAGAGTAGTGTTGGGAATTTCTACAGGTACGTTTATTTTCCCTGGCATCTTCTCCCAGTGGGATGTGCCCAGAACACCTCATCTGAATCAGATGCCCCAGCCACCTCATCAGGCTCCTCTAAATGCGGAGGAGCAGGGGCTCTACTCTGAGATCCACATGTATAAACAAACTTCTCACCCTATCTTTAAGGGGGAGCCCAGACACTCTTGGGAAGAAACTCATTTTGGCCGCTTGTAACCGGGATCTTGTTCTTTCGGTCACGACCCACAGCTCGTGACCATGGGTGAGGGGAGGAATGTAGATTGAACGGTGAATTGAGAGCTTTATCTTTCGGCTTAGTTTCTTCTTTACCACATTGGACTGATACAAAGTCCGCATCACTCCAGACGCTGCCCCGATCCGCCTGTTGATCTCCTGCTCCATTCTTCCCTCACTCGTGAACAAGACCCCAAGATACTCTTCCATTTGGGGCAGGATCTCGTCCCCAACCTGGACAGGGCATGCCACCCCTTTCCAACTGAGGACCATGGTCTCAGATTTGGAGGTGCTGATTCTCATCTCAGTTGCTTCACACTCGGCTGTTCCAGTGAGAGTGAGCAAAATATAGGACCGTATGTATGGCCGATTAAAATTCATAAGGTTTCACAGTCACAATGGCCCTCAGAGTAGATCCTCCAAAGATCATTAAAGGGAATATATTTTGCCAAATAAACTTGTTTTAGTATTTGGGATATAAATATTGTCTCTATGGTGCCTCAGTAAACGTGAAATATGAATTAAAATCATCCACACATTGCCGAATGCCACATGTTTTTTGTACAAGAGGTTTGAAATTAGGTCATTCCAAATTCTCGATCTTATCTACGTGACTAGGGAAGATCTCCACCTTCCCCTTCACGTGTACTCTCACAAGTGGGTGTTCTACACAGAAGCAAACAATCGAAAGAAAGGGAGTGGTCCTCGCTAAATATGGACTGACAAAAAATACAAAACTGAGTCAACCAGATGTAGATGTCAGAGGAGCTTTTTGAGGACACTTATATTACAAAACTTAGCAGTTTTTTTTTTCTTTCCTAAATGACTGACACTTTTATACTCAATCCATGTAACAGAGTCTCTCTGGAACTGAACCAAATATGGAACTGTCTTTATTACTATGGCTGTCTGGCAATTGAAGCACATTTAGCATGGCCGCCTGCACCCATATTGTGGTGGGATTCTTGTCTTCAGACACAACAAACAAATGTAAGAGAAGAACACAAATATTCAGTGACTGCAAGTCTGCTGCATAACAGCTGTGCCCCTGAGTGTTTTCGGTGGGTTCCTAAGGGAGGTGGGGTTGGGGGTGTGTGTGTCAGCGAAAGCCTGGGTTGGTGGAGACTAAAACTGTCCACTGTTACATCATCGCCCCTACAACGGCCTCCATATAGGATGGATGAGTCTTCTCAAAATAATACAGTAACTTGTTTCCACATATTGCACACTTGACGGGACCTGTGTTTAGAGGTACAGCCTGGACCCGTCACCGTCACACTCCCATTCACACCTATGGACTATTTAAAGTTTTAAATGTACCGAAAATGCATGTTTTTGGACTATGGGAGCATGCTGGAAAAATGTTAAGCCAAGAATGGAATCCAAAATCTTTTGAATGGGTGGCCGGCAGACTGCCCAGCTTTGGCATGCTGCAAATCATAAACTGGTTTGTAACAAAACACAATGTCTTTGGCATGGAAAGTCCAGTTGGAAATTTATTGAGTTAATATCACTGCTGCGTGAAGTATTTTAAGTGTTTTTTTTTTTTTTTTTTGGGGGGGGGGGGACAAACAGTCCTTGGTTTCTTTAGCTTATCTTTGTCGCTTCTATTTTATCCAGTTTTCTTAAGTACTGTTTTGATTTTGGATTTAAAAAAAGCAGAGGTTTGCTATGAACCCCGTCATCAGCATTTTTTTTTGTAAAACAAAAATTACTCATCCTTTTATGGATGTTTGGCAAAGGTATCAAATTTTATAAAATGGAAATGGAAAATTACTGAGTGGACTTCACGACTCAACATGGGGAAAAAAATATGTTCAGTGAAACAAATTATGTTCTTACCATTAATCCCGATGACGTGTGAGCGACGTGGATGCGTTATGTGCTGATGCGCAACAAGACGATTTCATCCGCCCGGGAGGCAAACCTTTTCATCTCAAGCCTCAACTTGCCTGCCTTTGTGGTGCACATTCCGTTCTTGTGATTGTTGATGTTTACAGATTTAATGTTTTTTTTTTTCCCCTTATATGCAAAAAAAAAAAAATTAAATAAAAATAAACATGGAATTCATCCATTCAGAATTGCCTTGTGCTCACACGATTTGGGTGACAGTTGAACCTGCAGGTTTTTGTGAGACTTTTTTTAGTATGCTATAATAAAACATGATTTAAAAAAAGCTCTTAAACAAATGTAATGGATGAGTAAAAAAAAAAATCATTGCAATTTAATAGTGACTGAAGTGTTTAAAAAGTATTAGCAAAAGGTATGCCCATGTTGAATGAGTGTCAAATTCACTCAGACATATTTGCTTTGCATGAGTTCATAGAGCAGCTTTGTTTTGAACTCGATACAAAGGCATGTTCTGTCCTTTTAAAGCACATTTTGAGCTGAAGAACCAGAATTGAGCCACTATTTCAGGGAATTTCAGAAAATAAAAAAGAATCAATGAACTACACAAACCACACAAAATTAATGGAATTAACAATAGACACTTATTTGAGACAAAGTAATGATGAACTGTGGATTTTTCTAATATGCCTATAGGCAAAACATTATTTTTTTAAAAACAAGATGCCTTTATTATTTATTTGGTTATAAGCATGCTGGGAGCAAATTCCCAATTTTTTTCTTTAGGATTGTCTTGGTTGGAGTCATGCGTGACTCTGAGCTTTTTCTGATTCTGATAAAAAAAACAAACAAAAAAAAAACGTAACCTTAAGATTCTGCGAAGAGCTGATTATAATAAAATGAGAAGGAACAGCTACAAACGTTTGTATGATAATCTAATTTCATAAAGTTTGGATTGTTTACTGTAACTTACATTGCTCCAGTTTTTCCAAATAATTCCAAATATTTTTATTTTAATTTTTGAATGAAGTTTTCAACCAAGCTGTTAAGGTAGCAGTTGAAGAAACACTACATAACGTACACTGCACCTCATACCTCACACCACACACAAAGTCCTGAGCTTAAATTTGAATCCAGGACCTCTCGCCTGTAAACCAGACTCGTTGACCGCTAAGTCACCGTGTTGCCCCTGGCGCATATTATTCTTACATATATAAGTTTCCCTTAGCTTGTCTGTGGAAGATAAGAAAACAAGGTGTGCGTCTTGATATCAAATGGGTTTTTTTTATATAGAATGCTGAAAATATAACAGAGCCACAAATACAAATAGCTTTCAGAAGCCATTCTTTGATTGTGCCACACTCATTTGTCACAGAAAAAACAAACAAACAATAAACTGACAAAAAAACAACTGTGCCCATGACAAACCCACAAGCAGCAGTAGTGTATTAAATACACCCTGAAACGCTCACAGGGGGTCTTTTAGACCATCATCACTCTCCACTTTTACATTCAACTTCGTGCCGCGCCAAAAAAGTAGTGCGTGCTTCGCCCAAAAAGGAAACACAGCCTTTCACGTGGACGCTCTCACAAGTTCGGGCAGTATACTGTACAGTCACAGTGAAAAGGACAAAACAGAAGCAAGAGAGGACATCTCCATCATGGCAATAACAGCGCTCTGTTGACTTGTCGTCCAAAATCGCTCATTCAAGGCACAATTGATTGGCCTCGGATCTGAAATCAAGTAAAGGCTTATCGCTTTTGAACTCCCAAAAAGAATCTCTTGACCTTTTTTTTTTTTTTTTTAAATCCTTCTTTGCCAGTGATAGATGTTGAATTTGGCTGAGTCCTAGTGTATAGCACTCCTGCTCACGTGATGGTGCAGTCCTCTCTTGGTGTACTTGAGGCAGTGAAGGAAAATCGGCCGTCTGATGCTAAATAGTCAAAGAATGGCTTCAGGTCATGCTTATGCTTATAGACACAACAGAGGAAGTGCGGTCAGTTTTTAGAGCCACAAACATTGAGAAAAGTGTATCTTACAATCCTTAACAGATGCTACATGATTCCCCCCTCAATGCGTTTTTCAAACATTTTTTTTCCTCCCCTTCTGCCGAGATTACATCCCTGGAACTTGAGCAGGAGCTAAAAACAGTCACAATACCTCGCTGACTCTGGCAAAAAAAAAAGAAAAAAAAAGAAAAAGCAGTGCTGTGTTTAATGAAAGGTTAAAATTGGTTTGGATACTATCTTGAAAGTTAACAAGCCTTTTTTTGTAATCAACAAACAACAATATTCTTATCACAACATTGAGTTACTGTATCTTTTATTCTTCTTTACAGGATGGACCTGAGTTGAAGGTCCAATGAACGTCAAGCGAAGCGACGGCCATAGCGTCTTATTTTGGAAAAGCAATGCTCGAGTCAACAAGATGAGACTCACTTTCACTTTCACTGACAAAATACGTTTTGGATTCCAAATTTGAAAAGCAGTTCACAGTTCACAACATTCATCACCTACCTGAATTGTATAGGAAATCAAATGTCGAAAGGAAAACCCATGGATACATTGTACAAGTATAAAAGGAAAGCTGTAAAAATGTAAACATGAGCCTCGTGGAGGAATTGCATGCTAATCATTTTACTGCATTGCGGAGAATTAGAGCCACATTTAAAAGTTGCAAATCTGAATTTTTTTGTTTTTAAACATTTACGTTTTCATGAGTTCATGTCGACACAGCAAACACAGACCGAGACCAACATAAGCGTCTGTCGTTTAGGAGACCAATCATTTTAAACATCAGCTCATTTCAAATATCTGTTAAAATTCTTGACAAACCCAGCAAAAGAGGCCTTCTCAGTGATGAAGTCATTCTTTTTGAGGAACACACAAATGTTTCCCAAAACACACGAAACATTCCACATTAATCATTCCATTGTTTGTGAAGGTTTAACTTGACAAGATCCTCAACAATGCTCATAACGCATACATACAGACAGGATGTTACAATAGGAAAACTTCATTGTTGGCTATTTTTAACTTTCTTTTCCCCATTAGAACTTTGATCTTCGAAAAACAAATTTCTCACAAGTTAAGTAATTTTTTCATATTGCCATTCAGTTTTGGCTTTCTTTTATAATTATAGCGTATTTTACTGTGGCCCTAATACTCCTTTGCTGTCCTAAAAGAACAACAGCATGTAAAGTTAAGAAAGACATTAAATGTGTCATATTTTTAGGAATGGAAAAAAAATTCTTTAGAGTCAGACACTTAACTAGTGATGAAGTTTCTTATATTACAAACTACAGGAAATTATCCATATGCTTGGAGAAACGCCGTTATTTACCAATTTGTCTGTGGGTCCTCCAATGCCCAAAAAAAAGGCTGGATCAATGTTTTTGTCAACAAAGAGAAACAGAATACTTGATTAAATCTAGATCACCAAAAATGCACCAACAATGAACATAAATAGACCCACATTTTCTCGACACCATATTCAGATATAAATAGAAGTCAAAAGAGAAGAAAAAAAAACCCCAACAATTATAATACACGGATCACGTCTTTTTTTTTTTTTTTTTTTTTTTAAGTCCTCACTCCAGGCATTTCCATATATAAAATAAATTCAACAGCAATTTACCACTCAATCCTGCCTTTCTGTCATCCTGCAAACTCAGCCAGTCAGGCATAACAAGTAGGACGTTGATGCACAATATGTAGCAACATCAAATCCACCAACAACGTGTGTGTGGGTCTTCACAGCGCGTTATTGATGGTACAATTGCTATTATTTTACATTCCACGTGTGGACAATATTCCTAGAGGATTGTCATCTTCCTCCATCAAACAGTGCTGGAAAGATTTCGGGCAGGTGTTCTGTGAGAAGGTTGGCGTGGGAGGAGAGGCTAACGCCGACGAGGATTGGGAGCTTTGGGACGGACAAATGTGCCGAAGACAGAGAGGGTGTTGACTAACACGCTTTCCCTGGGTAATTAAAAGCAGTTTTGAAGCAGGCGCATGAGAGTCGAGGCTTTAAAGTGTAGTTTTTACAGCTTAAACACGAGGTTCACAGTTTTAATTTCTTGTAAACATGAGGTATAACATAACGAGTATACAAAGTGACAGACTCAGGGAAAGTGGTCAGCGGGTGGCAAAAAAGACTGCTTCCTTTTTGGAATTGTGAAAGGAAAGTAGCAAAGGATACGCAAACAAATATCGTGCCCCGAGGCAACAGCTCCAACGAGATCAATTGTCTCACGTACTACGAAAGCCATGCTCAAACACATTTAATAGGTCAATTTTACTGCTACGACAGCGGAGGTCCGAAAAAAATGTGGCAATAGGACCTCGCATAATAACGGTGGAGCCCACAGGGACACGATGAATGGTCCGATCTGCACTGCTTTCAACGACAGATGGAGGACAACCGAGTCATTTTGCCTGCTAGATTATACTACGGCCAATGTTTTAGCGACAAAATGAAAAACATCATCTTTAATGTGCCTGTATAAACACTTGAGAATGTGTTTTTTTTTTTTTTTTTTGGTCCTCATCGTCACAAAACTCTGAATGGTGGCCCTAACACAGGACTGTTGTTTTGTGTGCATCGCTTAAGGTAATAAACTAACAACAATTGAACATATTATCTCCGATAACTCAAATCCTCAACTAGAATGTACGCCAAAGGCGAGTTTGATTTTTTGTATGAGACAGTAAAGACAAGCAGTTAGTTTGCATGATTATACGAGCACGGCATGCCAAGTAGTGGCGAGCGAAGATGTGTTGCCGTACAGAACGCTGGTGATGGGGGGTGGGGGGGGTCGACGAGGGGGGAAGGGGGTCGGGGTGTACGGTGACGGAGGTTGATTCTTGATCGAAATAAAGTGGTCGAGGCTAGAGGTGTCATTTTTGATGCCCACCCAAACTTGTTTGCTTGTCTGGGGCCACTGCCCTCTCTCTTATCCGCCCATCCCATTGCACACCACTGATTGTCCGTATATGAACACTTTTAAGCAAAAGAAACCAAAATCCTTTTACGAAAATGTTCTTTTGTAGACGGATTTGAATCTGATGTACCCTGAAAGGCGTGTTGCTTATAGATATCGCTATTCAACCCGACTGGTTCTGCATAGAAATAGCCGACAGGCAAACGATCTCTCCGAAACACAAAGGAGATATGGCAATACTCAGCCATGTGTTTCTGTTTGATGATTTGAGTTTGAACCTCGCAGGCTACAAGCAGTATATTTCTGACTCCACATTACTCTCGAACGCAACAACCCCGACACATTTACGTGCAAATAAGACACTGAAATTGAGCGGCGAAATTGAGGTCAAAACGGCAATCTAAACTGATTTCATTTGTTTGAACATGGCCTCGCAGTCACTGGCAAGGTAAAGAAGATGACCACTGCCTGTTGGTCTGTCGCTCCGCTATGCTGGTGCATGTGATCATGGCTGAAGGCAGTGCGTTCTGTGGTGCTGGTGACAGTTTTTTATCATAAAAGGAGGTTTTCTTCCCGTGGTTGAGAAAGAATGGCGCCAAACATTTTTTTTTTTTTTTTGTTCTTAAACTGGAACACACGAGTGCTCTCTGTGCTCAGGGATATGATCCTGAGTTTTAAAAAAATTGTAGAATGTGACGTTCATACGGTGATGACAAGCGTAGGAATGAGTTTGTGATGTGTACGCTCCACGATGACATCACTAATACGAATACAGATGTGCTACATGACTGGATAGGTTTCGGATTTGATTGGCCACTGATGATCTTAACAAAATCACATATAGTATAGTGTGTGTGGATATTTATAGTAACGTCAGTACATGAGCTTAGCCGAACCACTCCTTTTAACAAATTGCCCATTTGCACAACCTTCAGCGTGTGTATCTTGAATGTTGCGTCTTGTTGGTTTTCTGAGAATCTACTGCACATACTGGTAACTTGTTTGACATTTACCAATAAAAAAATATACTGAAAACGTAAATCAATCTGGTTAGTCACATTGGACTGCTATTATTTTGAACACTACTATATGTGGCTTTCTGTGACCGTAAAAGTGAGTGAGATCACAGGAGCCCTTGGATGCGGCGACTGGGAAACAACACGACTTGATCATCCTTTTGTTACGTGGACGTGTGTGTGTGTGTGTGTGTGTGTGAGCGCCCTTGTTTAATCAGTGCTCACAGTTCTATTTAAATAGCATGCAACGTAGCAACAAAGCGTGGTGGGACTTAAAAGGCCATGGCTCTATGAGGGGCTTCTTTCACAAAGTTCAAAATGGCTTCTATGTGTGATAATTTGCCTCCTTTGCAAAGTCTGATCATACAAGCATTGTTTGGAATTATGCTTTTGCAGATGCTATTGCTTGTTACCAAGGGGGAAAAAAATGGCTATCACTTGATCAAAAATTCCCCTTTGTGAAAACGGCCCCATGTTTGTTTATTTAAGCAACAGAGAGGTGTGAAAACAGGCCATGTGTGTGCGTGCCAAGTTATGATCTTGAATATTGTCAAGATTAGGGTTGCAAAGGGGTGGAATAATTTTGGTTTTATTGTTTCTAGAAATGTTACACAGGGATGCTAACGAATTCTGGAAATATTTGTAAATGTATATATATTATGAAAATTAATGAAAAAATACACATGTATTGATTGATCTTTGACTAATTTCTTTTGTTAAATTACTTATTTCAAATTTATACACAGACATATATTAAATGTTTGCAAGCACAGATTCACGATTTTCAACATCTGTTTTATTTATAATATTCTGTAAATTCTCATATATTCCTCTTCGAAAGATAGATTTTTTTTGCAACCCTAATCAAGATAGTTTGAAGCAAACAAGAACAGGAAATGTTATATAAAGAGATAAAGGAAGGTGTTTGGTGTTATTACATCCATTGTAGCGTTAGTGCAGCAGAAAAAAAAATCTGACAGCTAAAAATGCGGAATGGAGCTTATTTCAGCAGTATTTAAATTCCAAGTGTACATTTCAGGATAAGAGAGTCGCTCAGGAAGCTTTCAACCCCCCCGTTACGGGAAATAGCTTAGCGTCCACTTCCGCAGCCACAAGCAGTTGGGTGCTCTCAAGAAAACAGTTCTGTGCAATAAGTCACATGACACCAAGTGCTGGTTCCTTCCTCTCGGCTTGGCTGAATCCAGAGGCAAATCGTGCAGACTTGTTTATTTAACTGCCAACACTGTAATTTTTGACTTGATCCAATCAGGTCAAATGGCTCCTATTGGGAGTCCTGTTTTACAAGGTCTCAATCCCACTGGTCGTCGGGTCAATCTGAACCATGTTTAGTCAAAGAGGCCCGATTCAAACGAGACATCAACGTATCTCTAGTGTGCTTTACCGGAGATGTTTGTATATCCAATTCCATGAAATGGGTTTGTCCAAAACAGGCTTAAAAATTGACAAAAGTGTTGGAATCTAAAGAGCACATTTGCTGTTTGGGATTGCTGCAATGAATTTGGATACAGAGCAGGGACATGATGTGAGATGGATGCAATTATGACCGGGTGACTCCATCAGAACCGCCTACTGAACATGTGATGATACACACACACACGCACGCACACACACACACACACACACACACACACACACACGCACACATGTTGAGATCGCATGTGAATAGGGTCTTATATCTGTTTTTTAAAATAAAAAAAAAAAACAGTCACGTTGGTCCCACAATTTGACTTGGGCGACTTTGGCTGTCAACTGTTGATGTACAGGTTGGCATTGCTGTTTGTGTCTATCCTGTATGTACTATCCATCCGTGTTATTGTGTTGCAGATGAGATGGCAGCCGCACCGAGATGAGGGGTGAGGTAGAATCGGTCCGTTTCAGCAGGGATTTGAAAAGTTCGAGCGACGAGGTAAGCGACATCATACCCACCAACCGCCCCCCCCCAAAAAAAAAAATAAATCATCAGCAGGGGTTGACATCTGGGGGATGGGTCGTGTCTTGGTATATGGATAATATATTTGTGGCCCATAGAAAGAAAAAGAGATCTGGTTTTTCCTGGCGATTGGCGTAGATAAGATGATAATAGTTTCTAAGGAAAGTGTAAAGTGTGTGCAAGATGAAGCTAAGCAAGGAGGTTTATATTGGAGATATAATAGATAAACTCTGAATCATGTCTGAGCGATTATATACTATATTACTACATTTATTATTCTTATGCAACCAGGTAACCTCTGTCAGTCTTGTATTTTTTACATTAGCACTGAAAGAGGAGTTGTGAAGCTAAATTATTCTATAAAGCCAGTCTAATGTAAATGCTGAGAAAAGCACTGACACTATTGCTACTGAAGACAAAAAAATAAGAAAAAACAGCGTGAATGCCGAGACAGATGATAGTTCCAGTTCTAATAGTTATTTTTCTTGGCATTCCTTTTTATTGCACTTAACAGTGTTCACGCAATCAAAATAAAAGGGTAGCAATATTAATGTCCTGGCCTTGGCTCAAAACAAACGTTATCCCAATTTTGCCCACAACCACTTGGGGGAGTAATTTGCATATTGGGGGATACTGATATGATATCCTGTGGTGGATAAAGCAGTGTTTATCATCCTCATTTTGTGTTGGTGACATTTCTCAGCATTCACATGAAATATCTGAGGGATTTTAAATGTATGTTCCATTTTACCCGGTGCCTTCACACTCCTTTGGTTCTGGTTTGCAACTCCTGAGGAAAATAGGGGGCTCTTTGCCTGAAAAATACTTTCAAACTGTCAGCTTGTTGCTTGAGGGGATGATGACTCGATATAATCAGGGACGGCTGGCTAAGAAAGAGGGTGTGAGGGTGCCAATATTCCTGAGGCCAAACAACAAATGATTTTACAATGATTGAGGATCGATGCAGATCTCAACAGAAGACTCAATTGATAAATTACTTGCAAGATGTTTACCAGACAGCCTAATCAAGACGGCAGATCAATTAGCCCACCTTGGGAATCAGGTCCCTCCCCCCCCCCCCCCCCCAAAATAAGTCTAGTGCGAAAGTGTCCAGTAAATGCATCACATGAACTTTGCTCTGATTACAAAGAGCTTAAAGTGGTGGAGTAATTCTCTGTGAAGCTTGAATTTAATTGAATTTTTCAATATCAGCCTGTTTCACTTCACTTTATATACAGGTATTTGGCTGTTGCACATATATGAAAGTGCATCTGAAAATGAGGATTTTTTTGACCAAACTGTGTCTCAACTTGTTTAATCCATCTCTTTTTTTTCTATTGCAACTCCACAATCAACTCCCATTTTTCCCTCCATCCAATTATCCACAAAGCTAACGGTTGATTCCCTTTTCCACTTCACTCTTGCATCTGGCTTCCCCACTGACACCAAAATAAGATCCTTAGAGGCATCTTAAAAAATAATCATTTTTATTTGCAGCTTGGAATAAAATACCTGTCAAATATGGTAAGCGGTTCTGTGTTTGGAATACCTCCATGCCCCGTGATATCTGAAAGGGACTGGATTGGATGGGGTGGTCTACAGGTGCGCATTTAAAACATCCCACCAGCCGCCACTGATTATGAAGCCCGAAAAGAAAGTCTTAAGCCTGTGCTTGTAACACATGATAATATAAAAGAAAAGCTTGCAGCAAGGGTAAGCTGCATCTCATGCCAGGCATTAATTCTAACTAATACATTATGCTGTACTGCAGCTTCATACTAAGACCCATTATAAAAGCACAAAGCAGAGGCTTAAGACTACATGGTTGTGTATTTTCTCAGCAAGCCGTCAATAAATAAGACACTACATTTTACAAGCTATGAGGTAAAATTATAGGCTTTTCTGTTGTATTTTGGGGAGCGTGTGTGTATTAGAGCTCACTACGTGAGGGAGGTAGGTTGGCGAACACTGATAGCGGCTGAATGGGGGTCAGGCTGAACTGTAGTGGGTTCGCCGCTGATAAGGAAGGTGCAAAGAAGCCTGTGGAGTGGGATCATCTGAGGAGATTATAATCAGAAAAAAATAACACACCATACGAGCTGAAAGGTGCCTGTATAGGGAGACAGTAGGCCTGATGGATTTTTGTTTTTCTGCATATCGTTCTACTTGAGTTTAAGTTTAAGTAAATGTACCTTTTAAAGTGACACGACAAAGAAGCCACATTATTTTTCTTTTCTTTGTGATGTTGAGTGCTGGTGATAGGTGGTGGGTGTCCAAAGCCAAATGATCCCATCAAGGAAGATGAAATGCACCCCCTTACTGAGTTTTAGTCAGTGTCAAGGTGTTTCTATCAGGGGGTGCGTCACTGTTTTAGAGTCACACATCCTGTTCCTCGAAGACCTCCAAGAAGAGTGGGGGAAACAACTCATTGGGACACTCCACCTTCATGTGGAGGAAGCGGCTGGCGTGGCACGCACCGATCATGCGCAGGTCTGTTACCTTCATCAACAGCTTGGGCCAGAAGTGAGGAATGTTGTGCTTGCGGTAGTTGATGTAGTGTTCAAACGCCAGCAGGTAAGCCTCTTGGCACTGCTCGATCTTCTCCACACTCGTAAGCCCTGAACGATCTTGGGGGAGAAATGGAATATTAGTACAATGTAAGTCAAAGAATGTTTAAGGAACAAAAAAAAAAAAAAACAATTCTTTCATAAAAGCACACCTTGTATGACCTTTTTGATAAATTTCCATAAATTGATCATTCAAACAATAAATAATAGTTCCCTATGTCTAAGATGATGTTAGATTTAGACTTTGTCTGTGAACACATAATATAGACCAGTTAGAGGTGAAACCATCATAGAAATCAGAGGGCTATTTAAAGTTGAAAAAAAGTTTTGAAGCTAATATAAGATGGAAAATCAATCTGAACGATTGTCTAAATATTTGCTTGAACTAATAGTGTTAAGAGCTGTTCCCAAACATTTTCAGAGCTCATACCCCCAGCTTGAAATTTTTCCAGCCGGGGGTGGGAGTGTCGCACGGAAAATTAAAAGCGCTGACGCCCGCGCTTGCCAACATCATTCCTTGGGAATCAACAAAAACATGAACAACAGCAGCTGTGTGTAACTTAACAATGAAAAGTCTTCATGATAGTTGATGGTTGTCGCACACCACCTCTCTCGTGACGCCCCAGCCACTTTTGAAAACCACTGTATTAACGATATGAATAAGATGGCCACAATGGAATGTGGCAAAAAGTACAACGACAAGCCTAAAACATTCCGGACGTGTTTGTGGACTGTTGAGGCAAAGATTTTTATTGATAAATGTATTTTTACTAAGCCTGGGATTTTAACACATTAATTGTGAGTAATTATTTATATACAAATTCATTAGTTGAAAAAAAAAACATTTTAAATCTTCTTTTGTTCCAAACAAAGCACAATTTCTTGGTAAAGCAATTATGGATGGCAAAATGGAGGAATTGGATGAAATTGCATTGCTAGGACTGATGGGAAGCAAATTAAAAAAAACATACTTGATGGAATACTTGATGGATGGATAAGCATGGTTTTGTGCAAATTGTGCAAAAAGGTTTTCGCACCACCTCTGACATGTGCTCCAACTTTTCAACTGCTAAGAAAAAAAACATTTAAAGGCAATACTGTTGGGAAAAAATGGCTAAAAATAGAACTTCTGTTTAATTTTGGCTTGGGATATTTTTTGTCTGATGATTATTTGTTTTGATACAGTTTTGTATTGAAATCCAATTAAATCCAGTCTTCTAAAGTTAACAATGTATCTGTCGGTGTCAATGATTTGATTCAGTTGTCTATTTTAAGTAAAGGATGTATTTAAGGACTAATATTATGATGCAATTAAAACATGGTTAATCGAGATGAACTCATTTCAAAGCATACAAAGTTGAAGCCAAAAGTTTACATAAAATGGTAAAAAGACATTTCATCTTTTGTCTCACTGTCTAAACTAAAAGCAGACTAAGCCTCTCTTAAGTTGACATACACAAAGAATACTATGTTCTTAAAGGTTTACCAACACATAAAGCATGATTTTTAGTATGTTTTTAATAAAAAAAAGCACATGTGGAATCCATTTTTCACAATGAACCGGGTCTTTTGGAAACGTGTGAAGAATGAATCCATCCTCCAGAGTTTTCGAGCAATATCCCGCAATACAACGAGACGGCATTTTGGCTAACACGCAGGAAAAAACAGCTACTTTCCTGCTGGTAAAACACACGCCAGTCTGGGGTTCTGTAAAAAACGTCACTTCCTACTTCTTCTCCAAAACAGTGGTCTGATACTCCTTCCATTTCAATATGATTGCTTGCACAATGCTCCTTGAGATGTTTAACGCTTGGGAAATCTTTTTGTATCCAAATTCAACTTTAAACTTCTCCACGACAGTATCTTGGACCAGCCTCGTGTCTTTCTTTGTCTTCATTATGCTCTCTGCACTTTAAACAGAACCCTGAGACTATCACAGGGTGGGTGCATTTATTCAGAGACTTGATTACATACAGGTGGATTCTATTGATCATCATCAGTCAACATTGGATTATTCAGAGATCCTCACTCAATGTCTGGAGTGAGTTTGCTGCACTGATAGTAAAGGGGCCGAATAATATTGCACGCCCCACTTTTCAGGTTTTTATTTGTTGAAAAAGTATAAAATATCCAATACATTTCGTTCCACTTCATGATTGTGTCCCACTTGTTGTTGAGTCTTGACAAAAAAAAAAAGGAACATTTTATATCTTTGTCTGAAGCCTGAAATGTGGCAGAAGGTTGAAAAGTTCAAGGGTGGAGGTGGTGGTGGTGGCGGTGTGTGTGTGTGTGTGGGGGGGGGGATACTTTCATAAGGCACACATACAAATAATTTCAGAGCATTCAGAGATGAAGAAGAGAAATATTGGCATTTGACGAGATGGAATCCATGATGTGACAAACATCTGAATGCTTAAAAAATTACAAACAGTTACCCCCTTTATTAGAAAAACACACGTTCTTGTTCTCACAACACATGGTTCATCATCAGTTGAATGCAGGATTTCTTTTTTTTTTTAGCTCACTGTCAACCAGTGATCAGTGAACCCGACTATTCAATTCAATTATTTCCCTCACCTGAACTCATGAGAAGGACAGCCTGCATTAGCGCCACCTCAGAGTCATCCAGGTTAAACAGGGCCAGACTCTTGCCTAAATCAAAGATGGCATCCGACACCACACCCAATCCGCCGTTCTTCAGTTGCTCGCGTTTCACAGCCATCTCGCCGTTTAGTGTCAGTGTCTCGCTTTCTGGATCGTAGCGTACGGCAGCGCGTAGTGACATGATCTCCATGCAGCACCCTTTCAACAAGATGATCTGGTCCTCACACGGAAGCTGTGAAGTAAACACAACATGGACATAACCACAAATAGAACCTGAAGAAGCAGATTTTCAGAGATCTTAGTTGTATTGAGTATTTTTCTAACCTACCTGAGTGAAAAACATAATTTTTCTGTGACATTAAAGAGCAGGCAATGTCATTTGGATGAAAACTGACTTAAAGCCACTGCAGATGCACTGCTATGGGAACAAAGAGACTCCTCAGCTGCTCAAGATTTGAAAATGCTCTTACAATTATGATTTGAAAAGTGATGGCTTATAATTTGACAGCTTTTTTTTGGGGGGGGGGCATAATGCTATAAATGTGAAAAACATGGGAGAATGGTCCTTTAAATGATCCATCAATTCATTATCTGAGCCGCATATCCTCGCATGGTTTGAGGGAGTGCCAGAGCCTATCCCAGCTATTGTCGGGCAGGAGTTGGGGTACAGCGTGAACATCTGGGAGTGGCTCCAGCACTCCTGCGACCCTTGTGAGGATAAGAGGCTCAGAAAATGGATGGATGTTTGTCCTTTTGTGTGTCTGATGGCCTGTTTTTGTCCTTCTTAATTTTTTTCTACATGCTGCTCCAATGCTCATTGTTATCCCTGTTACCTTCTGGTCAGCCTGCCTTATGCCACCGTCCACTCCAAATAAATTCTCCTGCCTTCACACAAAATAAATGAAAACGACATACGCTTTAACCTACCTCTGAGAACATGGGTAGTTTCTTGGCAAAGTCCACCACACGAGTAATGGCAGGCGTCATGATCTTGGTGAACTCACTGAAGGCTTCCAGGTCTACCTTGTCACCTTCCGATGTGGGTACCAATTTTCCTTGGCCAATATCATCTGGCTGTAGGCAAAACTCATTTGGTTAATGTTATCAGCCAAGTAGAGAGAGGGAGGGGATGGGGGGGAAGTATAGGTAATAGTAACCTATGGCAAAATATGTTACGTGTTTTTGTCACAATTTGCTGTAGTGTCTGAAACCACCTGACATTGTTCAGACAGTACAAGGTTAGTATTATGACTAATGTACCCAACCATTATCAGTGTTTTAACATGAGTCCTTTAAATCATAGATTACATGAGGCACATTAGGCAAAATACAGAGAAATTGAAATGATACAAACATCTTATTTAAATCAAATTAAATTCAATAAACGTTCTAATTAAAATAAGGGAGTATAAGGCAAGGATGCTAAACTAAGGCACAAGCTACAGTATCGTAATTTCCGGCCTACAAGCCGCGACTTTTTTCACACGCTTTCAACCCTGAGACTTATGCAGTGATGGGACTAATTTGTGCATTTTTTCTAACGGCCACAAGAGGGCACTCGAAAAGGTAAGAGTGAGACCGGTGGAATATACGTGCCAAGGAAGTAACTTTTACCGGTCTGGCCCTGTTACCGCTGCGCTAGTGTGTATCTCGTGTTTCAATGTGGGTTTCAATGTGGGCACTTGCGGCTTTTACACGGCTGCGGCCTATGTATGTACCAAATGGTATTTCCTTGACAAATGGACTGGGTGAGGCTTATAACCAGGTGCGCTCTGTAGGCCGGGAATTACAGTACTTTGTCTTTTCACTTACCAGAAACTTGCGCTTTTGTTTCCAGCTGGATCCCTGCGCGTTAGTGTGTCGGTGGGCCTCAGTTGCCATCCTGATCAATTCCCACTCAGTGGTATTTGGCTCTGGCCTCACCTGCAGCGTGCGCACCAACTCCTCCCTTTTTCTTTTCTCACGATTCTCCTCGATGAGACGCCGTTTAGCCACACGCTTCGAGTCGTCCAGCACCACTGATGGGTGAGAAAAAAAAAAAAAAATTGCTGTTATGTAGTGGAGTTTATTTAGTCATGTTCACTTTTACTTGTATGCAGTTTTAGTAGTGTGGTTCTGGTATGTTCTTGTGACTTATTGATTTAAACTAGGTGACTTGATCGTCAGTGGTGGTGTAAACACAAACGCAAATGTCAAAATGGGACTGGCAAATGCTCAATGTAATGAAATGACAATATCAAGGAAAGACCCGCACCCTCAATAAATTGGGAATATTTGACTGGTTGGTAGAAATAAGTCCTTAGCATCCCTCACAGTTTAGTAAACAGGGCAATAACTGCAGACTCAAAAATTGTTAGACGATAAGATCGCAATAGTGGTAGCAACAGCGGTTGATGGCTGCCTCTCTTTGAAACTGTCCAAGTCAAGAGAAAAAAACAGCTCACCATTGATATTTTGTAAAATCACATGCTGGTGTAGAAGTACACGTTCCGCATGTTGGACTTCATATTAGGACAACACTGTGACAGAAGCTCATTACCTTTAGGCATCACAAATTCCAACCAAAGCGACATTTTCAATAATCAGTTCAAATGTTTTTCTCTTTTTTTAAACTGCTGATATGTTGTGGCTAAAGAGGTAGAAGTTTATCTCAGGCGTAGTTTGATCCCAGCCTCATGTGCATTTACAAAAGTGCAAAAAGTTTCTAACAAAGAGCTCTAACTTGGTCCTAACAATTTCCGAGTGGATTTATGAGAGGCAGTACAATGATTTTGGAAAGCATTGATAATAATAATGAAAAAATCCCCTCAGTAAAAGAATGACATTTAATAAGGGACCGCAGCTAAACTTTATGGACAACACCTGCTGCAAAAAAAGTGCTTTGGAGAGTGTTGGTGAATTTCTGGTTCACCAGACATGTTTTAAGGAAAACAAACACATCAAAATTAATGTAACTATCCGATGTCCCAGTTTTTCTGTTTGGATGCTGTAATTCAAGTCATCTCACTCTTCAGTTGTATGAATATTCCCTTGGATAACACACTACAGTTCATGCCAAGTATTGAAGAACAGTGCTGTGGGAATGGACCAACATATATACCCATCTATTTTCTGTACCACGTATCTTGACTCTGGATGCAGGCGTGCTGAAGACTATCCCAGCTATCTTTGGGCGAAAGACAGAGTACACCATGAACCGGTCGCCAGCCAATCACTGTGAACCAACCCCTAAATTGTTAATTTAATGATGAGATGTGACTCACTTCTCTCCTTGTCCACATTTGAGGGCATTACAGTACGTTAACATCACTTGAGTGCCATATCTGGGCATAGGACTTAAATTTTGGTTTGCAACGCAAACTTTTTAACCTTCGAAAACTTTTAAGTTGGGCCACTCGTAAGTCAAGGTGCTTTATACATGGATATTATGAACATATTGTTTTAATAAACTCACAGTCCATGGCCATGCCAACAGAGATGCACTTCTTAAAACGACATAGCTGGCACTGGTTCCGGGTGATCTTGTCGATGATGCAGCAGCCTTCATATTTGCACGAGTACGCTGGGTGGAGGTTCTTTTGTATGGTTCGACGGAAGAAACCCTGCAAGGGTAAAAAAGAGACAAGGAGGCACAGATAAAAGATTGGCACAAGATAAAATGAGAAAAACAGGAAACAGGAAGGAGCAAAATTGATAAACTTATGTAACTGCTTCATTGAAATAGAGAGGGTTGAATTAAAAAAAACAAAAAAACGGGATTTCCCCAATTAGATGGCTTCTGCACGAAAATGTGAGTCATAAATGAGCCACAAAGCATCAAGCCAAAATGAAATCTTTTACATCACTCCAGTTGTTGTTTTGCCTAATCTTACTGTCACACACACAAACAAAACAAGAGCTGAAGGGCACAAACACAGCGTCCTTGTTGGCAAAGAGCAAAATGGATGTTTTGTAAGGTGCATTTATATCTCAAATAGACTTTCAGATTATAATGCTACAATAGCAATAAAATTGTCACTTCGTGAGTCTCCTGGAAAAAGGAGGCGCATTATCAATTTTCAACACCATTGCGGCATTTCAAGAGAATCTGAAGTCTCATGTGAGTCATCAACTCGAGCAGGACGGGCTCTGAGAATCTCAATATTTAACATTCTAGTCTTTCTGGCGCCGCCATTAGATTTCCATATTGAATTAATTTTCCACCACTGGTCTGCAGCTAGTATCAGCGCAAAGTATAGTGCAAATACGACTGACATTATAAACATTATGTAATGCTGCTGGTATTAAAAACGTGTAAAAAAGTTACATAGTCTGATCAAGTTAATTTTATGTAACACTATAAATTCGATTGAATGGGCTTTCAAAAATGTTCTATTACACTGCAAACTGTAACATGTTAATCCAATTAATTTGAGATACCCAATAATATTAACAACAAATATTTTCGAGAGAGGGCGGCATGGTGGATCTGCTGGTAAAGCGTTGGCCTCACAGTTCCGAGGTCCCGGGTTCAATCCCGGACCCGCCTGTGTGGAGTTTGCATGTTCTCCCCGTGTCTGCGTGGGTTTCCTCTGGACACTCCGGTTTCCTCCCACATCCCTACAACATGCAACATTAATTGGACACTCTAAATTGTCTCCATGTGCCCTGTGATTGGCTGGCTACCAGTTCAGGGTCTACCCCGCCTCCTGCCCGTTGATAGCTGGGATAGGCTCCAGCACTCCCCACAACCCTTGCGAGGATAAGCGGCTAAGAAAATGGATGGATGGATTTTCTAGAGAAAGACTATCATTTAGCCTACAGAAAACAATGGGAATTAACTATAAATGATCAATGAAATGGATGAAGAAATGTTAAGCATCAAATTTGCCTGTAGAGATGGTGTATGGAAGAGGAATTGCCATTTTCGTACTTTGCTACTCATCTATGGTATTTTTTTGGCTTCTTTGGAACCTTCTTTGTCTCCATGGCTTCTTATTGAACAGTCACATTCAATAAATTATCAGAAAAATCTTGTGGATTGGTGACTGATGAAGAACAAGTGTGAGGCCGACTCAAGACATAACGCAATACAGTTTCACATCTGCATGGGATGCTTTGTGTGGGGCGAGATTCCATGAAATGAGTGTCTGAGTCACATGGAAGGCTGTTCAAAATCAAGTGGACGTACTTAAACTGGGACGGAAAAGTTGTTTGAAAGTGGATACGAACACTGAGGCTACAGTGTACTTTGAGCAATGATTCTTACAAAATGACACCCAATGGAGTTTGTCTCAAGTAGAATTGCCATTACTCTTGGATCAAATGTGCAGCTCTCATGCAAACATCAATTCCGATGTTCCATTTCTTGAGTTTCAACACAATAAATCAAACATTGCATACAGAAACCCAGAGGAAAGCTTTTGTTGATCCCTGTCATTGTTTAATAGAGTCTCATCAGGAAAATCTGGTTAAGGATTACACATGTTGCAAATGTTCAGGCACAAAGTAAATATTTGTATGTAATCTCTCTTATTTGTAACATTTAACATGATAATCTGGATGAATATGCATGGAGTTTCAAAAGTTCAGATGACTGAATTCAACATTATTTAAAAGGGTTTTTTTTTTTTTAAATAAATAACAGGGCAGGAGCTACTTCATTTTTCAAAGAATTGGTGTAGGGATCACTTAAAGCCCAACAGGGCAGCAGCTACTTCATTTTTTAAAGAATTGGTGTAGGGATCACTTAAAGCCCAACAGAAATTGAGTTTTTTTTTAATTGCATGCCATTGTACAAAGCTCATAGTGTGGGTTAGGATTTAAAATTATTTCATTTGCTGATGGGGGGGGGAAAAAGCGTGGACTGAATTTCCTTCTGCAGATACTAAAGAGCGTCAAAGGGCTAACAAATTAATACTAACCACTGTGAATGTTATAGGCAATGTCTTCTTTTTTTCTGATTCACCCAGCAGAATTGAAGGCAATTTCAATTTGAAGACTCTTACTGTACCTTGCACCCCTCACATGTGATGCAGCGGTAGTGGTAACCGGTCGCCTTGTCGCCGCACACCACGCATGGCTCATCCTTTTCCAGGTAGCTGGGGATGTACCCTGGAACAGAGATGCTAAGAGCTATAGGAAAGGAGGAGGAGGTTAAGGAGAAAGATGGGATGGAATTAGGAGAGAGGTGAATAAAGAATGCCGGATAAGGCGGATGAGCAGACAATAACGGAGATCAGACACAGGGAAGCTTTTGAGGGATGAGGAACGGGTAGTGATAACAACGGCGAAGACAATGACAAGTACTAGCGGAGAAGGGGCTTTGCATTAAAACGGGGCTTATCAATGAAGCTCCTTTTTGTATGGCACCCTGAGGGTCTGTGATGTGGAATTAAAAGTACTGTATTTATACCCGCCATAATTCTCCACACACATACAGTACGTCTCAACAGGCTCCAACGCAAGGCTTTCACATGCTAGACATTTATTTCACATGATAGCGTTTGGTCCCACTCAAAGCAAGCAATCATATATTTAGAACATCAAAGCAATCATCAGACTAACTTTGTTAAGCACTTTGAGATGCTCGTCATTGTATGAAAAGGGCTTTCTAAATAAAAACATATTTGATTTGATTGGATGATACTTCACTACATAGTCCATTACTGTATTGAGGTTATGAAGGTCGAGTCTACTTGTGCGCAAAGGACCTGATTAGACTTTGCATTCTGTGTCATAGCTTTCTTCATTGATTCAAAATCTTTTGATTTAAAAGAAATGCTTTTCAGTTATTTTCTGTTAAAATATGAATACTGAATTGGAATTTCATTAATTTATGGTAATGTACGGTATCACCACATTTTTTTGTAGGCAGAGTTTTAAGTGATTGTGCTCTATTCTTTTTTTACTATTGGAGTACGGATGTGATCTTCTACTGAAGGCATTTTTGATCAAACTATTGTCTTATGACTTCCAGAAAACCCCCAATTCCCTTTAAATTCAGCGCTTTACCGAAAAACTCACAGACAGATAATAGGATTTAATCTCATCTTTTTAACTCACGCCAATGCACCCGTTTGACATTAAAAAAACCAAAAGCATTTTTTATCTATGACTGAAACCACACAAGAAGAAAAAAAATCTGTCTTTTAACAATTTGGGAAGTATTGTGTTGTGTGTGTGTGGTGTGCTCCACAAATCTCAACACAAAACACAACACAGATGAACATTTTGTTCCGTTGCTGATTTGGAAATCTTGCGTGATCACACGTGAGCTCACAAAAACAAAGACGGGAAGACACTTTCGGGTATGCTTTGAGTATTGGGAAAAGGACCGGAGGGGGTGGGGACTGTATCAGAACGGCAATGTTTTCAGTAAAAAGACTTGCTCTGGAAAATATTTTTTTGCCATCTGGGGAACACAGTTTTATCCCAAAAAATAGGAGCGAGTAATACATGCTTTAAAAAAAAAAAAAAAAAAAAATCTACGGCCACTTCGTTGTTCCTCAGTCACTGTGCTTTTTTGATTGACTTCATTCCGTTTTATCACAGCATCATGAAACGTCATTATTTAAAGAATGTTGAACCTGACCTGTTTTGGACAAAATTATGGGGAAAAATACACTCCTTAACACATCTTTTGACCGAATGATAATCTTAGAAGGTAATCCTATAAAATAAAAGATAATCTGGCATTTGACATGCTTGGTTGGGAAGGGGCAAAATCAGGACAAACATATTTTGATTGTCTTGATGAGTGTATTGAGCCTTAGTTGTTCTTGTCTCCACAAATGTCTGTTATTAAAATGTACCTTATCAACAACAACATGATTCCCCGTGCAAATAATATATTTATTTAACTAAGCAAGAAAACTGTTAAGACCACAGTAACCTGTTTCCCATGAATTTCTTTTGGCAACCAGTTTGTGATGTACCTTAGCCTCAGGCATGTTACAAGTGAATGTGCGTCGCAACCTCTAAAGTCACGCAACCCAAACAAGAAAATATGTTCCCAGAGTTTGTTTGGCAAACTTCACCAGTCAAAATAAGTTAAGACTTTCATCATCCTCCTAAATTCCACCGACACACCTTTCTATAAGGAAGGAGAGTCTGAGACTCGAACGTTGTCTCTCCTTTCTCTGGGGTTGAGATCTGTGGGGACTTCCTAAAGGTTCTGAATATTGTGGGATTGTCCTGGTTAACACGACACTGCAACATCGGATGAGTCTGAGGCCATGATCCTTGGTCAGAAAACAACTGCCTGCCTTTTGCAGAACAAGGATGAAATCATACACCAAGAACAGGAGTTCAAGTATATTTGAGTCATGTTTATAAGTAAGGGAAGCACGGAGATTGATAGGAATATTGGTCGTGCATCTGCATTTATACAGACTGGATCGGTCTGTTGTGCTGAAGAAGGAGCTGAACCTCTCAATTTACCGGCTCATCAATGTTCCTACCCTCCCTCACCTATGGTCATAAATTGCACTTTGTACTCAAAAGAACAAAACCACATATACAAGCAGGCAAAATTGGTGTCCACCGCAGGGTGTCCAGACTCTCCCTTTGAGATACGGTAAGAAGATCAGGCACCCGGGAGGGCCTCAGAGTAAAGCCGCCGCTCCTCCCATTGAGAGATGGGACACCTTTCACAGTCCACCAGGGGATTCCAGTCGAGAATGATGAGCTGCACTGAACATCATAACCTAGACTCCTCTTACATATCAAAAGCTGGTGCATTTTATGCGAATATTCCAAGACAGACACCCTTTTTTGTTGTTTTGTTATGATGATGACAAAAACATGGATGGTGTTAGTTTGGGGTGAATCATCCTTACCAGACATACTCTTCATCGAAGACTGGCTGTTCTTCCTTTTTCTCTTTGGCACATCAAGCCACCTTGCAGAAGGCAAGACAAGGAGGAAAGAGTTAAAATATTTTTTTGTTATTATTAGTTGGTTACACTTTGATCTGATCAACAGTTAAATCACTCATACAATTTTCTTCATGTTCATTCAGCTGTAATATGTAATATTTCAATGCATTTTAGCATTTTTTTTCTTCCCAATATAACACCCTTTCGGCACGGTGATGCAGCTGTAGAGCATTGGGCTCATAGTTCTCAGGACTGGGGTTCAAATCCCAGCCCCGCCTTTGTGGAGTTTGCGCGTTCTCCCCGTGCCTGCGTGAGTTTCCTCCAGGCACTACGGTTTTCTCCCACATCCCAAATACATCCAACATTAATTGGATACTCTAAATTTCCCCTAGGTGTGATTGTGAGTGCGACTGTTGTTTGTCTCCATGTGTCCTGCGATTGCCTGGCAACCAGTTCAGGGTGTACCCTGCCTCCTGCCCGGTGACATCTGGGATAAGCTACGGGAGTCCCACGGCCCTCGTTAGGATAAGCGGGTCAGAAAATGGATGGATGGATATAACACCCCTATGAAAGATGCAATGCAGTCGCAGCCCCCCAAGAACAATGACATTTCTTTCTCAGTTGGAACTGGACTTCACTAAAGGACAATCATATTAATTTTATTGCTGTTGATATGCTCACTCAGTAACATTGTGAGAATCCATCAACACTGCTTGCTATAGAAGCTTTGAGAAGTGAGCTGTGAAACTAAAACACAAACATTGTCATTTCTACACAAGTGAAAAAAAACCCACCATGATTTCACAATAACGGAGGTTTTGTTGGGTACAGGAAGTTGATACGACAGTACAGTATATAGATACTGCCCTCCAAAAGTATTGTAACAGTGAGGTCAGTTATTTGGGTTTCACAACATAAGACTGATACGAGAGACACGATTAGCAAAATCGACACACATCGTAATGTTGAGTTCTTGTCTTGTATTCTACATTTTTTATCATATTGTTTTCAGTCAAAAATACTAAGGAATTGGCCTAACTGTTACTTCGGGAGGGGAGTACATATAGTATCTTGGGTTATGAGCTGTCATCATCATATAATCTGGAAGGTGGACTGCAAAATTGCTGATAAATGACAATCGTTTGGCTCATGGTTCAGAGCAGGAACTTGCCAGCACAAGATAAACAAATTACTGTTATCTTGCATTTATTCACTATGTATAATGGCATGGCTCTTGTAAAAATTTTTCAAGAATTTTCTAGGATTGTTACAAGTGCTCACAAACAGAACTTAAAAAAAAAAGTAAGCTCTTTTTGGAATAGATAGACTGTTTAAGCATTTGCATGCATATAAATTAGTGCTGATATTCATGAGCGCAATTTCTAATCTTTTTAGCATTGATTAAAATAATTGTATAGTAGCAAATTTGATCTTCTTTGCTGACATAATTAAAACAATGTAGGACAATGAAAAGATTACAAAAAAATTGTGCTAATAATACAGAACAACACCGGTAATTGGAAAAACAACACATGCTGCACGAGCAAAGCAAACAAACAATGAGCAGTTGAAAAAGAAACATTTGTGCGAGACTACCAAGAAGAACACAATGGTGTTTATGTTAAAACGATCAATACAACAAACAGAAACAGATCTCTTAACTGCAAAATGCATCAACCCACACACATAAACACCAACCTGTTGATGCAGTATGGCTGTAAAATATGCATGCTGCTCCTGTTATTTACTTTTTTTTTTTTTTTTTTTGCACTTTCAGCCTCCCAGCAGTCTAATTTACTGAGTACATGCAGTCCTCAGCAGCTCTGTTTGCAGTTGTCAGTGCAGTATGTCGAGGTCCTCATTGCGGTTGGCAAAACACGTTCATCTACTTCTACATGGAGGTCTGAACTCCAACAACCTCCCTGTGACCTCCACACTGAAGTTGACCAGTAAAAGTTCAACAGATTATCAAATAAGTCAAGCTTCGAGTATGTGTTCTGCTATAACTAGCGTTAGTCCGCTTGCCTCAGACTGGCTGCTGGCAAGAATGACTACAATGTTTGTTTCCCCCTCTTCCCCTCCCTTTTCCACTCTCTTCTTCCTTTCTGGCTGCTCTGGTCCAGCCCCCTGTGTGTGTGTGTGTGTTTGTGCATGTCAGCATGTAGCATTCTCGGCTATTGCAATACAAATCACTTCACTCTGATCTGTTTTTAAGAGTGCTCCAATATCCGGTCTGCCAGTCTTGATTTAAACTTACTGTATTTTTCTGCTCCCGAGTGTCCTCTTTGTCCTTCTCATTTGCTAATCTTTGTCTCCATCTCATTTTACTATCATTGCTGCTGGTAGATTAATTTAAAGTTAACTCATTTCATGGCGTTTCCCCTCCAGCATTTTCCTCATTTTCTTTGTCTCGTAGGAATATAATTCCCCAAAAAAGGGCTTTCTACATTCAAACTCACTTAAGCTTAAATACTAATACGATTACATAACGGCAGCTGAGGCAACCTCTCTCGTCAAACTAGGTTTGGTGTGTAGGCACATTTAAACTAAAACCTTTCCAACTAGAAACTTTTAAGTACCATTTCAACACTTAAAGGCCAAAGTGTGAAAAAAATGAAGTATCCTCTTTATTATCAAAATTTACCCCATTTTCTCATGTATAATACACACCCATGTATAATACATATCCCAAAATTGGACCTCAACATTCTGGAAAACCTTTCGACTGAGGTGTAATGCCTTTTTATGATGCATTGTTTTGCTTCTACCCATATGATGAAAACATTAAGTATTATTTGTATTTGAATTTTTTTTCCAAAATATTACTCTCAAGTTAACGGAGTTTATTTATTTAATTGGTCTTATTTTGAAATTCACATCCCTCCATTTATTTGGCTGAGCACAGAATTGTGGTCAAGTCTGATTACCCAAGCAGAATTTTAGAATTTTACAAGATGAGTACAATTTTTTAAAGACAACATGAAAGGCCAAAAGAAACATTTAATTTTATTTTTCATGGGATTCAAATTAAACTGGTGTCACGGTGTGCAACTGGTAAGCAGATCTGCCTCTCTGTTTTTATATGATCCAGGTTCCTTGCCTGTGTGGAGTTTACATGTTCTCCCCCTACCCGCGTAGGTTTTCTCCAGGTACTCTCTGGAGCTTCCTCCCACATCCCCAAAAATATACACGTTAGGTTAACTGGTGACTCTAAATTGCTGTAGGTGAGCTTGTATGCATGTTTGTTTACAGTATATGTGCCCTGTGATTGACTGGCGACCAATTTAGGTTGTACTACAATTTGTGCCCAAAGATAGCTGGGATTGGCTCCAGCATGTCCACAACCCTAGTGAGAATAAACGGTACAGAAAATGAAGAGATGGATCAAATAAACTTAAGCACATCAGAAAACCATTATTAAACAAAACATAACCACAAAGAAATATATTATGGTTGTCGTTCAGCGATCATATCATATTTAGAAAAACAATATAAACAATTCTACCAGGGTCTGCAAATTTATGAGCACAACTGTAGATATATGCAGTAATACGTACCCCTGTCACATTGGAATGAAAATGTACACTCCATATTTTTCATAACCTATAAGTCATGGGTGTCAAACTCTGCCCCGTGGGCCACAAATGGCCTGTGGTGTAATTATATTTGGCCTGCGAGGCAATTTCAAATTAATAATAGAGCTGGCCTGCCAGTATTACAAATATTACACACTTGTTTGGTTCCATATTAAAAGGTTCATTTGTTAAACCTTGGCCCGCGGCTTTGTTCGATTGAAAACTTTGGCCCGCTGTGAATTTGAGTTTGACACTCCTGCTATAAGTGGTATGTTAGAATGAAAGTGTAGCGCTGTCTCATCAACTTTAGATTTTTTTCCCCCTATACGTATATATAATGCGCACTGTTGACGTTTGACAAGCTCTGGTGAAAAAAATGCATTATACACGCGAAATTACAGTGGTCTAGTGTGTCTCATTTATTTTCTGTTACACCCCCCCAGCTAGAAGAAAACAATTAAGAGTCCCCCCCACTCTCTGCTGTGACTATAAATATTTGTTTATAAAATTGTACAGTACAGCTCTGCATAACATTGTATCCTTATTAACATTAAAGAAAACAAAAAATAAATTGGAAATAAAGTTCAATTCACAATGAAGAATAACTCTATTAACATTGATTTTTAGGCTGTAACAGAAAAAATTAAGTGCATCAATTTGCCTGAAATTTAAAAAAGTCCTTGCTTAAACTGTAAGCATTTTTGACTGACTTATTGCACCATTTGATAGTGAAAAATAAAATAAAATAAAATAACGTCAAAATGAATTCAGCAACATTAACTACGACACACAATATACTTGCTGGTTTACAAAACAAAACTGAGCAATTAAGTACGCTACCTTATATGATGCTAACAGTGCTCGCTAGCTTTGATTGTTGGCAATATTTAGCAAATTTTTGCTGAAAAAAATCCAGCAGCTCATCAGCATGACTTGGGTATAATGTCTTTAAGTGCCACTGCCAACATTTTTAGACACAGTAAACACAACTTTCTGTCCTCATCTCCCACTACATATGGTTCGTCATTATTCCTCATCTTGACTTTATTTTTGTTTCATGGTCTTTTGTCTCTCTCCACCTTTCTTTTCACGCCTGTTAATTTTTTTTTTCATGTTGTCTCTTTTGGTTTTGTTTACTGTACTTCAGGTGACCTGCTCAGTGCAATAAAAAAAAAAAAAACTACCAAAAAAAAAAACACACTCTGATAATGAGACCGCCACTGCCAACTACTGTAATGGTTGTGCAATCACACGTTGTTAATAAAAAATAAAAATAAATAAATAAATAAATAAATTGTGTTCCCCAGTGTCACACATTGTTTTTAGTAGCTGTATACAAACCGACCTGTTATTTGGAACCCACGAAGCTCTTGTCCTCTGCACCCATGCAATCCATTTTTCACGATGAACTGGGTCTCTTGCAAACTAATGAAGGGTAAATCCATTCTCCTGAGTGTTCAAGCAATGTCCAGCAATGCAACGAGATGGCATTTTGGCTAACACGAAGGAAAAATGAGCTACCTTCCCGCAGGTAAAACTAATGGAAACAAATGAGTCCACTTGGGGACGCCTCTGTCCTTCATGTCCTGCTTCTTCTCGAAAACAAATCCCTCGAGAGGATTTTCATGGCGGGAGTTACAAAAAGCTGTATACACCAAAATCACGTTTTGTGGTGAAAAAACGCCTGGGCCCATATTGGCTGCGGTTTTATCATTAATAACATACTAAAAATCATCCATTGCATGACAGTGGCCCTTTAAAGATACAAAGCCGAGGTGAAGTACTGATCTGCATCTGTCACTCGAATCATACCATAAGAGGTTCAGTCATATACTTGAGTCATGGATGTGGGATTTCGCATGATCAAGAACAAGTGATTTGATTATGCTAGTCAGAACTTCTCAATGAGCCTACTTCCGCAGCTAGTTCTTTTTAGTTTCAGTATTCTTTCAACAGTTATCCTTGGCAAATTGTGTTGAAAACCCTTTTTACATAAATGTTAGATAACAATGGGATAGAAGAAAAGAAACTGTTATTGTCTAAGTTTTTTTAACTGATTTATGACATATTTTGATTCGATGAACCCGAAATTGATTTGCTTGTTCAAGTCAGGTTTTTATGCCAAGTTGTTGATTGGTTATTCATCAAAATTTCATAAACTTTTCTTACTTTAAATTGAATATATAAAGTAAGTACATGTAAATTATTTCAAATTCAGTGCATGAACCTTGGTTTATTATAACTTCTAAAGCAAAAATATCTGTACATCTTAAAAAAAGTGGCCAAAACCAACAGGATTTAACTCAGCACAACAAAACTGTCCAAAATCAGATAAAAATGTCAGACAATAAACTTGTTCATCGGTGTAATCATGTTTCAATGAAAATTTTATGGCAAATTTAATTTGAATTCATGGAAATGAACAAGAAATCCATTGCTGATCAATGAACTTGGTTGAACTGAATTGCGCCAATGGAGTATGTGCAACATTTTTAATGTCTGCCACCGCTCTGGGCAGTATCAAGGATCAAAACACAGTACTGGATCAGTAGTATCTTCTGGCGATAACATGAGATGATTATCTCATTAATTCCTACAGTGCACTGTTATTTGTACACAATTTTTAGCTAAAATAATATTTATTTGAAACAATATTTTCAAACAACACAACGGCTGTATTACTTTGCTCAATTGAATGTTATCACAAAATAATCAAAATATATTGGTAAAATCAAAGAACTCAGAACAAAAACAAAATCACTAGCTTCTCTTTGATTGCAGAGGTGACAGCGCCCTTTTGTTCACCCTCAAAAGAACAGTTTTAACCACACCTCTAGGTAAATTCCAGTCTCGGCTAGTCTGATCGCACCCTGCACTCCAGACAAGGACACGTTGAAAATGTTCTGCTTTGACGTGTTGTTGGTTTTCCTTTCCAATTTTTTGGTATAAAACCAACTTTTTTACAAGTGTGACTTGGTCTTGACCATATAACAGGCCTTACACAACCAATTTTAAGAAGACATTGTGTAAATTTTCCACGAACTAATTCTGTTCCATGTGACATGCCACTGTCAAAATAGGAAACCTCAAAAATTAGAGAACACTTCTCACCCTATTCATGAAGACCTGTTGAAAGTCTTGTCTAATGCAACTGAGTTCACCACACTTCCCATTCACAGGAGTGTGTGCCAACTCCAGAACAGCTACTTTGTGCTTCACATTTTGTAGCTTCAGTGCTTTGCGTCCCCTACCTGCTCCCCATAAAAAAAACAAAAAAAAAAGCAAACAAACAGCCAGCACGCCATACAGTATGCAGGAAGGCGCATTGATACAAGGCGTGTGATTGGTCCCCGGCGCGACATGGACCAATGAGAGCATGTGTGGTTTTATCTCGTGAGCTGATTGGCTATGCATCATCGAAGCCTCACCCAGCAACTTCCGTTTCACCCGTTCCCTTGACCTTCCTTTCCACCATTTTCTATGCTGTGACTGTGCGATGACCTCTCGTGTTCACAAAGTGCTGTGTTGATGAGAAAGCTTACTCTGGAGAGCCCAAGAAGAAGAGGAAGATGATGACCATCAGCGAAAAAGTAAAATTTTTGGATATGATCAAAGACATACTGTGCCTGATGGTGACAAGGAGAAAGTCTTTTGCAGAGCCAATAAATGACGTCATTTATTGAATCTGCGAATTATGGGACTAAATATGATCAGGCGATCAGCATACAATGCCCGTTTGTGTTTTTTTAAACGCCTGGCTTGTCTATCTTCAAGGTACGTGAATCCTGCCATCATGGGTTCAGGCCCACTCACTGTGCATAAGGAGCTCGTGTACGCACCCAGCAGAGGCATGACTCATTAAAGTCTGAGGCTGGCTGTAAGTCCTGGAGCGTGAAGATTTCCCAAGACATGTGAATGCTATAGGAATACATTTGGAAACTATACCACACAGACTCTAGACCAGTTCAGGGTGTAGTCCGCCTCTCGCCCAAACTTTACTGGGATAGGCTCCAGCACTCACACGACCCTTGTGAGGATGAGCGACTTGCAAAACGTAACGTAACTTTAAGTGTAAAATTAATTTCTGTAAGAGGAAAAAAAAGAAAACAACAAAAGTGGTGTTGATCATTTCCATAGTCACATCACTTTTGGTTAAAGTATCATATCACGCGCCTGATCATCAGTGAGCTCTCTGCTTTCAAACGTAGTTGACCACTTGATGCCCCCCCCAGCTAATTCACTAACTGAACTGGATACAGTAATATGTGTCTGCATCCTTATGTCTTCAGTGAATGTCTTTTCCGAGACTGTTATTCCAGCTGTCACCCACAGTATTACATCTTCATGCCAAATTCAAGGAAGTAGCAGCTGAAGCTTCTAAATGGAACTAAAAATAGATTTGTGAGTTCTCAGAAAAAAAGGTACTAATTAATAGAGTTCTACTCACAGGATTTATGCATTAAAAGCTAATATTAATTTAATTTTAATTAAAATTTGATGCATATTTAAATACAAATCAGGCTAACAGTACAGATCCAAAACTCCCTGTGACTGTCCATGTGATTGCCATGCTTCAGTTAAATAACTCTTGGGTATTTAATTAAAATGATGAGGAACACTGGCTCGAAGCGCCAAGCAAGAGTTGTATAATGTTGTTTTGTCACATGAAGGGAGAGGCTGGCTTGGCAGGGTTGTTAAATTAGTGATGATGTTGAAAGGTGGGGTCATGTGGTTACATGTTTAACGTGGCACACAAAGAGGCCCTGTGCACAATCATAAGCATAAGAACTTCAAAACCCGATGCAGATAATCGAAAATGCTCGGCATTGCAGGAAATGCACATGCTACAAAACCACAAGCACCTCTGAAGGAACTGCGATGATCTTGCTGACTTAAAGAAAACACTCTTGAATTGTCTCAAACACTGCCTTTACAATATATCCACGTCAATAGCCGTTCAACAAATTAACTTTTTTTCCCCCTAACTTTATAACTACCCGAAAAAAAAACTAATGTTCAATTCACATTGTCAGCATTTTTAAGAGGATATTTTTCTCCATAATCATGATAATTCACAACATGAGTGATTGACTGAATGCCTCTGGGATTATGAAAAATAATCAAAGCAGGGCTAACAAACGCAACAAACGGTTAAATTTCCGTTAAGTGTCTTTGTGTGAATCTTTGCGCTGCACGTGGTGTAAGGCAGAACCAACACCAGCAAGTGTGTACTGGTTCGCCAGCATTCTACGAGACCATTAGCTCACCACCAACAGAGCCGTCAAACTGTGTCGACATCCGCACACCACCTCCCCTCAACAATGACAATTTACAGAGTGCAGAAAAACTATTGTGTCATTTTTATTTACCGAATGATAGGTCAATATAGTAATTATAGTGACAGGCTTTCATTAATGAAAAAGCCGCTAAAGTTAGTCATTGAAGTAACTTCAAACTGATTAATAATAGTGAAGTAATAAATGAAATAAAAATAGTGAAACATAATCAGACTTTGCTTATTTGTCATCGCCTAATTGTCCAACGGATGAGACTTATGCACCTGGAAATGTGCATTTTGGCGCACACCTCCTGAACAAACTATTCCTAACTATCTCGAGTCTACTTCAGACTGCATGTTTCAGCCCTATCCATAGAAGTTGAATATGATTTAGATCAGGTCACTTTTATATACAGTTCTGTTCAATGTTTTGTTCTGAGCTATTCACGCCCCCGTCCCCCATTTGTAGATAATGTGTTTACATTCATTATCCTGTTGGTGGAAACTTGGCTTGCAGCTCAGGCCAATTCCTGACATTGGGCAGCACATTTCGCTCCAAAATGCCGTGATACTCTTGATATTTTATTGTATGCTTGTGCAATAAATATTATAAGTGACGCTCTTCCACGTTTCACAGTTGGTAGACTTCTTTTAAAGATAAAAAGCCCACGATAGAATGGAATTTATTAAATGCGCTGTCCAGTGTAAGAAACTGGGTCTCTGCAGGTCAATGGTCCTTTAAGAGGATAATTAACCAAAACACAGTTAAAATTGTCCAAGAGGTCAAAACACTCCAACTATGGTAAACACACACATTTTACAGGGGGTTCGGAACCAAATAAGACCTGCCATGAATACCACTAAATTCTGAATAATTGTGTTTGAACTGGTAATATAGAGCATATGATACACGTTTAAACACATCTTATAACCTTACACTCAAACATAATCATGTTCCAGATTTCCCTGTCCATTACTTCCACCTTCACAGTTGTCTTCGACACACGTGTGTGTATTTGTGCGCACGCGTGTATGTGTGTTTGCTTGTGTGAGTGTCCAGAGACTGAACGCTCACCAAGGGGAGGGTACAGGGCATGAGGCAACACTCACAAGAACACGTGCATTCCCAGTGACACAGTGAGAAACATGCACATGCGCAGAACCACAAAGCAACAATCCCCTGCTGATGTCATATATCGAGGCTTCCTGAGCTGTCCTCTGCTTTTTGCCCTCCCCACCATTTAATCACTCTAATCCACAAACCCGTATGACACATGCAAATATACACAATGTACATACACACACACACACATTACGATTGTAGCATCCGCACATGGACACAATGAATCAACATTAATTTAACGCTATCTTGAAATGAATGTTTGAAAACAAGTACGAAAGTTAGCGTGCTAATAATTTGTTTTAAATATATCATATACTTGCTACCTTGGCAGATAACATGACTAACTAGTATGGGTCACATCAGCTCATTTGTGCTCGAACGTTTCTTCGCAGCATTTTTGTCCTGTAGTCAATTTTAACTTTATATTAAAAAAAGTATATATGTTTTTACAAGTCCTAATGCACCAAATACTCCACAGCTATCTTTGGGCAAGAGAAAGCTGAAGCGGTCGCTAGCCAATCGCAGGGTACACATAAAAAAAAAAAAAAAAAATTCACATTCACACTCACTTTCACACCGACCAGCAATTAACCTGCATGTTTTTGGGATGTGGGAGGAAACCGGAGTACTCGGAGAAAACACACACAGACAAGGCTGGATTTGAACGCTGGTCCTCAGAACAGTGAGGCAGGTATGCTAACCAGTCATAGATTCTTCCACCTCGACATATAGTCTGAAAAGGAAATATATTTTGTTCAATGGAGAAAAAAAGTTATTGATCCAAAAATGTAAAAATAACACATTTTAGAGCTATACATCTCATTACAATATTGTGATACAGAAAAACTGCAATACTTTTGCACGGGTTATTATAGCCTTAAAATCTGACCGACGTCAGCATACAGCAATTAATGTCTAATCCATCAATTTAACCACTTTCTTTTGCCAGCAGTTTAGTTATTTAACGGTTGTGTATTAACGAGCGAGTTTGCCATTTTACACATCCATACAAGCTGTAAACGGACTAATTTACATTGTGTCATTTCCTCTGTATTGCCCCATGAAAAGATTAAATATTAACAAGAATTAGATGGGTATGCTCAGAGTAGATACCCGATGAGTATAACAACACAAATTAATCCAGGCACAGAGAAACGCCCCTATGCAGCTGCCCCACATGCTCAGTTTACTGAAACAGCTGCCAAGTTCCAATAACTTCTTCAGGTACATGCTACTTTTACAATGAGCTACATCAAACTGTAGTTACACCGTTGTAGCCTGGTGACAAATGACCGTCACAAATGTCACAGTAAATTCAAAGAAAGACAGATTCTTTTTACCCCGAGGAGAGATCTTGTTGTCTTCTATATGCTCCCCTTAAAAGTGTGCTGACAGACAAATATTAATTCAATTGAAACTGCAGGTTTCCCTGGTTGGATGAAATATATAGTGTTCCCGTTGCATTGCTATACATTGCTAAATTTCATAGACCAAATGCGAGTCCAGTTCCTGGCCAACTACTGACCCAGCACCCATGGTTTCCCCTGCCTGTTCTAGGTCTAGGAGGATTTCCATCTCGTGAAAAATCTGTATTATAACCACAGGGACAGTGAAGTAAGAATAATTTTATTGTGTTGTTTTTCCATAATTAAAAGATGTTTCGCAATAGCTTCGTATATGTTTCGCAATAGCTTTGTATAACCTAAAAGACGATCGCAATAGCTTTGAATAACCAGCAATGTCATAAAAAGATGTTTTTGTGTTATATGATGTCGTGCAACGCCATTTGTTGGTAACAAAGAATAGTGTGGCGTCAGGCGGGATGAATTGGCCACTCACCCCTCCTTCCGCACACGCTTAGAGTATAAAAGGAGAACTTTAGATACTCTCGGTAGAGTCTGCTGCGGGTTGCGTACGGATGCCCAGCCGGTATTGAAGCTGCTCTCTACCTGGAGTGTTGGCTCTCCCTCCTATTGGCGCACGGTAAAAGCTGGATATTCTTCTAAGAGCTGATTGGATATTACTTAGCTTCATACCACGTGATTTGTGCTTGTGCTTGTGTTACCATTTCTGTGTGGGACCAATAAAGTGCCAATTGTTGGTAGCCAGAAGTGTGTCTTGTCTTCATTTCTGAGTGCCTATCTCCGACGAACCTATTAAAATTTGATACCGAACTCCTGAGCGAGGTATCAGAAATGTTTTAAAACATTTTTGGCGTTGTCGGCAGGATCGCGGAGAATACATTCAGAAATGGCTTGTTGCTTTAAGAGCAAAACTGTGAAGGAGGCGGAAGTGGCCTCAAGTTTTAAGTGTAAAACTGTGAAGGGAGCGGAGGTGGCTCCCAATGAGGATGGCGTCTCCGACTGGGAGAGCCTTGGATTTGAAGAAATAGGGAAACTCCTTAGACGGCACGGGGGACGCCCTAAGCCGTGGATAGGAAAAATTCCCTTGGCAACTCCACCGCTGCTACAGCGCATGTTAAGCAGGGTGGATGTGAGGGACAAAGCCCCGCTGGGTGGCGTCCGAGAGATGTTGTGGATTTTTGCCGAAGCCTGGAAGGAAAGAACAAAGGCTTTGGATAAAGTATGCGCTTCTGAAATGCAAAAAGATAAAAAGATAGCGCAACTTGAAGAGAATATTAAAGCGCTCGAATCTGACCAAGCTAAAGCGCAGAAAATCTTGGAGAAATCAGTGGCTTTTATTTCTTCAATGGCGCGCGAGAAAAGTAATAAAAGACCGCGTCGCATCGACCCAAAACAGGTCCGCTCTTTCGCTGTGGCACTCCAGGAAGACTGGGAGCCAGAGGGATGGAATGGCGACATATGGGGAGATGGTGACATGCAATATAGCGGGGAAATGAAACCTCAACCGCTGTATCCACAACTTGGACATCTCCAAGTTAAACCGATCTCGCGGAGACGGGAGGAACAGCATGTTGTCTTGCCCGTCTTTGAAGAACAGCGAGATGAGAATAATGTGCCTATAGTTGATAGGGAAGGAAACCCTATAATGAGGCGAATAGAACAGCCTCAGCCGCCGCCCAGAATGACGATAACAAAAGAGGACTTCTCTCAGGAAGAGATAGCCCATTTAACATCAAAGTATCGACAAAAGCAGGGAGAACCAGCTGATTCTTGGCTCAGGCGGATGTATGAGGAAGGAGCTGACGCCATAGAGCTTGACTCAGAGGACTTTTCGCGATTTGGAGGCTTGAGTTCAGATTCTCGAATGAATGCCGAGTTTCGTGCAAACGGGAGAGCAATGGCGGTAGGTGATTCTTTTTCGCTATTTGCCTTGTATGCTATGACAGCGCAATCTGTGTATCCAACGTGGCATGATTGGCCCGAGATCAAAGGGCCTTGGGTAACCATCCGCGACGCAATTCACAGAATGGGGAGATTGTGTACACGCGAGTCGATATCGTGAGCGGGTCATGCTTTTATTGATGAAACAGCAGTGCCAAAGGTGGTGCGTGATGCAATGATTCGAGACGCACCCCCCCACTACAGGTCTGCGATACTTACTATTTTGTTAGGAGCCGTCGATAACAGCTTCAGTGACGTAAAAACGCGCTTGTTGGAGTTGGCGACTTTGGGAGATTGGGGAGACACAGTACATCAGCCTTGCCCTGAGAATTACAGGTCCGAAACAGATGGCAAACGACCGCGCGCGAAACCGCCCGAAGCCGGGAGTAGTAGGCGGGAAATGTGGAAAGCACTCATTGTAGCGGGAGTACCGGCAGAAGAAATTGACGGGCTACCCACAAGTGCCTTGGCTGCAAGATGCAAACAAAGGGGATTGAAGGTAAATTGCTTGAGCAGGGGATCAAAGGGAAAATCAGAAATTGCTCAGCTGGCCACCATCATAAAGGGAATGATGACGCCGGCAGCTCAACCAACAGCCCCTCCCTTGGATGCATTTGAGGATGAAGAAGAGGAAGAGCAAGACACAGACTCAAGCGACGACATGCTAGTAGACACAAGAGGCCCCAGCTATGTGGCTGCTGTGAGAAAGGGCCGAGCGAAACCCAAGAGTAAGGGGAAAAATAAGGACAAGAGGTCACGTACCTTTGACCTCCTCAGCTAGGATGGAGGACAAACTCAGTCAACCAGCCAGAACAAAATTGTCAATCGATGGTCAGTTGGGGACATCAGACCCCATGTTCAATTGGACACGGAAACCCTGATAAAATGAAGGGTGAAAATGTTCCACTGCGAGGATTGGGGGGGACAAATTGTAAATGGAAAAGCAGTAATTCTTCCATTGAAAATTGGGAAAATGCCAATATGGAAATTTGAAGTGGTCGTCACCCCCATCCCAGAGTGGATAATTGGAATGGACATCCTGGCTGGAATGACTTTGTATTTGAGAATAGGTAAATTTCAATTTGGAACAGGAATTGATGTGCGGACAATATTGGTGGGAAAGGTAAAAATGACACCGTTTCCCATATCTTTGGGGAAAATGCAATCAGGACCTCCTCGAGCTGCGGAAATTATAGCTCAGGGGTCTGATGCCACAGTCAGTGTTTTATATCAAGGAGAGGAAAAATGGGTGAACGTACCCGTGAATAAATGTTACATGCGAGAATACTAATCATGTTTTCTTTTGTCAATAGTGGTAACCATATCTGTTGCAGCTTGGTGGGTGCTTGTTGAAGTGGGAGCTGCTGATTGGACGACCCTCGACGGGAGGACGCAGAGATGGAGGACATCCGGCGCCGAGGAATTGGAAATGACTGGGTCATCTGCCTCCTTGCCGTTGGTGCCATGGTCCGACTCTCCTGGGGAATGACCGAAGGTCATGCGTGCGAGACAAGCCAGTTCATCGGGATATCATCGAGGAACGACTTGGACGGCAATTGCAGAGGAGGATTTCACCATCGGGGAGGTTGGGGATGATGGTGATTTGAGGTGGGGGTATGTGGTCACGGTCATTCAAACACACTTGACTCCAATTCGTGACACCTGTACACACCTAGCTCAAGCAGTGGTTGAAACCAAGATATACTGGACAATTCACTTTCCCCCGATTCCGATATGTAACAGAATAAAAAGGGCATGGTATGATACTTTGTTGGGGGGAACGGGAACCGTATTGGGATTGGCAAATACTGCTGATAATGAGGTAACTAGGACCATGCTGTCCAATACTGGAGAACACTCTGCCAGGGCCTTGCATCAAATAGGGGTTTGGCTTCCTAAAGCTCTGGTGGGACAAAAAGAAAATGCAAAACTTTGGAAAACAGTGTTTAATTGGGATATCAAATTATGGGACGAAGCAGAGAACGTGCTTCAGAACTTGACAGAACAGAGTAGCTGGACAGTATGTAGTATTCAAACTCTACACGCTGCGGCTCAAAAGGAGTCGTTTCTAAGGATAGTTACGTCGGGAAATTATCAAGAGTGGCGGAAGGTTTGGAACATTTCTGACTCTTTGTGGTTGACATTACATCCCGAACACACCAAATGTAACAAAAATAAATGTACGGGGTATTGGACCCAGTACAACGTGACGACAACAAAGGTGGTTTGTAAATATCAGGTTTTGCCTGTTATAACGACAAGTGGATATTGGTTTTTACACATGGACGGAGAGTGGTGTGAACCAAAAACCAACAAAACCTTTAAATCAGATTTATGTGATTTAACAGACCAAGGGTTGGCTTGCAGATTACAACATGCGTACTCGAATCCGTGCCTAACCGACTCAGAGGTTGTACTTTGTGATTGGACTAGGGAGCCAGCCAGAGAGATGATGTGGCAAGTTGGACCGCATACTCTCTGTGTGGCTACAACACAAAATAACTCACAAGTACCTTCGGTTCCTTTTGTAGGATGCCTTCAAGATGTACACATATGGCGCTGGGGAAACATGACGTATCGTTTGACTAACTATTCGGAGTCCCGCAGGTTGACTGCGGTCCAGTGGGAGGTACTACGCTCCCCCTGGTCAGTGTCTCTGGAACGATTCAAATGCGCATTGGAGAGTTCTACAGACATCCAAAAACTCATCAAGTCACATACGTCTAAGATTTCCAGTCTCATGGTGTCAACTATGGTAGTAAAAGGGGAAATAGTGCATGCCGCTAAATTAGTACAACAGGCTTCAGCTTATCATTGGTGGGACATCTTCACAGGAATGTCCTCCACTGCGCGTACTACTTTCTTGCCACCCTTGATCGTGTTAATGATTGTTATTTGTGTGCTTACGCTATGCAATATGGGAACTTGCTATTATGTGCGACGCATCCGGCTTGAGGTAGAGAAGGAAATATATAATCGCCTATAATCAATTGCTTACATTTTGAATGATGGAAAAACAAGAGTGGAATGAAGTAAGAATAATTTTATTGTGTTGTTTTTCCATAATTAAAAGATGTTTCGCAATAGCTTCGTATATGTTTCACACGCTTAGAGTATAAAAGGAGAACTTTAGATACTCTCGGTAGAGTCTGCTGCGGGTTGCGTACGGATGCCCAGCCGGTATTGAAGCTGCTCTCTACCTGGAGTGTTGGCTCTCCTTCCTATTGGCGCACGGTAAGAGCTGGATATTCTTCTAAGAGCTGATTGGATATTACTTAGCTTCATACCACGTGATTTGTGCTTGTGCTTGTGTTACCCTTTCTGTGTGGGACCAATAAAGTGCCAATTGTTGGTAGCCAGAACTGTGTCTTGTCTTCATTTCTGAGTGCCTATCTCCGACGAACCTATTAAAATTTGATACCGAACTCCTGAGCGAGGTATCAGAAATGTTTTAAAACAGACAGTAACAATAATTGTGTTTCTAAACATCTGGTGTTAGTAGGGGAGTACACATGCTACAAAAGTTAGCCAGACTAGCAGAAGTTAGCATGTTAGTTTACCTCTACTTAGATTTGTTGGACTAAATGCCTCTGGACAGAAATAGTTTTATATATATATATATATATAATATACTATATTACTTTTTTCCATTTTTTATATGGCATATGAATTAAATTTGAAGTGATTCCGATGGGCCTAAGATGAGGTGATTAATTTGGTCTGGTTTTGTTTTAATTGTTAAAACACTTGACATTTTTATTAAAAAACTGTCATGATCCTGCCGCTCCAGCCTGAGCTGTGCGGGTGTCCGCGCGGTTGCTCTGATTGAGAGGTGCACACCTGCGCCTCATGCAGCCTGATTATGCTGTGTATTTATATGACCCCGATGACGACTGGCCGGCGCCAGTTCGTTGAGGTTCATGTCCCGTTCGAGTGCTCCGGTATCCCTGATCGACAACCCGTGTGTACCGACCTTCGCCTGTTCTCCGACCAACCTTGTAAGCCTGACTCCTTTGATACTTCTGCCCACTTTGATTGTTCCCCTGTGTACCGACTCCTGCCTGCACGCTCACCTGCTCTCTTCGCCCGGCGTCCCAACTACCGCGGCTGCACCGGACTGCCTGCTCGATCCCCGACCTCGGCATATAATAAACGTTTCTCCTTGAACTACCTTGCATCGTCCTAGTCCTGCATTTGGGTCCTACCCCCGTTCCGATGGGACGTGACAAAAACACACACACATTCACGTGGAAAAAAAGCACTTTAACAATTAATTTTATGTATAAATATTTATGAGGTAAACACACAAGACAATTTTTATGAGTGTACCAAGTGTGTTTGAAAAAAGTGATTGTGGTCTTCTTTTTTCTGATAAATGAAACTAAAGTCAAATTCCCAACTCTGAATCTGAAATTTGGTAAACAAACTTGGAGTAACAAATTATCGAAAAAACATTGTGTAGATGTGTTGAAATGAGGCCAGGATTATTTAAGAACAGCAAAAGGAAATCCTGTGCATTTCACATGTAAATATTGTAAAACAATACAAACACCAAATCCAACAAAGTTGATAAATTGTGTAAAAGGTAAATAAAGACAATACAAAGATTCACAAATCTGTTGCCATATATTCAATGGACTACATTACATAGATGTGATATTTAATGTTCAAACTGGAAAACTTTTTTTTTTTCGTTTGCAAATATTCACAGATTTTTAAAAGCTGGGAATGGGGCATGTTTACCACTGTGTTCCATCACCTTACATATTAACATCACTCAAGAAGTGTTTTGGAATGAGGACACTAATTGCGGAAGCTTTATAGGTGGAATTCTTTCCCATTTTTGCTGAACATATAAATTCCGTAGTTCAAGACCGATGTCTCACTTATCATATATTGGGGACAGGTCTGGACGGTTGGCTCTCGTCACACGTTTTTACTATGAGCCGTGCTGTTATAACGTACAGAAAGTGGCTTGCTGAAATAAGAAGGAACGTCCCTAAAGAAAGACATTGCTTGGATGGCAGCATACATATGCTGTTGCTCCAAAACTGGTATGAACCTTTCAACATTAATGGTACTTTCACAAATGGTCAAATCACCCATGCCATGGGGATTAATACACCCCAGACCATCACACATGGTGGCCTTTGAACTTTGAATCCCGTTCATCCTTTCCCCTTTGACCTGGAGGACACGACATCCACAATTTCCAAAAAACGTTTTAAATGTGGACTCGTCAGATCACAGCAGACTTTTTAACTTTGGTTCAGTCCATCTAAGACGAGCTCTATCTTAGTGAAACCAGTGTTGTTTCTGGGTGTTGTTCTGATTTTCCTTTCAGGTTGCATTGTGGCATTTAACTTGCTTTTGTAGATAACATGCGTTTGCCACAGACATTTCTTTTTTTTTTTTTAATAACTTTAATTGCCGTCAGATATTTACAGTTCAGACCTGCGAGAAGGCTAAAAACAAAATTGCTTTGAATTAAAATATACTTGGCACAAAGGCGTCAGGGAATTTTATGTTATCTTTTATGGAGCCGATCGATTCCTTGGCGTACTGTATTATGACATTAAAGCCGATCAACCGATCAGGTTAAAATTCTTATTATCGGGCAATGCGGACATCACTGACAAATTCGGCATGAAGTCTACAGTATACACTGTATTGGTTACTATTTTTTATAATTATTGTTTCACAGGACTACAACAGTTTGAGCTGTACAAGTGAAACCCACTTTCATCCTTGTAGAATACCTACAGTATAGTACACAGGTGCCAAACTGGTGGCCCAGGGGCAAGATCCGGCCCTCCACATCATTTTATGTGTCCCGCGAAAGCAAATCAAGTCTGCTAATTTTGTTTTGGTGTAAAACCATTGAGATTTTCCCAAACATTTTTGTTACCAATAACCCTTTGAAAAGAAACTTAATTGTTGAAAAACACATTTTTTAAGGCTTCTGATTTCCAAACTGGTTATTGTGTTATGTATACTATACGTAATTACAATATATGATTTAGTCTTTCATTTATATGGGTTCACGGTGGTAGTGGCCTTCTGAGGGAAGTCATCACCACCCAGTTTGGCTGTGACAAAAGTGATGTTGAGACCCCTGAACCACATTCACTTTCACAGAAAATATACAATTATTATTAACAGTGTTTCCAACTCACAAGTAAGACTGAGTTATGTATGTACTAGAATATGAATTTGTACAAGCAGTAATAGAACAGCTTACATTCCTTAGCGAGTGTTCAGGATGATGCAAAATGAAGTTAAAAGACACCGAAACAAACGTTCAGTATACCCATAGACCCTATAGGCTTCTATCTCTAAAGTAACTGAATCAGTCAGCCAAAAATCAACAAGTGCAAATCCAATCTACCTAGAATGCCTGGCCAATATGACCAAAGCTTTATCCCCCTCTAATATCCAGGAAAATAAAGAGGAGCTATCTTTGTTCTGGTTTATGCTCCTCTAGTTGCTTCTGAACTCACTCAGTGAATTTGTTAAATGAAGCATCGAGGGCAGCATGTGTGAGTGAACATGTGCAGGAGGAGCGACAGCACAGATGGCAGTGTGACAGTGTTTACTGCCTTTCAGTTTGCCTCTACATCTCCCCAAAATACACCCAGTCTCTTTCAAACGCTTACTCATTTATACATACATCATATTCTGGAACAGGTTTTATAGTTATGCTCTGTCTGGTTAAACTGATCAAGAGAAATATTTGAAACAACAGAAAATAACTCCACATATTTTTCATATCACATCACCAGTTAATCTCTGCTCTCCTGTGAGCTTTACATCCCAGGTTTGATAGTCACACAATCACACACGCATGCATGCACAAAAAAACAACAGTACATAATGTGCACTCGCTCAATTGAAACTTTCATCCTGTGCACACCCACAATCTAATGAGATCCAATAGAGCTCCATCACCTGCCTCTTTAAAAAATACACACACACACTGCATGTATAAACCAGTAAAACCAATCAAAACTACAATGCTCAGTTTTGAGTGGCACAGTAAAAGTCGGGTTTGTCAATCAACGTTTATTATTTTATTTGTTAATGGTAGTAGTGTAGAAGCGCAGTGCATCCTTGCTCTGACAGGCTTCTAAAAATTTGTGTGTTCTTTCCTTAGAATGAATTCAATTGTGCACTGTGTGGATGTACCTAATGTTGTGGTTACTGAATGTGCATTTTGACACCCACACATACCCACACACACACACACGTACACACACGCATACACTCGCACAATCTGGCTCACCCTTTCTCATCTTTCTCCGATGAGTCGTTATTCTGCTTCTTGGACTCTGGTTCCATTCGGCCTAAGTCCCATCCAGCAGCCAATGACAGGACAATGAGGTTGACACAGACCTTGCCAGCTTGCTCAGGATTTGCTGGCAGACCCTTCAATAGGCAGCCACATGGGAATGGTTGCAGCTATTGGCTGGGAGGAGCATGGTTGGCACAACAACAGCTGAGGCGAAATAAACCTGGAAAAGGTAAGACAGGAAAAAATGGCGACATCAAGAACTGGACAATCAAATGGTGCGGTGAATGATATACATAATACAACATAACGCATAAATGTTAGACTGGTTAGGGAATCAGATCACACTTTTGAAGCAAGATGTACTTCAGAGGAATTTTTTTTCTGCTACTGGGCTGACCATCCGAAAAGAATGTTAACATAACCTTTCTAGTTTAAATAAATAATAGTAAAAATATATATATTTAATCTATTCCAGTTATCTTTAACTGATACATGCACCTGTTAAACAGTAACAAAAATCCCGACTACATAAAGATTACAAATATGAAATAACAATAATGCAGCTTGTCTTTTAATAGCACTGCTGACAAATATGAACAGTCAGATCAGCACTGATGTTCACATAACACAACATGAGAGGCTCCCAAAATAGGCAGTCCAACGTTGCCATGGTGATAACTGAGACCATGTTCTTGTAGGAATTAGAAATGAGATGAAAATAATGAACATTTTGCCCTGTAATTTCTGTTTGCTCTCAACTATCCTTTCTATCGTTTGATTTGTGAGTGATGGGTTACAGTTATGTACAATCATGACTAAAATAAAGAAATACAATAAACAGAACCATATGTCACATCTACAAAATATCATGGATGTGTGTCAATTTGTGAGAATTTTTTAATTGTATTTTTATTGTATCATTCACCACTGTGTGTGTTATCTGCTCTGGGCAAAAAAGCAAACTCAAATGAACTGCTGCTTAAACAGCAAAATATCTGGCAGTCTTGTGTTGGTAGAATTTTCTTCTTTTGTGAATGTTTACTTATCGATTTTTTGGAGCAGTATAGCAGCACGTTGAAAGAAAGGTTGGAGTGGTTGCCTTACAGTTTTGAGGACCGGGATTCAAATCGCGGCCCTGCCTGTGTCGAGTTTCTGTGTTCTCCCTGTGCCTGCATAGGTTTTTCTGGGCACTCCGGTTTTCTCCCCTATCCCAAAAACATGAATTAATTGAAGACTCTAAATTCTTCGTATGTATTATTCACAAGTGCAAATGGTTGTTTCTATGTGCCCTGCAATTGCCTGGTAACCAGTTCAGGGTGTAACTCCACCTGCTGGGTAAATGCAGTTGAGCTAGGCTCCAGCAAGCCTGCGACCCTTGTGAGGATAAGCGGCTCAGAAAAAGAACGTTTTTTTTTTTGCTTTGCTTGATCCACGAAACCCCTCCCACCCCAAAATCACATGGTACATACACATATCAAGCTACATTATGACTGAAGTATGAAAATGTGTGAAGACACAAAGCACTCCAAGTTGACAAACCAGATATGTCATGTCATGTTTGAGACTCTTATGGGGATAAAAACAAAATTTCAGATTGTAAATAATAAAAAAAATAATTATATAAGAACTGGCAAAAGAGTGAATCTTCCTGGAGATCCTGGGTTGTTGTGGTGTATATCAGTAACGAGGACAACAAAAGCTCGACTGTCCTGCTTAAATTGAACTGGATAGAATAAATTTGCTACCTTTATTTCACTTGGAGCTGTAAGGAAATTACATATTTTTTTAAATTCTGAACTTAATATAGAGATCTTCTAACTTGCCCTTGGCATGGTACAGTTTAAATATGCAGTATAAATTATAATTGAATAAAATCAAATAAAGTGGAAGAAAATGCAGGGATGGATAGATGGATGCAGGGTAAAATATACAAAAAAAAAACCCTAAAAGTGCAACTGCCTTATGATTATGATTTATGTTTTTAATTAATTTATTCATTCATCTTCTGTTTCACTTATCCTCACTTGGGTTGCAGATGTGCCGGGGCCCATACTAGTTATCTTTGGGGCGAAAGGCAGGGTGCAAACAACAAACAACCATTTGCACGAATATTCAGACATACGGGCAATTTTAGAAGATGCAATTCACTACCCTCTTTGTTTTGGGGATGTTGGAGGAAACCGAAGTCCCAGGAGAAAACCCACGCAGGCACGGAGAGAACGTGGAAACTCCACACAGGTGGGGCCGAGATTTCAACTTCGGACCTAAGAAACTGTGACTCCAATTCTACCATCCATCCATCCATCCATCCATCCATCCATCTTCTTAGCCGCTTATCCTCACAAGGGTTGCGGGAGTGCTGGAGCCTATCCCAGTTGTTAATGGGAAGGAGGCAGGGTAGACTCTGACCTGGATGATAGCCAATTGCAGGGCAAGACAGACACTCACAATCAAACCTAGGGGCAATTTTAGAGTGTCCAATTAATGCAGTGTATAAAAATATTATTCTATATCTTGTACAGTAAATTGTAAACAGAATATGGCATTGGAGTTATAGAAACAATTATTCCATTTACACGGCAATTATATTTGTGAGGGCACTGGACGTATAATACAAACAGTAGATATTTTGGCAAAAAAGAAGGTTGCTATTGACCTCAGTCTGCTGCCATCTAGTGGCTCCTATAACCTGGCCACGCTTGGTTACTAAAGAAAAGTAACCTTCTTTTTTGTAGAAATTTCTATTCTTTTTTGTGAGGTTTTGCTTGAACAAATGTTACACTGATATAATTCAGCATGTGGTAGAACTACTATAACTCCCACAATGGGGAAATTTGCAGTATCCACTGGGGAAATTAAACAACTCACTGTAGAGAAAGCACACACCTACCATCTCACCATCCACGTATTTATTTATTGTTAAATACCATTCATCTTTAGTTGGATTTCAGGGGAGCTAGAACCAACCCAATTTGGCTCTGGGTGAGAAGCGGGGTAAACCTTGTACTGGTCAGCATCCAGTCTCAAGTCACAATTTACACAACCGTTAACATTCAAGCCTATGGACAATTTTAAATAATCAATGAAACTAACATGCAGGTTTTGCGACCGTGGGAGAAAGCAGGAATAAAACCCACACAAACGCAGGGAGAGCATGGCAAAATCACACCGGAATGCCACAATTGAGATTTGAAATCCAAACCTCTGAACTCTAAAGTGTATGTGCTAACTGCTAACTCATTGTGCCCACATCTGACATAAAGCTAATTCTCAAGCATAACACCACATAGAAACACAATGTGCATAACCAACAGAGCTTGATGGGGGCAACCATAACATATAGGTGACGTGTGTTCACATTTGGAATTCTTGAAAAGATTTGAGTCCACTAAAATGACATCAGGGATTAGTGACATAAGTAACAGTATAAAGTGCTTAGAATTTTTTGAATAGTGAAGAAGACTGGTTATGTGTCACTTTAGCATTTTTCAGTTTTGAATTGTAATCGCACAATAACTGATTAAAAAAAAAGATTTTGCATGAAAACCTGTCACATCTCCGTGTGTGCCAGTAGATGGCATAAGCGAGTGAGGGAAATGAACACTGATTCTTGCAAAGCATTTGGGATATGTTGGGATTTAAAAATACAATACCGTGCAGTCCAAACAGTTGTCATTGTTATTGCGATTTGAAATATTAATGGTCAACAACTTCAGTGAGCTGTGATCAGAGCTGGCACTGAGGGCCTGGTAAGGTAATCAATTTTTTTACTTAAATAAGTGACCTGAATTACAGAAGCAGCAACAAATGTCAACAAAGATCTTTTGGAAGAAATTAGTGAAAAGGAGCTGGTAGACTGCTGCTAGAATAGCACATGTAAATCATTACATATGTGTAAATTAATATTAGTCAACCTAAAAACACGCCAATATTTAATTTACAGAATATCATAGACACGTGACATTTTGCGATTGAAAAATATCCTGAGTGCATTTCTAATGTACAGTATAAATAAACGTGTTATCCATTTTCACTTGTTTATTCAAAATATTATTATTAATTACAAATACTGAATATCTTTGTTTATTCATCTATGCTCGCAACAAAGAGAGTGTAGAAAGAAGAAAGTGTTTTACTGTGGGCGCGAAAGGTCAAAACAATTGCAAACGGCACAAGATAGTGACATTAACTCACGACATAGCAAGATCATGTTGAACTGGGGCAGGTCTTGTCGAGAAAGGGCGTGGGATTTCTAAGAAGGTCTGTGAATTGGGACGTTGCCTTTTGGGGTGTTTTCGTCTTTTGGAATTCGTTGCATTGTTTGTTTCTGGTTTTGTTCGTGTTTTCTGAAACGTAAAAATGTCTTGGTTATTGTTGAATTTGCTTTCTGTGTTTCAGCTTTTGTTAATTTGTTTTCTGGAATATAAAATAGTTTTGACTTTTGTTAATTTGTTATGTATTTAAAAAAAAAATTATAGTGTTTTGCACTTCCAGGCCATCAATAGTTTTTAGTTTAATGAATGAAATCTTTAATGAACATGTAATGACTCAAAATCAAACAAGCTTTGATGATATACAATGTTGTCAACCGTTTGTTTTCTAATTAGACTTTTATTTTAGTTATTTAAATTTTTCCATTCTCTTGTTATATATGCTATTTGGTGTATGAAATTTTTCGTTTGCTCATTATTGGAATTCTGATATTTTCATGATTGTTTATTAAATTGTAATACTACACTTTGAATACTATTAATATGTTGAAAAAAACTCATGACTGGTGATGGGGATGGAGCATTGGACAAACAGGCTTTCAAAACTGGCTCAAATGCTATTTCATGATCTTTTCCTATACTAAGCGTGAAGAAACCTGGCTTGATCTAAAATTTTGGTGGACATCAGACTAAAAAAAGTTGGCTAGAGGAATGTATTTTCTTTTTTCCTTGAATGTTGTCAATGGCACTTTCCATCAAGTAGCCTGATGATTAATTACATATTCACCAACATATTATAACTCCACTCTGTGCAGTTGTATTAAATTGTTTTTTTTTATTCATTATTATTAGAGAATATAAAAATCCCAAATATCATATCAACGAGAATGAATCGAGTGAGCAAAACAATGATCAGAATAATACTCTACATATTTATTGACCCCTACACCACATGCAGGAAAACACACCAAACAATCAAGATATTTGCTCTTGGTAACATTTAGAAGGCGAACGTTTGGCTGAGTGCATGTTAAATATGTTTGCTGCTTGAACCACTGTTGTTGCCAGTACCTAATAGTCCATATTCACTTTCTGAAGAGGCTATGCAAAACCTTATCAGTCGCTACCTGCTATCAGCAGTTAAAATGTGTCAGTTCAAGAGGCTCCATGGGGCTGAACAGAGGATTTTGTGTCGGTCCAAATGGGTTCATGACTTCTAAACTGCTAGTCTTGTTCTTAGCTTAAATGGACATGCATCACAGAGTACACAGAAGTACTAGAGCTGATTTGTGTTAACCTACAGAAGTATTAGAGCTGATTTGTGTTAACCTACTTAGGCAGAGTGCTGGGTAGACAGCGTATGCTTCCATGCATTCTTTCACTTGGATTGGTGTCGTACCAGGGCGGCACCGTGTGTGTTGTTTCATACTTTGCCATTAAAGCTGATTCAGATTCTTTATGCAACCCATAAATGTTCATGTTTATATTTGGCTGGCCCTACATGCAATTATTTTATGATGCAAAAGAAACATGTTGATTTCAAATGGACATAAATCAATAAATCTTTTACATTCCTTCCTTCCTTGACTTTAAGGTAGGTTTAAGGACTTCATTAGTGGGACAAGATCAGATAAAAGAAAATTATCCATAAAGCAATAGAAGATCAGACTCCACTTAAAGGCAATTCAACATATATAATCTGTTTGTCCTAATAATAATTAGGGGAAAACTTATTATATAAAGTTGGATTTGATGTCACATCTGGGAACCCGTGTAAATGGTTAGAGGTGTCTCGATCTGATATTTAAATATCGGAACTCGTTCCAATGTTAGCAAAGAAACAAATACGGAATCAGATCATACTGCATCTATATCGGACCAATGTTAGCAAAGAAACAAATACGGAATCAGATCATACTGCATCTACAATTTTGGATTTTACAACTCCTATGAGAGCAGTCCATTCCGTGCTCCACTCTAGCACTTCTATGCAGCAGCGCCCAGACATCATGCAGAGCCCACATGATAACAACAACAGGTTGCTAAAGTCCTAACAAGGTAGCAAGGAGTAAGCGTGAATGTTGCTTGATAAAAGTTGTTTTGCCATTCATTTCACTTTAAAACTAAACAAGAAAATTACACTGATTGAAAGTTCGCACACGTCATGGACTTTTTAATTTATTTATTTTTTTAAACCAGTAAAGGCAATTGATAGTCCACACTCTGGGATGCAAACACAAATTTACCCCAAGAGGCCTTGGCAGCACCTTGCATGGCAACAGCTGCTCATTGTTGTATGAATATGAGTGAACATGAGGCTTTGTAAACCACTTTGGGCACTGGGATGGTGTCGATGCAGTGTTATATAAGCATATTGCAGTCCAACATGCGCTTACAGCTGATGCATAGAAATAAGAGCTGTTTCAAGATTAAAACAATACAGATATTGTGTGGAGTTGGTTTTGCATTTGGTCTCTCCTTAAACTCCCCCGTATGTTTACTGATCACGTTTTTCTGTAAAACATCAAGATTTTAGTGTGCAAAAAAGTTTGGATGTATTTGGCAACACAGTGGCAACACTACACGACATGTATTCCGATGCCATCACAACCCAGCTCTTACAAACACTCTATTTTGTCTTGTAAAATCAAACAATGTTGGAGAGGTGAAACTAGAAAACCTGTCACGGTCACGTGAACAGATACACTCGTTACCGTAGCGACAACAACAACAGTATGGTGCGCCAATATAGTGTGTTTGTATGTGTGTGTTGGGCGGTTGAGAACAAAATGAGGAAAAACGTGTAGCGGTCGTCACCACTTAGGAGAGGATGTTCATTCATGGATTGCTTGAGGTATAATCATGCAAATTTAAGATGATATGGCTCAAATCCAGGCAAAAATATTTTATGTAGCCTTATAATTTAATACTCAAGGTTGAAAGTAAACATGCTAGTCTTCTGTAGAATTATCCTCTAGCGTTGGTAAAAACTGATTTGAGTGGTTGAATGAATGCTGACAAAGGCATGCAAGTATAGAGATAATGGCGAAGCATGGGAGATAATGCACCAGTCACAATATGCAAGTCTTTTGGACGGTGTCAAAGTAGGCTGTCCAAGAGTTGTCGATAGGTCACACTACAAGGACGATATCCACCCAAAAAAATAAAATGTGGTAGACTTTCCATTTTGGCTCCATAGGGCTAAATCGTTGGTCATGGATTATGTCACACGCAAAGATATTTTGTCTTTCCTGACAAAATATGTGAGGACCAATCTGGGAAATTGGCTACAATAGCTCATGAGCCCCATATTGGGTCTAAACTCCTGTAGTCTTATCGAGGCATAAGTCAGTGTACCATCAACATAATTTTTAAGTTATTTAAAAGGAGAATTATTATACAATATAGCTTGCTTTATGTATAAGTGATGAAATCCACATTTCAGCATTGTTACTATTTGCATGCCTCTGCTCTGTTGTGTTCTGTTCTCTAAGTACCTATCAAAAACAACTGACAGGGAAGTTACTGGTGCACTCCTAATTAGCTAATTTCCATATAACTTTGTACTTGAACTGTTTGGCCACAGAAGGGAGAGACAAAGACTTTCACATCAAACAAAGCAAGAATCATCATACTTGAAGAAATGAAAACTAGAAATCAGAGAAAGGAATTGCAATCAAAGACACGAAAAGGCACCGTATGCACACTGACATCAGTCTGCTACAATGAACATGGCTTTATCTAGAGAACCTCTAATGAAACTTAATTTAATAGCAAATGAGGGAAATTAAATAAAAGTGATGTCTACCATTTTAATTTTAAACATTGATTGTAAAATCAATAAAACATTCTCGCTTGGGAAAGTGACAATGTGAAAAGATAGCTAGCCAGTCATAATAACACCTAGGGTGCCTCCCACCATGTTTTATTCTGACGTATTGTATTTTAAAATGTAAACAATGATCATATAGTGTGGAGGTAATGTGGTTGGTGAGAGTAAATAAATAACCCTGTCTTGGATATTAAAACACATAATTGTAGGTAGGGACAGACAGTGGCGTGGAACGGGGGAGAAAAACTCAATTTGTAGGGCATTTTCATTACGTGTCAGTATAGAGGTCAATATTCCCCTGTATACAGACATTAGAATGTCAGAACATTTGTAATGTAAAATATTTACCCTAGGTTGCACTGCACCTTTTAAAAAGCAATTGTGTAAGGATTTTAAAGAGACAAAATTTCAGCACAGATGATACAAAACATACTAAATCTGAGAATGGAAAAATGTTGTGGAGCTTTTCGGGAAGAGGTGAGACAGGCTCTTGGTGGACAGGAGGAGTTTCCAGAAGACTGGACAACTACAGCCAAGGTGATCAGATAAATACATGGGAGAGTACTTGGTGTATCTTCTGCCACGAAAAGGGAGGAGACTTTGTGGTGGAACCTCAAAGTACAGGAAAGCATACAAGAAAATAGTATAGCTAAGAAGTAGTAGTAGATTGAGAGATCCGAGGAGAGGAGAAAGGAATACATTGAGGTGTGAAGCAGGGCAAAGGTAGAGGTGTCAATGGTTGACATGTATGCAAGGTTGAACACTAAACAAGGAGATCTATACAAGTTGGCCAGATGGAGGGATAAAGATGTGAAGAATGTGCACCAGGTTAGTGTGATTAAGGTTGTGTTGACTGGTGCCAATAATGTGCTGGATTGGTGGAGGGAAAACATTGTTTTGATGAATGACGAAAATGTGAGAGAAGGAAGAGTAGAAGAACCAAGTGTGCTGGATGAAAAATGGAAAGGCCGTTGGTCCTTATGAAAATTCTTTGGAGGTATGCAACCATTTCCGAGTAGTGGCTGTGGAGTTTTTGAAGAGTTACTTCAACATAATTCTAGCAGGTAACGATACCCGAGGAATGGAGGAAAAGTGTACTGGTGCCCATTCTTAAGAACAAGGGTGATGTGCAGAGCTGTGGGACTTATAGAAGAATAAATGAGCCACACGATGAAGTTACAGGAAAGAGCAGAGGAAGTTAGACTCAGAACAGAAGCTAGTAATTAGAGCAAAAGTATGGTTTCCTGCCTAGAAAGTGTACCACAGATGCATTATTTGCCTTGAGGATGTTGATTGAAATTTACAGAGAAGGTCAGAAGGACCTACAGTTGAAGCCAGAGGTTTATGTACCCTGCAAAAAACATTTCACTTTTTGACTGTCTGAACTCAACTCAGACTAACTTCTCCTGTTTCAGGTCATTCAGGATCATCAAAATTATTACATTTTGCTAAATGCCACAATAATGAGACAATTTAGAGAATTTTATATTATTTTCTTTGAGGTTAAAAGTTAACATACACAAAAAATACTATGTCTTTGATGAACATGGGGAAGCCCAAATGTTGAAGTCATGGCTTAGGATGCTCCTGGTAGGTTAAACTGACAGTATTTTATTTAATTGCTGACACACCTGAGGATGTATTTAAAGCTACACCTCAAATAGTATTCTTCCTTGTTTGAAATCATGGGGAAATCAAAAGATATCAGACAGGAAATCAGAGAAAAAAAATCCACAATTCTGGCTCATTCTTGGGTCCAATTTCTAGATGCTTGAATGTGCCACATTCATCTGTTCAAACAATCATACGCAAGTATAAACAAGATAGGAATATACAGGCATAACACCGCACAGGAAGGAGACGGGGCCTGCGTCGAGGAGATTAACTTGTTTTGGTCCGAAATGTGCAAATCAACCCTAAAACAAAAGTCCTTGTGAAGATGCTGGTGGAAGCTCAGAAGAAAGTGTCATTATCCACAGTGAAACAAGTCCTGCACCGACATGGGCTGAAAGGCCACTCACCAAGAATCAAGCCATTAGTACTTAGGAAACAAAAAACACATTACAGTTTGTAAAAAGACACCAGGACAAAGATCTTAACTTCTGGAGACGTGGTCCTATGGTCTGATGAAATTGAAGTGGAGCTGTTTGGCCCAAATGACCATTGTTACATCTGTACGAAAAATGGGGGAAGCTTGTTCACCTGAGAACACCATACCAACTTGTGAAGCTTGGAGGCGGCAGCTGTTTTGTTGCAGCAGGAACTGGAGCCCTTCATAAAATAGGCAACATCATGAAGAACATTACATGGAGAAATTAAGGCGACATCTCAAGATATCAGACAGGAAGCTAAAATCTGGGCGCAAATGTATCTTCCAAACTGACAATGATCCTCACCATAATGAAATAATTGTAAAAAAGTGGCTTGAGTACAACAAAGTCAATGTCTTTGATTGGCCATCAGAAAGCCCTGATCGAATCACAAAATCAATGTCTTGAGTGGGTATCACAGAGCCCTGATCTGAAAAGGTGTCTGTGAACAAGGAAGACCAACAAACCTGATTCAGTTACACTAGTTGAGTCAGGAGGAATGGGCCAGGGTTCCAGCAGAGTACTGTCAGAAGCTTGTGGAAGGTTACTCAAAATGTTTGACCCATGTTCAAAGGAAATGCTACTCAGTATAAAGGAATGTATGTAAACTTTTGACTTTGAAGAAAATGTAAAATTCTCTTCTCTCTCTCTCATTATTGTGGTTTTTAACAAAATAATTTTGGTGATCCTGACTGACTTGAAACAGCAGAGGTTTCTTATTTGGCTTCAGATTGAGAAAAAATAAATAAATGCGTCTGTTTGCACACTGTATGTAAATTTCTGGTTTCAATTGTATGTGCTTGAATGAAAGGGGGTGTGCTTGAATGAAAGGGGTGGAAAGCGAACAATGAGGCAAGAGGTAGAAGAGATAGTGAGGGTGGAGGACTTCAAATACTTGGGTTAACAATCCAGAGTAAAGGTAAGCTTTGTAAGGAAGTGAAGAAATAAGTCCCATCAAGTTGGAGCAGGTGTTGGATGGTGTCGGGTGTGTTATGTGAAAGAAGAATCTCTGCTCGGATGAAGGGGAAAATTTATAAGACGAGTGAAGCCAGCCATGATGTATGGATTAGAGAACGGGTGCCCAATGTGTGGATCACGATCGACAAAGGTGTTCAAAATAATAGCAGTCCAATGTAACTAAACAACTAACTATCATGATATAAACACTTTTAAGGATGTGCAATTGGGCAATTTGTTGAAAGGGGTGTGTTAAAAAATATAGCAGTGTGGCATTTAATCACAGAGGTCCATCAATTTTGTGAAAAAAAAAAAAAAAAAAAAAAAAAACCAAAAACAAAAAACCAAACAAAAAAGAAACAGGTGTCAATCAGTTGGCCCCTGTTTAAGGATGAAGCCAGTACCTGTTGAACATGCATTTCTCCTTGAAAGCCTGATGAAAATAGGTCATTCAACTTATTGTTCAGAAGGACAGTGTACTTCCATTGTTTTATTGGAGAGGGGAAAACTCAAAGAGGTGCAAAAAATTAGTCTGTTCAGCTAAAATGATCTCTAATGCCTTAAATGGAGAGTAAAACCAGAGACATGTGACAAAAAAATGGAACAACAACCATCAAAATGGATCACAGAATAACCAGAATGGTGAAGGCTCAGCCAATGATCAGCTTCAGGATGATCAAAGACAGTTTGGAGTTACCCGCAAGTACTGTGATTGTGAGAAGACATTTGTGTGAAGCAATCTATGTACAAGAATCACTGCAAAGTCCCTATGTTTAAAAAAAAAAAAAAAGGCATGTGCAGAAGAAACTACAATTTGCCAAAAAACATAACTGGCTAAAAGAGAAATAGAGGGATATTTTGTGGACTGATGAGAATATTTTTTTGGTGGGGAGTCCAGGGGCAAACAGTTTGTGAGACAACCCCCAATGTCTGAATTCAAGCCAGAGTCCACAGTGAAGCATGGTGGTGCAAGCATCATGATATGGGCATGTTTCTCCAATCATGTTGTTGGTCTTATTTATGGCAAACCCAGGATATACATATCGTGGATCGGTTTGCATATGTCAAAATACTTGAAGAGGTCATGTTGCCTGATGAGCCCTTGAAATGGGTGTTTCAACAAGACAATGACCCCACACACAATAGTAAACATCCAAAGTCTCGGTTCCAAACCAAAATTAGTGTCATGGAGTGGCCAGCCCAATTCCCAGACCTTAATCCAATCAAGAATTTGTGGGGTGACATCAAAAATACTGTTAAGCAAAACCATGAAATGTAAAATGAATTATGGAATATTGTTAAGGAGTCTTGGAGTGGGACAACAGCTGAAAGGTGCCACAAGTTGGTTGACTCCATGCCACACAGATGTGAAGCAGTTATAAAAAATTGTAGTCATACAACTCAATATTAGTTTAGTGATTTAAAGGATTGGTAAATCCTAGCAACAATGGTTTGTACAAAATAGTTTTAAGTTTGTAAATTCAAACGCAGACTGCTATTTTTTGTTTAACACACCCCTTTCAATTGCCCAATTGCACAGCCTTCAGAGTGTGTATATCAAGAATGCTGGGTCTTCTGAGAATCTACTGCACCAATTGGTAACTTGTTTGACATGTAGAACCGAAAAAAATTATTGAAAACGTGAATCAATCTGGTCAGTCACATTGGATTGTTATTATTCTGAACACTACTGTAGCAATCGATCTCTGAGGCAGTTATAATCGATTGCGAACCAATATGTTGCGCTATACGAAGACCAAAGTGAAGGTTGATGGACGTCGTGAAGGAATACATGAGGGCAGTTGTTCTGAGAGATGGAGAAGATAGACGTACATGGAAAAGGATGGCATGCTCTGCCAAACCCGAACGGGACAAGCTGAAAGGTAAAAAACCTTCAATTAACATACTCCAGGAATCCTGAGCACATAGGCTCTGCCTTCCTTGCAGTATTACTGGAGCGCAAGGAATCTCAGCCGTCTATATAACTCCCCTAAAGCTACACCAATGGTCTAATGCATGTATAAATGTATTCATGACAGTAACACAGTCCTAATTTAACTGACTCTAAATTAATCTAATCTATGCCTTCTCTCATTTAATTTAATATATGAGGGCATCGTTCTATTTTGTCCTGGCCACATTCCAATCTCTACCAAGGGATTTGTGTCTCCAACAGTCTTCACTTGCCACACATTAATTGGGTCCAAAAATTTACCTTCTTTTATCTGTGCTTTAATTGCTTTTTCACTCTTAGACTATACTGTGACAATGTAGGTGTGCCTTAACCTGCATTTGTTAATACTGGTTCAATTCTTGGCGAAAGAATGCATATGAGTCTTTGTCTTCTGGCATAAATAAACATATTTGCGTGCATGCAAGCCTGCTTTTTGTACGTTATGAGCTTTGTAGTGTTAATATAGCCAGAATTGTACCAAATAAATGGTCCTGGTTGATGTCTGAGTGCATGTCAATGTACCTAAAAGCACAATGTTGCTTTCCCACTAAATAATTTAATTGAGTTTTCAGTGCTGGAAGATCAGTCATTTTACTGGAAAGTTACATACTATGTTTCTTCAGTGTTTGTATTAATCTGTATTCACTGTCACTTTCAATAAAAGTACTTCTGAAATGATGAATGTATAGGTTGACAAAAGTTACAATAAAGCAGCTGCCATTCAAATAACAAAAGTAATGGGTTCCTGCTAATACATCAGTTTTGGATTTACCATAATTTGTCATGTAAAATGCAAACCCAAAGTTCACCTAAATTACTTATGTATAATACATTTTTACAAAGTAAGATTTTACTTTACTTCTACTCATATGATCAAAACATGAACTGTTATCTGTATTTCATTTATTTCTTTCAAATAATTATTCGGAAGTGAAACACGATTTGAACACATAATACTTTCTTATATTTATTTTTACTTATTTTGAAATTCATTGCCCATATTTAGTAAATTGGAAAAAACACAGTTGTACTCATATGTTCGATTGCCGAGGAAAAATTTGTATGATCGGTACATTTGTTTTTAAAGAAAACAAGAAGGGGAAGCCAACACATTTATTTTTATTTTAACGGGATTAAAATTAAACAGTCAAGCATTTCAGGAAAGGATTATCATTAAACAAATCAAAGGAAACTAATGGTGGCTGTTCACAATCAGTCATATTAAAAAAAAATTGCACAAATTCTGCCAGGGTTTGTAAATTTACAAGCGCAACTCTATGTATATGCAGTCAAACGTACCCCTGTCATATTGAAATGAAAGTGTAGGCTACAACTTTTTCATAAGTACTAGGTAGCGATGGCATATTAGAATGAAAGTACATACCCGTCTTATAACCTCGAGGTGGTGGTGGCATTTTGGAATCAAAGTGAACATCCATCCATCAATTTTCCAAGCTGCTTATCCTCACAAGGATCGTGGGAGTGCTGTAGCCTATCCCAGTACATCTTTTTCATTACTTCGAGATGGTGGTATACATTTATAAAAAAAAAATTCTCATTTTTCCCCTAATATGTATATTTTATATATATGTATAATGCACTAATGACTTTTGCAAATTTGTGGAAAAAAATCTGCATTACAGTAGCATGACAAATTAGCAGGAGGCATCCGGCAGCACTGTGAAGTCAGGGTCTGAACTGAATTGAATGTACTACAGAATTGAATGTACAACAAACCTGAAGAATACCGCACTGAATGAAATTGAAATACTTGTAGATTAGAATAGAATAAGGGACTGTATTCTCAGGCATGAGTGATTCATTCGTTGGATACGTGAAGGAGCAATGTAGTAGTGCATATTAAGTGAACTGTTCTGCCATGAGTGAGGAATGACATACTCTATGGACAGTGAACCTGCTCATCAGTGAGTTCAACAGTTCATCCTGACAACCTTGCATGGATAGCTTTCAATGCCATCCGTTTCTTCAAGCTCATGGCTGATGTTGAGTCAGTCAAGCACATTAAAACAAACACACACGCGGAGCGTTGGTTGGACGATGTCTACATAATCTTATCAGACTACACAAAGTAATGAGGACAGCAGACCGATGTGCGAGTTAGATACGTCAGTGCTAGGCAAACTGAAGCGGCAGTATCAGGGAGTTTAAAGGGGGAGAAATGGAAAAGAACACGTATACATGTACACATACATCATATCATTTTTGTCTACTGCAATTAGTATTTAGCATTATCACTGTAATGATAATTTGTGATAAAATTGTACATTTTGTATCAAAATTTGTCTGTCAAGTGTTGTTTTCTTATAGTTTACATTTCAGTGCAACAAAACTCATTTAAAACAGCCATTTACATATTCACTTTATTTGTTGATTTGCCAGATATGGGAGTTAAAGGTCGATCAGGCCTACGAGGAAACAACATTAAATTCATTGTATGCAGTTTATAAATACGATATATAAACGAGGAAAGGGATTCACAACAGTGGGAGGTTTTTTTTTCCAAGTTGACCTCCGCTACGCCAAAGAACTGCAGCGTACTGGCACTCATTCTGAATTTGAGCCAAATGACCAATGAGCAGCCAGCGCCAAGCAGTAAGTGAACTGAATGTACTGAAGTGAATTGAATGTACTGTTTGGCATGAGTGATTTATTGAACGTCATGGTTAGCAATCCGCTAGGGAGCAACATAGTATGTATGCAGTGAACTTCTGCATGAGTCATTCATGGCAGACAAACTAGGACGATGAATGATTAGTTCGCACAAGGAACAACACACCATGCAGTGAATGTACCCATGAGGGATTTTTACTGTTCGTCCTCCCGAGGATAACTTTCACTACCATCCATTTCTCCAAGCTCAGGGGTAATGTTAAATCAGTCAAGCACATGAAAACAAGCAGACATATTTAAAGTAAAATTACAATTAATAATACATGTATACATTATGTACCCGTCCACATCATCCATCTGTCTCTAATGCCATTATCAAAGCTTTTTGTTCAATAGTACTAAGAATAAGAAATGAATGAACGAATGAATAATACATTAGACTTAAACAGTGCCTTTCTAGCCAATCAAATGCACTTTACACCAATCAGATGACAATAACAGTAAGGTGGGTGAGCAGGAAGCATGAGTGTTGGTGTCAACAGCGCTGGCATCCATTCTGGAATGCAGACAAGTCTCGCCAGCTGGCGGGACCTGGGTGACTGTAAGGGGATGCCGAAGAATACAGTATGTGTGGTAGTTGAGAACTCCACATGGATTTTCATAAGTCACCACTGAAGCCGGTGTTCGAGAGCTTGCTAAGAAAGAGATAAGCAGGTGATGAATGTTTTTTGTTTTGTTTTTGAGTTTTTCTCCTCGCAATTCCATCATCTTTCGATGGACATGTTGAGTAAACATAAACCTCAGGGCAAAATCATCAACTGAATGAGGAAGCACTTGAATGATTCTCTGAGGAAAAAAAAAATAATTTGGTGAATGAATTTGCAACAAACTAATGATTCAGTACATGAAAAAGAACTTCTTTGTCCAGCTAATTTTGCCTGGGAGCCAAATAACTGCTAAAAACAAATGTCTTCGAGACACACGTAAATGTGTGAGGTAATGTAGCTTTTTTATGGAAGACCACAACTCGTTGGCATGTGCCACAAATGGGCATTGGGACTATGTTTCCCAGAGTTAAACATTGGTTCATGCAAGAGCATGGTTGTGTTTGAAAATATTCTTCGAGGGCACTCCACAACACGACGCACCATTCAGAAACTCTGAAGCACTGTTGATTTGTAAATTCTCAGGGTAGCATCGTTCTGTCAAACAGCATTACCAAAAGATGCACCACCGAAACCAGTCAGTCATGTCATAGAAAGAATGCTGACCGCAATTGTTTTCATTGGAACAAGAGATCAATCATAAAGGTCTATCCAAAACACTCCAGTTACAGGCTCCCTTTTAAATGGGGGGCAGATGATTAATTCTATAAATTACAAAGCAATCATGTGGTGTCTGCATTGTTCAGTCAACGAGAAGAGCCCAGAGATGAGGAAAGACAATCCAAAGCTGCTTCACCATGACAACGCACTTGCTCACAATGCCCTGAGCATCTGACAGTTCCTAGGTGAGAAGAACATTGTCATACTCCTACCCTGACTTGATTAATTGTGTTTTTTTTCCTCTTTCCCATGCTAAAGAAGTTTGTCAAGGGTTCTGTTTTGAAGACATGGACATCATCAAGGGAGGCACGGTGGCTCAGCTGGAAAGCGTTGGCCTCACAGTTCTGAGGACATGGGTTCAACCCCAGCCCTCCCTGTGTGGAGTTTGCATGTTCTCCCCGTGCCTGCGTGGATTTTCTCTGGGCACTCTGGTTTCCTCCCACATCCCAAAAACATGCAACATTGATTGGACACTCAAAATTGCCCTTAGGTGTGATTGTGAGCGGGCTGTTTGTCTCCATGTACCCTGCGATTGGCTGGCAACCAGTTCAGGGTGTACCCTGACTCCTGGTTGTTGACAGCTGGGATAGGCTCCAGACCTCCCCGCCACCCTTGTGACGATAAGCAGCAAAGAAGATGGATGGATGGAGGTCGCAGTGGTGATGTAGATGTGAATGATCCAGAAAGAGTCTTTGCTGGAGTGCAAAAAGGTATAAAAGAGAAAGATAGGGAAAGGGAAGTTTGTTAGACTCCAAGAAGATTAATTTGAAGGAGCAAAACAGTAGTTTGGGACTAAACTATAACTTTTGTGCGATAAGTCCTGGGACTTTTCGGACACACCACCTTCCTGTATCCATTTTATTGTCCTCTTTTTGCAAACGGTCTTTCTCTCTTCAAATATTCCGTTTTGCTCCCATCTGCCCCATCCATATCTCATTTTCTCTTTCTCCACTCTCCAACCAGTGTGAGACTTGCCATTGTCATAATTCTGTTACGGTTGTCTTCACTTCATCTCTCTCCTTATGTTAAGGTGTTACAATGACTGCACTCTCCCTCAAATGTCCACAGTATTCATTCAGCTGAGGCAAGAGCCCTCTGCTGCGTAATTGACCCCTGCGTAATTGACCCTGCTAAGACCTGGACAGTGTAGAGTTGGACAAATTCAAGGCTAAGTCTGTGAAACTGATTTGTCTGACTTATATGTAAAGGCCAAAACGTATTCTCACGATTCACCATCCTACAGACAAGAGATAAGAAATTCAAGGTGGAATCATGAAGCCAGAAAAAATACTCGATAGGTGGTTAACAACCCCCATGCAGTTCCTTGCATACTGAGAGGGGTCAGGGAAACAGTGAAATAAAAAATACTTATGTTGGTCAATGAAATAGAGTGTTCTTGAGCAAAAATCTGACTGCAGCGTAGACAGTGTATTCAGGTAGGTTTCTATAAACCCCAATTGCAATGAAGTTGGGACATTGTGTAAAATGAAAATAAAAGAATACAATGTTTTCCAAATCCTTTCCAACCTACAGTCAACTGAATACTCTACAAATACAAGACATTTAACATTCAAATTGACAAACTGTTATTGTCTTTTTCAAATATTTACTGACTTTCAAGTTGATGCCTGCAATATTTAAAAAAAGAAGCTGGAAGAGAGGTATCAAAACATGGGGAAAGTTGTGGAATGCTGAAAAAAACAGTTTGGGACATTCCACAGGTGAACAGGTTAATTGGAATAAGGTGAGTGTCATAATTGTGCATAAAAGGAGCATCCTGGAAAGACTCAGTTGTTCACGAGCAAGGATGGGACGATTTTCCCCACTTTGTGAAGAACTGCTTGAACAAATAATTCAACAGTTTAAGAACATTTCTCAATGTGTATGAATTGCAAGGAATTTAGGGATTCCATCACCCACAGTCCATAATATCATTGACAATATTCTGAGAATCTGGAGCCATCAAAACACAAACAGCTAAATTGCATAATTATGTAAAGGTTATTGCCATGTCAACTCGGGAATACTTCAGGAAACTATTGTCAGTTAACAAAGCTTGTTGCTACCACTAGTCTTTAACACTCTCCCACAGGAAGCAAAAGTCACATAACACCGAGAAACACTGGCAGCTTTTCTGGAACCAAGTTCATCTGAGATGGACTGACGCAAAGTGGAAAAGTGTGCTGTGCTCTAACAAGCCCACAATCGCTTTGTTTTTAGAAATTATGGACGTCCTCCGGCCCAAAGAGGAAATGTACCATCACCAATGCTCAAAATCTAGCATCCAAGATTGGTTGGGAGTGTGTGAGTGCTCATTGCATCGGTAACTTGCACATCTGTTAAGACACCATGAATGCTCAAAGGTACAGGCTTTAGAGCAACATATGCTGCCATCCAAGCAATGTCTTTGTCAGGGATATCCGTGCTTATTTCAGCAAGACAATGCCAAGCAATATTCTGTATGTTTTACAACAAGAGTGGCTTCGTAGTAAAAGAATGTGAGAACAATTCTTCATTAAGCAAAATTGAGTAAGAATTCCAGTTATTTAATCGTCTGAATAAAGAAAGGTGACAATTTTGAAACCCCAATTTTATTGCTTGGGTTCAAAATCATGAAGAAGCAAAAATAGTCACAAAACCCAGGTAACTAAATAATCAGGGATTTATTTTTTACAAGTCCGACTTAAGAACTAATTTTTATTTAAGTTTATACTTTAAGACCTGCCTCTCCTTATTTGTGTACGCTATATGTAACACAACGGAAATATTTAGTCTTTATTATTTATTTATGTGTACACAGCACTTTCATCAAATGTTTCATTTGAACTTGGGCAAGTTGTTTACCCTGCCTTAATCCTAAAGTAGGCTAATTTTGGCTTCAATTTTCAAGATATTGGTTCTCACATAACAAACAACACAGACCAAGACAGTACAGCAGCTGAACAGGCAGACACTGAATAATAAAATTCCTCCATTTGGGGCAGGATCTAATCCCCTGATTTGGAGAGAGCACTCTTTATTTTCTACCAACTGAGTAGCATGGTCTCAAATTTGGAGGAGCTGATTTTCAGCCCGACCGATTCACATTTGGGTACAAAGTACTCTAGTGAGAGTTGAAAATTCTGGCTTTTTTTCATGATCCATCAGGGCATTTTTGAACCCAAGAGAAACATATCATCTGCAAAAAGCAGAGATGAAATATGGAAGTCAACAAACGGGACTCACTCAAAATGACGGCTGCACCAAGGAATTATGTGATAATACATCTGCTCGACCAATAAACAACCAGCAGTGGAGTAAGTCACTCATATTGTATCATGTTTGCAACCTTGAAAGACCGACTGTCCAGATCCTGCATGTAGTACCTTGTTGGTAAACGTTGTAGTGAGTTGTCTCTTTAGCCGGCAATGTTTGTGACCTCAGCAGTATGATCTGGGTCATAGTAAAAAGTGAACACTGCTACAGACAATGGTAAGTGACAGGTTCTCTCCACTGATGTATTCTTTGATGATTGCTGTTGCAACGCATCTTACTGATTAAACTGCATGTGCATAAATTCCCAAACACAATTGGGTGGCTTGACTGTAGCCACAGTCCCCAGACAGACAGTGAATGACTCATCTAATGGCCAAATTATACGTGCCCTTGTACCTATGTGTACCACATTCACACAGACGCACGCATGCACACACAAACACACACTCACTACAAGGTAATGGGATTTAATCCCACCTTAGTTTGTCCCCGGTGTACTTTTTCCAACAGAAAAACTGGGTCACTTAGTCATGTATGTGTCCACATAGAATAGACAAACACCATAGAGTCGTCTTGCCCTTCCCCTTTTGGCATGTTCTAAGCACAATAGGATTTCTGAGTGGGAGAGACCCCTCCCCATCTTTTCATCCCAAGCCAAAACTCTTATTGGTCGATGCAGTTTCCTATACATCACAGCATTTCCAAGCCACAGGTGGTGCAGGAGACTGTGTTGCTATGGCAACTGGAATAGAGGACAAGAATAAGTTGTGGTGCTATAATGTGAGGAGACTATCAATGATGGAGTATCTTATATGTGAATGACAGACGGTGGTCACAAAACCTTTTGTGCCTTACATTCTAACAAAAATGCTCTCTTTCCTAATACATAATATGTCATATTAGTCAATAGAATTCTGTTTTCCGAACAACGCTGTCCTTACAAAACATAGGCTATGTTCTCATTGTGGGTCAATTCTGATTTATTTGCCCGATGTGACCCATCTGATTTTTTTTCACATGAATGAATGAACGGTAAAATTATGATTCTTTCAAATGTGATGCAGGACATGGATATAAATCAGATATTTATCTGATTTGAGTGTGGTATAGACGCTCAAGTCGCTTTTATCTGACCTATAAGTCATCAACAGGCAAAAACAGCTGATTGTTCAGCAAAATAGACACGTGCAACAGGCAATGATGAGGAAAGGGACAGAACAGTCAGGTTAGGGCTGGGCAATTACAGTGCGTACGAAAAATACTCAGACCCCCTTATATTTTTCAAAAAGTTATATTGCAGCCATTTGCTGACATCATTTAAGTTCGATTTTCCCTTCCCTCCCTTCGATGTACACACAGTATCCTGTACAAAAAAAAAAAAAGAGTTTCAGAAGTTTTTGCAGATTTATTAAAGTAAAACTGAAATATCGCACAGCCAAGTATATTGAGACCCTTTGCTCCATATTTAGTAGAAACACCATTGTGAGCTCAAACAGAGATGAGTCTTTTTGGGAATTATACAAGTTCTTCACACCTGGAATAAGGATCCTCTGCCATTCCTCCTTGCAGATCCTCTCCAGTTCTGTCAGGTTAGACGGCGACCAGTTCTGGGTGTAGTCCACCTATCGTTCAAAGTTATCTGGGATAGGCTTCAATGCTCCCGCAACACTTGTGAGGATAATCAGCTTGAAAATGGATGGATAGCTGGCGAACGTTTGTGGACAGCCATTTTTAGGTCTCTCAAGAGATGCTCAATTGGGTTTAAGTCAGAGCACTGGTTGGGCTATTCAAGACCAGTCACAGAGTTGTTCTGAAGGCACAACTTTGTTATTTTAGCTGTGTGCTTGGGGTCATTGTCTTGATGGAAGGTGAACCTTTGCCCCACTTTGAGGTCGTGAGCACCCTGGAGAAGGTTTTCATCCAGGATATTGCTGCACTTCGCCACATTGATTTTTCCTTTGATTTTAATCATTATTTCTGTCCCTGGAACTGGAAAAACACCCCCACAGCATAATGGTGCCTTCACCATGCTTCACTGTGGTTCACACATACCTCTTACATTAGGCCACAAAGTTGAATCTTGGTCTATTTAGATGATAGATTCTTATTTCTCACCATCTTGGAGTTCTGCAGCTGTTTTTTAGCATCTCCATGTGGACTTTCATGAATCATACACTGAGGAGAGACTTCCATCAGGCTACTCAGCCATAAAGCCTCGAAAGTGGAGGGCTGCATTGATGGTTGACTTGCTAGAACTTTCTCACATTTCCAAACTCCATCTCTGGAGCTCAGTCACAGTCATCAGCGGCCTCTCTCACTAAGGCTCTTCTCCCCCGATTGCTCAGTTTGACGGGACAGTCAGTGGTGGGAAGTGTTCTGGTCCCCACAAACGTCATCCATGTAAGAATTATGGAGGCCACTGTGCTCTTAGGAACCTTAAGTGCAGCAGCAATTTTTTTGTAACCGTAGCCATATTTGTGCCTTGCCACAATTTTGTCTCCGAGGTCTTCAGGCAGTTCCTTTGACATTATGATTCTCATTTACCCTGACATGCACTGTGAGCTGTAACGTCTGATATACTGGTGTGTGACTTCCCTTAACAAGGCCAGTCAGTATAATTAAACACAGTTGGACTCTGATGAATGTGTTGAACCATCTCAACGATGATCCGAAGATAAAATGTACAACACCCAAGTTAAATATGAGTATCACAGCAAATGCTCTGAATACCCATGGCTGTTTGATATTTCTTTTTTTTTAAATAAATATGCAAACATTTCACAATAGTTTTTTTTTCTCTCAATATGGGGTGCTGTGTGAACTTTAATGAGCGGGGAAAAAGAAAAATGATTGTAGCAAAATGAAAAATTTAAGGGGGTCTGAATACTTTCCATACCCAATATATATGCTCTAGATCAAATACTGTGAAAAGATTCTTGATGATCAACTGTTTTCATATTTCCTCGCTCTAACATGGCAGGAATGTACATGACAACAGCCACTCAGAATCTCCCTTTTCCTGCTCCAATTCGTGTTGCCAGTAATGAGACTAAAGAGTAATGCACCTTATCAGCTGGCGCAATCGAAACTCCGAGAGCAACTCATCCTTCGTCACACGGAGTACGCCGCGTTTTGGGAGGCAGCCATCCAGTCTGTGGGTTTCAAACTCCGGTCATTCGGTAGCGTCTCCAAAGTGACGCTGAGCAATGCTATTAACTAGCTGATGTCCAAGTTATGTCTGTGCCCTCAAAAATCAGCAACATTGTGTTTATTCATTTGTTCAAGTACCAATATCACCTAAGTGATTTTGTGTTTTACCTTGCGTTTATAGCTGTAGTCATGGACATAAAATGTTTTGGGGCATTGCGTCTTATATGTAAAGAGTTTTTCTGTGTTTTTTGATATTTTGGAACATCCATCCATCCATTTTCTTTTGCTGCTTATCCTCACGAGGATCTCGGGGAGTGCTGAAGCCTATCCCAGCTGTCAACGGGCAGGAGGCAGGGGACACTCTGAACTGGTTGCCAGCCAATCGCAGGGCACATCGAGACAGACAACAGTTGCAATCACAATCACACCTAGGGGCAATTTAGAGTGTCCAATTCATGTTGCATGTTTTTGGGATGTGGGAGGAAACCGGACTGCCCGGAGAAAACCCACACAGGCAGTGGGAACACATTCAAACTCTACACAGGCAGGTCCGGGATTAAACCCGGGACCTCAGAACTGTGAGGCCAATGCTTTACCAACTGAGCCACCGTGCCACCTATTTTGGAACATAGATGATGAAATCCCTAAATTCTTTCCAATTATACGTTGACAAATGTTATTCTTAAACTCCTGGACTATTTGCTCTCAGAAAGAAGTGCTTGTGAACAATTTAGCCTTTCTGGGATGCTCCTTTTATGCCCAATTATGACACTCATTTCCAATTACCTCGTTCACCTGTGGAAAGCTCCAAACAGCTATTTTTTTTTAGCAAGTCTTTTGTTCCTCCTGTTCCAGCTTCTGCGAACATATCGCACATGAGCATTAAAAACCATGCCTTTAGTGTACTGATTAAGGATTTGATTTAGTGTACAGGATTTGCAAATCATTTACTTCTGTTTTTTGGGGGGTTTTTGGCACAACATTCCAACTTCAGTAGAATTTCCTACCCTGTGTCAGTTGAACCATAAATGCCAGTTTGTGGCATGCATAAACAAATAATGTAAAGAACTGCTCATAAAATAAATATTTATATCCACAACATTACAATAAATCATGTTTATTGTCTGTGGAGCAAGTTTGTCGGAAAGAATAACTAATGAAGTAGAAAAATTTGAAAAAAATCAAAACTCACCATTGCATTCCTTTTCTTTTGTCTTAAGGCATCTTCTCTTAAGTTCTTTCGTGGTACATGGGATGATCTTCTCACGCTTAACTTGCCAATTAATTTAGTGCTTTGAGTTCTATTTTCCAAGAAGTCTGCATTCTTCGTGTCCTCCTCAGCATTTCTCTGGAGGCTTCATTGGATGAGAGGAAGTGCAAATGGAATGAAACTTCACCTTTTCTGCAGGCCTTTTAGACAATAGCTTATCTGCGCTTCTACATAAACGTTGAGACTTATATGCAATGGGACTAGTTGAGAAGGAAATGGAGATCAGCGATCATCGAGTCCAAAACCATTCAAAGGAGGACTCCTTGGCCACAGTTGCTACACCCCAGTCCCTAAGCCAAATGAACAATGCTGAAATAGTTGGTACATTGGGTAATTTGAAGCACCAGGGTTCTGGTTGATGTTGCTAGTTCCCTTCTGTTTCTTTGAGTCTGTAGACAATTTATCGACTGAGGTATATTATTGGACAGGTGAGGCTCCGGCAAGTGTACAGCAGCCCCTCGACAGCAAAATGTTTTTCTTCACTAAACACTAACTTGGGCTTCAAGCAAGTACAATTTTAGATGATGGGCAGATCCAAGTATGAGGTCCAGTCATTGCTAGCTGAAACAACTGCAGCAAGCAGAGTTTGAGAGGCAATCCAGGTTGTCCCGGTAACAGCAGTAAGAGGTCGCAGGTGTGGATTTGCTGTGTTCTGGTCACTGAGTTGGCTGTTTTAATGGAAGAGGTAGGTAATTGAAGAGTATCCCCGAGGTATTCATATAAATGTTGCACGAAGAAAAAATATAGGAACTAATATTATAGATAGTATTTTTGATGCTTTTGTATTTCTACAAGAGGTATAGAGCAGATGTTTCTTCTTATCCGATGGAGGAGAGGATGGTAGGAGATGAATCTGTCAAAACATTTTTTAAATCTCGTATCATGTAAAAAATAATGCTGGTGATTTTGACTGCAAAGAATAGTGTCAGCCTGAGCACCACCAAAGGAAGTCAGTGTGCACCAATTCTTTCTTCAAAAAAGCCTGGTGGTCCAAGTTACTACTGGATGGCCTGATGTTGTCCTAACTTTTACAGGGAGGATTCTTCAGTCGGTCAACCTACAATAAAGACAAACCAGAGACATATTGGAATATGAGCACACTGGGGAAAAAAATTGATTTTAGAATTACAAAGACCACTTTTGCAATGAAAACCAATATTTTCCAAAAACAAAGGACTGTTTGTAACTAAGGAAATCAAGTTAACTACATTTGTACATTTATACATTGTCTCCATTTATTGTGAGTTGGATGTTGTGTTTGCTAGTTAAAGTTGTTGCATGTTAAGTATCTTTAGGTATGAGGGGCTTGAGGGAGAGTGATCAATGCAAGTGAAAACTAGCAGGCAAATAAGTCATTATATTCTTATTTTCTGCCTTGTGTCATTGTTGGGACACTCACATTCTGCTGTTCCAATCAAAAACAGTATTAGTAATTTATTTTTGTAGACCATCGCACGATTCGTCACTTTAACCTGCTCCCTTTTGCACAACTGTCATTGCACTGGTCTATTACATGAACTGCGAACGGGTAAATGGACCGTACAAGCTTTACACAATGTGGGACATTAACACACTTATCTCATACATGTTTTAAACAAAGAAGACTTTACATCTTGCACGCCTTTTATAAGGAATAGTTTCCATAAATAGAAATGTCTCTTGTTCTTCCTGCTTTGTTGTTCTTTGTTTCTGTATGTCGTACCAGGGCAGCACCGTCTGGTGGAGAAAAATTCCTTGGGTGTTTTTTTTTTTTTTTTTTTTTTTTAAACACACTTCTCCAAATAAAGCTGATTCTGACTTATATCATGGTGTAGAGCAACTGAAAGACAGCCATCAATAAAGTGAAGCATGAGTCTCGGGAGGAGTGAACGCAATAAACTCGCTATTTTCTGACTGATTATTGAGAGCTTTACCAACTAAATACGCAGTCCAATTCAAGGTGCTCAATCAAAAATCTGTTGCCTCAAATCATTTGAAGTAGCTCAGGAATTAATTTGAAATGTTTACGTGACATACAAAAGGTATGCCCCCCTCCCCCTCTCATCGAGTTGTGGCGTTCCCTTTACAATTGTGAAGTGCAATTTACTTTTGTACAGACAAAGCGACATACATAAAATGTCGATACATCCTTGTAAAAAGCCAGGTTGTCATATGTGAACAACTTTAATGGACCTCATTTACTTGCCACTTTCATTCTTTTCAAGAATAATGTGGAATTCAACCAAGCATTTTTTCTTAAGAATCAATGCACAAACATACATGTACGCAAGAAGGTAGCAAGGTGGAGCAACTGAATCAGAATCAGCCTTATTGGCCAAGTGTGTAACAACACACAAGGAATTTGCCTCTGACAGTCAGGGCCACCCTGGTACGACATTTAGAACAAACAAAGTAACAAGAAAAAAAGAACAAGAGGCATTCTGTTAATAGGAACGATTCCTTATAAGAGACACAGATATGCAAGATGCAGAGTCTTCTGCATCTGGTTAGAGTGTTGGCCCAACAGTTCTGAGGACCTGGGTTCAAATTCCAGCCCACCTGTATGGAGTTTGCATGTTCTACCCGTGCCTGTGTGGGTTTCCTCCGGGCACTCCAGTTTCCTCCCACATTCCAAAAGTATGCTTTAATTGGAGACACTTAATTGCACCTAGGTGTGATTGTGAGGGTGACTATTGTCTGTCTTCATGTGCACTGTATTTGTCTGGCAACCAGTTCGGGGTGTAACCTGCCTCCTGCCCGTTGACAAAATAGGATAGACTCCAGAACTCCCGCGACCGAGAGGATAAGCAGCTCAGAAAATTGATGGATGAATGTCAATAAGTATAGGCACATTTATTCAAAAGTATTTCAGGTGCTAGTTACACTCTATGTGTAACGACGTACATTTTTATAATTTTAGTTTTTCATCACAAAAAACATTTTAGAGAGCTGTATTAATATGTAGTATATAATATATAGTTTAATATTGAGATTGGATATTAGACTTTGGTGACTAATTGAAGACCAAAACACCACAACACATTGTGACTAATCGGTTCAATTTCTTTTCTCCCCAAGAGAGGTTGCCTATTATTTTTTTAGTATTATTATATGCTACCATACCTATAGTAGCCCACTACAAGCATGAGCACACTAGTGATTACCAATCCACCCATCCATTTTCTGCACCGCTTACCTCTTTATGTAAAAAAAATATAAATAAAAAAATGAAAAAAGCTAACAGCCATTTTGCTCATTCATACATCATTACACGTATATCACTTCAAATACTGTAGTGGCCTGACACTGCATCCCTCTGCAATAAAGGTCTGTGTGAGACAATGGTTATAGTTAGCAAACAAGATTCTGGGTGGATCTTTTTTTTTTTTTTTTTTTTTTTTAGTCCCAGTAGAACTTTGAGGGAGAAATTCTTTGTTTTACTTATTTTAGCCAAGTTATTCTATTTATTTTAAGTCCTAAATTGCAGTTGTACTTTATCACATCATTGCTTTGTTGTCATTACTTGACAAGACATAGTGCGTTATGACGCTCGCCACCTTTGTGATGGGAGCGAGTGGATGACGGATGTTGAAAGACTGCTTTTCGGGGTGCTCACAGAGTGGCCAGGTGTTTGGGTGGTCCAGCTGGATCCAGGCAGCATTTTATAGAGCGGCTTAAGGAGTTTACGAAATTCGGTGCGTCCCGGATGTTGCACACAGCCCGGGAAGATTTCTTCACTCCTGCCATGCCTTGCCTTGCCTGCATGCAGTAACAAAACTGTTCCATTGTCATGTAGTTCCACGTCTGACACTTCACCTCCCATGGTGCATCTGGTCACGCCTTAATATTAGCTCACATTCTCCAGCGCTTTCACACTCTGCTCCCCTTGTTTCTGTTGTCCCTGAAACTCTAATTAGACCAATGCTGCCTTAATTCTGGCTGGCCAGCAGCTCAAGGCCCAAATTTCAGCTTTGCGGGAAGCTTTAAGGCTCCTTTTCCGACGCTCCACCTGATCATGGCATCTATGCCGGCTCTGTGACTGCTCATGCATCAAGTAGCAGCTAGGCCAGTAACCTGTTCTTGTCCCAACTGGGCAGCCAGAGGTACTGCGGACTGTCATGATCTTTTTCTTAAGCTTTAGGTTTTTAGGACTTTAGTCTGGTTCAGAAAAAAAAAAATCAGTTTAGGCATTTTTTGGGGTTAATTATCTGGAGTTCTGTGCTTCCCTGTCTATACCTTCTTTACTGGCATTTCACTTTGTGTTTGTAGCAATACCTGTTCTTGTCAGCCCTGCTCAACTCATACCAGCCAATTACGTCTCTCCAACCTTTCCTGGCACGCCTTGTCTTGTCAGTCTGTTTGTATTTAGCTCACAGTTTACTCAGTTTCTCCAATCTTCATCTTATGTTGCATGTCCTGTTATTTATGATTTGTCTGTCCTCCAGTGTTTATTTTGGATGTTATACCTAGGGGTGTCCTGATCTGATCTTTGATATCAGAAATAAGTCTGATGTCATAATAATAAAAAAAAAACAAAAACAAGAATGGATATTCGGACTGGATCTCAAATCTCACTTACACTTACAAGCAGTCCTTCCCATGCTCAGCTCCAGCACTTACTGTATATCCAGCAGTGCTTGACCAGCATGTAGAGCCCGAATGATCACAACAATATGATCTTTTTTTTTGTTTACAAAAAAGGCAAGCTAACATTGAATCAAAATCACCATTGACAAGCTCACAAACATTATCGTTGAACTTGCTGCACTCATCTCTGAAAATAAAGAATATTGCTACACAAAGGCTGAACAAACACATGCAAACACAACAATAAATAATAAAAATACTGGATCATGAATTTTTCTACTTTGTTATTACAAGTGTGTATCTCACTGCCTGCAGTACATTGGCCTTCAGAGGCCAAAACATCCACAGCAGGAACAGCGATCATAATAATAAAAGCACACGGAGAAAAAGCTAAACACTTCAAACATCGCTACATGAGTCCCATTGCTATGTATGATATTGTCATTAACACCAAGAGCCAGCTGCATTAGGAAGTTCAAAAGTGTGTTGTCCAGACATGTAGAAAGCAAAGGCTGTTCTCATCTTGAAAAAAATATATATAAAAAGGAATTGAACTAAAATATCATTTTTACGTATTACTGTATTTATTGAGGTTATGTTTCATGCTTTTCTAAATGTATTTTTTATTGAATCTACTGAAATCTACAAAATGCTAGTATAAGTTAACTGGTGGTTATTCCATTCCATTTTCCAAGACGTTTAACCACACACGGGTCACGGGAGTACTGGAGCCTATTTGAATTGAGCCCACGCTGCCTGGATCGAAGTCAGGCATATGTACCACTACAGTACACCATCAGTGACACCAGTGGGTATACTGCAATTTAAATAATGGTTTTTAATTATTGGTGTTATTGAAGTTATTTTTCAAGATTTTTTAATAGAAATGATTTTTGTTTTATTCAACCGCAGTATATTCTCATTTTTAAAGTCAATTAATGTAACCCACCAATCCATCGATTTTCTGAGCTGCTTATACTCACAAGGGTCACAGAAGAACTATACCGTGTCCCAGCTATTAGTTAATAAATTGGTCAGTTTTTGCCATACCTCACTGATTAAGGGTCTCTTTGAGGAATACAACTTCATAAAGCCTTTTGTAACATTCTATACAACAAAATAAGTCAAGCATATATGATTATTGCTGGTATCGGATCGAACCGGTATTGGTATTAGCTAAAATATTTGGAAAATGTTCCATAAGTGGTCCCGACTGCCAAAGGCACCTTGTCTGTACCATTTTCTTGACATGCTTTGGTACATATTGATTGTATGTTTTACAAACTTGGCCATATAACCTGATTCTGATTCTGATGCAAATTCATCTCGGAAGAGTCAACAGTTGTACGGAAAGCTGGAACGCAGTTTAAAGAAAGAATTGCTATACAACAATCTAATGTTCTTATCTTAACACAAATTTTAAGGGGCCCAAAATATTTCCCGGTTAAGGGGCACAATAGATGTACGCTTGACAGTACTACCCATGTGATAAATCATTGGACCCTCAATGGTCCAAATTTAGCACCTTTATCCTGACAGTGTAGTTATATTCCAGGTTTTTTGGGTCTTTTCTCAATATTTATTTTCATCCTGCTACATGGTACATTTTAAAATAAATACTTTTAGATAGTGTAGTCCCTGCTTCCCTGTTCTTGTGTCTGCCTATCTTTACTGCCTACACTTCACCACGAGAAACCATACCATGACACTAATGGCACACATTTAAAGTAATAAAGTGACTAAATTATCTGAAACTAATGTAGCCTATTCCACAATATATCCAATAAATTGACAAAAGTTCACTATTACACCCACCTAGGAAAACTGCAGTTCCCGTGGTTGAGCTGGGTGTGGTTTTTCCAAGTAGGGTGTGGAGTGAATACTTCACTGACACCCATTAGAATAGATAATTTGCAACTGTAAAAGTCAGCCAACACACATATACCTCTCAATTCATTGGCAGCATATCAAGAAATAAGTTAAAATGACAGATTGCAAAAGATTGTGGCAAAAACATTCAATTGAGCATTGATGAGAAGTTTGATTCTTACTTACGGCAGAACTGTGCATCAACTGAGAATTTGTGATGTGGATGCCAGCCTGCGCTGTCGATAGACTAATATGTGATTGATTGTACATTTGTAAGGTTTAGAAACAATCAAAGGTGAACTGTTTTAGCAGTGTGGTTTTATAACACTTGGAGGTTATGCTGCACAGTTGGCTTATCACTAGGTTTTATGGATAGGCGGGGTTAACCTCCAGAAAATGTACAAGATGTGAGCACAAATGTTCACAAGTAGCCAGCAAACTGACAAATGGCTTTTTAATGTGTTTGGACATATTTAAAATAATAGAATACTGGGTAAAGGTTTTTAGTCATTATTAGATTATTTCCAGTCTCACTTCAGACTCAGTGACTGCTTTTTTTTTTTTTTTAAACTGGCACAATATTAAACGGTGGGTTAAGGGGTAGGGGCAGGGTTCAAGCTTCGAGGGCAACATGTGGGGGTGTTTGTGTTTTGTGGTCTCAGTATATTGAAGATTATTATGACAGTTATTAGTCTGTTTTTTATATGGTTTGTGAAATATTTTTGTCACCCAATGCTCTTGTACATTGTAAATGTTTAAATGTCCTTGTAGTATTTTATGTTTTTAAAGACCTTTCAAAAAACTAAGAACCACAAAGGCTACAAGAACATGCCTAAAGTGTATTTAAATAGGTATTTCTATATACTGGATTTAATTTATTGCAGAGGTGAACAGAAATGTAACCACTGCAAAAGACAGGGAATAAGTGCATACAAATAATCAGTTAATGAGTGGATAAACAATTTATTATCATTTAAATAAGTATTTCATGAACACTAGCTCTAAAGTTATTGATACTATACACACAAAAGGAATGTAAGGACTTTATTTTGGTTAGGAAATTAATTTTGTAATAATAAATGCTTAGCATTTTGGATGATATCTCTCTCTCTCTCTCTCTATATATATATATATATATATATAATTAACAGCAGGAGAAAATAAAAAAGTGCATTGTACAGTAATAATTGTCAGACGCAAAAAGCATGACAAATTAGACTGAAATTACAAAGTACTTACCCTTTGTGGAAAGTGAACGAAAGCACATTACTTGAGTTCATGTGGATGTGAAAAGCCAAGTGACTGAGTTTGCCGAGGTTGGCTGCTGCGCTTAGCTGTGCTTTTGTCAGCAGCGGCGTGCCCACAACTAGTGACAGCGCAACGGTGGATCACTCAGGTTATGTTAAGCAGGCAGCTAGCCAGCTAGCTAACGAGAAAGCCGCAGGATGATTGGCACATTAAAAGCACAGCGGAGTTACATGCTTCGTACTGTATTTGTACTGGGCGGCAAGCTCAGTGCTGCACATAAACGGGCTCCCCAATACTCATATCAATCCTAAAATTTAAAACTTTTGCAGTGAACATTTCATTAATATCTTTTGCTTATTGCCCCACGACAAAATAACTTTCCATTTTTCTTCCCCACTCATTGAAGTTTTTTTTTTTTTTTTTTAAACAACCAAATCATTCACTTAGATTTGAAGCGCCCCCACCCGAAATAAGCTTAACTAAGTCACTGGCTTTCACACTGTTCATGAAGTCTGGCTCTTGCTCAATGCACAGTCCTTGTGCCACACAATTACAGCCCAAGTGGGATCATATATAATATACATGCACACATTTTAGTGGGGTGTTGAAGCCCCCCCAGTTAAACTGGAGTAGTGACCAAACTGCCAAGCAGTATAATGACCTTGAAAAACTGTTTGAATTAAGTGGGGCATAGGTAACGGGGCCAGATCTGGCAGGCCACATCATTTTATGTGTCCCAGGAAAGCAAATCATGCGTACCTACTTCCAGAATTCTTGCTAAAGGCAGTGTAGAGGGTTACACCCTGAACTGGTCGTCAGCCAGTTGCAGGGCAGAAATAGACCAAAAAATATTCAAACTTACATTTACATGTAAGGACAATTTACAATATTTAATAAACTTAAAATGCACGTTTTTGTTATGTGGGAGGAAGTTGGAATATCTAGAGAAAACACAGGCTAGCACAGGGAGAACATGCAACTCCACACATGAAGGCCGGCCCTCAGATTACAACCCCAAACTACAGAACTTTGAGGCTTATTTGTTAAAAATTCACCTAAACTCAAAGTACCATAATAGCATTATGTCTGATACACCCTGATATTACCAGATATTTATAGTAACAGTCTAAAATTGAAAGTCACTTAAAGAACAATTATAAAAGGAAACGCGCAACAAGTTATCAGTTCTTATTACAGTGTTTGTAATGCTTTCCCAAAATAAAAAGCATAGCTGTCATATTTGTGTTTGTGTTGTGCTGTCTGTGTTGAATTTTAAAACATTCTTCTAGTGAATGTTTACAATCAGTCTGGCATTCTATAAGTAGGGAGCAATCAAATCCTCAATGATCTTAAAAAAAAAAAAAAAAAAAAAAGAAAACTTACATGCACAGTATTATACTATTCACACAGTAAATAATATTATATTCATAGCAAGTATGTTTTCAGTGGAAATTGACATTTATGGCTCATTTACTCTTGTGCCTTGGAGTGTGTGAGGCTCCAAAGTGTGAAGCTAAATAGAGTGATAGAGAAAATGTTGCTTTTTGTCATTCTTTGTGCCACTGCTTATTTTGCAATATTTGCTGTAAAACATTATTACAATAATATAGGGTGCTTAGAGTTACTGAAATTAGGGTCTGAAATAAATAATTAGACACACATGGACATGCATGGGCGCACAAAGACAAGACACACATTACAAAAGAACAGAACAGTGGATGGAACAGAGTGTTGCAGCTTTAAACGTTAAATCGATTGTGTCGTCTATAACAGTGTCCCTACCCAAACACTGGATGTCAATATAGATATGTCAATATTTGCCGAATGAAGTGACTGCATACAGACAGAAATGAGTCTAGCATGTGTCACAGCACAGCACAGACTTCTTATATCACCATCTATACAGGATGCTTATACAACCGGGCAACTTGGGGACACATGCTGTATCACATGCTCTTGAACTGCATGACATACTGTACATACAGTACATGTATATGTCAAATATATGGCAAATGACACCATGAATAAAAGGAAGCAATGTAACATACAGTAAAACAATATTGTAGCCCAGTTTGGAGTATTCGTACAGTATGTGATGTCGTAGTACCGGTACTCCACTCACATACACATACATGCATTTACAATCACGGCCCTTTTGTCACAGTACGGGTGACCTTAAAGGGCTCCAAATTGCGCCAGCAGCTGAGCGAAGACCAGAACATGGAAGGCTGTATGATCGACATTTAAGCAAGGGGGAGAGATACAAGAACAAAAGTATGACTCAATCTGAGTAAAAAATATACAAAGAAATTAACTTTTGAGGATTTCGGTTTATTGTCAGTGAAGAATGTTGTTATTCTAAATTTGCATTTGGAAACATATATATGCCAGTTTTTATGTGGTATCATGTGTTTAGTCACCAAACAATAGAAAGAATGTTTAAAATTCAATATCTAGATAAAATATATCAAAAAAGATAAATTAGGTGTGACATTCCCCATTGTGGGACTGTCAGGACTTGGATTTCTTTCGGTCTTTCATTTTCTTACAACATATGGACACCAATTAATTACTATTGAAGGAAAATTTCACATGCTATCATTTAGAATTAAAAATACCCTTATGATAAAAAAAGAGGAAAGAATTTAAGCACAAAACTATGCGTCAATTTTTCCCTTTAAAGGATCAGTTACAAAAAGTCCCATGACATATTCATGACACATTACATTTGTTTAAGCCATGTACTTAATGAAATGGGTCCTCAAAACTGTGATTCAGATGTGCTAACTAGTCATCCTCTGTGCCACTATTATTTATAAGGAATGATGATTGTCTATTGTGAATGAAAGCACAATAGAATAAATTCCCTGTGACCTTCAGTAGGATAATTATTAAAAACTTATTAAAATAAATAAATAACATGCATTGTTGAGCCTCCTGGTCGACAATATGAATATGTTTATCTTATTATATGCTATTCAATTAAATCACTATTTATTTATTTATTTTTTATGGAAAGGTACCTTGCTTAAGGGCACCTTGAAAGTACCCAGGAAGATGACGAGCATCTCTCCCACAAATACTGTATTTGCTATTTTGGAGAAGTGGAGGAGAAGAGCTCAGAGATGAGAGTGTTGAATGCAGAGGTGAAGTCCACCAACAGGTCCTCCATACATTTGAGGTGTTCTAGGATAAAGTGTAGTCTCATGTTGACTGCATCATCCACATACTTGTTTACTCAGTAGACAAACTACAGGTGGTCCACCAGGGGACCCGTGACGCTCTTGGAGCTGGTTCAAAAAGAGATGTTTCAAGGACTTCATGACCACAGATGTGAAGGCAACAAACCCAAGATTGCATGTTTTGGGGGGACTGGGATGATGGTGGAGCATTTGAAACAGGATGGTAGGCCTCACAGTTGTAGAGATGTATTTAAGATCTGTGTGAAGAATGGAGTGAGCTGGTCCATGCAGACTTTGAGACAGGATGTTGACATGAGGTCTGGGCTTGCAACTTTGTTCATCTTTTGTTGTTTGAACCCCCTTCCTCCCTGGATAAAAACCACTATCTCAAATTTGTCCATCATTCAATCAAGGCATGGCCAACCCTGGCCCAACCTGACGATGAGTTTAGTACACGGGCACTTGTCAGCTGGAGTCTGGAAGTTCAATTCAATCATGCAACAATGACGAAGACCTAGAACAATGACTGTGATGGTGGTTTTGGGGTACGTTCAGATGGAAACAAAGCTTCACTTGTCTCAGTATTATCTTGGCCTCATTCCGGATTAGCCAAGCCTACCCACTGTTAATCAATGTTTCCCTAAATGAGGCCTGAATCACACAGCAGACAAAACAATTTTGGTTGCTGTGACTACGTCTGCTTCATACACTTGGAACAGTGATGCCAATTTGATGATTTTTGCTGCAATGAAATAAAATGAATGAAAATATCTAGATTGGATCCTTCTGGAAAGTCACCTATAGAAATAATTCATATATTTGTAACATCATTTGCTGTAGAAAATACTCTATGGCTACACTACATAGACATGATATATTATTTGCTATACAATAGCATTTAGGTCAATCTTATAGCAGACTTACTTTACTTTACATAGATATCTGTCGAAGAAAACAGGTACTTAACTTCAAAAACATTTTTCATTTCATGTAAAGCTATTCAATTTAAAGGAGTACTATGATGTGAGATACTTTTTGACATGTTGTATGACCACCACAGACTTCATAACAAGGGTTGAACAGAACAGAAAAATCCACGTCAAATATTACGGCTTTATGGTCACAGATGATGGTGACTGTTGAAAAATTATTATTATTTTTAATAAATATTATAAACTATCCATTGTATAGTCTGGTTAAAACAATGGGGCAGTCTGAGATTTAAATCTTCAAACTTTAATGGTTAAAAGCAGTTGATATTCTGGCTGCAAGGGAGCAGAGATTACTAGTTCAAACATTTTTTTTGTTTATTTGACAAAGTGTTATCTTATACAACTTGGTAGACACAAACACTTACTCAATGTTACTAAAATGGAGTGCAATCTTTTGTACTAATTGGGTACCAAAATGTGTTTTCAAAAATAAAGTGCAAAGAAAAAAAAAAAAAACACCAATTTGTTCATTTTTTTAAATGTAAGGAATTACACAGTTTGTGGATCATAATTTAATGCTCCAATCTGATTCATGGTACTGCTCCTCCTGGTCTCCCCACCTTGGCTATAAGGAGCCAATATAAACCTCCTTGTATTCAGACACAACTATCAATACTACCGTTAGCACAGCAATGGTCCTTTGCATTGTTTGTTAGGAACAAATTGGGCGGACTTTCCTAATCCAAACTTTAAAAAAATGTGTAAATATTTGTTTTATGTCGAGTGAATAATAACAGAGTGGCATTAGAAAACTTGAGGCCTGTTTTTTTTTTTTTTTAATATTTGTAAAACACTGTGTCGTCATTACATTTAACAATCCACAATCTTTTTTTAAATCAATCTGTGTGATCGGCTGGCGGTTGTTGGTCCTTGCGCAGATGGAGAGATGACACCTTTTTTCATAAAACGAAAGCACAAGACCGACCTCCTTGAAAGTGTTCGATCTTCACGTCTTGTGCTATTGTTATTGCCTTCAATGGTGACTGTAGAGACTTTCTCTCAGCTGTTCTTTGTTCAATAATCCATTGTTCAAGTACGTCTTCTAACTGTGGCCACTTCGCTTTGTTCCTGCGAAAACTCTATTTCGTCTTCTTAACTCGGCGTAGTTCATATTCTTAACACCTCAACCTCAGAACCATAGAGTCACTGATGGTGAATTCTTTCACAGCTGCTCGATTACCATTTGTAACCAATCGTATAACTGATAGCCTGTAGTTTGAATTGTGTCTCAGAAGCATGTTTCTTCTCTGATGCCATTTTCGGGGGTTCTTTATACAAACAAATGTTGTTTTGCAGCATACTATTGAAAATGTACGAGGTTGTTGCAACCCTTTGCCGACCAACGTCATTTTTTAGCGAGAGCATTTTAATAGCCACTAGCCACTTACTTCTTTCGCTTAGAACCCAGGCTAAATTTTGTGCCTCCTTGACTTACAACAGTTGAGATGTTTGCATCAACATAGTTGCTGGAAACCTATTATGACTTTCCTTTTTGCCATGGCTTTATCAACCTCTTGTGGCATCCTGTTGTTTCACAAAGTTTTTCAATGGGTGAATTTGTGGATAGCAAAAAGGGAGGGACCACTACACCATATTTTCAAGAAATAAAAGTCACTGACGATGTGTCAACCTTCCAGAGGCTTTCCTTGAGGCTCTGAGTAAAAATAACAAATGTGTCTGTCTTTGCTGAGCCTAGTTTGTGACTGGTAACACACTTTCCATTCTAGACCCACCCCAGCTAGGAAGATTCACTTATTTCATCATGGCAAAAGAACAATATGTACCCTTTTCTGTAACCCCATACGTGCTTATGACAGAAATGGAGTTTCAGCGTGACAGAGGCTATTAACAGTTTTCCCCAAGAACCCATAATTTATTAATACAAAAAGTGAATAGCAAAAAAAGTTTATAGAGTCCTTTAAAGAGGTACAGTAAGTTTCTAATATTTACAACATTGTATGACTATGTACTACATACCCAAACAGATGCATATGCTGGCCTTTCTTAGATTTCATTGGAGATATTACAGCAAGTACTGTTTGGGGAGCTGCATGACACCATTAGTTAAGTCAGTCACACATTCACTCGACTCGTGTTCTTGTGATTCTGCTCTAGTACATGAACAGCTAAACCAAGAAAATGGTAAGGGAATTTAAGGACTGCATTCTTTTAAATAAACAACACCAGGTCATTTTTACACCTCACACTTGTATGGAGATGGTGTGCAAAAGATAAATTTACACAGTCTACGTGGTCATGAGCTTTCATTAGTAATGCCAATAAATTTAAAGTAGATAATAATGATATAGTGGTATTTGCCATCGCTGTATTCTGAGATTCTCCTGTATTGCTGAACCCTCTCAGGTACCACAAAGGTCCTCAATAAAATATAGTATGTGGAAATATCAGCTGCACACCTGCTCACATATACCTCATATCAGCACAGCCCTCCATGACCTTTGCTGTCTCTCAGTCAGATAGACAGTTCCTTCGTACTCCTCACTACCTGGGAGGCATTTAAAAAGTTGATGCCCTTGAGCCTCTGTAACGTCCTCTATTACGAGGCCTCCTGTTAATACCTTTCATATAACTTAAGTGAGAAAGGAACCATGATGATTCCATCATGCCTTTTACCACTGTCCTTCTCTCCCCTCTCCTGCACTTATCATTGCAACGTCCCTGATTAGTAATTATCTTGTTCACGTTCAACTTGCTCGGAATGAAAAGTCCCCGCAGCAAAACAACGATAACAGACACCAAGCCAGCCAATACGACTGTTACCCATATTTAGAAGCAGTGATGTAGCAGCCAACAAAGAAATCGGGAGGCTTTACCCCAAGTGGATCGCAACGCGGCCATATGCATTTGTCATTCTTAGAAAAGCAAGCCCTAACATTTTTTATTTGATGGAGGAGTATGACTTTTAGCTCGTTCATGAGCTACAGTATATAATTCCAGGAAGAGTGCTTCTAGGTTTGGGTTAATGGGAGAGTCCAATTTCTTGTCGTCCTTCATTTCCCCTTTCCGTTTACAGGACAAGTTCGCCAAAATAGTACTCCAAAATCACCAAGTTAGCCCCTCTCCTATTGGAGAAGCTGTCTGATATCATGGTGCCACCTCTTCAGAATAGAATATTTTTCCATGTGAGGATGTGCCAGGGTCAGCCGTCCTATGCATTGACGCAGCGCACCGCAGGATGTCAAAACTTGATGCTGCCTCTTCATCACATACACAATGGATGTGAATGTCAAAGGCAGCATGTGGCTGAGGATGAGGTCCCGGGTTTAATCCCGGACCTGCCTGTGTAGAGTTTGAATGTGTTCCCACTGCCTGTGTGGGTTTTCTCCGGGCAGTCCGGTTTCCTCCCACATCCCAAAAACATGCATTCATTGGAAACTCTAAATTGCCCCGAAGGGTGATTGTGAGTGCGACTGTTGTCTGTCTCCATGTGCCCTGTGATTGGGTGGCAACCAGTTCAGGGTGTACCCTGCCTCCTGCCTTATAACAGATAACAGATGGAACTGGCTCCAGCCCTCGCGCGATCCTCGTGAGGATAAGCGGCTCCCATTCATACCTTGGGCATGTCAGACAAGGGTCTGGTTTCAAAATAAACCGCCTTTAATATCAGGCAAACAAGGGATGTTCTGAGAGTCATGAGTCATCATGTGCCTTTCGGGGATCAAATTATGACAGAAAGCATCAAGAAATTTAAGGGTTGTGTGTAATTAACTTTCAGTGGGCCATATGATAAACTGGCCATCACTGTCTTTGAATACAAACCAGTATTAGGTTTTTATTTCCAGATATTGTACCTAAAATATTATGTCTCGTATATTGAACAGCCGCAGCATTATGACCACTTGCAAATTCTAATCATATCCAAGAAAACAGCTGTACAGAATACTCAACCATTACAAAAGTAAAGTAATAATCTGTGGTTTTGAGTGAGATGATTAGATAGGGCAGCTCAGTGGGCAAATGGTTACTAGATCTACATACCTCATAGCTGTAAGGTTTAGTGTGGATTTTCCTACACATGTTCTCCCTGTGTTTGCATAATTTGTTTTACAAATACTCCAGCTTCCTCCCATTTTCCAAATAACCTACACGGTGGGTTCATTGAACATTGTTGAAAATTATCAATAGGTGTGAATCGTTGTTTTACCAGCTATATAAAGTATGCCCCCTGGGATTAACTGGCTGCCAGTCGAGAAAGCACACTGGCTCTTGCCCAAAGTCAGCTGAGTTCCAGCTCACTCACGAGCCTAATGAGGACAGAGGGCAGAGAAATTGGAAGGATGAATGGATTATCAAAGTATTACTTTAACAATATGTCCTTTATTGTGGTTTTAGTTTCCAGTCATATTTGGAGGTGTTCCTAAAAAATATTTTACTCGCTCATGAGACTAGTCCAAAATTATTGGAAAAAGTTCTACTTAAGATGCTGTGAAGTTCTAGACTAATCACATTAACTCATGAACAGTGTGCAGAGTTCCAACAATTCCCAGACTTCCAGAAATCAAAAATAGCCATGTTTATATTGATGTATAAGTGTTTCATTGTATATCAGAAAAACTGTATAGCACATGGGGGTCTTACCTAAATTAGTTTGAATTTTCAAACCTTTGAGCAGGGACGCATAACCTAAAATTAATCTGCTTCCAATGCTATGGATTAAAGAAAGTCAAGTGTGATGCTGGAAAACTGCCGTATGATTTTTGTTTGTTTGTTTTAAATGACAATGCTCAAGAGTGTGGTTTATTTGGTCATATATGTCTCCTAACTATGAATGATGCTGCTAAAACTAAAGAACGAGCAAGTCCACCTGTACGCCCGAGCCATTTGAAGGAAAAAAAGCAACTTGAAAGCAGAGGCATAAAAACCATCTGCTCTCTAAACCAATCAGAGATACTGAAGGGCAGGAGAGTAACCTCCCACGCTTCCTCTGATTGGCCATATGCGTGCCAGTGTGCGTGACACGCATGTCTGCGTGCTTTTCAAATGCAGGCACTCATGTACGAAGCATTCTAAAAGCTTTTCTGACAGCGCGCTGGTAGGTAACGCAAATACAAATGTCACAACATGCATCAATCCATTTTCTGAGCTGCTTATCCTCAAAAGGGTCGCAGGGGTGCTAGAGCCCGGCTATCTTCAAGCAGGAGGTGGGGTAGACCCTGAACTTGTTAGCCATTCACAGGGCACATAGAAACACACTACTATTTGCACCTACGAGCATTTTAGAGTCTCCAATATGGTGTATGTATGCTCGCATTATATACAGTAGCGCTGATTCAATTATATTGTTATGAATATAGCTATACTTTGCATTTGTTCTGAACCAACTGGAAACTGTATTTGCAGGGATTAATGACTTTCTATCTCTGTGCCAAATGTTTAATATTTGTTCAGTTTGTTTTATTTATATATTTTGATTATCTAACGTTTTATTGATTGTACGACATTTTAATGCCAATGTTTAATATACTGTATTTTTTTAGTTGTTCTGAAAAAGGATGGACTTTATTATTAATTACTATGCTCTAATAATATATCAGGCCCATAAAAAAACAACTATACTATCATATGTCAGGACAACTTGCTTTTAAAAACTACATCATCCTAAAAATTTGAAAAAAAATTTTGAAAAAAAAAAGAGAAAGAGAGCACAATGGATCATGTTGTACAGAGTAAAATAAAAGAGTAACAACTGTAATAAATATCTGCAATAAAGCAGGACAGAGAAGCAAGAACCTTGATACAGTAGAGATTTCCTGTATTTGTATTCCGTGATGGTAAGTTGCAGGGACTACTTGTTCTAGGGTTGGGACTCATTGTTTCCAGACATGTGCATCCTGGGACTCGCATATCTATGACGTTGTCTCTCTTCTCTCTCGCTTTGTTTTTATAAAATGTTATAATAAAATTATTATTATTTTCAAATGGTAAAATAATCAATAGCAAGTCAAGAAAGTCTAACAGATTTTAAATTTTCATCAATTTTTACACGCTGCTTGGTTTTATATGACTCAAGGGTAACTGAAGCCTTGTGCGGGTTTCGCCCACCTGATACTTTGATGGGACGATATGACCAGAATGTAGTGAATGTATTTCTATATTGTACATATCCTGCCAATGCTATTTGCATGACTAAGAAGTTGATCAAATTAGCTGTCCCCCCCCCCCCAGCCAGTCTAAAGGTAACTGGCACACCATTTGGTATGGTTACATCCGACTCTTAGCTGCTCCAAATTATTCAGCTCCATGTTGCATGTGAAGAAACTAGGACAATGCAAACATAGCCATGAGGGGACAACTGTTGTAAAAATAATTTATGCTTTGTGAGATAAAAGAAAATCCATTAAATCACATTCCATATTTTAAAACGTCACAAAAATGTAGTCCCTGAAAACAGCCAAAGTGTGTCTATTTAAATCTAGGAGTACAGTAGCAGACACTGATACAGTGACACGCCATGGCTAAGAAAAACGCACTACTAGACATTAAGCTTGCTATTATTGTCAGAACATTGGCAGTTATTCTTAAATTGAATAATTGATCAACTTAAAGCCCCTCTGACATCCATATATACATTGTAAAATAGATATTATAATGAAAAATACAGACAACATTATTCATTTCAATGTCTATACGAAAAAATAAATATGAGCGGAGAGCGTGTCATTCATGCGCAAAGTTGCGGAAGTCTCATTCGACATCCAAGTGGTAGCCATATTGCCTGCAACGTCATCACCAGAAGTTACACCGGGACATTCGCCATTCAAAACACGTAGTGGCACCTGCTATGGGACACGGAAGTTCTTTTTGAAGAAGAGAACATGTCACAATCAAGTGACGTGACCAGGGCCATATTACCCTCTCGTTTCGAGCCATATTTTGATGATATGCGGATCACTTCTAACTAACAACAGACTTCCTGGCAGTTTTTATGAGCCACCCCGGCGCATCCGCCGAGAACGGGTTCGGCCGGGGTGGATCATTGCGGTGCAGCCGAACCCGTCCGCAGCCCCGATGGGCACATCGACAGATTTCGCACCCCTGACTTACGTACGTATCTTTTGTTACATTCTGAGAAGATTATGTCCCCTCCCCCCGACTACTGTTTTTTTAGTAGTTCTATACACACCTACCTGTCATTTGGAGCCCACGAAGCTCCCGTCCTTTGCATCTGTGCAATCCATTTTTCACGACGAACCGGGTCTTTTGGAAAAGTATGAAGAGTAAATCCATCTTCCCGAGTGTTGGAGCAATATCCAGCAACGAGCAATACAGGGAGCTGGCATTTTGGCTAACACGAAGGAACAAAGAGCTACATTCCCGCAGGTAAAACTGGTATAAACAAACGAGGCCGTTAGTGCCTGCTGACAACGTCACTTCCTGTTTCTTCTCCTAAACAAATACCTCGAGAGGATTTTCATGGCAGGTGTTACAAAAAGTCCAAATCTTATTTTGTGGTGAAAAAACAGATTGGTTCATTCAGACTTCCTTTTTTTCAATTAAAATCATACTAAAAATCATGCTTTTTGTGTCAGTGGGGCTTTAAAGTTAGTTTACTAAGTGAACACACAAGTAACAAAGACCAACCCCCCCAAAAAAAAATCTATGTAAGGTATGGTTTGTGAAAGTTGTAATGTCATTGTTAAAAGCTGAAAGAAGAAAACAGGAACCTGGCAGGCCCCATTTTCTCTCTGTACAACATAATGACGAAATTACTTCCATAATAATGTCAGCATTTTATTAACTGAATGATTTGATTGAGCACGTTAAGAGTTAAAACATATTGTACGATACGTGGTCTTCTTTTGTTGCATGTCACGCTGCTCTGTGTGTTTCTGTAACATCTATGCCAATATCCATAAACCCATTGGCAATTTGCATTCGATTTGACATTAAGCTAACTTTTAGACGATTTGGTTAAATATGTTGGTGTTTAAATATGCAGTGTTTGTTTCATGTGTGTTTTACAGTAAACTTTAACTGGGAGCGACACTTAAACAGCCTGAAGCAAGTACGTTTTGCATTTTGGAAAACTGTAAAAAGGAATACTTTTAAGTGTGCTTTAATAAATTTGTAGTGTCTAGTGTTTTAATAATTTTAAATTTCTTTCAACATGTAAATGTGTTTAAAGAGTTTGAAGAGAAAAACTATTTCATAAATTGTGTTTTACATGGTCTCTTTATATTGGGTTGGGTCTAAAATGTATCGGCTCAGTTGGTAAAGCGTTGGCCTCACAGTTATGAGGACCCGGGTTCGATCCCGGCCTTGCCTGTGTGGGGTTTGCGTGTTTTCCCTGTGCCTGTGTGGGTTTTCTCTGGGCACTCCGGTTTCCTCCCACATCCCAAAAACATGCAAAATTAATTGGACACTCTAAATTGCCCCTAGGTGTGATTGTGAGTGTGAATGGTTGTTCGTCTGTATGAGCTCTGCGATTGGCTGGCAACGAGTTCAGGGTGTACCCTGCCTCCTGCCCGTTGATAGCTGGGATAGGCTCCAGCACCCCTCGCGACCCTTGTGAGGATAAGCGGCAAAGAAAATGGATGGATGGATAGAATATATCCCTTGCAATAAACGGGATTTACTGGACACTGACCAGCTACAACTCTTTTGGCCTCTTGCGCAATATAAGGATATTCATTTAAAAAAAAAAAAAAACTCTGCCTTTACAATAATAAAAAGGCTCAGTTTTGCTTAATTTAACAACGTTTATAATGGTAATTGTAATTTGCTGTGTTGTAGAAATGTACTGCCTCATAATGAGAGCTGTTCCACAATACCTGTTAAGTTGCGCCATAGAGTAATTAGATAAGGCCTTTCACGTTGGCCACAAATGATTTGTTATATCCACAGATGACCAGGCTGTGAATGACCACATGCACGCCCAAAAGCCACAGAAGATTAATGACTATTTTTAAATAAAAATGAATAATTACTGTGTGAATTAAGAAAAAACATGTTGATATAATGTACTATGCAGTACATTATTATGTACTATACAGGACATTATATTCAAGAACCTCGTCATATCAACACGTTTATACACAATATGACGTGAAATTTGATTCCCGTGATCCCATATTAGCCCAATAGTCTCATGACTTGTGAAATAAAATAAGAATTAAAATATATAAGTACTTAGTTGAAGTTGTGAACGTTTGCAAGGTGCAAATGCAGTAATGATTTTGAGGCAGTGAAACAACAACAACTGAATTCATCATCATTCATCAACTTATTAACTTGTGTATTAAAGACACCAGTTTTCAATTTCCCTCAAACTCATCATGCACTTCTAATTAACTCACCATAGCTGTTTAATACTAGCTCGTTGCTATTTGACATATTGCGCACGACATCATAAGGGCGACTAAAATTAAAACATTTGCTATCTTGGACAGATGCCCATGTATCCATTTTCTCTCTCGCTTGCTGTAGTTGCCAGCTGACCCTGGGCGAGAGATGGAGTACACCCTACACTGGTCGTGAGTCAGTTGCAGGCCTCTTAACAAACAACCATTTACACTTTATACATAGGGACAATTTCGAGACTTTGTTCACCTAATCCTGAGTACCCATGGGGAGAACATGCCACCCCTACAGTTTAGTGGTCACTGTTAGGTGGAAAAAAAAAATCCAATTTGGTCTCCAGTCTCTACTCAACGTTATTTACACTTATTTCACTCAGTTCACTATTCTTCATTTCTTAGCTGGCAGTCAAAGGGATGTGAGTGGAAACATCCATGTTGGAGACTCACTCAGAATGCTAGAACCTTGGAGTGCCCTGTTAGTTTAGGTCAGTGCTTCTCAAATAGTGGGGCCGACCACCTGGGGATCGCGTTGCGGTCCCAAGGGGGGCATGTGAAACCCTGAAGAACATGACCCCCTAACCCTAACCCAACTAATAAATGTATTCTTTATTAAAAGTTGATTGGTATTTTTCTTTGGTACTTTCTTCAATGTTTTTAAGGTTTATATTAGATTATCATTTACACACATTGTTCAGGGATGAGAATGACCAATTTGGAAAAACACTGAAAATGGGGGGGGGGGGGTTGAGTTTCCTCCTTGATATTTTTTGCTCCTATCGGAACACAGAGTGCACAGCACTTTGCCGGGAATGTCCACTTTTTGTATGTGTTCGGTTAGACATGTTGATACCGTTTTCGGTCCTATCTGCACGGTTACACTATCTTCAAGGCATGCCCGCCTGAAACAGTTTTTCATTCCAGCATCCTTGTCAATTGCCCTCGCTCGATCTTCATCCTTTTTTTCCTAACACTTTCGCCATCGTAAAACTTTGAACACACCGTCGCTCAGTTCGCGCGATCTAAGTCCCATGCGCCATTACTTGGCTAACTAACAAGTTACACTGCGATTTCTGAGAACCGAGAACACATGTACAAGGAAATGGTGAAACTTGACTAACCACCAACACGATTGGATCGTTATACTGTATAACTCTGTTATCCAATCGAGTAATCTGCCGTAAACAAGTTTTAATGTTTATGTCGCAAAATGTAAATATTTACACTACCGAGGAAGTTAGAATGGCATGTGATAGTCGTGCTAGCACTAAGATGAACTTGCAGCTCGTAGCCCACCATTGGGAGGCAGACGCATGATACCCCCCAAAAAAAAAAAAATTCAACGGCTTTGCGCTTTTCTCAAGAATGGTCTGAAAAAGTCAGAAATCTGCCGATCAGCGGAAAATTCTCATCCTTGATTGTTATATAGAGGTATACTCGTGGGGGCTGCAGGTGGGGTCTTCACAATTTTGTTTCTTCTTTCTAGGGGGTCATAACAGAAAACAATTGAGATTCACTGGATTTAGGGATACGTGTGAATGGCACACATTCTTAGCTGCTTCTACGATGCCGATTAAAATCTGACCAAAAACCTGTACAATCTATATTTTAATCAGATGATTGTCAATAAAGTTATATTTCCACAAAACCAAGACAACTAAACCCGGGCCAGTCAATCAAAATATTTATTATTATAATATATAATATAATATATATAATATAAATCATTTAGCGCTATCACAATAATCTACCATCAAATTAATCCCCAACTATTTAGATAAAGAGCCACTTTTAACTGAAAATTGTCCAAATTCTATTTCAGATTTTCAACAGTAAAAATTATTTGATTTCTGTAGTTTTCAATGAAAGTACACTAATTATTTTTGTAATTAGATAGAAAGACAAGGGAAAATTTTGTATGTTATATTTACATTTGGCAATTATTACTTTAATGAATGATTTTGTTCAGCTTTAATACTGAACTATATTTCTAGAGTACTTTAACAACAGCACCTGCAGCAGAGCGCTAGACAAAAACAAAATAACAATTTAAGATAATAATCATCAAAATCCCAGAAATAAAAACATAATTCTCTTCTAATTAAATTATGAGAGAGGTGTCTTTATGGTGACATTTAGCATACTTGATCCACAATATACTTATGAATGAGCAGAGAACGAACCTGTTCCTCTAAGGGGCAGGTCTCCTCAATGAAAGCTGAATATTCTGTAAAAAGAATAGAAAAAACACTTATGAGAACTGATACATTTTCTAAACAGTGATTGATAGGAACGAAATAGAATATTTCCATTTCAAACCACCAAAGAGTATACTTGTATTTAACTTTTATATTCATTTTTGGTAAAACAATTGACAGTCATCAAATTGAAGAAATACAGTAAATGAGTGGTAGGGCAAAAATACAAAATAAAATATTCTAACTTAATACTTCCTTTAAATGAACCATTGTATTCTATTTGAAAAGGAGGTGAAGTGAGCAGGATCATTCAGCTATTTAGCGCTCTCCTTGGTGTTACCTCTGGGAAGATTTTTATTATCTTATTTTTGTTTATCTGTATGTCTTTCTCAAAGGTGAGCAAGCGAAGGACAGAATCTTTCAGGAATCAGAAACCCACTTTGGGCAGTTAATCTTATGTTGTGTATGTGCGTATGCCAAATATTATACCAAAGTAAATCAAATAGACTGCTAAATCCAATTTTTGTGTGCTGCTCTTTATGATAGAGCATTTCTATTTTGACTTCTACATATATCTATCCATCCATTTTCCATACTGCATATCCACACGAGGGTTGTGGGCGCGCTGGAGCCTATCCCAGCTATCTTCAGAGGAGAGGCGGGGTACACGCTAAATTGGATGTCAGTTAATCGCAGGGCACATATAAACAAAGAATCATTTACACTCACAATTCACACCCACAGGGAATTTAGAGTCTTAATTAACTTACTATGCATGTTTTGGGGATTTGGGAGGAAACAGGAGTACCCAGGGAAAACGAAAACTCCAGACAGGCAAGGCAGGGATTTGAACCCAGTTCCTCAGAACTGTGAGACAGATGTGCTAACCAGTCCCACCCTTCCACATACTGTATATTCATTTGTTATGGGAATGACTTAGCAAAATTATTTCTTATTGGATTACTTATCCGTAACTTTTTACTGGAATTATGAAGGCCAGCGTGGATATATCTGATTGACAACACACACAACAGAGTTTTGCCCAGGACCTGTAATTACAAAATGTATGACAATCCATCCATCCATTTTCTTAGCCGCTTAGCCTCACAAGGGTCGTGTCTACACATTAGACAGCGTACACCGTGCCACCTGTATTTCTATCTTCAACACTCAATTGGGAGACCTTCGTGGCATTTTATTAGAAAATATGTGACATGTTTTTTTCCCTCCATCTTTTATAAAAAATAATAAACATTTTTAATTGAAATAAAACTGATAAAATGTCTACACAGGATTCAAAATTATCATGCAAATGGTATTTAAATGCCATAAAGTTCATTTTTTTTCCCAATTATACTCATATTATGTCTCAGGCCTCTTCGGATACCTGCAACCAATCTCAGCCACCTGTGAAAATAATTTTGCCAAGTGAGTCCAATAAGGGTATAAACCACTGAAGAAGGACGTTCCAAATTATGAAGCAGATTACATTTTCAAGCAACATGGGATAAAGAAAGGATCCCACTGTTGCCTCGAAGCGTCTGCCTGAAAAATAGAGCCAATTAAGAGAGCAGCTGCTAAAAAGTCATTATAAGGTGGTTAAAAAAAGATATTTGAAGCTGTTTGGAGTACAGGATCCTCTAGGATCTTGCTCTTGGGTAACCGATGCTCACAAGCAAAAACGGTTACAGTGGACTCAGAACGACAGGACTCGTTTCTAATTCGCTGCTGAGTGCCGCGCAAACATGCAAGTTTGTAGAATTTCAATGGATGCAAGAATTGTGAAGCTATGTTGCAAAATAGAACTTGACCTGTTGGGAGTTTTGGGGTTAAAACAGCTTTTCAGTGAATGACATCCTTGTGCTACAAATTCAACAAAAGACCTATAAAATACTAAAACTCTGTAGAGCTTTTATATGTTTGGGTTTTTTGGGGGATAAAGTATTGTAATCATTGGAGGATTTGTTCAATAACCATTTAATTATACTCTAACGGTTATTGTCTTGAAAATTATGATCACTGTTGTTTGTAGTGACTAGAGATCAGAGAGAAGCATTATTATTTTCATAATAATTTGCATGAGTGTAATGTGTAAAAGAGTAAACCTTTCTGTAAGTTCTGTCTGGCTCTCTTCACAGTGTTTCCCTTTTTTTTAAAATTTATTTTTCTTTTACATATGTATACAGCAAGACACGCCTTGAACTCATGGACTTACTAGTACAAAATGTGAAGGCTATGTGTTCTGCATGAAAGCGCTCAATATGAAGTATGACGCTGACCAAAAAAAGACTAGCCTTGTCAATCACATCCTGAAAGAAGGCTTCGGGCCAATTTGAAATTTGGCAGTCCTTTGAAGATGTCCAGTACGAGACACAAAAACTGAATTCCACTCTCTCATTATGTACAACCTCGGCCCCAGAGAAATAGTTTCTGGAAAAAAAGAATAGAACAGTGAGTGTCCTTGTTTTCCTAAAACTAAAAGTCGCTAGAATTAAACAAACAAATAGAGCAACGATCTGAATTCTCAGACTCCAGGTCTGGTAAAATCACGTGGCTCCGAATTCAGGGAGAACTTTCACCTTATAAGCTTTGTAAATCCTTCAGTGGAACTAAGAGAAAAAAAATAATAAACTACTAAACAAATATCAGGCTTACCCACAGCTGTCTTTCAAAATCAGCTTTTACTGTATTTTGTGTCTATTTAGCGATCTCCTGAAATATGGTCTAGTCTTTAGATTTGAAATGATATTCTAAAAGTCGCAACTGCATGATTAAAACAACAAAGTAAACCGTTTTAATGTAAAATAAAAATGGACAGACAACAGTGATGATATAATATTGTTGTTTTGTCATTGTTAAGACATGCCATGTAAAATGCATCAGAAGATACACTTGGGGGAGTAATAATATTTGGGTTGTAATACACCTAAGAACGTGCCACTGTCAACTTCAACAGACTTCAGCTGATATCTGTGGCAAATTTGTGGCATATCCTCGCTCACTCAAATGAGTGTACACAGTAATGGGGTCTTTTATTTAAAATGCAATTTATCTACAAAAATTTTCATTGTCTATCAGCTGCTTATGTGCCCTCATTTCCTCTCCACACGAGAACTCAGTTGATAATGACAATATGGATGAAACCAGCCGTCACTCTTACACAAAGTCAATACTAAAGCCGTTTTTAAAAAGGCCTTCAAAAGCATTTTTCTGTTTTAATTCAATGTTCTGGTACAATGAGGAAATCCAGTCAGAAAAAAAAACCCTCCATCGGCTGATGCCTGAGGAGCACTATAAGAAGTGAAATAGATTACAACTGTACATAATTCATTCCAAGACCTTACTGAATGTCCGAAGTTAAAGGTCGCACATTTTGTCCACCGGTATTTAGACATCCAGAGAGTGAGCCTCTAACATAAAAGTCATTTTTTAGACCACTTTGGTTTTGCCAAATCATTGTCCAGAAAAGGTCCCTCTGACAGCTACTTCTGTTTGACACAGTTTTATGTCCGATTTGTATGGCTTTAATTGGCTAAGACTGCTGTTTTTCCTCTGATTGATTGCGTCAATGTAGGAGACCCACTTGTGAGAGGACAGGTGTTTGTTATGTTGACAGCTCTGGCTCTGGAGTGGAAAAGGAAGGCGGAGATCTTCCCTAGTGAAGGAGATAAGCGCAAGAAATTAGAATAACCGGAATTCAGGCCTCTCGGCAGAAAAACGTTTGGAGTTGAGGAATGCTTGGACAATTTTAATGTCACTTATTTACTGAGGCACCATTAAGACAATAATACACACCAAAAACTAGAGAAGCTGGTTTGGCCAGATCTGTCCCCTTTAAACCTCATTAAACAGTACCTTTTATTGGCCTATAAAACATATAGTGGTTGAAAGTTCTGCTGTACTGCCTGTACTGTACTGGCTATAAAGTTGTTTCTCTATCACATGCACCACACCCTTTATGTTCGTGCGTGAGTCCACAAAACAGTTTAATTTTGAACAGGATTTTATTTTGTGTTATGTCATCCGACTATCGTTCAAAAATTCAATTTAATTCCTCTAATTCTGAAAAAAATGGTTATGCCATCTTTTTTTTCCATTTTAATTTATTCTGTTTAGGAATTGCAGGGAGCTGAAGCCTATCCCAGCAAAGACATTATTTTTCTAGATGATGATACAAAGTAATAGACGTGTTCCACTAAGAGCTGCAGTGAAGATAGATCCAACTGGTTGAAAACTGCCAGGCTTAGTTCTAGGCACATCCATCAATCCATCCATCTTTTTCCGATACCGCTTATCCTCACTAGGGTCGTGGGAGTGCCCCAGCCTATCCCAGCTGACTCTGGGTGAATAGTGGGGTATACCCTGAATTTGTTGCCAGCCGCAGTTCGGGGAACACGCTAGTCTATATGCCATTTAACTCTTCGATTAAAAGAATATAGAGCACTTACTTAATGCGCATTTGACATAACCTTATGGACTCCAACTTTATGATTATTGTGATCTATAACATGGGTGTTCACCGCTGGTCCATTACATCCAGTATGTTGGGAGGAAGCATTGACAATGTCATATTCTGATGTTATTGTACAGAAATATAGTAATGGCAACTGATGAACTGAAACCTCTTTAATGGTGGCCCCTCACAGCCCAAATACTTCCAGTACTGTCTTTTACTTTTTGTCAATAATGTTAAAACTGTCTCTGCGACCTGACAGAAAAGTTAAGTCAAGTTAAAATGATCTTTTGAAAAATGACCTCTCACCTCCGACTCAATGGCTTGAATTAAATTTTATCCATTATTTTAAAACTGGGCACGGCACGACAATTTTTTAAATTTATTTATATCCCTCAATTTTCTGAGGTGCTTATCCTCACAAGGGTCGCAGGAGTGCTGAAGCCCATCACAGCCATCTTTGGGCAGGAGGCAGGGCACACCTTGAACTGGTTGTATTTATTTATATTATTTAATTTTGCCAATGTACCTAAAATAATTGAATTATATAATTTTTTTATTTGATTTATTTCATACTAATTTACCTCATTAAATATTTGAGACACTTATCACTACTCTGGAAGAAAATGTCTTTCTGTTTTGTGAGTAGAAATCAAATGTAATTTTTTTTGTATTCATAATATAGGCAGTTACATTTCGGTCAGCATATAAATGACAAATATAAATGTAAATTGTGTTGAATAAAGATGCGTTGAGTATTAAATGAACGTTTACTTGATCTGTTAATAAATGTCAAATACTATTCGTTAAAACTGAGTGAGGTCCAACCATGGCCAAATAAAATATGTTTCGCCTGTCTGAATGATGTTTTCAAATTTAATTTAATTACTTCCAGCACTACTGTGTTGAAAAAAAAAAAAAAACGGGTTCCCCCCTCACGCACTCCATGCTGTGCAATCACCACTGCCTTTGTTGGCTTGGCCATATGCATCTGCTAGAAGACGGCTATATAATGAAGGACTTCCTGTATGGTTAACTGGCTGCAGGACACCGTCCCGTCAAACATGTCTGCAAGCGTGCCCTGTATCTCACAGGCATTGTCGTAGATAGCTGGGAGGTCCTTGCAAGTGAACAAGATGGCTGGGGCCACGCTGTCACCAGTTGTGTCAGGAGGGAAGAGTTATGGAGGAAGAATAAGAAGCACAAAGCGTCCAACCTGTTGTTAGACTGTGTGTGCACCCATTAGGTCGAAGACTGTCATGGCAGGAATGGACTGCTGAACTAGTTAAGACGCTGCAAAAATAACAAGACCCAAGAGTGATCTACCATGGCACTCACCATTATCTCTTGAGACATACCGATGCCTCGCTTCCAAGTATGCTCTTCTGATACGGGATTGCACGTAAACACACACACACACACACACACACACACACACACACATACATACATACATACATACACTTCAATCTTAATTCAGTGCCTCAAAAAAAAAAAAAAAAAAAAAAATCAGCTAACAAATTTAAAGTTACACATCATGCGCGTGGATTAATTGCTTCCTTTTCCATCGCTGCAAGAGCAGGTTTGCTTGTGCTTTGTGTTTCAAAGAAAATATTTTTAATATTTCCACTACACCCCCACATTTGCACTTATAATTCCAAGGGGAATGTAAATAACTTGATTTTTGGATCGGATTCTGTGGTGAATCACCATACCTGCATTGATGTCTTTTTGTTGTGGCTGTGCACGAGCTCAGCTCAAGGTGAACTAATTTAATTCAGCTGTTCCGGACCAGGATAGATAGAGTTTGTAAAATTTGAATTTATTTTAAAAGGGGAAGTACATTCTGAGCTCAGGTTTAGATTAAAACCATGTTGAACCTGTTTGCTCCAATATGCTGTGGTTGAGTTGTTTGTTATGAACATCCTTTAGTTTGTATTCCATTGCTTTCTGGCTAGACATCATGTTTCCTCAATTAAGTCATCGTTAAAATATGTTGCTGTTCATCTGTTTAATGTCAAATTAAGCCTTACTCAATGACTGTGCCTGTTTGTCATTTATATTTGGCAGAAAAAGTATTTTGTAGTTAGTAGTTGGAGTGAAATCACAGTAGCTGAAGCCAGACAGTACAGCACTGAGTTAATAATTCCCTTCAAGTTAAGTATATTTCTCTTGACTGTTGCGTCTGTGTCGTTTCTGAGTCGTCTGGGCCACGGTAATCTGTAAATCTTTTTTAATTGTTCAAGATGTTTCACCTTTAATCCAAAAAGTTTCTCCAGTTTTAAATTTTAGCTGTAGCGTCCCCCCAAATAAATTATGCCCTGATGGGTGCACGGACCGTGGTTGTGTTCACAATTTAGGCGTCGTTTCTGCCCGTCTTTGGATGAAAGGTGAAACCGATTCAAACAATAATAGTCCAGTGGCCACGATTAATGCATGATTCCAAGGTTTGTTTGTTTTTTTCTTTGAGGAGCAATTTTCTAATTGTGACAAGCAGTTTTTTTAGCAAGTTTATGGCACTGGCTCCCAAGCGGGAATTTTATTAAACAATAAAAATATGAAAACACAATAGGGAATTGAATGTCAGACCACAGCTATTGAATATGTTTGTACTCAAGTATCCCCTGAAACCTTCTTGTGTTTGGGTAAATATATTTTTTATCCATTACTCCTCTTTGATCAAATTTGGCATGTTTCACTTACACGGCTCAGTGTCGCCACCTACAAATTGGATAATGGTATACTGCCCATACTCTATGTCAAACAGAAACTACACTGAGCAAAACTTTTCTGCACCTTGTATGTATACGTAACTTCGGTATTTGGAACGATATTTTTCTACACAAACCCCTCCAAAAAACTTTCGTTAATTGTCCGCCTTTCACCCAAAGTTAGCTGGGATTGGCTCAAGCGCCCCGCATCACTTAGTAGGATAAGCGGTGTTGAAAATTGAGAGGGATGGATGTTGCTGAACTTAAAGTGCGGGTGACATCCCTATAAACATTCTAAAATAGATATTGTAATGAAAAATACATATAAAGGTATTCACTTCAATGTCTATACGAAAAAAAAAGTGAGCGGAGAGCACGTCATCCATGCACAAAATTGCGCATTTGAGTGTCCCTCAACATCCAAGTGGTCGCCATATTAGTCGCGTCATCAGTCCTTCACGTCATCGTCACTTCCGCCGGTGAAAACGCGCAATGCCTGCTACTATGGAAGCCGAACAACAGAGATATCCAGATTTTTCCAACGCCCCTTCGGACACAGAAGCTCTTTTCGAAAAGGACAACACCACACATCCGAGTGAAGTTACCGGGGCAATATTACACTATTGTTTCGAGCCCTCAGATCAATATTACACTATTGTTTCGAGCCATATTCAGATTATATGCCATCACGGCCAAACCGCAACCCATCCGATCAACTTCCGTGGCGTAGATGAGCCATCGTGGCTCATCGCAGCCGGCCGGTGTGGCTTATGACGGAGCCGAGCGGTGGTGCTTTGTGTTCACAGTCGAGCCGGTGCGCTTCATGCTCGCACGCGACTGAGTAACGCATTCTCGGCTGGGTTCTTCAGAGCCGCCCCCGTCGCAAAGCCCAACGCGCAGCCTTCGCGGAAGATGTGACCGCCGAACGCGGCGCCTCAGCCGGTGTGGTAGAGTTTCGGCCCGCCGTGCTATATAAGGAGGGGGTGGAGCCGAGCTACGTTGGAGGCTGAGTGAGACATTGTTGGCTGGGCGACGCGCACATTTCATACGCGGATCTTTTGTAACGTTATGAGAGAGACCGATTACTTGGTCCGCCCCAAACTATTATTTTTTTTAGTAGCTGTATGTGCACATCAACACATTTCAAACGTGGATCTTTTGCTACGTTATGAGAGAGACCGTGATCTGCCCCAAACTATTTTTTTTAATAGCTGAATACACACCGACCTTTTATTTGGAACCCACGAAGCTCTCGTCCTTTGCACACGTGCAATCCATTATTCACAACGAACAGGGTCTCTTTCAAACTTATGAAGGGTAATTCCATTCTCCCGAGTGTTCAAGCAATGTCCAGCAATGCAATGAGCCGGCATTTTGGCTAACACGAAGGAACAACAAGCTACGTGGAGGTAAAACTAATGGAAACAAACGAGTCAACGAGGGGGCGCCACTGTCCTTTACGTCACTTCCTACTTCTTCTCGACAACAAATTCCTGAGCGGATTTTCATGGCGGGAGTTACAAAAAGCTGTATACGTCAAAATCATGTTTTGTGGTGAAAAAACACATGGGACCATATTGGCTGTGGGTTTTTCATTAATAATATACCAAAAATCGTCCGTTTGACTACACTTGAGCTTTAAATGTTTAATTTACATTACTGGCATTTCATTTCCCCCCATGTTGCCATGCATTCGGTCCATACTAGTAGCCAGCTGCAGCTCTCACCCTTTCAAACAAAAAAAAAAAAGGAAAAACTTGTTGCTTCAATTGTCTTTTTTTTAATGAGGAATCAAAACAAAAACTTTGTAATTTACAAACAAACTCACAAGATGCTAAATATGACAGGAACGATGGAGAATACGACATTGAAAACATTGCATTAATTTCAGCTCTAGCTATTTACAAATGGTTAGGGTTAACTCTAACCCTTTTAACTTAAGATTCTCATACTATTCATTTTCATCATAATCTATTTTTACAGTTATGCACTGCATTACAAAGAAACATATTCATTCGCATTTAAGCGGTGGCCTCGAGCACACCTCGCGCACAAACCAGCTGGTATGTAACAATGAATGGAGACGGTGGTCGCACTGAATCGGTGGCAAAATACAGTTTATGATAAACCCAGCTGAACACAATACAAGCCTTCATATGTCAGGGGTGTGAAGGCTCGTATATAGTATGTTCAGCAAGGGTTCAGCCATTATACACAGTTTTCAGGAGAAAAAGAACCATGTTACTGCCTTAAATGGGACTGGTGCACTCCTGGCATTTCACTATGAAACGCCACCACACTTTCACCTCTTTCCATCTTTTGCGATTGCATTTTTCCCAGCAACCCATCATTGCCCTTCCCGCATGAGCAACCAACCTTTTCTTCACTTCCGCCTTTTCGGTGACAACAAAATAATCGTGTTGTTATTTCTGAGCATCCATCGAACAGTCTATGGTTTCCAGTTTTGCTTTTCAATGTGTTTTGAAAATATGAATTTTGACTCGCAAGTAGCGATATGAGACTACTTCATTTGACCTTCTCATTAATGAATATGGTACATATGGTCAAGAGGCAGCACGGTGGAGCAACTGGTTAGAGCGTTGGCCTTGCAGTTCTGAGATCACGGGTTCAATCCGGGACCTGCCTGTGTAGAGTTTGCATGATCTCCCCGTGCTTGGGTGGGTTTTCTCCAGGCCCTCAGGTTTCCTCCCACATCCCAAAAAAAATGCATTAATTGGAGACTCAAAATTGCCCCCGAGGTGTGATTGAGTGTGACTGTTGTCTGTCTCCATGTGCCCAGCATTTGGTTGGCAACCAGTTCAGGGTGTACCCTGCCTCCAGCCCAATGACAGCTGGGATTGCCTCCAGCACTGCCATGACTTTTGTGAGGATAAGCAGCTCAGAAAATGGATGGATGATAAAGGCAGATACAGATTGATAACACCTTTCTCAATGGGTTTCAATCATACTACTGAAGGGTATGAAGCGTATTTTGCTAAATTGGCAAAGTGGACAGAACCATGTGAGCCCCACCTGCATTGAGTCTCCACCTCTGTGACGTAGGCAAGCTGTGAATCCTACGACTGTTATGTAACGAATTTCTCTTGGACGGAGGCAGGCGGGGCAGAAGAGACTGGTTTTCTTTTCTGATCCTCCCCCTTTCTCAACAACCCCCACCGCAAACATGCACTATACATTAAGCATTAACCTCAGAAATCCAGAACATAGCCTTGCAGCAATATCCTGTGTGGGAACACTGCAAGAGGGAGGGCAGAAGGGTGAAGTGTTGGGAGACGGCCAATGGATGTCAAAGCAGGTCATGTCTAGCTGCTGGCATGCAAAGCGGAGATTACAGCTTTGAATGCAAAGATACGTACAACTGTACTTCAAATATTTCCAAACATCTCTGGTGTGTGTTTATTTTCAGTGGAATAGAAATAAATAAAATCAGGTAAATAAGAAAGGTAAAATGGTGTTTAGCCGATAATTCTGAGCAAATCTTATATTATAGTTGCCAATCTTTTGTCAAGTAACATTTGACTGATTTTACCTTTTATTTTTTTTTTTGCTCTTGTGTTGCATTTCACTTTTTCTGCACAAGATAATTCATAAAAAAATAACCTGCCAATAATTACGAACACACACACAAATGGATAACAGGCGGCATGGTGGCTCAGCTGGTAAAGTGTTGGCTGACACTCTAAATTGCCCCTAGGTGTGATTGTGAGTGCGGCTGTTTGTCTCCATGTACCCTGCGATTGGCTGGCAACCAATTCAGGGTGTCCCCTGCCTCCTGCCCTTTGACAGCTGGGATAGGCTCCAGCACTCCCCGCGACTCTTGTAAGGATAAGCGGCAAGGAAAATGGATGGATGGATATATAAAGCACCAGCCACTAATTAATACTTTTTATACTGTATACTATACTTTATTTAGCTTTTACATTGATGTTATTATTTGTACTGTCTTTTGTACCCTTGAGTACTATAATTCAAACCTGTGTTACGCATACTGAAGAATTGACAATAAAAGTACCTTGTACCTTGTAAACCACATAAATAAAGTAGCCAAAGGGTATAGGTTACACTGTATACTTTAAAATGCCATAAGTAATTTTATATTGTAGGTTGACCTCTGCACACTAGAGAGAGCTTATGGTTTCCAGTCTATTTATCTTACACATCAAAGCGTTACATACTTTGATGCTTTTCAACAGTGGAATTTACAAACTATGGATTTCATATGCTCTGTGAGTCAGTGATGTCATTGGACGATGCAGATATGTACAATACAATATTTCTTATATGTCAGCCTGCCTGTGACTACTGTGCTGTGGTGTTCCCTGTGGTCAGGATGCATTAAAATGTGCCAATGGACCTTAAATGTGTGACTCACGTTTCATACTTCATGCTGTCTAACGCATGCATGATTCATATCAAGCCTATTGAAGTAGTTCAAGCATTCCAGCTTTTGTACATTTTGTCCACACTAGACTCGGGAAATGTGGAAGTGAGTGAAGCTCATCAAGAAATGCACGACTGTACTAAAATATACACCAACAGGCCTTTCATACAGTTTATGCCGACGAGGTGAAGATTATGCTCAGTCAAATCCATCTATATACTGTTTTAAAGACCATTTTTGCACAATGATTTGAGATGATGAACTGTGACATTTTCATGTTGTCATGGACAAAACACTTCTCAGCACAACCCTGGTTCTCAATAAAGGTAAATTATAATAATAGTGATCCACAGGGGAAACTTAAAAACTCCACTGTGACCGAGTAAAACTGTTACAGCATAAAAGGGATGCAGATTTTTCATTCTGCTTGATATAACAGCAGAACAGGACCACAACAAAAAAACCCTCACCAGTGCCAAATCCACGTACTTTAATAAATAAACAGTATTAGTATCCAACGCCCACATGATAGATGAGACACATACACAAAGCCAGACACAGAAAGCACAAAAGGTAATTAATGCTCAGTTTTGATTGACCCTTTTAGAGAAACAATGTAACAATGTGTTCTTAATTCCACTGCTTTATAGAAACCATGCATCGTACTGAGTCCTGTCTGATATTTTCAAATTACTCATGTAATTGAATGATGTATGCCGATTATTAATAACAGCTCTCAGTATTTATCGGTCTGGTGCAAGGGCCAACTGGTCATAATCTTGTCGTGAGGGGTGTACAGTTTCTACAGTACTGTGGTGTGGCTTTGTCATAATACAGTATTACAAGAGTACATCAAGAGCTGTTCCAAGACCATACTTGCATATTATCATTTAGTACAGAAAAGATGTGAACATCTGGGAAGTAACCCCTTACCAAGTAATTTCTTCATCAATGTGTTAGTATTACTATCACTACTAGTCAAATAGAGTAGTTTGCCCATGGTCAGAGGTTGCACAATTCATCTGTCTTTCAGAGAGAGCTTCTGGGACCATGCAAATATGCAAAAAAAAAGTTAATGAGATCAAGTTTCTTATGTGTGTTGTCCAGGAGCTTTAATTTAGGTGTGCGTTGTGTCATATTTGGTCCTATCTGACGTTACAGAGCAGGACCTTTTTGTACAGTACGCCAGAGGTGGTCACAATCTTTTGGCCACGACAAGTACACTATAAGTAATAAGTAGGATAAGTAAAACAATGAACCAATACGATGATTGATATTTTGTCAATTAATTGATTAATTGCGAGAACTTTAACTCCATCTTTAAACATTTTCCAACATTTTCCAAGCGACCTAAATTTCAACATTTTAATCCACTTAGTAACAGAGGAACACACTTGCACAAACACATTAAAAATGGCAATTCTTGGCAGGACTTAATATCCTAGATTCATTAAATAGTTTATCTGGTAAAACAGCATTAGGCAACTATCCATCCCTTCATCCATTTTCTTTGCCACTTATCCTCACGAGGGTCACGGGGAGTGCTGGAGCCTATCCTAGCTGTCAACGGGCAGGAGGCAAGGTACACCCTGAACTGGTTGCCAGCCAATCGCAGGCCACATACAGATGACCAACCATTCGTACTCACAATCACACCTAGGGGCAATTTGGAGTGTCCAATTAATGTTGCATGCATTTGGGATGTGGGAGGAAACCAGAGTGCCTGGAGAAAACCCACGCAGACACGGGGATAACATGCAAACACCACACAAGGGGGGCCGGGATCGAACCCGGGTCCTCGGAACTGTGAGCCAACACTTTACCACCTGACCCACCGTGCCCATTAGACAACTACATTTACACAAAAATGGCAACACATTTATACTTCTCTGCAGGTTTCACCTTACAAGAATACAAACTTTCTTGACACTGTAAACGAAAAAAGTAGAATCGCTGTAGCTGGGGTCCACCGAGGGTAACCTTAGCCGCCGATTCTGTTCATTACTTTAAGGGACATAATTTCTAGGTGGAGCTGAGGTGTAAAGGGGGTCTGGTTTTGTGGCATCAGTGTTTCATCGCTGCTTTTTGCAGATGATGTGGTTCTGTTGGCTTCATCAAGCCGTGATCTCCAGCTCTCACTGCAGCGGTTTGTAGCCGGGTGTGACCGGTTGGGATGAAACTCAGCACCTCTAAATCTGAGACCATGATCCTCAGTCAGAAAATGGTGGAGTGGTCTCTCTAGGTTAGGAATGAGATCCTACCCCAAGTGAGGATTTCTAGTATCTTTGGGTCTTTTTCACGAGTGGGGGAAGCCTGGATCGCAAAATCGATAAACAGATCGGTGCAGCATTTGCAGTGATGCGGACTGCATCTCTCCATTGTGGTGAAAAAGGATCTAAGCCAAAAGATGACGCTCTCAATTTACCGGTCGATCTACGTTCACACCCTCACCTATGGTCATGAGCTATCAGTCGTGACCGAAAGAACAAGATTCTGGATACAAGCGGCCTAAATGAGTTTTCTCCGCAGGGTGTCTGGGAAAAAGAAAAGAGGTGGATGAAGTGGCTCGGAAATGAGAAGTCTGGATTTCCCTGCTAAAGCTACTGTCCCCACAACCTGATATGAATAGGATATGCAGAAAAAATGCATGGATAGAGGGGTTGTTGCTGGACTGCTTTAAAGTACATCAATATTCATGATTCATGAGGTACACTATGTCCAGTTTTGCTTAGTGCTTAATGGAAACTACTTTAGCCATTTTAAAGGCAAAACACAATGAAAAATCCATCTTCCAAACAACATTAGGTACTTTGCATGAATTCTGGTCTCAGGGTGTTTACCAACAGCTTTCATTATTTATCACGGTCGTGCAAGGGTCAAGTCGCCATAATGTTGTCAGTTGTGTCCAGCTACGTATGTACAGTAACGTGGTTTGGCTTAATGAAGATGACACCTTTCATGTTACATCATTTCAAGTGTTGTTGCAATGCAACATTTGTATGTTGCTATTCTGTGACGACCATATTTGCACACAAATTACATGTGTAGAGGATAAAAACATACTTTTCTGACAGTCAACAAATCGGCCATAGATGCAGTACGTAAACTTGTTGTTGCTGGATTACATTACATTATAGCGATGCATTCACGAGATACACAATGTCCCATCTGCCATAAAGGCAACACGCTCAGCCATTTTTAAGGCAAAACATAATATCGCGCATGTCTTCAAAAAAAAAAAAAAAGAAAAAAAAAAAAAACACCATGTACTTTGTAAATCATAAAGGTCTCAAAGCGTTCGGGTACCACAGAGTAGGAGGCAGACTGAGTTTCTGTACGTTTCACAGGGTTCTATACGTTCATGTATAGGTCACGTTAGCGTACAGGCAATAAGCAGGCAGGGCGGCCGGCCGGGTTGACGTGAGGACAGCGCTCACCTTGCCCCCGTGGCCCTCACTCAATGTTCTCTTTTTGGTGGACCGCAGATAAGACCGACACTCACCAGGCACCACAACTAGCTACACGACCATCCGAAGAACGGTCAACAATTCACCGACGCCAACGGGGTAAAACGCAGCGGGGGGAGAAAAACAACATAGAACACATACGTGGAAGTGAAAGCGAGCAGAGTAGCATTTACCGTGTCAGAAAGGCGTCCGAGCCTCTCCCAGTGGCCCACTTCCCACAGCTAACTGGTGCGCGTGTGACCGCAACTGTCAAAGCCACTGCCACTGCCACTGCCACAGTCGGTGTGTGCGCGCTGCGTCCTCCCCCATGACTGTGTTGCTGCTGCGAGTGAGGCCGAATGCGGGTCAGGACTGAGCCGGCTGCCTCGGCTGTGGCGGAGGGTTCGTCGCGAGGCTCACGGCTGCTCTCTAGCGGCGTAGCAAGGAGCTCCCGCGACATGACAGTTGCGTAAATCCTCCGGAATGCCGGCAGAATTAAAGGGACAGGACACGATGTTTTACCTCAGCAACGTCGTTGAAAATATGCACTGGATGTACATCCATCCATCCATTATCCTCACGAGGGTCACGGGAGCCTATCCGGGCAAGTCAACGGGTCAAGGGGCAGGGTACAACCTGAACTGGTTGCCGGCCAATCGCAGGGCACACGGAGACAGGCAACAGTTGCACTCACAATCACACCTATGGGCACTTCAGAGTATGCATGTTTTGGGGTGTGGGAGGAAACGGGAGTGCCCAGAGGAAGCCCACGCAGGCACAGGGAGAGCATGCGAACTCCACACAGGGGAGGCTTGGATTTGAACCCCGGTCCTTGGAAATGTGAGGTCAACACTTTCCAGCTTCCTCACCGCGGCACCTCGAACTTTTCGTAGACCACACAAATGCTAGAAGATCCTCATTTTCATGTACTTGCTGCGTGTTTGCCAGTTTGACGGACCAGTTCGTAACAAGCTGGGCTTCTGGAAGCAGCAGAGGAAGTATCTTTGGCTATGCATCTGGCAGAGTGACAATTTGGTGGCAGAAAGTCACGGCACAAAACAGGTTGCTTTATTCCATCATCCTCCCATATTCCAAAAAACATGCATATTACCTTGATGAAAGACTCTAAATTGGCCATATGTGCGAATGGTTGTCTATGTGCCATGAGATTGCCTGGCGACCAGCCCAGGGTGTACCCCACTTCTCGCTCTAAGTCACCTAATGAAGAGAAGAAATTTATAGAAGATGGACTGATATTTTAACCACACTTGTAATATTGTTTTGAATGCAATTTGTTTGCAGGAAATAGTACACTATCAATTTCCATAAAACTGCAGGGTTACACATACCTGTTCAAAACTGTATTTACAGTTGTTTATTGTTTCTGTCACAAAAGAATGCTTCCTCTGCCTTGGGTCAATGGTAAAATCCAATTTGTGGATTCATTACATGTTAAGTCTTCTTGTTTATATTGACAAAATGGTTTGTTGTATTTTAACAGCAATACATAGATTCTTGTGTTTCTCATTTTGTGTGGCTTCACAATATCTAATACAGTAACTTCATGTAGTGTGTCATTCACGTCATGCACATTTGATGATTTTATGAAAAATATCTTTGTCAACACCAACATGTCTGTTTGGTGTGATTTCCAGCAACAAATAAGTAATACACAACAGGATGTTTTTTTCTGTGCATCAGTGCTTTTTATTGCAATAATACATCTGGAAATATATATTTACACACACACACACTCACACACACACGCGTACACACACACCAATTCACACATCATCAATGGTCAGAACAAAACAATAACTTTGAACATTAAGTAATAAACACAATTCAAAATGAAAAAAAAATAAATACACTGATTTGTTGATCGATCGGACATACACAACTAGCATCAGTAAATTTTGGTTACCCTTTCACTTACAAAAGAAAACCCACAATGGTAAAAAAAAAAAAAAAACGTAATAGCAAATAATCACAATGTTTTTTTTTCTGGTCCAACAGAGTTATTAAAATAAACTACCATAATAGATCTAACCTGGATTAAGGTGATGGCATGTTTAACTTCATATTTTGCTTCACAACCACATGCAGTCACTCTTCTGAGCCTGAGCAGCACATTTGTTCCCAGAATGTCTTGGAGATCTTTAGATTTCATTGTACCCCGCACAGATTCAAAGCAGGCCGTACTGGATGTGGCAGAGCAGCCCTGGAAAATAACCTCACTGTCGTTATTTATTTTTTAAAATTTTTATTCTTTGTACAAGCCGCACAGGAAAAAAATAATACAACGGTGTCCTCAATCTCTGCATTCTGGAGTTAAATGGGCCGCCTAGAGTCAAAAAATGAGTGCCTCAAAAGGTTGTTCAACAAAATATTGAGTGCTTCATCATTTGTGTTCCACGTACAATGTAGCCTCAATGTGTACGTATACACCTTAATATGTATACACATGCAGCGTTTAGGATCCAACGCATGCACACGAGTAGACACAAGCGCAAGCTTCCATGAAGAACCATTAAGTATTAGTATTTTGTCATTATTTTTTGTTCAGTTGTTGTTATCCATCTTAAAAGTGCATTTTTTTTCATTTTTTATTGAACACTGACAATGCCAAAGCTACACTAGCTTTACTAAACTATATTAAACTGTACACAACAGACAACAATCCAACATTCACTTCCACTACAACCTGATAAAGTCACAATTTCTGGAACAATAAAGGATAACAAATCATACTGATACATCTTGTCTATATAGTCTGGAAAGAACTTGGATCATTGAAATGATTCTCAGTAAACTGCCCGTGTTTATATATACTATGTATTTTCGGCTTAAGTTGGTCTTACCCTGACCTGAAGCCGTGGACAGGTTACAGAGACTTAAAGGCTTAACATTTACACACGGAACAAAGTACTTTAGTACTTTACTTAGCCAGTAAATAGTCACAACAATCCTCTGATAGTCCACAAAGCAAATAATCTGCACTGTATTTATCTCCATTTTAGAAACATTCTCTTTGAACTGCCTCCTTTACGCAGGTACATATGATACTGACTATAATTTAGTAGGACAAAAACAAATACAGCACATCCTACACAAGAAGCTAAAAACATAGCTTTTTTTTTTTTTAGCATGATGCACAAAACAGCACTTTTTTTTGTTTTGTTTTTTGTTTTTTTTTACAATCATCTATTGCAATATCTTTACAGATAACAATTTAATAACTACGACTTCCCGTAGATTTCAGTGATATGTCGACAAATATACTTTGGTGACAGGATGACACATGAGCAGTGATACAGTCATATTGCAAACAGAAACATGCTGAGATAAAGAGAGTGGGGGATTGTATACTGTCTTTTACCTTATGTATATTTAGAAAGATGGATGAAGGAATGACTTGGTGGACAGACGGATAACGAGCTCTTCTTCCTCTTCTCCCCTTACACTCATCCTCACTGCATCATATTTGTGGCTTGTTGATGATGGAATAGTTGTTGGATTTCTGAAGCTCCTCTACTCATAAAAGCTGCGATCGCTGTGAATTAGTTGAAAAAAAAAGTAGACATGGACAATTCTGGATGAAGATAAGCCTGGTTGTTGTTTACAATAAGGTTTGGCTGCCACATGACATCCCAAATTGGTATTAATCTGTGTGTGTACTGTGACTTCTCACATTGTACACTATTACTTTGATAGCTGACTCAACCAAATTGGCAGTACAGTACATGTAAATTTAGGTCTGACCAATCTCTTTATGTAGGAACTGTGAATGACTGTGGTGATCCAACTGAGTCACTTAACTGCATGTAAAAGTATGAATTTACTAACCCCATCACCACCACAAAATAAATACTGGGGCAGTGATATAGAAGTGCTAAAAATACAATATACACTGGAAAGAGTAAAGCAGGGGTCACCAACCGTTTTGAGCCTGAGGGCTACTCCGTGAGGACCAATCATATGAAGGGCAACAAAATGGACCTTTCCGACTGGCGATATTCAGCTCCGCCCCCCTTAGCTACAGTTGGCATGCCTCACAATCTTCCAAAATGGTGACTGAACATAACAGGTTTGAACTGGATACTCTATTGTGTATTCCAGATAATATTGGGTATATGCGTCAGATTTGTCCAAGAGAGTTCTACAGAGAGGTCTCAAGTATTTCACACAAGGATATGTAACGGGAATTAAGATTTTGGACGGAGCAGGACGCAATGTCAGAGTTACAGCGAAACGTTGGCGATCGATGCAAAATTGTTCTACGCCTCACAAACGTCATATTGAAATCCAGCGGGATAAAATTGTGGAATCGTACTGCACATGTAAAGCAGGGTGAGTACTTTTTACTTGTAAAGATCACGAGTAATATCACTGTAGTCTTTATAAGTGAGTGGGTGGATTCATTTGACTTGGCTCGTAATGGAACTCAGCGCCCTACCTTAAAACTCTGATGCGATACAGATGGGGAAATAGACATTTCCCATGCATGACATCGCACATTTAGTATCACTAACCCGACTCTTCAGCATGAAACGTTACACACTTCATTCTGCAGGTCAGTGATACACTAACAAAGTGAAAGTTGTTCTCCTGCCATGTGTAAAGCGCTGATAATAATTCAATCAAACTCAGAGAAGATACTTCTCCCTCACTTACCTTCGAACATACAGCTTTGTGTTTGTTGATATTGTCCACACTTTGTTGTAGGCGCGCTCTTCCGTGAGCCTTAATCCATCGTAGACACTTCGTTAACTGTGTTTTAGGCTTTGGAAAATGAATCGACCGAGGCCCTTGTGACCAAACAGGATATCTTTCATCAGAATTGCACGTTCGCCAAACGCATCTGAGGACCATTTTGTTCATGACATTAATTTTTCCAAGCGCACGTGACCGATAACCAGCATTGCTTGTGGGACATGACGACAAGAGGGGCGGGTCAAGCCAGCGGTTAAGACAATGCAGCTATCTGATTGGCTATTATTGGATGAGTGACTGACAGGTCGGAAAGGTCCATTCCTTATACCTCCCAAATATATAAATACTTCATATTATACAACATTACTTTAAAATGTCATTAATGCAAGTGAGTCAGATTCAAAATTTAAAACCCAAATAATAATGATAATGATAATTTGTGATCTGTGCCATTTTTGCAACATGCCTCGCCGCCCGCCTTAAGTGGTCCTAACGGGCAACCAAGCGCCCACAGGCACCGAGTTGGTGACACCTGGTGTAAAGCATAAACAGAGCGTAAAACATTCCAAGAATGAATTTCATGAATGAAAGATGTAAAAAAATAACTAAAAAATCACCAAAACATTGCTGAAAAAAAGGCAACTTTTTTTTAAAGCAGGACCATTTGATTTGTTGAAAATTCTAATTGATCACTTCTTATTCAGCTTCCATCATCCCGAATTGCTTGAATTCAAAATAAACATCTCTCTGGTATGCAGGATGCAAGTGATTAAATGACTAAAGACAACACTAGAGAAAAATGTCTAGAATGGGAACTACTCTAATGGCTATATTTGATTATTCTTTTGTAAATGCTCTTAACGCATTTGTCTCATTTGTCGTTGACCTTACCGGTAAGTACACAGTGCGTATCACTGACGGACATCTTAAATTCGGATTTGATTGCCATCATTCAACCTGATGCAAAATAAAATGATTGGTGAAGGCAGGCACTGCAGTTATAGTAACACAAAAAGTGATGGAGACAATAATGGGGAAAAAAGGGAAGCAGATGAGAAAAAAAAAAGGTGTGCTGATGCTTTATGGGGGTGATTGTTTTGATTTAGGGGGGAAATATACTCACGCCCCCTCATCTCGCAGGAGAGACAGGAACTTGGTCACTCTGTAATCTTGATCCATCTAGAGACAATAAGGTAAGAGGCTAAATGAAGGAAAATCTAAGTTAACACAAATATTAGTTCAAACACACCACAAAATGTCTCATTGGTGATTTTGATTTCTTTGAAATTGTGTCTTGATTGTCTATTTTCTGTTTGGAGTTTTGTTTATGTGGTGCCTCAGATGTGGTTTGCTGAAGTTTTACAAAAAGATTATTTTATGCTTGTATATATGCCCCTGTTTTTTTTATTCATTAATAAAATGGCGTACATCTTAGCGATTGCTGAAATAATAATGTATAGGTATAGCATACATCAATTTTTTTTTTACTTCTTCCTGCTTCTTTTTGAAGATAAACTGTGCCAAGACATGAAATTTATTGCTTGTTCATTTGTTTGTTTGTTTTTGTCTCTTTCTTTCTTTCTTTCTTTCTTCTATTTTTCTGCTCATATAAAGTAATCAGTTAATTGGTAAATGTTACATCTCAAATGTTTACACTGAATGTGAGCACAATGGATAGCTGCTCTACACGTATACAACAGAAACAACTTTTAAAAGCTAAATCTAATTAAATTTAATACCCATTGAAACTGAATTGAATTCAAACTATCTAACCCCTGGTAATTATCTTAGTGAGTATTTTAGCCATTTAAGACAACTGCGTTCTTCTTCTTACATACTGTAGTTCCTCAGTTGTAAGCTAGACTTGCTTATCACATTTCCACTGTGCTTCTGCTAATGTTATCTATAAATGTATAGTTTGTTATATGTATATAATTAGAGAGCACACGCAGACTTCTCACTTTCATGCCATATTTTTCATACAAATATGAAGGACTAATGAGATCATTACACATGATGATGCTGTCCTTGTTGTTTCAGTATCACGCGTACCTGCAGTGACATCTCGATAAGCACGAGGAGTTTCTTGATGCCGATCCAAACTCGCTTTCCTTTAAGCTGCTGTGCGATGCAAGCCCTCTCTTTGTCTGTGAAGCTCCCCAACAGCTGCATAAAAAAAGGTTGTCAAGTTTGTCAGTGGTGCTCGCAAAAATCTTCGAAGCTGAATGCTTTTTTGCAGCACGGAACCAAATGGGCATTTCATTCAATGGATAATTGGAAACCATGGTTACATGGTTTGCATATTTTTCAGTGCAGTGTCTGTATATGACTGTGTAGCTCTCGGCGAGAGAAAATGAACGTGCGTGATTCACTTAAGTGCTTGTGTAAATTTGTCTATAGTGTACCTCTAAAGCATCAACAAGCTGCTCCCCAGTAGAGATGTTTGGAATGTGGATGGTGGTGCTGAAGGCGTCCAACATCTCCATCTCCTGGAGGACGTCCTTCCTGCTGGTAGTGCCAATGATGAGGAGCTTCCGACCCTGCAGGAGAAATCAATTAAAGTTCCTCTTTGACATATAATTTCAAATCTACGTCTGGCACACTATACATCCATTCGTGGTGAGCACAACATCCTAATGAACTTTACAAAGGCAAACTCTTCGGCACAGCTCTCGTAGGTGTTCTTGCTAGATTGTCCTAAATGGGAATCATAATTTTGTGGCTGGTGGCGTGGTATAATATGTAGGTTCCAGATGTATGAACTCTGACCTTGGGAGGTGCTTTCTTCAGGAGCACTAACAGGGCCTGGAGAACCAGATTGGAGAAACGCGGTCCGATGGGGACGTAGTCAAGCAGACGTTCAATGTCGTCGACCACCACGCAGCTTAGCTGAGATTTGTAAGCATCATCAAAAACCTACAATAGAGGGATTTTTTTTTTTAAATATTTGTTGGATTTTCTGATGAATAGTAGTGAATCGGTTTTATGCAACAGGAGTGTCATGCTTCATTTCCACATGAGCTACATTGTACTTACAGGCTTCAGCTATAACATCATAATCAATACAATAAAAATCACTATTTGGTATAGATCTTGGTTTTAAAGCCATTGTTTGGTTCATAATGGGTACAGAAAGGGAACAAAATGCAAAGCGATCTGCTTATGTATTGTGTGTACAGCAGTGTGGTTCACATTTTTTTGCAGATGCTTTGGAGATTAAATTAATATCAGCTCTCCATAACCCTTGAGACCCCCTCCCCCAGCCAACAATTGAAACACAACATCGCGGACAATCTAAATTATTACACTAGAAAATCAACAATTAAATTTGTTATGGCTTCAACTCTACCTGTGAAGCCCGAAAAGGTCTGTGGAGACAAGTTTTTTTGTGCCAGACTAATTTTTTTCCACACTACAATCATATTCATGTTTGTGTGATGCTGTTTTAAACAAAAAAATTATATTCTGCTAAAAGCATATTGCTAGGCGTGCGAGCCCTTACAAGAAGCTGAGCCACACTGTGGTTGTAATATGGTCTGTGAGGGAATCTCTGGTCCATCACACAGTCTTCGGTAAGTGACCCTGCATTTGTTGATTGCCAGTTAGTTGAGTTTTAGCTTGTTTTCAACTGACAGCAGAGAAATTTTTTCCCAAGCTTTCACAAGACCCACTAGAGCTAGATCTGACTCACAGGTCTTGAATTTGATGCTGTGATGTGGAAAATTACAGTTGTTTTTCTTACTTGGATTCATTTTACCCCAGCATGTTTTGGTAATGATCACTGCTTCAAAATGACTCTTTTGTGTTTTTGTCTTTAATCTCAAGTTACAAAACAGCTGGGACGTTGGATCACAATTGGTTCAACGGTGCGGCACAAACCTTTTTGATGGCCTGGCACTTGGAAATCTCGGAGTGTCCAATCATCTTGTCCGGAGAACAAATCTTGATGAAGGGGAACTGTGAGTCCTCTGCAATCTTGGCTGCCAAAGCAGTTTTTCCACTGTGGGGTGGACCTGGAGGATATTTGACAAGTAGAATGATGTTTGTCGCAGTGGATTACCTTATATGCCCCTTTTACTTCATAAGGTATCACTGATCTTATTATATCTATTTCAGCGTGATGAATTATGCAATGTGTCATCTTTTTTTACAGTCCCATGACAAAGTATTTGTCCTCCTCCTGTTTTCAGTTTTGGGTTGTTTTTCATATCTGGATGTTTTTGTGCTTTGTAAACATGTAACATTAATTGTACACTCTAAATTGCCCCTAGGTGTGATTGTGGGAGCGGTTGTTTGTCTCTATGTGCCCTGCGATTGGCTGGCAACCAGTTCAGGGTGTACCCCACCGCCTGCCCGTTGACAGCGGGGATAGGCTCCTGCACTCCTAGCGACCCTCGTGAGGATAAACGGCTAAGAAAATGGATGGATGGATAAAGTCTCATTTTTAAAACAGCATTTTGAATTTGTTTGGATTGTCACTGAGTGATGGAGGGGACAAATACTTTCCCACGACACTGTAAGTGCCATCTCTAAGTGAGTGATGAGTAGTATTTTTTTCTACTGTGCTGGCTTAAGTTTCTCATCTTTAGAGTATTTTGTACAACTGCAAATGGTTACCCTCCAGCAGCACAGCCACCAGTGGTGTGCGATCACTGTTCTTGGTCTGCTGTACCAGGAGCTCTCCGTCATCGAGGACATGTGTAACTGGGTCACCCCATTTGATGATGCCATTCATGATGTAGCTAGAATAATCCTCCTGGTTTGTACCAAATGCCTGGGAAAAACAAGCGGTATTATTTGACAATGAAATTCAAACCGACTTAAACACAGGGTCAGGAATTGAAAAAGATGTGAGACTCACCGGTTTAATGTCATTGTTGAGGGATCCCATGAAGTCATCCCGGGTGACCTGCAGCTTCTCGGCCCTCTCCATGTCAACCTCGACTGTAGATGTAGCCTGACAAAATAAATAAATGAATAAAATCCCAAATATCTCTCAAGCAATGACCTACATACAAGCACTAACTTATTAGAAGCACATCTCGGGAAGTTAAAATGCTGTTTTATGCCACCACAAAACAAAAAACTGTAAACTCAAAATGAAGCATTGTTGTTTTTGGAAAGGCAAACACATTTAAGGGGGAGGGTTTGGAAAAATCATTCCCCTATTTGTACTACCAGAAACTAACTGCCTTAAAAAAATAACAACAAATAACAAAATAATATAACAAGAGTCAATATGGTGGTATACATACATACATGTATTCTATGCACATTAAGTACATTATCATAAGGCCAAACAATTAGAATAATTGCCTTGAAAATGCCTACATCTTTATTGGACAATAAACAATATTTGTAAACGAAGTTGTTAAAATGGAAGTGGAAGTACTCAATTATTTTTCAAATGCATAATGACATACTATCCATCCATCCACTTTCTTTGCCGCTTATCCTCTCGAGGGTCGCGGGGAGTGCTGGAGCCTATCAGAGGTGCCAACGGGCAGGAGGAGGGGGACACTCTGAACTGGTTGCCAGCCAATTGCAGGGCACATAAAGACAAACAGCCGCACTCACAATCACAGCTAGGGGCAATTTTAGAGTGGCCAATTAATGTCGCATGCTTTTGGGATATGGGAAGAAACTGGAGTGCCCGGAAAAAACCCACGCATGCATGGGGAGAACATGTAAACTCCACACGGGCTGGGCAGGGATTGAACCCGGGACCTCAGAACTGTGAGGCCAGTGCTTTACCAGCTGATCCACCATGTAATCAAAAGATACACATCCAATGATTATCTCAAAAGATAGATCATTAAAAAAAAAAAAAAACATGAATGTCTAGAAAAGTTGTATATCTACTGGTGAAATCTTACTTGTATTTCAAAGTAAAACATAAAAATAACCTTTTGTAGAGCAGGACAAACAATGCACCGACATTTCTAACAAGCATCATTACTGGCAACCTGACCTTGATGTGTCGGTTCATGGCAGTGGACTGCGCGGCCCTGACCAGCCCTTCCAGCTCTGCACCGCTGTAGTTCTTGGTTTCAGATGCCAGCTCTGGTATGTTGACATCTTGAGCCAGCAGGTTGAAGCTTCGCATCTTGTTAGTGTGAATGGTGAGAATCTGAACGCGACCTTTCTCATCAGGAAGACCTGGGATTGTGGCAAGGTTACAAGGGGGACTGGTAAGAGCCCCGTTTAAAGAAAAAAAGCCATAGAAATAGTATCACAATTGTATGTTACGTCACTGCTTGCTATTTCCCATGAGAACATATTTCATATAATAGCTTTATCACTTTATGGTCAGTATAGCACTCCTACAAACAACTGGTACAATCGGAACATTGTTGGTTCAGCAAACTGTTTTGACAACAAAAGTTTACTTTTTATGTTTCTTGTATTGCTAATATGTACTTTATCAAAATTTCTTATTTTATTTAGTTTAATTAGTTATTTTTTAATCTACTGTGGGGTTTTTTTTTTTTTTAGCTCGCATTAATTATTGGACAGTTATTAAATGATTGTGTCACATTACCAGCCAGCACTAGCCAATGTGGATATGGGTTTCCCAGAGTTACTAGCCACTCAGCATTTTAGCAAGCCACAAATTAAAAGTTATTTTTTTTCCCCAACCAAAATACATTCAACAAAGTGGCTAGTACCTGCCACATCTGAAATTCACCTGCATTTGGTGGGTTGTTGCGTGTCAAACTCAACCCTTGCTCATAGATTAAAAAAACGATTGTTCAAAATGAAAGGGACCTTGAGGCCATCCCCACTGACTTCAGGAAAGACAAATGACACCCTGGACCGGTTTCCAGTTAATCAGAGGATCTGAACTGTCACAGTCAAGCCTATGAACCACAACCCTATCAGTCACTTTCATTAGGTGTAGCTCAGGGTAACTATTAGAGAATCCAACATTTGACCAAAGAGAGAGACAAAGTGAGTCCAAGGCACACTACATACATTTGATTTTGAATGTCTGTGTGTATCTTCAGTGAATGTAGAATAGTATATTTCTTACTCAAAATGCTCAAATGTATGTCACATACACAGTGCAAACAACTACAAACTCTTCTTGAGAATATATTAACAACAAAGGAACAGTTTTCAAATAAAAGCACTTACCAATTTCCATCTTGACCTCAAACCTTCCAGGCCTCATCAGTGCGTCGTCAATTAGATCAGGCCTGTTGGTCATCCCTGGTGAAAAGAGAAATAGGGGTGATGCAGAAGAGAAAAGCAAACACAAAATAAAGAAAAAAATGATGGATTATAGATCCATTCGTTATGGATATTTTGAGCTGATAATAATTAAATAGAGAGCGTGAGTACCAAAGCTACACATGAGTCAATCACACATCATAATGAAATAAAGATATTATTTACCAATGACCAGGATGTTGTTAAGTTGCTCCACACCATCAATCTTGGAGAGAAGCTGGTTGACCACAGTATCGTGCACTCCTGTGCTGCTGGCACCTGTGCCTCTCTGCTTGCAAATGGCATCCAGCTCATCGAAAATGATGATATGAAGGCCGCTGTTGGCTCCCAGCTAGCCAAGGCAAAGACGACAATCCCAGACACGTCAAATCGCAACTTTATCGTTGCATTTGTAAAATGGAAACAATCACTCAGCTGCGCACCCGTTTCTGCTCATCCTCTGCATCAGCGAACAACTTGCGGATGTTGGCCTCTGACTCGCCCACATACTTGTTGAGGATTTCTGGACCGTTGACGATCTTTGGCTCGCGGGCGTTAAGCATTTTGCCAATCTGCCTGGCCATTAGGGTTTTACCACAGCCTGGAGGTCCAAACAGCAAGATGCCCTTCACATGCTTACAACCTGGACAAAGATAGGACCAATGGGACAAAAGAGTGGATTGTGATAAATATAGAGAATCGAAATAGAAAATGTCTGCTTCATAATGGATTATTTGTGTGCCTAACTTAGTACACTAAGACCAAAAACTGAAATATCAGTTATAAATGATGTGCAAAACAACAACGACAACAAAATGAAGGTAATTTCTCACCCATCTGCTCCACAATGTCTGGAGGGAAGACTCGAGAAGCAAAAGCTCTCCGGAAGATGTCAGAGAATTCCTTATCCAGACCTCCGATGCCCATTTTCTCAAAGTTCCAGTCTGGGTTGATGATTGTCTGACGTGCTTCCTTGGTCTTTGCCTTACCTACAAAGTAATGAAAAGTAAGTACTGGTACAACAAAAAATTTAAAACAAACACAAATAAATAAATAAATAAATAAATAAATAAATAAATAAATAAATACAATAACGAAACAATGACAAAAAAAGGAATTGGGAAAAGGAATTTATCATTCGACACCAATCATTTGTTGGGTACCAAAATGCTATCCATCCATCCATTATCCAATCCGCTTATCCGCACAAGGATCACGGGAGAACCGAAGCCTAACCCAGCCACCTTCAGGCAAAAGGCGGACGACAACCTGAACTGGTCGCCAGTCAGTCGCAGGGCAGATATCAACACCATCCCTGAATTGATCCCAAGCTGCCTGCACCAAAGACAGGCGTGTGTACCACTACACCATCAGTGACTCTACCAAAATGTTATGAATGATATATTTTTATTGGTACGATAATTTCAAACATCATTAACTGAAGCTCGTGTACTGCCATCTCGTGGAGAGAATTGGTACCCTGGGAGGAACAATACCAAAACATTTACGCCTTTTCGATTATTCATTCATGCATAATTGTAATTAATTTAAATGTTTGAATAAAATACCGGGTCATTCATTTTTCATCTTTTCAAGTAAGGAACATACCAACAAGTGTCAAGGATGAACTCTCGGCCTTCTCAAAAATCACCTGGCTGTTGCCCACCAGCAGCCCAACATCAATCTGTCAAACCAAACCGGGAAAAAACAGTCAGTCAGATTACCTGCAGAATATCTTCACTTATCTTGCTTGATTTAATTGATTTCATTTTGAAATTTTATTTTAAACATTCATGGTAGGTTAATTGAAGACTAATTTGTCCGTAGGTGTGAAAGTGAGTCTGAATGGTCGTTTATATGCGCTCTGGCGATCAGTTCAGGGTCATCGAGGGCAAGGCCTCATTTTCATTGATGCTGTAAGGAGGTTATACAGCAACAGAGACAACAAACATTATTATTAACTGTTACATTCAAAAGAAAAATGTTGTTTGATCAAGTTATTGACAGTGTACATAACTAAGCTGTAACATTTGAGTGACTGTTGTAGAGTATTCCGGAGTATGCAGAAAAAAAATGAAAGTGGTTTTATCAAGTCTGGTCTTAGTTCAGGGAATTTGAGCAGTAAGCAGTCACTTGAATGTGAAATAAACAGAGTCCAGTGATTTAAATGTGGAAAAACACCCATTGTGTCACAGTTGTTCAGAACTTAAAGAAGACTCCTTTGACCGGCATGGTAGGCGGAAATTTGTTTTGTTACAATATAAATAAATGTTTTGCGTTAGTATGCACTATGTCTCTGTGAGTTTTAAATGTAAATTATTGGTCCAAGCCAAGGGTGGACAAACTATGGCCCGTGGGCCACATCTGCCACATTAACCATTTCAATACAGCCCACCAAAGATTGGTACAAAATTGCCCGAATCCACCACCAAAATCATGACCACACGGGATCTTGACTGTAATGTCCAATGGTTCCACCGGGTTGTGATGTAATACACACTGGTTCCACCAGGTGGCAGGTCCAGTGATACATTGAGTGGACTTTGGTTGTTCCGTTTCGATTCTGCTTCCTTTCTGAACACTTCAACCATCAGCAGTGGACCATTGAGAAATAATGTCAACAGTGAATGTAGAGCAGTGATTCTCCCTTTTTAAGAAACAAGAGAAGTATGTAATGCATTAGTTTACCTGTGAGAGTATCTAGACATTTTCTCATTGGAGCACAGTTGTATGTTAACGACTCAAAGACTACTTTCCAAAACATTTGCAGGCATTTTATAATCTACAAAACTTTCTGCAATGTGAAACCACGGGGATTGGGATGTGATTGTTTAATCTACAATGCACAGTGACAGTGAAACCCCATAAAACTGTAAAGAAAACCACAATTTTACTACCACCATCATCATTTTACTTTGTTAAGAAAAAATAATGTTGTTACGTTTTTAATCTACACTTAAGTATTGGACTTTTACTGGCTTGTTAGGTTTGTAGAGCATTGTGGGTCATCCTACCGTGGGTGCTCATAAACTGGTCATTGAGGTTAAGGACTGTCTCACTGATGGATTTAAAATACTTATCTTAAATAATATTTGCAATGAAAAGTGAGAACTTTCAACTTCATTGTCGTCCGGGCGGCGGGTTTAACGTGCTGCACAGCTGACGTCACGTAAGTAACATCACTTATTCGCTGACTATTAGAAAACTGCGTCCTGGTAGGTAGAGTGGCGTTGGAAGGATATTAAATTGTAATGGTAATTCTTAAAGAAGCAACAGAACATATCAATAAACTATGCACTATAATGCAATCACAGTATATTACGGTTAGAGTATCAGGTTGAGAAATGATTGTTGTAGAATATTAATGGCCTGCTTATTTCCAGTATCTCTCAAAGTACTTGTCATTTCTCTCATCCATGATGATGTTAAAATCCTGACATTATACAGCACAGGTGTCAAACTGGTGGCCTGGGGCCCAGATCCGGCCCGCCACATCAGTTTATGTGGCCTGCAAAAGCAAATCAAAATTGACAGTTGTGTTCTGGTGTAATACCATTGAGATATCAAATCGCCCTTTAAAAAAACGTGTTTTTATAGGCTTCTGATTTTAAAATTTGAGTTAAATCAATGTGTTGTGTATACTCTATGCAGTTACAGTGTATGAGGTAATTTTTCATTTAAATATTTTCGGAGTCGTAGCGGCCCTCCAAGGAAAGTCATAACTTCAATGTGGCCCATGACAAAAATGAGTTTGACACCCCTGGTATACAGATATGAATGCCGGAAAGGGGGTAATGGTCTGAAATCTCTGTGAAGTCACTAAACAATACTTACTGCATCAGTGCGGTAAGTGATTACACTTACTCTCGTAATATGCAATTTGACCCTGTTAATCCGGTCAACGCCCAAGAGACAAAATATTTGAACCACCTCATCCATCCATTTTCTTTACTGAACATCATCATTTGGGCTGCAGATGAGTTGGGACCTTCCTTCATGCTGACTTTGGGCAAGAGGTGGGGTAGAATTTCAAGCAGTTGAATGCCAATTGCAGTTTACGTATAGACAAACAACAATTCACACACACACACACACACACACACACACACACACACACACACACACACACACACACACACACACACACTCAGACTTTCTTATGAACACTTACGCATGTTCAGTTTACCTAAAATGCACATTTATGGAATAGGAAAAGAATTTGAGAAGAATTTGGAGAAAACACATGCAGGTACAAGTAGGACTTTGACACAGGAAATCCTGAGGTGCTAAATCAATATTGCCCAATATTGCCAAAATAATCTTTGCATTCTATTTCTAATATATACTAATACAGTAGTCAAGTTAAGGTCTAAAATCTACATGACTTGACCGATGGAAGTATTCCTGGGTCAATAGCTCACAAAAATTAGTTCTCCCCTCAAATTTAGTGTAACTAGCATGAGACAAAAGTGAAGGAATGACAATTAGCTACAAATTAAAGTAGTCAGCCTGTATAACATTTTGAAGTCATTGTCCTTTCAAGATAACTCAATACACAGCCATTAATGTCCAAAACCGCTGACAAAAAGAAGTGAGTAGTATGTAGGTGGACGTGTACCTTCTGTGGTTTCTTTCCAGAGGCTGCTTCACCTTTCAGGATGCTGGCATCCATCGCCTCAATGTCCTTTACGACCAGTCCAAAGAGTTTGTCACAGAAACTAAACACCAGCTGAGAGAAAAAGTTTGAAACATTAAAAAAAAAAGAAGACCGCACAGATGAATCAATGACTGAACGAAACACAATTCTGAGCAAAAAGTGACAAATAAACCTGCTGCGTGACAGAAAATCCCTGGCTGTTGAACTTCTGGATGAATTCCGCAGCCATCTTATCCGAGTCATAAGGTGAGGAATCGGTACTCTTCTTCTGCAGGAAGTCAATTTCGATTGTCATGGCGCCGATGCACTGCTTGGACTTGTCAAAGTTGTAGTTGGACACTAAGGGGAGACATTTACTATCAATATCATCCTCAAACAACCAACAAATATGTTTCTAAAGTATTTTCATCCATTTCCGTTGTATTAATCCGTACATTGACAGAATATAAAATGGAGAAGAAGACTTTTAGCATGCAGCAGGATGTACACTGTTAATCAAATAATGTTTTCAGTGTGATTACAAATGAGCATTGGAATCCTCACACTCTTAAATCCCACTTATAACTGAGGCAATATGAGATGAGAATAAGATTCTTTCAAGATTCTTTAACCGAGATCTTTTACTCTTCCTTCCTTTGCTTTTGAAACGTTATTAGCTTTCTAGATATTACAAATGTTGTTTCAGCCTCTCAACGCATGAGAGTTTTGTGTGATTTTGGAGGGCTCACCAATCCATGATTTGGGAAACACTCAAGTACTCTGTGACGATATTAAGTATTTGTTGTGCGAAAGTGATAGTGTTTTACTGTATCATTTGACATTCACAGAACATAATAATACCTTCCACCTCCTGGCCAATGGAGAGACCGGCCCATTTTCGCTGAAAGACATAACGGAAAGAGCGATGAGAACAGGCAACAAGAACTTTCTATTCATGTAAGAAAACTGGCATGAGGTTGTTCAAGATCACTCTTGATAACCATTACAACTCGTGCCAAGTGAACAACGGTGAGTTCTTTTTCGAGATGAACTCATTGACTGCCAGTCAATTCAACAACTGTCAATGGCAGTCAATGAGTTGAAGCAATCCATTAAAAAAAAAAAAAAAAGTTGATCTGGCCATTACACAGTGGGATGAATGTTAGTGGAAGAGGATGCTGATCAATGAGGTCGTCGGACATATTTATCAGCAGTAGCTTTCCACGAGCTCATTCTGTAATTAATGAAGGTGCTCCAGTCACTCATGCGGAATCCTCTTCCGCTTTTAAAGGGAAGGAAAGATGCTGGATTGAAGTCGGGTGTGGTGACGCTCACACCAGCGCAGATGTCACATCTTACATGTGCTGGGAGAACGTTGTCTATAAAAGTACAAAGCAGCGCTGGACATTCATTGTCATAAACGAATAGCCCGCTAATGAAAATAATGATAATAAAATAAAAATAAAATAATCAAGAATGCTTTAGAATTGTGCAAATATTTCTTTTCCCTTCAATTCATCTGAAGAGAGGGCCGTCAATCATTTTTAAAATGTAAAAAAACAACCTGAATGAACAAGTAATCTCTTCAGGCCTTTTATTACTTTCTTGCTTGAGTTATTTTTAAACAAAAGACAGTCATTCAATAAAAAAACAATACATCATCCATCAAAGCATCCATTTTCCATAACGCTTATCCTCATTACAAGGTCGTGGAAACATTGAAACAAACAACCAGGTGCACTCACATTCACACCTAGAGGGAATTTAGAGTCTTCACTTAACCTACCATGCATGTTTTGGGGATGTGGCAGGAAGCCGGTGCACCCCCAGAAAACCCACCCAGGCACAGGGAGAACATCCAACCTCCAAATAGGCAAGGACAGATTTTAACCCACGGCCAAAGAATTATGACTAACTAACTAACTAGCTGCCCAACAATAAAACTCATCTCAAAATTTGGCTAGTTCAAAATTATGGGAGGTTTAATTGTAGTGTCGGTTGAAACCCTTCTTAAAAAAATAAATTCCATGGACCTAACACCCATAATACAAACCACAAACACTAATTGAAAATGACTGACTAATCCATTTTTATCGCATTTCAGAACTTGCACAGTCTTTGTATTCATCTGAAAGGAAGGTTTGCAGTGATGCAAGTGCTAACAAGATTGGTGATACACTCTATGGTTGCCATGTCATGATCACATATTTTCAATAATAGCAAAAATATTTTTACAAGGGATCAGAACATTGAAATGATTTTCAACCTAAAATGAAACAACTCGATATCGATGTACGCGTTTGTGTGAGTACCAACCTGCGGCAGGCTGAAGGCAATGGAACCAGGTGTCACAGTGTGGTGGGTCTTGACGGTGAACACAAATTTGTGGTTGGGGGTGGTCTTCACAGTCACATGTCTGTAGAGTAATAGTGTCCTTATTAAACTTGTCAGTAATTGATGACACACACCATCGCATGAAATTTTTTATGTGAAGTCTATTTGAAACATTAACGTGTCCTGTTATTAGTTGTTCATTTGGGAACATCTTGAGGCAATGACTGACAATGCAGAAAATCTGAATAAGTAATACATAATTGTTAAATAGGAAAGAGGAAGTGTGATGATACACTTGGACTGAGACTGATTGTTTTTAAACTCAGTGGAGTCTTTAAATATCAATTTCCCTGAGGCTGTTCAGGTCCAGTTGAATCCCAAATCGCAAAACGGATGCTCATGATGACGGCAACTCACTGTCCAGACTGCAGATCCTTCTCGCTGACCACGGCACAATTTGTCAGCGAAAGCTCATCTGTCGGGCATCGTGCTGCTTGCATGGTCTTGAAAGATAGTGAGAGAGAGGGAGACAGGATCATGGGTGGAGATAGAGAACAGCATTGGGCATACCATAAAAGCGAAATGACTGCATGAGAATGGCTGCAACAAAGACAAGCTTGATTATACTGCAATTTGCTCTGCTCTGGAGAAGTAAAAATGAAAAAAAAACAAAAATCCTTACATGACAAGAAGCAGAGTAGATTTCGGTGAAGTTGGCAAATATATTTCAAGTTTGAATTGTATCGCAACACTTCCTTTCAACAAAAAATCTTTTATACCTTCTGTCATGCTCCTGGCCTCCTGACTAATTGGCTGGCCACGCCCAGCCTGGGCAGGATGCCAGGAGCATGACACCATCAATATCATTATATCACTATTTAGTGTCATCAAATATGAGCTTTCATTGGAATGAAACAGGATGCAGTATTTTTTTCATCAGTGTGATTATGATGATGGCGTTTTATGTCCACTTGTTTTATTGCTGCCTGTTTTCATTCACTTTTATCTGCATAAAATCAAACGAAAAGACTTGGGCAGCACCATCGACTCAGAAGCGGGCATCAGCCGATGGAGAAATTCCAATGCACATTACTGCAGTCTGTGCACACGGCATGGTAACCACGGCAACTACATTAAGGCAATCCAAAAGTGCCTCAGATAATTAATCATGTTTACTGCTGGCAGATCCATCAGAGGCAACAAATACTCCTCAAGCAAATACTGTTTAATGAAATTTCTTGAAGTGAATCATTAAAATCAGTTCCATATCAGTGCTTCTGTATCCGATTTGATCTCTGTGCTGCTCCAGTGCAACACCGAAGTTTTGGGAAATGTTATCATATAACACGCTTAGAGTACTCCTGAATTCAAGATTCCAAAGTTTATTGGACGTGTCATTCCATCACTTTCTGTATGCTTGTTATTAAGAGTTACGTGTGAGCTGGAGCACATCGCAGCTGAGTCGGTTACAGGTGGAAAGTACATTGAACACCCCCCACCTACACACACCCCCCATATGAAGGTCCTGGGTTTGCAGCCAATATTAACATTGTGCAGGATTGAAAATGTAAAAATTGATTAAATGAAGTGTCAAAAGTCATTGTGCACACACAAAAATTAACATTCAAGCAGAATCTTTGGATTGGCCAATGAATGCTGCACGCATTTTTGGATAGAACACTTATTCTGTTCATCAATATTGTGAGACAATTTATTTTTTTGTGGACTTTTGTTATTTCTGGTCAGGCATAGTCCTCTGTGAATAGTGAGCTCCACTTGACAGTATTTTCTATACATTTCATGCTTGCATGTTTTTGTGTTAAAATGCATTTAGACTGCATTTAAAAGGCACATTTCAGTAAGTTGAATTGGGTTTAATGCACACAGGAAGAGTAGAACTATATATATTTTTTTCATTTTATGGACTCACTATATCCTGGATTTTCACTTATTGTGGGTGGATTTAAATCCTATCTTTCATCATAAACATTGGTTCACTGCATTACTTAAAATAAAGAAACTAGAACAACGACCCATAAAACAAAGTGATTACTCTCTGACATTTCAGAAGAGTGTAATTTTTTTTGTGGCTACCAGCACATTCGAGCACCAAGTAAACAACCTTCTTCAATAATGTTTCGAATTCCAACTTTGTAAATCAATCGCAGACAATTCCATACAGAAAAACAATTTTCATTATAATTTAGTTTATTAGTGAAGCAAACAGGTAATATTGTTATTCCTTTCCCTTGTCTCCTGAAATGTGGCTTAAAAATGCAGTTCTAAGGGTGCAACGGATAGGTTTCCCTTTATTTTCCAGGTTTTGACAAAATAAAAAGCCCTTTCGGGTGTTACATCATGAAGTATGAATGGTAGCGACAATGACAATGCAAGCGGAAGAAGGAAGTACAGTATTACAGTATTTCACCAAAATAGAAACACAAAAAAAGGATAGCAAGGTTTCGGAAAGCAATTGATACCCGGGATTGAAGAAAAAACTGTCTATGACAAGTCTAGAGCGTGTCTCCATTAACTTATTTATTGAAATCGGTACAATTTATTGAGCTGGAATGTGAAAATGCATTCCACTGAGATGTGTTACTGATGCAAACTGAGCATTTTCTGCATTCTCCGAATTATTTTCCTCCATATTCTCACACAGCTAGCGTGGGTACAAGGACATTTTACATATCAAAGTGGGATAAATTAAAAATAGGTGGAGTAATTGTAAAAAAATCCTAAATTGTCAAATGACGTAAATGGGACTATGAAGGTTCTTTGTCTACAGGTTGCATCCAGGCATGTGAAAATAGTATGAATGTGAATGTTTTTGTAATGTGGGAGGAAGCCAGACGACAGAGAAAGTGCCCACAGACATGGGCCAGAACAAACAAAAAAAGATATTTAAACCCGCAACCTCTGACAGAGTACTTTGCTCTACACTGCCCAAATACTGGTAATAGAAAATTGGTAACTTTACGACTACTTTGGAGATGGAGCCTGTACCCTGCGGCTGCCAGTTATTGCCAGTAAAAACGAAAACTCTTGAGAGGCTTGAATATAAATTACTGTACAACTACTGCAGTACTGGCACCATTCCATCATAAGTCCCAAATATTTAGGATATTGTTCTTCTGCCACAAATGAAGGTCGGACAATTGTTAAATAACCTAAAAAGCTTCACACTCATATTTTCCAATATGTTTTTTCCCCTCTAAAGGTCATTCAGTCCCATGCGCTTATGCACTTTCAGATTGCAATTCAGACATTTTTCTCCATCTCAAAAGTGCTGATATTCCCCACCTGTTCTTAAACGATTTGAGTGAATATCCTGAAGTGTGAAAAATGTGGCAGAGTCAGGCTTAGACTGCCGATGGAAAATATGGACGAACACATCTTTCTCGGTTTAAATATGGACAACATACACTACTGTGCATTTGTGGTGATTTCTGGCATGTGCAATGTATGTGGACGCATTTGACATCATGACATTGAAGTCATTGGCACTGTATGGGGAATTTACCGCCTACTTGTGCAGTCGCCTTCTGTGGAAAAGGTGCAAGGAGAGATGGGAGTTATTGGGGGGGGGGGTCATTCTAAGCGAATGGTAGGACATTTGTTTATTTATTGTAATCGTGGAACTGGAAAAGTCCAAACTATCAGATGCACAAATTGTCAAGAGAAGTAAAGAAGAGGAGGAAAAACAGGCAAATGATGCAGACAGCTTTATTCTTAATGACAGTGTATTATGCAAGTTATTTTATGGGGGTGGGCTCCAACTTGAAATTGTTGATAACCTCACAAGTAATATTCATTTGCAAAGACTCTCTTAAGAGCCTCTTGTCTAGATGCTAGACTGATTGCATCTCATGCTTGTTTTTCTTTTCCTTTTTGGTTCAAATTAATTCATAGAATAGTGAGATTATGTTTTTTTTTAGGGGGGGAAATATTCAGGGTGAAGTATTAGAATTGCTTCTCGCCTTTTTTTTGCCTCCCACAAAGCTCACAGAAACGAGAATTTAAAGCAAGTGCCATCTTTGTGAGAGGCCAATAACAACGACATTATAATGATTTGTGTTTTCAATTTTGTTTTGTTGTTATTATACTTTGCTGTCTAATTTTTTGTAATAATTCAATATAGAGTATTTTAAAGACAATATAAGGTAGACTCCCGTGTGCGGTGGTTGTACAAAACTCGAGTACAGTTATATTATTAACAGAATCTATCTGTGTTGTAGTTGAGAGTTAGTTTTGGATGGATTGTACTAATTCAGCAACTGGTAGGTGGTGGAAGAACATTTGAAAGCTTGTTTTTTTAAAAAAAATCTGTTTTAAAGTATGATGCCTACAAAGAAGAAAACTATTGCAAGCATGTTTTATCGGCCGACAAGGTCTGGTGCTCAAAGACGTCAATATCTCATTTCTTTTGATTACAAGGAATATCTTCTGATTGCCACCTTCATTAAAATAGCAATGTAATGCAAGGAATCCATCTTGCTTGCTCTCAAAGATAAAGAATTCCACGCAAGTTGAACAATCCCCGGGGGTGTAATTTAATGAATATGAAAAAGAGAGTCTTTCCACATTCTGAGTTTGCATGTGACACTGAGTGGCAATCTGCAATGGCACCAAAACATTTGGTTGATGTACACTGGGAGGAAAAAGCATGTGTACCCTTTGGAATTTCTAAAACTGTTACATAAATTGGTCGTAAAATGCAATCTGCCCTTTATTTAAATCACAAGGATAAACAAACAGAGTTCATATACTTTTTCCTTCTTGTCCTGTGAATGTTTGTCTTATTTTCACTAAAAACAAAACATATAATTGTTGGTATGGTATTAGTTTAAGCAGACTCTGTTTGTTTAGCCCTGTGATTTAGATGAAGACCACGCCACATTTTATTTTCAATTTATACAGAAATTTCGGAAATTCCACATACTTTTTCCTTCTGCTGTCGTTTCTTTGTCCCACCCCGGGGATCCAAGGCGACCCCAGTTGCGCACTTCCTCTATGAAACTAGTTCTCCCCGAGCAATTACTGCGCATCGCTGCCAGATGGGAAGAGCAAATGTTTTCCTCAAGGAATAAGAAAATCGACTCAACGGTTGCGTTTCTATACATACCTTGAAAAATATTACCACCTTGTGGCGCCAGCGTAGGCAAGCAGAGAAGAAGGACAGAATACAGTTTTTGAGATGGAGGGGGACGAAGCAGTGCTTTCCGTGGTGAAGATCATAGGCAGTCATGAGTATGGATTCACTCACATGCATGCCACAAACATGCATACCAACTGTACAAAGGAGGATGCTATTCATTTACACAAATGCTAGAGATGAGGGTATTTCATACTAATTCTTTGGCCTTTATTCATTCACCAATATTTACTTTAACAAATATACAGTGAAGAAAATCAGTATTTGAACACCTTGCTATGCTGCAAGTTCTCCCACTTAGAAATCATGGAGGGGTCTGAAATTTTCATCGTAGGTGCATGTCCACTGTGAGAGAGATCATCGAAAAAGAAAAATCCAGAAATCACAGTGTGTAATTTTTTAACGATTTATTTGTGTGATACAGCTGCAAATAAGTATTCGATCACCTGAGAAAACCAATGTTAATATTTGGTACAGTAGCCTTTGTTTGCAATTATAGAGGTCAAACGTTTCCTGTAGTTGTTCACCAGGTTTGCACACACTACAGGAAGGATTTTGGCCCACTCATCCACACAGATCTTCTCTAGATCAGACAGGTTTCTGGGCTGTCGGTGAGAAACTGAGTTTTAGCTCCCTCCAAAGATTTTCTATTTAGTTTTAGAACTGGAGACTGGCTAGACCACTCCAGAACGTCGATATGCTTCTTACAGAGCCGCTCGTCTGTTTTCCTGGCTGTGTGCTTCGGGTCATTGTCATGTTGAAAGACCCAGCCACGACCCATCTTCAATACTCTGACTGAGGAAAGAGGTTGTTCACCAAAATCTCACAATACATGGCCGCGGTCATCCTCTCCTTAATACAGTGCAGTCGTCCTGTCCCATGTGCAGAAAAACACCCCCAAAGCATGATGCTACCACCTCCATGCTTCACAGTAGGGATGGTGTTCTTGGGATGGAACACATCATTTGTCTGCCTCCAAACAGAGTTAGTGGAATTATGACCAAAAAGTTCAATTTTGGTCTCATCTGACCACAAAACCTTCTCCCATGACTCCTCTGTATCATCCAAATGGTCATTGGCAAATTTAAGACAGGCCTTGACATGTGCTGGTTGAAGCGGGGGTACCTTCCGTGCCATACATGATTTCAAACCATGACGTCTTATTGTATTACCAACAGTCAGCTTGGAAACGGTGGTCCCAGCTCTTTTCAGGTCATTTACCAAGTCCTGTCATGTAGTCCTGGGCTGATTCCTCACCTATCCAAGGATCATTGAGACCCCACGTCGTGATATCTTGCATGGGGCTCCACTCCGATTGAGATTGACCGTCATGTTTAGCTTCTTCCATTTTCTAATGACTGGTCCAACAGTGGACATTTTTTCACCAAGCTGCTTGGCAATTTTGCCGTAACCCTTTCCAGCCGTGTGGAGTTGTACAATTTTGTCTCTGGTGTCTTTAGACAGCTCTTTGGTCTTGGCCATGTTACAAGTTTGAGTCTTACTGATTGTATGGGGTGGACTGATGTCTTTATGCAGCTAATGACCTCACACAGGTGCATCGGATTCAGGATAATACATGGAGTGGAGGTGGACTTTTGAAGGCGGACTAACAGGTCTTTGAGGGTCAGAATTCTAGCTGATAGACAGGTGTTCAAATACTTATTCACAGCTCTGTCACACAAATAAATCATGAAAAAAATCATACATTGTGATTTCTGGATTCTTCTTTTTAGATTCTCTCTCTCACACTGGACATGCACCTACAATGAAAATTTCAGACCCCTGCATGATTTCTAAGTGGGAGAACTTGCAATATAGTAGGGTGTTCAAATACTTATTTTCTTTACTGTATATATTTTGGGAAGATGTGAAATCCAAACATGAGCAATATACCCCAAATCTGGTACGTCATATATGATGAGATCAATATGCAAAGCGCTATGCAGCTGTTTATATAATATCAGAGATCATTCGCCCATTTTAAGGATAAAGAGTGACAGCAGTCTTAACGTCGTGAATGATGACACACAAACAAGTGAGAATGAAGGAGAGGATAATTCATCTACAGTAACTATACATTGCGATAATGTTGATTCACACAACATCCTAATATCTTTCTCCATTTTATTTTTATAAATAATACTTTTTTAATAAGACATGGCACAATGAACTGATGACAAGACAGAATGAGAGAATCAGAGCCAAACATGAGGAAATTTGGGGTAAAGAAGCACAAGCGAGGAAGGCACAATCAGCAACAGGTTAATGTCCTTAGAAGTACTTCAAATTAAGAATCAATGAGTTAATATAATGTAATTGTTCTTCTGCTATGTTTACCAGATAGCAAAAAAAAGCGCTATGGTACATTTTCAGTAATTGTGTTGGTGAGATAGTGAGGCAAAATCCTTTTCTTTAGCGAGGACAGATGTTGACAACAATAAATTGACCTGAAACCATAACAGACAACTGGAGAAAAGAAGACACCATGATGACACGTGATTACTTGTTACATTATATTATTATTACCCATCAATTTTCCATACCGCTTAACCTCTCAAGGGTCGCGGGTGTGCTGCAGCTTACTGGGGTATAGACATCCTGAACTGGTCGCGGACCAATTATCATAATCCCTCCATTCATTATTTTCTGCTTATCCGCACCCCAAACTTCCCTCTCCAAAGCCACCTCCTGTAGCTCCTCCGAGAGGATCCGAATGCGTTCCCAAGCAAGCCAAGAGACAGACTCTCTCCAGTGTGTCCCGGGGCAGAACATCATCTGCATAAAGCGGTGATGGAATACTGAGGCCACCAAACTGGAATCCCTCTACACCCTGGCTGTGCCTAGGGACTCTTTCCATAAAATTTATTAACAGAATCGGTGACAAAAGGCAGCCTTGGTGGAGTGAGGAGCTTTTTAACCACCTCGCTGACCTCAAACCAAGAAATATGGGAGCCTGCCTCAGAGAACATTGACTCGGCTTCCACATGGGAAGGTGTGTCAGTGGGATTGAGGAGGTCTTTGAAATATTATCCCCACAGATTCACAATATCCCGAGTCGAGGTCAACTTCCTACTTCTGAGACACCGGATGGTGGACCAGAATTTCCTTGAAGCCATCCAGAAGTCACTCTTTATGGCCTCACCAAACTCTTCCCACACCCGAGTTTTGGCCTCTGTGACCACCAAAGCTGCATTCTGCTTGGCCAGTTTAAGTCACGTCACAACATTTCAATCACATCTTATTTAAGCCATTCAGAAGTTGACTTGCTGGTGTGTTTTGGATCATTGTACTGCTCCAGAGCACAAGCACTCTTCAGCTTGAGATCACACACTAATGGGCAAAACATTCTCCTTCAGGATTTTCTACTCTAGATCAGAATTTATGGTTTCATTGATCACAAGTCACCCAGGTCCTAAAAGAAAAAATCCGCCAGACCATCGAAATGCTGTGTTGCAATTCATCAGCTGTAATGAGACCTAAAGCTTCCCGGACTGAAGTCAATTTATTCATATTTGTTCTTGAATTTATTTCAGATCTTTACACCAACTTTCTTTTGTCAGACAGATTCTATTTAAGACATTCTTTGACTGAACAGTTCTGGAGGTCATCAGGTTTGGGTGTGGTATGTGAAAATGAACTCTGCTTTTCAAAGTATGTGATGAGGCAGAGTTAATTCACAATTTAACAATTACTTTTTCTCACAGAGCAAGTTAGCTTTGAATATTTCTTCATCCTGAATAAATCAGATCATTTACTTTTTAATGTAATTTTCTATATCTGATATTTACATGATGAATGATTTTAAAGTTTCCTAAATATCTGAATATCTATTTAACCAAACAACCATATTGAAACATCAAAATTATCTTGAAAAAGAGATTCGGTAAATAGTGCTTTATTTTCTGGGGGGGAAAATACATGACGCGACATGGACAATCTGCTGATCTTTTCAATTCCAGTAAACCACTCCCCCGGACCCACCCGTACAACAATAAATAAATAACATTGTAAACATTCTTGACACACTTTTGCTATGAAGGATCAACTTCATTTGTGTGGCAGCAGGGAACCATTTTGTGTTCCACAGTCCTATTTTTAAATGACCTTAATAACTTCAGTCATTTCCAGTAGTACCATAAGTCACACTAATGATGGTATCAATCAATAACTAACTTGCATTCAGACACACCCATATCTGGCACCTCTTTTCTCGCACAATTTCTCCAAGCATGATAAGACTTAATTCCTGCATCTTATCATTTTCCCACACATGTGTAATGTTGCTGCTTGACTTCTTTCTACTTTTTTTTAAAGTGTATCCTCTATAGTTGTGGTGGCTACATGTACAGCTATACTGTGGTCCCTCTCGGCACCTGCTCTTGCTCCTTTGAAACGTCTCATTCCAAAGCATCCCACTGAATTATTAATCGGCTGGCTATTCCTCAGGAGGGAATCTAGCTCCATGTCTGCAGCAACAATCAATGCTGCAGGATCAGGGTGGGGCACAATGGTTTTAATAGAAACATGTAAATATACAGTATACTGTGGTGAAATGGGTGGGGATATATGTTCTATTATTACTATTCAGACTTATCAAGTGTATGATCCAGCACCCAAAAAGAAAGGTCAACTCTACATTCTTTGTATTATCCAGCACCTGAGCCAAAATAATGAAGGCTAAAAAGATTTGAAATAATAATAATAATTTGCATGGACAGGCAGTAAAATGACATAACTTGTCATAACTCTATGAAGTAGGTTTTGATTTTTTTCCCAAAGAAGACCCTGTATTTTTTTAGGTGGAAAGATAAATGAGAAATGAGAGTAGGCACCATTTACAGGTACAGTAATTTCAGGTGTACAGTGCACATTTTTTTCTCCAAACTATGATCAAAGGTTAATGTTGCAGATTATATATGGGGAAGAATAAAAACGTTTGTTTTATAAATGTATGCCGCCGCCTCGAGGTTATGAAAATAATTCACACTTTCAATGCGATATGGCACCGCCACCTAGAGGTTATGAGAAAGGTCATTCCAATATGACAGTGGTACGTATGACTGCATATATGAACAGCTGGGTTCATGAGTTTACATAACCTGGCAAAATTTGTGAAAGATTGTTTTTTGTTATTATTTTAATATGACATTTAGCTTTCAAATTTGTATCATTTTTTTAACAGGTACTAAGAAAGATTTCAGGAGGCCCTGTAGCTCAGTGGTTAGAGCACTGGTTTAGAAAACCAGGGGTTGTGGGTTCGTATCCCACTGGGGCCCCCACTCCCTGAGAAGGGTTACGTCAGGAAGGGCATCCGGCGTAAAACTTGTGCCAAACATATGTGCGTTCATCTGAGATGACACGCTGTGGTGACCCTGAAAGGGATAAGCTGAAAGAAGAAGGAAGGAAGGAATGACATATGACTGAAGAACAACCTTTATTGATGGTTCTTTATGGTTATGAATGACAATGCTTTTCTGAAAAGCTTTTGTCGTCAATTTTTCTTGTTATCATGTTGGAGTATGACATTTACAATAAATCTGGCTGGCAATGGTATGTGCGTGAGGAGGGAATGACGTTCATGTGTATGATGTGCCTCTTTGGCTCTTTCATGTCAATGATGGGGCTCTTTTTCAGGAGCACAGTAAAAAATGTTACTCTTGATCTCTGACTGGTTGGCCACCCCTGCTGGGCGCAGCAGAGCCACAGAAGGGGTCCAGTTCTGCGGCCTCAGTATGCATCTCTGCATTTTGCAGATGATGTGGTTCTGTTGGCTTCAACAAGCTGAGATCTACAACTCTCACTGGAGCCGAGTGGGAAGCGGCTAGAATGAGAATTGGCATCTCCAAATCTGAAACCATGGTCCTCAGTCCTAAAAGGGTGGCAAGCCCTCTACAGGTTCGCGATGAGATCCTGTCCCAAGTGGAGGAGTTCAAGTATCTTGGAGTCTTGTTCAAGAGTGAGGGAAGAATGGAGCGGTCAGATCAGTGCAGCGTATGTTGTGATGTGGACTGTGTATCGGTCCATTCTGTGACCTAAGTCGAAAGGCGAAGCTCTCAACCAGTGATGAAGTGAAGCTCTTACCAGTTGTACTACATTCCTACCATCATCTATGGTTACGAGCTGTGGGTCGTTACCAAAAGAACAGGATACAAGCGAAGCAGATAAGCCGAAATTAGTTTCATCCACAGGGTGTCCAGGTTAGGGTGAGAAGCTTGGTCATCCGAGAGGGGATCAGTGATGAGTCGCTGCTACTCTGCATTGAGAGGAGTCAGATGAGGTGTGAGGTTTTTGAGGCATGTCCCACCAAAAAGAGACCCTGGGGATGAACCAGGAGACATTAGAAAGACTACATCTATTGGCTGGGCTGGCAACACGTTGGGATCCCTCAGAAGAGCTGGATGAAGTTACTGGGGAAAGGGATGTCTGTGCATCCCTGCTGGATAGCTACTGCTGCCACGATAAGCAGGAAAAGATGGATGGATGGATTGATGGATATCTAGATCAATAAGTATTGGGTTATCGTAGAATTAGATATAATCCATCAATTTTCTTAGCCGCTTAACCTTACTAGGGTTGCGGGGGAGTGCTGGAACCTATCCCAGCCGTCAATGGGCAGGAGGCTGGGTACACCCTGAACTGGTTGCCAGCCAATCGCAGGGGACATTGAGACAATCAGCCACATTCACAGTCTCATTTAGGGGCAGTTTAAAGTGTCCAATTAATGTTGCATGTTTTTGGGATGTGGGAGGAAACCAGAGTGCCTGGAGAAACCCACATAGGCACAGGGAGAACATGCAAACTCCACGCAGGCGGGTCCGGGATTGAACCCAGGACCTCAGAACTGTGAGGCCAACGTTTTCCAACTGAGCTACCATGCCACCTAGAATTAGAAATAAAGTAATAATTTTACTCAGTTTACAAAAAAGTTGTTTTTTAGATGAATTTCACTAAGATCACGAAAGTGTATCAGTGTATTGGCTTTTGTATGTTACATCAAACTTAAGCACAATGTAATGTTTAATGGCAAACTGACTTACAATGCTTAATTCATAACAAGTATTATAAATAATAACAATAATTAAAGCGGTGCATGACTACTGCAAAATATAAGATCACAATCTTCAGATAGGTAGATTAGAGCACTGGAAAGTAAATTAAGGGAACACCCTCAAACTGCATTTAATAAGACAAAACACACAAACAGCTGCTTCCCAGTTATCCAGAAGCACAGAAGAACAAATGTGTACCTGTGTTTGTTTGAATCTGTCTTCATTTTCTATTTGTCGTCTGTGTGTACTTCATGATCATGCACTCTAATGTGTTATTGTTTCTGAAAGAAAACATTGTGTCTTCTGCAAGGTGCTGCAGTCTGATAGGAAAGGGCTGTCTAAATATATGTAGCTATAGTTCTCCTTCCCACACACATACACTGCGATGACTGTATTGATTAAACCAAGCCTTAAAAAGTGACCTTACTTGCTAGCTCCAAAATACTCGGAGAGAAATTATCCTATTTCCCAAAAAGAAACATTTTAAGGGGACCTTTAAAGGACAATCAAGCTTTTAATTGTTTGTATACTAATGAATGTTTCTCTAGTTTCTCTGTCTAGACATCAAGTGTTAAATCAAACAATCTCTCCTTGGTTATTCTTCTTTTGGTACCTGTCGATGTTTGATCATGTGTCTGTGGATGAGCCATGTTGAATTCTCGAAACATCAGCCATCCTCACCATTGGCCAAGCAGTACAATATGAAATGGGGTAAGTCCTAGCTCACTTACATGAGATTCTGGATGTATTTTCATGAAATCATGTAAAAAACACTGGGGAACTATTGTGAATTGTAAAAAAAAAAAAAAAAAAAAGGGGGTGGGGTGAACTTCACTCAGGATTGGATAGATAACCACTCATTTCAATTAATATACCAATCAGATATTATTATTTTTGAAAGTGTCCATCTATTGAAAGCCTGCATGTTTTGTAAATAAAAACACAAGTCTTTGGAGTCTGGAACCTGCTGTACAGTATGGTTATGTTGCCAAGTTGTTCACCTTTGGCAATTTGGGGCTAGGAAGCACACTAATACCTCGCAGCACCTTGACTTCCCAATGAAGCAAATTGTTCTCTGGATGTATAATGCCTCAAAAAAAGTTCTTTTTTTCAAACCCTATTTGTCCATTGTATTTGAGGTTCCACTGTACATGTAATCAACAATGGATGTTGAGTCATTTTAAATTGCAGCTGTAGGCAAGTTGTCAGTTACTGATTGGCATTAAGAAATAAAATATTTCTTACACATTTGATTGACAACAGAAAGGCGATCATAAGCAGTTTGTGTTGCTTGTCTATGTGCATCAGCATTCACCTCGGTACCATTTTGTATTTTAGTTCATTTAGTTGACATGTTGCACACTATATTGCCGCGAGACTCACATTAATTCCATTGTCTAAGAAAATAAAATTCTCTTCATCCTACAAGCCAATGATGAACATGCAAGCCTGATCAGGATTTATTAAACTGTGTGAATCCAACGGAATGGATACGTGGCTGAAGGGATGCTGTTCAGACATACATTACATGATGGTACTGAGAATACACATCAAACTCCTGTCCAGCACTGATGGATGGAACAAGCACAATATTCCAAGAATACAGGCAGAAAGATGTGTCCAGGTTTTTGTAAAGAGCAATAAAAAAGTGTATTGCGGTAGTTGCTTAAGGTAGATATGGGAGCTCGTTAATTGTAGCCAACAGCAACATCCTAAAAGTCTTGAGCCTCCATAATTCCTCTCTTGGCCATAAAATAGATTGAATGGGTGGTATACGCCAACAGGAAGCAGAGGAAAACAATTAAGGATTCAACATTTACGAGGGAAGCAAACCCACAGACTCTTGGCACATATGTATCCCAGATATTTGCTGCAACACACAATTTGGACATAATTACTTTCCTGATTGCATTCAGTATAGCGTGCCCTTGATGCTATTAGATCAAGCTTACCTGACAATTGCCCAAATTGAGAAAGGTTGACAAGAGGCAGGTGAGCTTGAATTCATGATCACTGTTATCACGCCCCAACACTGGCCTACATCCAGTCTCTGGGCAACAAGCTGTTCAAGCAAGAGCAGACACGCACTAGTAATCCACTTAACAAAGCCCTCATTGCTGGCTGAGGGTCCAAGCTATTGAACTATCAGGATTTTTCCATTTGTTGTATCTTATCTGTCAGATCTCAAATTTAGTGGGAAGCTGTACAAAAAAAAATATGCATAATGTTGTGCTTATAACTGGACGTCTACCCGGTAACGTTCAAATAACAACTAATTGCTGATACAGTCTCCCTTCTGCCACGATTCCCCAGTTTTTAAGACCACTTGTTGGTAACTACAAGAAATGGTCTTCTTGGAACTAAAATTCCAGAGAGGTTTTCACAGTAACCCATTTGATATCTTCATTCCACTTGAGCTGCAATCTGAGACAAATAACATGGTTGTACTAAAACAAAGACATTTCTGAAAAAATGTCCATACTGTAATACTCTGCAGCTGAATGAGCTCTAAGTGAAGGCTTGCAGACATTGTAAGTGAGTAAGTTTCTTTTGGCTTGTCCCTTTTGGGGTCAGCACAGCATGTCATCTCAGATGAACACACATATTTGTTTGACAAAGTTTTGTATGCCGGATGCCCTTCCTGACGCAACCCTTCTCAGGGAGTGGAGGCCCCAGTGGGATATGAACCCAGAACCCCTGGTTTACCAAACCAGTGCTCTAGCCACTGAGCTACGGGGCCTCTCGTAAATGACCATTTAGTCTTAACCCTAAAAGTGCTTTCTCCTGTATAGACATTTCTTTCTATCTGTGGAGGAAGTGTATTTGTCATCACAAGCAAGCCAGCCTTGGAAAAAATATCGAAAGGCTCCCCAGAACCCTCAAACTTTGTGACAGGGGTTGGTCCTATAACTCTAATTTACAACCACAAGTCAAGACTGACTTAAGCCAGCATATTTTGGACATAAGATACTTTCCAGTGGGCTCTACTCAACATTTGGATCTTTGTTTTGCCCAGTGACAACTAAACCCTTAGTAGAAAAAGTAGTAGTAGTAGTACACAATATGTGTGATTTTGGTTCAATTTAAAGTCATATTGAGTGAAAAAGCTTTTTTATTATTATAATCATAACATACTAAAGTAAAACTGTAACATTACATGTTGAACTGAATTAGCAAACATTTGTTCATACGTAATTAAGCAGTAGGTTTGCTTTTTCATCGAAGAGAAAGACAAACACTCATATATACTACTTTCGAGTGTACTATGATGTAACATTTTTATCCATATTGACTATCAGTAAACCATAATAATTTTCCTGGAAACATGTACTTATCATCATCATCAGGAATACAAACATGCAAGTGCAAAAAAAAAAAAAAAACAACTGTCCTTCCATTTTCGGAGTCACTTATCCTAAAAAAGGGTCACGGGAGTGCTGGATCCTATCCCAGGTGTCTTCAGTCAGGAGGCGGGGTACACCCTGAACTGGTTGTCAGCCAATCACAGGGCACACAGAGACAAACAACCATGTGCACTCACAATCACACCTACGGGCAATTTAGGCTCCAATCAATGTATTTTTTGGAGATGTGGGAAGAAATCACAGTTCCCGGTGAAACCCCACGCAGGCACAGGGAGAACATGCAAACTCCACACAGGCGGGGCCGGAATTTGAACCCCTGTCCTCACAACTATGAGGCGGACACTCTAACCAGTTTCCCACTGTTCCACCTAAAACCTATCAATTTAATCAAATTGGGATGCAGAAAATTAACTATCAACAATGTGAGTGGCTGGCGGGGCTATACTTGACTAAAGAAATCTTTTTTATGCAATAAGTGAAACTGTTTGTTCGACTGACCAGCTGCAGTATGCCTGGGCAACAGCACATAGGCAAAAACAGAATGGCCAGTGCAAATATGCGAGTGACTGTGTGCGTGTCTGTCTGTATGTCTGTGTGTGTGTCAGTGTTGGCCGGGAGCCATTTTGACTCACAATGGATGAGCATCATTTCTGTCCAAAAACATTTCCACAGTCAATGATATCTGACTTCCAGTTGGATATATGTGCAGTATATACCTGCATGTATGTATATATTAATTACATAAGAATAACTGCATTAAGATAAGGACTGTTGAGGGACTTGTCAAGTTACAGATGAAAAAAAATCTGAATATAAAGTTCACCAACAATGAAATATTTCAAAATACTAATTCAATCTCATTAAAATGGTGACTTCTTCTTTTCAATGGTATTTGGTTTTGACACAGATTCATGCTAGGTGACATAATTGAAATTGGGTCGAAATGCAAATGTGAAATCATACTAGATTCTCAGCTCAGTTACGTTCCTCTATGTTTGCTTCTAGGCTTTTATAGGATTTATCCTTGAAAAGATCCACAAAAGACATCACATCTAAGAGCCTCCTAGCATTAAAGAAGAATACTGAAAAGACATATTGTTATTACAAAAGGCTGTGCAACAAACTCAGCTCATGTTTTAGTGAAAGTATCATGGTGTTGGCATTATGTCTTGCATTTTATCCTCTTGATCTGTTGACATATTAGGCTCTATTTTCACGACAGGATAGTGGCATGTGTCTGTGTGCAGGTTGAATTAAATTTGTTTGTTTGTTTATCTGTTAATTTCGCAAAAGACCGCAAAAAGGCATGTTTAGAAAAGTTGTGCCGCTGTTGGAGAGAACACTGCTGATTTCAATCTCTTATCATTCTTGTGCCTTCCATGGTTGTGCCAGTCAGTGGGAGGATATAATAATTGTTTTAAGGTAAATATTTATGATGAGGATAATGATGATTATTATGACAGGATGTTGTCCGCTTTTCACCCTAGGGAAGCTGGGATAGGCTCCATCACTCCCACAACCCTTGTGAGGATAAGTGGATTGGAAAATGGAATTGCTGTAATTATTATTGATTAGAATAAAAAAATACCTGCTTGTCAGTCAGTGTGGATAATTTTGGAAATATAATGTGGTAATATGATATGACATTGGTTGTGTTCCATGAACTAATTTCAGCAGGGTTGAGTTTAGAATTTTTGACCAAACTTTTGACTGACTTGCTGCCACCAATTTGTCAATCTGCAGAGTACATGTCAAAGGATACGCCCTCACTGGGCCTAAATGCCTATCTTGCCTTAGACTGGACTCCCCACGAAAATCATGAAAATACACCAGAACTTGCAGTTGGGCCATTTACCAAAACAGAGCTTTATTCATAAACCAATGTAGTGATTGATCCCAAGCTGGTAGGTGTTCTCAAATGAAACATGCGCATATGTGTTCTATAGGCATGTGCAAGATCAGAAGTAATTTTGAAAAAGGTATGATTATAGCCAAAGAACATTGTGTGGCCACCTTGTGAAAAATACAAATGCTTATCTCTAAAAAGTAGTAACAGTCACCTCACGGCTGGGATAGTGAGTGCTATGCTTGTCTGACTGCAGTGCAGCCGGCAGGGGTTCAGTTCCCACTCAGTGACAGTCTAAATGTCCACCTTCATTTAAAGTCTGCAGGGGCTACCCACAACCTTGAATAGCTTAAGGACTCAGTATAGAAAATGGCTGAACAGATGAGAGTAGCCGAGCTCCTGTGGGTGCTCAACCACAACCAAGCTGTCAGGATGTTCTGACACAGAAAATTACTGCTGTCGCAATTTTGGTAGATTGGGCTAGAAGAACAATAACCCTCCCAGTCTCACCATATTTTTTGGCAAATGTGCAATTTGAAAATGATGACAAGGAGAAATGTACGAGCATTTATATTTGATGACAAAACCCGTCATTAGCAAGTTAATTGCCTGTATTAACTTATTGATGTCATTGATTCTCTTGTATGCAGCGACATGTAGCTCAAATGTAATCTGGCGTGTGTCATCAGAAATGTCATCAGAAATATTTTAATTTTCTACAAACCTAACAGGCATACAAGCTTGCTGCATAATGCGTAAAGCAGAGGTCTCCCACATTCTTGCTGTCTTGCAGTTTTTTTAATTTCACATACATTAATAAATAACAATCAACTAGCAGAGCTTTTAAAGACCAGGAAATCCTAATTGGTTAATTGAAGTAAGTCAATGTAGTACCACACTATGAGGAAGTAAAAGTAAACCCTGTTCCATTTACAAATGCTGGGTTCATGATAAGAAAAGAAAAAAAAATTATCTAAAGTGTATATGTTTGAAATATATGCATATTTGTAATGTATTCTTTGATCTCAGCTGACTTTGGGAGAGAGGCACGGTTGAACCATTTACACTCACCTTCACATTTGGAGGTATCAATGAACCTGATATGCATGTTACATTTACTCCACATTGCTATCATGCTCGGTATATTTGAATCCAAAAGCCAGTTTGTCACTTGTCTTTTGATGAAGTACTGTAAATATCCGGCCGGAAATAAAGGTTTTCTTTTTTTAAATTACCATTGTGTGGGACAGACAACACGTCTGAGACAACATGTAATGCAAGGACCTGTAGACAAGACAAATTTGCTCTTTCACAATTGCATACTGCAATAAAATATTATTTTGTAATACCAATACAGCCCATCTTTTTTGACCGCTGGGCTCTATTTTGTCAAATTGAAGGTGATTGCAGACACTCCTTACCATGACGATGACAACAATAATGGGCGGCATTATGTGTATTATGAGGTTTAGGTGTTTGTGAAGTACTTCAATCACAATTAAGTAATTTAATTACAGTAATTAAGCACCCATTATTTCAATGATGTTGTAACGTTGGCTTGACCTGACTGATTATAGAACGAGATTTGAGTAAAGTCCTTTAAGTTACTCTGTATACAGCAAACAAGTATATATGGCCAAGTCATGTAAAGAGACAAACTGCTACATCTTGTAACCGGTTATCGTTTTTACTAAACTCGGTGATCGGTAATTGAACCCCAAAAATCCTGATCATGTAAAGAGTATGATATACCTAATCAAATATTTTACACATTAGAGCAATTTAACCAAACAATGCGTACTTCGCCTGCTTTTTACAGGACACTCTCAAGATGCTACAAGAACCAACCATGAGGTTTGTCTATCAGAAAACAACCACCATCTAACAATCATAACACTTTGAATACACACATCTTGAGATTAGAGGTATCATGTCACCTGAGAGTACATAAAATAAACATGGACTTAAGTCTATGCACAACTATGCTGTGCCACCCCTCAATCGCGTTTCCTGTGCGCAGAGATAAAAAGATTGCAGAATGAAGGCAATTGTCTGGACAAAACTGTCACCCTATATGAACTGAACGAAGGGCTGGGCACGCAACGCATCTGAGTTTGCGCCCATTCGATAGAATGGTGCACATCGTTATGGTAGATGCGCCGTTTGTGGACGCCGAGGGGGTGGGTTGGGGGGTGTATATAATCAGTGACGCTTTTATCGCAGCGGCGTCGGTTCAAGGACAAGCAGCTCCCGGGATTAGGGAGCCACACTCCTCGAGGTGCTCATTTCGATTTATTATACGCGCGTGGCGAATATGTCTTGCACCTTACACGCACGCGTCCAGTCCAATTAAATGAATAAATACCCACCAAATAATAATTACAAAAATAAAAAACACTCGCAATGACACTCCTTTGGCTGTGGTCAATATAGTCAGAGCGTGCTACAGTCCGACATTTTGCTGCCCGTTTGATTAGATATCGCTCGCTATACACCGGGAAGCGTCTGATCGTCTAAAAACACCACATGGAACAATAAAATGATAGTTTTTTCTTACCCGGGCCGCCATCTTTACGGCTTGTGGTGGGTCAGTGATGCAGTAGTGATGGTCGGGGCAGGTTCAGAGGACAGGGGGACACGAACAGGAAGGTTTGACAGACAGCGGATGACTTCAGAAGGCGTAGCGCACTCTCATCTGATTGGCTGCACCAACCGGAAACTCGCAGGCTGGGACGTGTCTCATTTGCTCACGGGATTTGGTCAAGCCTACTTGAACGGGTGGGTATGACGTGCCGAAACCCTCACGTGTGCGCTTCAAACGCTTATTTGGAAGGGGGGTGGGCTCTGGGGGGAGAAAACGTGTATTCAAATGATTAACATAATGTCCAACACTGGCCCGATTCGAGTAGACTACATTTAGAAAAGTATGCAACAATGAAATATACAGCATGAGATGATGCGCATGCTTACCCCGATAGTCGATAACACTTCATTTGAGTTTTAAGTGTTACCTGTCATATTTATGTTTTTCATTTCCCTTGAAAACGTAGTAAATATTAACGTAACTGCCTTCGGTGACTATATCAGCACCACGGACAGCAACATTCTTCCAGGCCTCTCTCAAAGGCGTTAAATATTGATTTGTTATTAGCGTTAGATGAGTAGCATTATTAGCCTTATTTCAAAAATACCAGGTACTCATCAGGGCTGTCGATACCAGCCTCAAGTGTATATGGTAATTTTAAATAAATTTTGGGTTCAGGTGGCAAGGTGGAGCAACTGGTTGGCGTGCTGGCCACATAGTCACGGCCCCGCCTGTTTGGAATTTGCATGTTCTCCCCCGTGCCTGCGTGGGTTTTCTCCAGGCACTCCGGTTTTCTCTCACATCCCAGAAACATGCATTCATTGGAGACTCTAAATTGCCCTGAGGTGTGGTTGTAGGTGCAAATGGTTGTTCGTTTCCATGTGCCCTGCGATTGGCTTTGTTACACTACTGCTCCGTCACAATAAACTTCATTTCCTGTTCCGTGGTCATCATCACATATTTCTCTTTGCGAGTGCCGCATGCACTAAAAAGATTGCTTCCTTGCTTCGAGGTTTTCTGGGGGCCTCTGCTGGCCTCCTTGAACAACAACACTATCAACAAGCCAAATGCCTCAGTAAAGTCCTTGTCCATCTTATAAATGTGATCAAAACATGTATACTGTGATAATGTAATCTAAGTAGTGTGCATGTTTTTTGTTTGCTTATGGTGTATCCCAAAAATGTAGCAGTCATTGATATCTGTAAATTACCTGCAGGTTTTAATGAGTGTGAATGTCCTGTCGTTGATTGTATAGGAAATGCATACAGCATTGTACCAATAGCAATAGTTGAAACTGTAGAGTATTCGATGGCGAGTGGCTGATCGCCAGTTTTTTACCCATATAAATCCCAAAGGGAAAAATTTGGTCAATTTACTAACATTACATGTGGCGTTTTTTTGTTTGTTTGTTTGTTTGTTTTGTTTATGAAAATGCAATGGGATTTTTTTAAAAGACCAGATCGTACAAGTTTTAAATCAAGTCATTGTCATTTTTCGAATTATTATTATTATTATTTATCCTGGAAGATTCATGACTTGTCATGATGCATTCCAGTCACACTCCACTCAGGTACTGGTGTTGTGGCCAGATTCTAGACATTAAATTACACTAGCTCCAGAGGTCTGCAGTATTGGCTAAGATGACATCTTGAGCAGCCATAACATTTTAACATTTGAAATGGGTGCACACGGAACGATTGGCTAGCACATCAGTTCCAAGGACTTTGGTTCAAATCCAATCCCGCCTGTGTGGTGTTTGTGTGTTTCCCCCACACCTGTGTGGGCTTCCTCTGGGCACTTCAGTTTCCTCCCATATCCCCAAAACATGGATGTTCTGTTAACTGGCGACTGATGTGACTGAATGTGAGTGGAGATTGCTGTGTGTTTGTGTGCCCTGTGATTGGCCAGTGACCAATTCAAAGTATAGATCACTGCAATAGGCTCCAGCACGTCTGTGAGCCCAGTGAGGATAAGCGGAATAATGGACTCATCTTAAATGCTGAAATGATCTTGCTGGGTTGCACAATGGTCTCGTTTGCATGTCTGCCTGATAGTTAGGAAATCTTGCTTTAAATCCTACCTCGGATGCTCCAGAATGGTGTTGGGTTGTTGTTCGAGGATGTTTTTATTCACCCTGGATTTGCCCATGCATTGGACTGACAACCAGTCCAGGCCTTTTGCCCAAAGCGAGCAAGGATAGTTCCAGTTCACCCATGGCCCAATAAAGATAAGCAGTATAAAAAAAAAACAGATTGCTCCTGTATTGTCATAATATATAAATATATGAATATAACAACCATACTGATTATTCATGCACCAATATTGAGTGAGTACAAACCAAACTGCTTGTAAATCTTTTTTTTTTATACAAAGTACCTGTAACTGCTGATCAATTTCTTCTTTCTTGCATACATATTCATACATCCACATAGTAACAGACTGCAGCATCAGTATTCTAGTAACACTAGTAGCATTAAACTTGAACAAAGATTCTTGGTACACAATATGGTTCACACATGGGAGAAAAAAAACATTAAGTCTATCATCATCATTACACAATGGTTTTTGTCTCGTAAGTGTTGCAAGATAAAATATGGCACATGTTTGATGAGACATGATTGGGAGAGGTGGGAAGGGTGTCAACCAAGTCTTCTGCCCCAAAGTCACAATCCTCTCAGAAGGTAAGTGTCTTTTCAATGTTACCTTTCCTTGTGGCTTTCATCGTTTAATTGCCGGTTGGACCAAACCAGGTGGAATCAGTTTCAAGAAAAATTTGTGAAGAATTTCCACATCATGTTTTGCACATCATCATCATCACTATCATCCACTTTTTTCCCCAAAAAAATCTGCATTGCACAAAATAGTCAATTCCGTGTTTTCATGTGCTGGAGAACATTTTCAATGAAAGTAAGTGCATCACATTTGATTCCAAATCTGCAACAGATGTTACACTTCGCCTCTCTGAATATATATATAAAAAAGGAAATCATTAAAAGTTGTGTTCTAATATAAACCATAAATATTATGTGGTCCAGTCAAGCCATTTGTAGATGGCTAGTATTGACTGTGTTGTCTTGCTCTTGTTGTACTTGGTGGCTGAATGTAATTCTTATTTTCTCATTATTTAGTACTACAATTGAGACTTTGAATGATAATGGAATCATTGTATTAAATAGAAAAATACTGATTTGCATTTTAAATCCTTTCTCATCACCAAATCTAGTAGTCATCTTTGAACGTACCAGTAAGCCTGCAATTACATATTTTTCTCCAAAACTACTGTACCTTGTATCATTAAGCAAAATACAATCTAAAATGTTGTTAAGAGAAATGCTACTTGTTTTCCATCAGAAACAGAAGCAGAAGGTGATGTAAACAAGTGTGTTCATCATGGAGTCATTCCTCATACGCATGAGGTCAGATTCTGGATCTGGGCTACATTGTCTTTACAGCATGGTCAAGCCATTATTACCAGAATACAATACTAGAGCAAAAACAGGATCACTTAATCTCATTAGGGTACCCGGCGTGCTGAAGCCTACGGAAAACGATCGTTCACTGGAATTAGTCAAAATTGATTAATCGGGATGGGGATATCATAATCAATTAATAAATCAGTACGATGTTTGGCTATTGTTTGGAATTGATTGTTATGTTATTTTTAACTGTGCCTTGCATTTGAGGTATAACGGAGTGCATTGTCTCAGCAACATGTCCGCTAGTGCTTACGCCAACATAAAAACTGCATTATTCTGCTCAATATGACTCTTTGCATCAAGTTCAGAACAGTCAGCTGAGGAGAGACAGAGAGAGAGAGAGAGAGAGAGAGAGAGAGAGAGAGTTGAGTTGAGGAAAAGGAGAATATCTAAAACAGATTTCACTGATGATTTCATCTTTAGAGCTGTAGTTGATCAAATGACTATCCCTCTTTTATATAAACTATTATTCGTGATATAAAAGCAGCTACTATGTTTCCAGATTTTGAAGTGAATCGCAACCCTGCCTCAGCGTTGACCGGGGTAGTACAGCAATCTTCACACGTTGTGTGCAGATAACCACATGCCATGACCAGCAGTTTCTTTTTGAGCCCTTGTGCTCTGCAAATGGTCAGCCAAAAACTGCATGCCTATGACGCTGTACACGCAAGCATGCAATTTGCTGAATGAGTCAAGCTCAGAGGGGAATATGTGTGTATGTCGGTGTCAAAAGCATAGACTGTGTTAAAGTGATGCAGGAGGAAATGATGTACAGTTTGACTACCTTCCGAGTGCTATACACGGTGGCGAGTATGAATATGGTATGAGTATGGACTAAAGTTCACAAATTTCAGGGGTGGACTAGACTTTTTACTTGCACTAAAGCTTAATTGTTCCTGCAAAATTACCACACTCGCTCCCACAAATTGCTGTAGAACGTGAAAGAAAAGCTGTTCCAACGGGGAGCCAAATGTCAGGTTTAATTCCTTTTTTTTTTTTTTTTTTTTGCCAACCTTATACTTTTGTTCATATAGAACGTTATTGACAAAACAACCTGCTCTAACTCGCACATCTTTAAATAAGTAAATTTGGCGGGAAAATATATAATGTTAGAATTTAATCTGCATCCACATCCATCATTTTATAGGGTCTATGAAAGCTAGAAATGGACATATGAGTAAGGGGCAGTTTCAGAAACAGTAAAAGCGGTGGCAGCATTTAGGGGGAAAAAGAGGGGATGTCTACTTGAATTTTCAGCTGATGGTCAAACAGGCCAGTGACTAACAACATTTTCTTCCTGACTTTCACACTTCTGTATAAAATTTAAAGCCTTTCTTTCCTGTTACCATTCAAGACAGCACCAATATGGACCTTTAGGACAAAGTGCAGGAATATGGAGAGTTAATATACAAAACCCCATTCAGGATATGCATGGGAGGGTTCAGTGATGCATTCTGGTCGTTTTTTTTTTTTTTGTTTTTTTTTGTCAACAATTTACCGTTGGCCGTTTTGCTGACTACATGTGTGCTCTTTCTGTATGAATTCCAAGCACCTTTGACTAATACCTTTTTTACGTACGATGCCTCCACTATAATATCTAATACAGATGTGATTTTTGATCGTATACTTTTGAAGTGTCAACCGTGGGCCTCACAACCGGTGTTGATGAGTGCAATAAGCTGAGAGATGACAATAGGAATAAGGTTAAGTGGAGTTGGCAATAAGCACGTGGCCATGTGCAATGACATATGATGTGAACTCATGCAACGTGGTATCAATATCCTGTATTTTTATGTTTATATTTTTTAGCTTAACTTATAATAAATGAATGTTGTCTGGCGTTTCTAATTTCTTTGACTTAAAAAGAAAAACACTATCGCTGACACTTGAACAGGATTGGAAGCTGCCATTTCTTTTCTTTCTCAAATATCAAACACAAAAACGGCTTTGGCACGACCTGAGTCTTCGTTAATGTCAAATTTAACAACCACTTTGGCCAAAAATATACCTAGCCAGCGAGATTGTAAGATTTTGCTTTTGAGCTCTCTAAATATCCACTGGCACCAAGGTCATCAGTGACAATTTAATCCCCCAAGTAGATCATAATAATTGAAGTGTTTAAAACACGTAATAATAATTGCTGCATTTAAATGAGACTGTCGTCTTGTATATCGGTGCCTCGTGAGACTCTGTGGCTCCTCGTCTACAATAACAGATTGGTGTACAGTACCATAAATCATTAGAGATGCCAGACAACACCATTGTTCCAAAGTAGCTTTACACTGCATTACAGTCGTCCACTTGTCATCTACCTATCAACCCCCTCAATACCCACATCCATCTTTTCCTTTCTCCTCCTTCAAACGTCCTTTTATCGGTCAAGACCTATAAAGAGTTTGGTCTTCTCGTCTTCTTTCTTGCTCTCGTTCTTCAGATCAGCAAACACCTGGGTGAAGAAGTGCGGGTCGGTGTTGATCTGAAGCATCTTACCGCTCATGCGGTTGATGATCTCCAGGCAGCGGTCCCAAAAGGCCTCCTTCTCGGCCTCGACCAAGAAGGGCTTCAGCGGGTAGGAGATCTCGTTGCCCATGTAGGAGTAGGACAGGTAGAGGCACGTGAGCAGCGAGGCCTGCAGCTCACGCTCCGAGGCTACCTCGGCGGAGACGACGTCGCGGCACAACATGTAGAGGAAGACCACGTTGGCCGGCGTGATGAAGCCTTGATCCTGCCAGCCCTGAAGGAGAAGGGAGCGGTCGACGCTGCGCAGCCACAGCACAGGATCGGTCGGCGAGAGACGCTTTAGACGGTAACAGCGGCGGCACAGGAATTCGCCCAGGCTGCGCATCAGCTCACTGGTGGAAGCCTGTCAGGTGGGATCAAGAGAGGGTGAAGGGGAATACAACAATTTAGCAATCTGGTAGTGATAAAACAGTATGACATTCCCCTGAGTATTATAATTCACTTTTTTTTTCCTTTTTTCATTCATGCATTAACCCAACCCAAAGGATAGGATGTGGTGTGTTTACAGTGCTATAGAACAGGGGTACGAAATTAAATTCTATTAACAGACATTTGGTTAATTACTCCCTCAGAAGTCTGGGAAAAACATCCCCAGTAAATGTATAGTCACCTCATTGTATCATTACTTAAAGTATACACAACTGCCCATGAAACTCATCGTTCTAAATTTTATTAAAAACTAACTGAATCTGAAATAAGAATTTAGGGAAAGTTGTGCTCGGAAAATGTTTACAGTAAGTGGGAAGTGATTTGTTGTAAAGGAAATGTACAGTATTGTTAAAATTAGAATTTCGATACAATTTTGTTGTCTTAATGAAAACAATAGATCCATTTGGAATTAGAATATTTACTGTCATTGCTTCCAAGAAAAATTTGAAAAAAATGTACATTTTTTTGTGGGCCACATAAAGTGACATTGCGGGCCAGATCTGGTCCCCAAGCCTGGAGTTTGACACCTGTGTGCTTTCGGCTGTGAGAAGCACAGGGGATGGCACTAGTGCCACCTAGTCGGAGACATTCTGCATTCAAAAGTGCTCGGAAGTAAAATATCCTACTCGGGATTGACTAGTTCTAACCTCAACACTGCAGTTAGTCATCAGTGGTAAATTTGATTTTGATTTGCAGCTTTTTTGGCACTACTAGCCTTCCCAGTTAACATGGATATTTGACATTTAAACCCGTCAATGGCAGTAAATGTGTTTTAAAAATATTTAATTCGTAGATGGGTAAATCGATAAAAGTACTGCTACGTACGATATCAACACACTATTTTCCATAAAGAACAAACTCTGTAAATGTTTTATTCCCAATAATTCAGGAATGCAAAGTTATTGAACGGTTAAAAGTGAGTCAGCTCAGCCGCTGAGGATGAACCATAAAGAAAAAGTTGTTACCTGAACAATGACACGCTTTGGTGTACCGACTGCAGCTGAAGGTTGAATGCCAGATCCAGTGAGGGAATTCTTTTTGGCAGCGACAGTAGCTACGTTAATCAGGGTCTTGGAGGTCGGGAGGTGGGAGGAGGTAGTCAAGGTGGTGGCCGAGTGATCCTGGCTGGAAGAATAAGAGGAAAGATTTGCACAGGACTGAGACTTCTTCAGGTTCAAGCTGTTCGAGGCCGAATTAGAGGTGATGACGTCATCTGCGTCTGGCGAGCATCCTTTCCCGCTGTCGCCGCCGTCGGACTGCAGCTTCTTGGAGCCCTTTCTCTTGGCTGATGCGGCCACAATACGTTTCCATGGGAGCACGCTGATGATGGAGGGGCGTTTGAGGGATTTGGTAGCAGCTGCCGCAGCATCCTTAGCGTTCTTGCTGTTCTGGACTGCTGTATAGTGACCCACTGTAGCTGGCCCGTCCTCAAACAGGGCTGCTTTGCGGTAGCTCGGGGAGAGGGACAGCACTGTACCCATGTTGCCTGGCGAGGGTCAGCAGCGTGACGCAGCACTGGTGGTTCGGAGTAGTGAGAGGAAACCTCCTTGTTGGGAAAAGAGCCAAAGTGACTCACCTTTGTGAATCTGTAAGCAGAAAAGAAGAAAGAAGTCTTGATATAAGATCGCTATCATGCCCAAATACACACAGGATGGCTAAAAAACATATACATTTCAAAGTAATCGCAATTACTGCCAACCCATTGATTTGACTAAGCTTGCTAAGTACACTGTGGAGCGAGATGAGTATACTCAACTTCCAATAAGATTGCACATGAAAAACTTCACTATAATCCTAATTAACAAATACTGTCAACAAAATAAATCCATCCATCCATTTTCTTAGCCACTTATTCTCACAAGGGTCACGGGAGCGCTGGAGCCTATCCCAGCTTTCAACAGGCAGGAGGCAAGGTACACCCTGAACTGCTTGCCAGCCAATCGCAGGGCACATAGAGACAGACAACAGTCGCACTCACAATCACACCTCGGGGCAATTTAGAGTGTCCAATTTATGTTGCATGTTTTGGGGAGGTGGGAGGAAACCGGAGTGTTTGGAGAAAACCCACGCAGGCACGGGGAAAATATGCAAACTCCACACAGGCGGGGTCGGGATTGAACCCGGGTCCTCGGAAATGTAACGCTAATGCTTTCCATGCGCCATCGTGCCTCCCAAAATAAACCAATTTAAATTATATATGCTCATCCTTTGAGTTGACCACAAATCTGAGTTTTCAGTACATAGAGTATAAATATATAAATACATGTACAGTATATATTCCTCCCAATATTTTGGCATGTAGCAAATACAAATGATTAGTAATCCTGTTTAACCTAAAACAGGAAAATCATTTCATGCCAGACAGTCGGGAAAAAAAGTGTTTCTTTTTATTGCCAGCCTTGGGGCACCAATGTTTGTCGACATGAATGTATCAATACACATCGAATGTTTGACTGCTGGAACACTTACAGACAAAAAAATCCGCCATTTTCCCTCTGAGCTATGAAACGAAATCCTAATATTTGACTCGGATTGTCTTCCAACAGTACAGTAGATAGCTGCTTTCGCTGAGATTCACAGTCTTATAGTTACCATGACAACTGAGCAGCCTCCAGCCCTTCCAGGATAATCAAGTGAAAGGAAGATTTAAGAGAATATTTTAAATCCTGCTATTTTTAATATAGTCTTATATTTGTGTATACTGTATAGTTAATCTCCACAGGGTTATCATTGTACAGTCAATTCACAATGTCAATATGGGAATTATAGCAATGAAATGCATGTTTATTTACAGTACATAGCGCATTTTACACACTTCCTCTCACTGTTAAATACACATTTTCAGTGAGTTTTGATGGTTAACCCTATCATGACAGATGCTGCTTTTAGTCTTGATTGACAAGATAAATATGCAATGGTCTCGTGTGAATTTATCTGATGATTTCAACTAATTAATTACCTATGTTCACAACATACAGTAGCTCCAATAATATACAATAATACAGACAAATAATCCTCCCTTTTCTCTAAATTTTCATGGTCATGGGAAGCATGGAGGTCATCTCATCTGACTGTTGGAGAAAGGTGGACTACACACATACTGTGTAGAGATTGACAACTAACACTCACATGCATATACATTCCTATCTACAATTTAGGGTTTTTAATTAATCTAACACACGTGTTTTGGGAATGTGGGAAGAGGCCAGAAAACCCCTTGCAAGCATAAGCAAGACACACAAACGCAGCACTGAGGGCCTGAGCCGAGTTTCCAACCTGGACCTTTGTCTGGACTGTGAGGCTAATGTGCAAGCCACTATCCCACTGTGCTGTGCTTAAAAAAAAAAAAAAAAAAAAAAAAAAAATTACCACCAAAAAAATCAATGATTCACTAAAAATGGTATGATGTTGGTCATGAATCTGTCATTTGGTAATAAATGGTAGATGTCATATTGATGTCTGATTGATCAAATGAATAAATGCATATATAAATAAATCTGGTCCATAATGGCAGTCGTCCTTATGTGCGATTGCCAAAATGCGGTTAGTGGGAATGGAACCCTCACTGTCCGCACTGATGTCAAGTGAGTAAACCACTACATACTCAGCAATTGCTACTTGAGTGAGCATTTTATGCAAATGGAACTTCTTTAAATGGGCTCCATAATGGCACTGCACTGTGTAATGAGTGTGTGGAGGAGTGCAGCTGTCACATCGGAGCCTGCCTGCTGATTGATTGATGAAAAAATGATCACTGTGTGCGTTCAACTCCAGTCACCAACGTGCCTGTGAGAGGACATGGTTGTATGTTTTCCTGGGATTGTAAGGCGAGCTTTCCAGGGTGGCTGTAATTTGCCTTTTGCTCAGGGGGTGAGGTCGGGGGTGGGGTGAATCATAGAAAATGGATGCATTGGTGTTTAAAAAAAAAAACTCTTGCACATGCAATCCATAAAATAGATTCAATTCGGGTTGAACCTTCACCTGTACGATAGTTCAAGGTGTATGCACGAGGCTATGCTATCTTACTGCGTCTCAGTTGTCCATAGCACAGGGCTGCAGTGCTCAACGTTATTATATAAGAATAGATGGGCCACGGATGCATGCGAAAGAAAATGTGCGCAAGCATCCATCTTAGCTTCAAAATGGAAGCCTTGAAAACAAGCCACCCCGCCTTCTATTTTAGCACAACGCTTAACAGAAGCATCACGTTGTGTCACACATACATAATGTAAAAGAATAGTGCCGCAATGAACGCTTGCTGCGTTGCTTTTATGAACTATTTGACCGAGGGGACATGTAAACCTGCACGGCGTAGGTCCAATACAGCCTGTATTGTGCATCGGTGTGTTTATATTGCTGAATTACGAGTAATTATTGGGTGATGATGAGTTGTTGCTCAATGATGAAAAAACGGCATCGCATTCCTACCTGATGTTTAATTGACTCTTCTTGCACGATCCATGGAGGCTTGTGACCGTCTTGCTGCAATTCCAGACCTTTTCTTCGGGTTTCCCCGCAACTCGCCGTGATCCAGTCCGTGAAAAGCCCCACGCTACAGGCCCAGATTCTGTCTCGTCCCCGTGGGCGAACTGTTTTCCCCTATTTCATCTCTAAAACAAAAAAAATCAAATGGGACTCGAGGGAATAGAAATACTCAGAACACAACAGCCAAATGTTCTGGATGGCAAATCGGAAAACGTCGTCCATTGAGACGCGAAAATCTACACGGTCGCGGTAATTAATGCCCCAGATATATGAGGCTCACACCGCGTAAGGATCGCGACACTAAATGGAGCCACATTTAATGCGTGAAACTAAAAGAAATAAGGAGAAAATTACATCTGTAAATTCCAAAAATAGACGTCAGCGTCTCCCCTTTGCGATGTAATTCCGAGAGAGAGAAAGAGAGAGAGAGAGAGAGAGAGAGAGAGAGATTTGATGCGGGAGTCTAGAGTTATTTGGGTTGGATAGGGAAGGTAAATCCCGTTTTTTGATTGGTTGCACAGAGGATGCTGAAGCCGCCGCGGCCGCCGCTGGTGCTGCTGCTGCTCAGGCAGCACAGCGCCTCGCCGCCTGTGTTGCAGGCAGGCGGATGAAGTCATTGGCAGTTCACTGGGTCCGGCCGATCAGAACCCATCCGCTGTCCGAGGTGCTGATGTATCGGAACGGCTCTGGATGAGGAGGGGGAGGAGGAGGAGGAAGTGGTGACAGGCAGAGGAAGATGAACCCATGCAGAGTATTAATTAATGTTCCCCACCTCCACTGTGTTGGTCAGTCCAGAATTGTGGGGTATTTTCTGCTGGGAAACCTAAAATAACTCTTTTACAGTATACTGAAATGTACTTGTAGCTGTAGTGTACTACATACAAATTAGTGCTGTCACGTAAATACATGCAATCCTATCCATAAACATTGCACTGCATCTTGAAGACTATTTAACTTTTATTGCATTTTTATTATTTGCTTAAATATGACATTATACATTTAATCACCGGATAAAGTGTTGCCCATTTGCTAATCAGACAAGGATGTGTTGTGGAGCCGGTGGTTGTCGTTGATCTTTGTATGCAGAAAACCAGCTGGCGCCATCCTCCTCTCCCAGGCGTTGCCATGGAGCCAAACGACACCAGATAAGGAGCGGAAAGTTACCATCCCAGCCCAGGACCAGACTGCGGGGTGGTGGTGGGGTGAGGGTGGGGGGTTAGCCACTTTTACCATGGACCCATACATATAAAAGCCCTGTGTTACTGGGCAGCTTTTGTCTTCTTCTTTGGCTATCCTGCCAGAAGACACACATCTCGTGTGCGGCAGATACCTAGATAAGACCCGGACATCTGTATTCCACATTCCTTTGTAATAAATCCATTTGCTGTTAACCTTTTCTAATCGTTGGTCATCTCTTCCTCGATTCGTGAACACGCGTAGGGTCCAAACTCGCAAATCCCTACACTTTGAGACTTTTCTTAAATGCAGCGTACAAACTTCAGTTTCAACCACCACGAGAAATATTGATGTCTTCTGTCGCCAATATCCATAAAATTAGAAAATGAAAATAAATTCAAACATCAGGTCCTCAAGTGCACAATTTAACACATTCAAAACGGTCAGAACATTTTCCCAAATTAAATCATAGTATTGAAGACTGAACTTGTTGCTGTTCCTCACTTCCAGATAATATGTGTGAAATATTTACATTACAATATTAATATTACAATTATTGGAATATTGTGACATACACGAGCTATAATGAAGTTTAGTTTGACGAACCACAATGAGATTGCTCGCTTTGTCTTTACTGCCAACATTTTCTTTCTAGGCATGGATGTTGTTTACGAAAACTATACTTCCTACAGACGGAGATCTACCTATTGCATGAGAGATTTGGATTTCGCAGGAAAATAATTGCCCTAAAACACCAACAGAGAGAGGCAGGACAAAATAAATGTAATTAAATTAAATAAGTAAATCCAGCTCTGAAAGCACAACATGTTTGCATGCAGGAAACTGTGAACAAATTAAAGAGTATATTAACATGATTGAAATGACTTTCATCCATCAACCATATGCTTAAACACAACACTAAATTTGTAATTAATTCAACAAATGAAATGAACCCCTCTTCCTCCATAACAAATTACTCTTGAAGCATCCTACAAAATAATAAGATAAAATAAGATTGAAATCAACTTTTTGGTGAATGATCTGGTGATATGTCTTCCATCTAATTGTTAAAAAATGCATTGTGATCAGACATTTGTGCCGTGAAGCTACATCTCTCAGCATAAAATCCTTCTTAGCCGACTAGAAAAGGAGAAAAAAAGTGAGCTTGATGACTCAGTTGGATAGGGATCAACCTAAGTTCTCTCACTATGCAGTGACACTCACTCTGTTACTCACAGAAACAGAAAACTATATTTTCATATCTCAGTTTTTCAATTTTTTTCTAATCCATCCATTGCCTGAGCTGCTTATCCGTATAAGGGTCATGGTAGTCCACGAGTCAATGCCTGCCATCATTGGGCAGGAGGCGGGGTAAACCCTGAACTGGTTGCCAGCCAATCGCAGGGCACATGGAGACAGACAACAGTCGTGCTCACAATCACACCCAGGGGCAATTTAAAGTCTCCAATTAATGCATGTTTTTGAGATGTGGTAGGAAACCAGAGTGCCCGGAGAAAACCCACGCAAGCACAGGGAGAACATGCAAACTCCACACAGGCGGGCCAGGGTTGAATCCCATTCCTCAGAATTGTGAGGACGATGCTCATCAGCTGTGCCACCGTGCCCAATTTTTTTTTTTTTTTTTTATTATACAGATAAATTTATTCTTGACCAGTTCGGCTAGACACGAACACTGTTAGCATGTACTCTTGAGCAAAAACTCTAACATTAGTATTTATTGACAAACCTGTCACTCTAATCATAGAAATGGTAGTGCATACCATGAATTTATTATGCAATGATTTTGAAATATATGCTTTATAGGTTGGCATGGTGCACCAACTGGTTAGAGCATTGGCCTCACAGCTCCGAGGACCGGGTTTCAAATCCCGGCCCCGCCTATGTGGAGTTTGTATGTTCTCCCCGTGCCCGTGTTGGTTTTCTCCGGGCACTCCAGTTTCCTTCGGGCACTCCAGTTTCCTCCCACATCCCCAAAACATGGATTAATTGGAGACTTTAAATTGCCCCCAAGTGTGATTGTAATTGTGTACGTGTTGTCTGTCTCCATGTGCCCTGTGATTGGGTGGCAACCAGTTCTCGGTGTACCCCGCCTCCTGCCCGATGATAGCTGGGATAGGCAAAAGCTCTCTCCCGCAACACTAGCGAGGATAAGGGGCTCAGAAAATGGATGGATGAAAATAAAATCCCATTTGACATTTACGAGCCACGTTCTCATATCGTCATTGCCTCTATCAAAATAAATACATAAATACTGATCGTGATCAACTTGAAAATATTTCTAAATGTAAAGTGTAGTACAATTCCAAGAGGAGAAGGCCCAACAATGCAAAAATGAATTAATTGTATGAGGGTAATCTCATGATGAATTTAAAGTCATTTATTCCTGTTGAACTTCTCAATTTGAAAGAGTCCTCATTTACGCAGGTAAATGTTTTCGTGTACTGTCGAGCGAAAATATCCCTTTTCTGAAAAAAGTAAAAAAGATGGCATCATGAAATTACTCTGTTACTTTGATCTACGTAGCGTATATTTTGCCGACAGCGTCTTATACTTCATGTCCCACAATGCAATACGTGGCAGCACACTTTCACTTCCGGGTCGCTGTATCATAACCGGCTCTACTTTCTTTTTGCGGGTGTCTCTCGCTTTCAGGACAAGGTGTTCGTCAAGGTAGTTTGCGTACAGTGTGCCTATAAATGGACGCTTTACACAGACATCGCTCGCTTTATAAAGGAACAACCCCACCATGGAAAGAAGAATACCGAAAGGTGCAGTGCCTGGACTGTTACTTTGCACGCCAGAAATGACATCGCTAGTAAATAGTTCTTTCGTGTTTATCCTCTTATTTTTGACAGCGCTGTGTAGAGAGACTCAAGGGCAGCCGGTCGAGGTTGCTCGACAGATATCGCAAGATGGGTGAGGGCCCGAAGTCCGGCGACCCCACAACCTCTTTGCTCGTGCAGGAAGTCATGGAGGCGGAGTGGACTGCTCTGAAGTCGGTGGGTTGGAGATTGCCATCCCTCTGGGGTCCAGAGGGCGTTGTGGAGGTATACAATCATTGTTCGATCGCTATTTCCCTTCATTACCCCAACGTTGCACTAACATCTTAAAACCCTGACAATTTTCTAAACAGATGTGGAATGTTATGAAGGACAATGATGAACTGGCACTTTTGGAGGAAATCCAACAGGAGCTCCTATCTTGCGGTAATGTGTTTCACAACTGCGGCCCAAAATGAAAAAAGATAACAGTATTGTATGCAGCACTCTTTCAACCATTCAACACACAGTTTCCAGAATGGGTAGGTTTCCGATGACGTCACCACCCTTAGACCAATCGGATAAATTAAGGATAGAAAAAAAATCACGCTTCACCTTGGAAGCCTATCCATTTAGATTATGTGCGTACACCCATTTTACATGTCTTCTGTTTTGTTTTATTTAGTTTTTTCAAATGTGAGAGGAAACTATTCCTGTGTGTATGCTGCTCTTATGGGTGGTGTATTTGAGATGACCAACACAGTGCACTGCATACACGAACACAAATATTTCTACTGACAATCGCAAGTTTTGCAGTTAGTCGTAGAGGTAGCTAGGCTAACTATTACCTTGTCTGGTAAGTGCATTGCAGTTACAAACTATTCTTGTCATAAATATTACAGGGAATGATGGTCTGCAAACACTCAATAGAACCAGTTGCTCCTTTCTGTGTCTCTTAGTAGGACACGTCACTATTAATGCTGCATGTACTGTACTTAAAGGAAGACTCTCCCCAAAACTCATATGTACAATAAGCCCTCCAATGTGAAGGAATATTATTATTACATATATTTTGGACATTAATTGAAAAAAACACGTGAAAATAAAGAACACATTTGAAATCCAAGCAAAATCTGGATATGTGGCAGCTCTCAGAGCCAAACTGAAAGAAACATCCTTGACCCCGCCCCTGACGTCGCTGGTGCTTAGCATTATAGACCATTCGTTCTAGCTAAGCCAAGATGCCGACTTGTTCTGCACCAAAACTGAGAAAGCGCACACCAAATTTGTCCTTTAACTTCCCGTGGGGTGAACCTGACAGAATTAAGCTGTGGCTGTCACAGTTGAGGCTCATTCATCAGCGGGGAAATTTCCACGCATTGAATCATTACTGGTTATTAGCCGCTATGTTGTATCCTCTCGTGCTGGTATTGTATAAGCAACAACATACGTTATGAGGGTGGCGCAGCTGTCCAATCCTGGACCTCTGTGTGTGGAGTTTCCATGTTCTCCCCGTGTCTGCGTGTGTGTCACCTGCCTCCAGCTGGGATAGGCTCCAGCATACCTTCAACCATGGTGCGGCTAAGAAAATGGATGGATGGCTATATACGTGTAACACTTGCCGGTTACTATTTACAGCGATCCACTCGTGCAACAGCCCACCCCCAACCCCTGACGCTAGTGGATCGCGAGAAGTTTTGCTGCTTGAAAAGTACAACTTGGTGTTTAAAAAAAAAAAAAAAGTCTGGCCACCTGCTATATATTCTCTACATCTAAACCAACTACTCAGAAAAGCATCAAATTTCCACGGTCCATTTCATGGGACTGTTGTTGTTCTTCGTCAGCGCCACATCCCTCCCAACACATAGAATTCCGCCTGTGTGTGTTCTGGCTCAAATGCTTGAACATTGTACATTGTTATTTTTATTTTGTTTGCTCATTGGTCGGTATAGTAATAACATGGAGAATCAACTCGCTTTGATACTCGCTTTGCTGGCTCTCAGAACACATCACTTCCTGGTTACTATTTATGGCGATCCACGAGCAATGGGGGGGGGGGGTCAGAACAGGAAGCATTGCAGGCGTGGCAAACGCTGATTGGCTGTCATTTTTCCAGCCAGGCTCATTGGAATGTCTGAGCGAGAGAGGAATTTCGATAATACTTTTCCAATTTAGAGATGTTTCTTGGCGAAATCTATGGATAACTGTGGCATTAAAAGAAACACTGAACCCTCATCTACTAACTTTTAACGTGTGCTCCCATTCCTATTAGTTTCGACACAGTCTTCTTTTAACGCAACAGGTACTGTACTTAAAGGTGGTAAAAGGCCAAGCGATATCTGATGGCACCACTGTTAAACTTTTCTATTATCATTTGATTTGAGAAAACAATGATTTGCAAATATTGTTCAACCTATACTGAATTGGATACACTCAAGGATGAGATATTTAATGTTCAAACTGAGAAGCTTTTGTTTTTAGCAAATAATCATTAACTTTGAATTTTATGGCTGCAACATGTTCCCAAAATGCCCCTGCTTATTTTAGCCAGACAATTCCAAACCACATTCTGCACGTTAGAACAGCGTGGCTTCATAGTAAAAGAGTGCGGCTACTAGACTTGCCTGTCTGCTGTCCAGACCTAGACCAGACTGAAATGTGTCGTGCATTATGAACCATAAAATACAACGGAGACCCCGGCTGTTGAACAGTTGTTGTACATCAATTAAGAATGGTGAAAGAATTCCACCTACAAAGCTTCAACAATTAGTATCCTCAGTTCCCAAGCAATTATTCAATGTTGTTTTAAACAAAAAAAAAAAGTGACGTAACAAAGTGGGAAATATGACCCTGTACTAGGTTTTTGTGGCGCGTGTTGGAGCCATAAAATTTAAAGTTAATGATTTGCTTAAAATAATTCATCAGTTTGAATATTAAATAAATCGTCTTTGTAGTGTATTAAATTAAATGTGGCTTTAACAACGTCCCACCTTCATTGGAATTGGTTTGGTATTTTTTCACACTTTGGCATTCATTTATATCGTGTACTGTATGATTAGGATTAACACGATTAGGATTTTTGGGGCCGATCAGTGAGTTTTAAGAAAACTACTTGAGAAAACAACTTGATCACAAGATGGAGCAATGAGTCTATTTAAATGATCTGTTCATTTACTTTTGTTACGTGTGAATTTAGAGCCCTTTGATCAAACCAGCAAAATGCGACAAGGCAGTTGTATTGTGTTTCTGATAATTTAATCTCACACACATCAACAAAAACACGATAAAATAGCTAACACAAAATAGGCATTCAAGAACAGAGTAGTTGAGCCACAACGGTGAATAGTCACCAATGTTGAACAAGTGTTCCCCAACAAGGAAATGTTCATCCCAGTGGATCTTGGGGTAAAAGAGTCTGGGCACCCCTGCCTTAGATGGACATCCTCTCCTGTCCTGAGCACCGGACCCCCACCAACATGTTCCCTCCACCTCCCATTTTCTTCTTATAATGCAGTCGGGGCAATCCACTCATGTTGTCATTACCACAGTAACGACTGTATACAGTCCCATTTGAATTGACAAGATAAGCCCAATGATCATTAAAAAATGGGATGCAGTGTACAAGATACGAGATTTTATTGCAGTAGTCTGACATTGTGCAATTTTTAAAGAGCAAATTTGTCTTGTAGTTTGATCCACACGTTGTCCTCCATAGTTTTGACTTTTTTTTTTTCTTAACTTTATTGGCTGGTGATAGATATCACTTATTTACATTACTTTGTCAAGAGACATAGTCCATAGTCATTGATCAGCTCTGTAAATTGACAATAAAGCTGATCAGCCATTCAGCATAAAATTCTCATGATTGTCCGATACGATATCACCGATCAAATCACCGTAAACTCTATATATGATTTCCCCTCTTTTGTTCAGAAATGTCTATTATTGAAGAATATGAGAGAGACCAACAAGAAGAGCAGCAATATTTATCCTCCATTGTGGAAGGAATGGACGAGGTTCATGTTATTTGTCCCATTTGCCACATGTAAGTACAACATAATACTTTTTGTTGAGGATGAAGTATTTTGTGAAATGTTTAGGACTGACTGTAACCTTATGTCGGGCAGGAGCTGCTTGAACTTCAACAGCCATTTCATCTCCTGCCCATGTGGACTCCACATAAATACAACGGTTTGTCTACTCTATTTAAAAAAAAAAAAAAAAAAATCTAAATGTTTGGCAAATGATTGTCACACATAATTTATGCCACATTAAAACAAACTATTTCAACACCTGAACAAATGAGAATATGAAGAAATGTTTGTGTGTGGCTCCCTCTAAACACAGTGTCTGGAAGAGTGAAAATTGAAGTAAATTCAATTCGATTAAAGTTTTTGCAGAAATTGTTATATTTATTGTACACTGGTTTCAGAAGAACATCACCCCTGATGTCGTACAGAATCTTCTGGAATCCAGGGTCCTGGAGCACATGGAAGGCTGCAATTACAACCCTGTTTTTTCACTGGTGTCAAACTCTGACTTCTCTCCTAACCTGATCATAAGCTGCAAGGTACAGCACTTAATTCAGTGATCGTAACCTGAGTAATAACTTCAGGGTGTCATATTTTTAGAAATTTTATGGTAAATATTTGTATGAAAACACTTCTTGACCATAAATATAAAAGTCGAGTGAAAAACTGTAGGGACTCGAGAACAAATTCTTATTGTGACTCCCGTGGTGCTGTTTATAATCATGAAATGTTACTTCGGGTCATTGTAAATTACAAGTCCCGATATTGTACTGCGTTTTGGTTTTTAGCACCTCCTAATATTTTCTACAACTTTGCATCATATTTTCTGTTTACTCTGCTTACAGGTTTGTGACTACCTCTCCATCGTTCTATAACTTGGAACATCATAAATGAGTGTGGGGTTTATTTTGTATGAATGTAATTTTTTGTTTAAATGAAGGACAGTTTTTCCACCCAATTCAAAAGTATTTTGCACTCAGAAAATGTTCACTAAATGTTGTAAGATGTTTGTGGTGGGAAATTTCAGATGTACATTATTCCCTTATGTACAATTTATGAATAGCAATGTATGGATATTTATTTTTTTGAACTCATACACAGATACAAATAGTGACTCATTTCAAATTTTCTGTACCACTTTTTTCACTTGTTAATGGGTGTGCTTATCCAGCTGACTCTGCGTCTTACACTATATAGTTTCTAAAAATAGATGTTTTAACTTATTTTTAAGCAATGAAAGTGTTCAATAAACTTTTTCTTTTCTCAGTTGGTTGGTTGGTTTATGTTTTTTGCTAATTACACTTAAGTACCATAGAGTAGTTAGCTGGGCTACCAAAAGGCACACATTGAAGGAGCTGCAGGAACTTCTGGCAAGTACCAGCTGCTTAGTACATGAAACAATCTTATTTTCTTTGTCAGTAGAGTGAGAGGACAGAAGAAAAACAAAACTGAAAAACACGTGGGCTAATGAAACAAAGGTTTTACTTTTTGACACATAGTCACATTAATGGAAAAAAAATGAGATTAATCTTGCTCTCATTTTAATGTGACAAAAAAAAAATGTCATTTGAACAGGGTGTGTAGTATAATTTGGCAAAGCTGGCTCTCCGCTCAGAAGTTCCAGTGTGCTGAGCTCCTGGATCTCCTAAGTTCCATTTCAGTGTTTTGTACATTTTAACGCAATTTCATTCCCACGTTTATGAAAGACAGGTGCAACACTTTTTGGGAAAGTGACTAAACCATCCTTTCTTGAGGCAAGGCTGGTTTCTGTAAATTTGCGTTGTGACCGAGTACTGTAAGGTTCTATTTATATATATAGATATTTTATACAAACAAAAGAATCTCGAATTTTAGTGGTGCTGGGATTCAATATATGGATGCTTGAGTGCGCTCCAAAATGTACTAGAAACAACTGTTCAATAATAATAATAATATTTAAAAAAAATTAATAGAGGGGCCCCAGACTCATATTTTTACTCCCTAAAGGAAGAACCAACCAAAGCACGACCTTTTGGTGGCAGCATTGTTCCGGCAATGTGTGTGAAGTAGCGGAGACCCAGGAGCAGAGCGGAGCAGTGTGGCAGGTACAAGAAAGATGGCAGCCGCGGCAGTGGCTGAGTATCAGAGAGCACAATCGCTTCTTGTAACAGATCGGAACGCCTCAATAGATATTTTACATTCAATAGGTAAATATATCCGAAAAGGGCTGACACTCGAAAGTAATGTCTGTTTTTGTTTAGTCTTCCTAGCTACAAATGCCAAAACAATCTGAGCGCTATTTGAATCAGACATATTTGTTGTTAGCAATTAAACGTTGCGATATGTTAGCTGATAATCGTGTCCCCGTGCTGAGTGAGTCAGCAACGGTGTGCTAACCGGCTAGCCCAGCACCGCTGAGAAGATCGCTTAAGCTAATGCTAAGGTTAGCCACGCCAGCCGGCATTCCTTCGTTGATCAAGAACTTGGGCGATAGTTGCAGAGTTCATGTTAGTTCTTGGTCTTTCGTCAGTGGCTTCCCTCTTTCTTCCTATTATCAAGTGAAAAAAGTATCAAACTTGTTGCGGTCATTAGCCGGGTTTTGTAAGGTTTCATCATACAATTGTCATAATTATTTTGTCATGATTGCCATCACACGCAGCACATCTATTGGCCAACGTCACATCTGTCAATAAGTGCAGATTTCAGTACTCAACTAGAGCGTATTCGTTTTGAATTGCCGTTGCTTCTTTTAAAAATATCAGCTCGACGTAAGATTGAAGGTCTTCTCGATGTGACCATATTTGTATGTGTGTGCTGCAGTGAAGCGGGACTTTCAGGGTAGTGATGAGGAAGCTGTGCGCGTTAAAGAGCAGAGCATCCTGGAGCTGGGCGGACTGCTGGCCCAGACGGGACAGGCTGAAGGTAAACACAAAAACTGTTGCCGTTTCCACAATTTTGGGAAAACCTCATCAAAACGGGTCTTTGCTCACTCCATAACAAGACCCCGTAACTCACTGCTTGCTTGCTCAATAACAAGCCCCCTTATCTCATTGCTTAACTTGTGAATGAGTTACAATGTTTTCCAGACTTCGCCGACAGCATTGGAAATGTATTCAATGGAAAATGTTAGTTTTTTTGTCTAGTGAATTATTTTATCATATTTTGAAGATGATAGAAAGTGACTGTTACATATTTTGCAATTTCTCCCATATTGAAAGCAGTGTACTATGTGCACGTAGCATCCAATGCAAACATTGGGCTTTACCCTCTACCGGTTTGGTGAACTACATCAGCCATCGTTTCTTATTTGAGTAAACCAGCCAACTACACGTAAAAAGGATTATTACAAAAACAGCCCAAGCACCTAGGGCTGTACAATTATGGCCAAAATAATAATCACCGTTATCTTGAACAATATTGTACTACTGATTATTCCTCACGTCAAGGAAAAGTATTTATTTTGCATCACTTTATCAATAAACTATGTAAACAGTTTTATGTGCAAAATTAATCTCTAAATAAAAAAATAAATGATAGACCCATCTGTCCATTTTCCAAGCCGCTCATCCTCAAAAGTAGAGGTCACCAACCTTTTTGATGCTGAGGGGTACTTCGTGAGCTCCGATCATATGAAGGTATTAATAACAATTTATACTTTTTCAACTCTGTCTTCAGAGCTTGGGGGTCTGTTAACTTATGTGCGACCATTCCTCAACTCCATCTCTAAAGCCAAAGCAGCCCGACTGGTTCGCTCGTTGCTGGACCTTTTTCTGGACATGGAGGCCGCCACTGGTCAGGAAGTAGGACTCTGCCTTGAATGCATCGAATGGGCCAAGGCTGAGAAAAGGACCTTCCTCAGACAGGCGCTAGAGGTGCAAAATATTAATCATAATAATAACAATAATCTGCATGGGATATTTTTGTCTATATTTTTTCCCTGTTCCTTTCAGCTATGAGAGTTTTATCCTGCTTTGTCTTTAGGCTCGACTTATCTCACTATATTTCGACACAAAGTGTTACCAGGAAGCCCTACAACTTGGTGAGTTTCCTAGTGAACTCAAAGGTTGGTAGAGTAGCCAAATGTTGTACTCAAGTAAAAGTACTGTTATAAATGTAAAAAGTAATCCTCCAAATGTTTACTTGAGTAAGAGTATGAAAGTACTCAGTCAAAAGTCTACTTTGAAGAACTTGTAAGTACCAAAAAAAAAAAAAAAAAAACTCAGAGCATAAGCCCAAAATAAAATTAAAACATAATAATCTATGGGAACCCAGTCACACCAGACACTGTTTCAATTTTGAACTGGCCAAAAAAAACAAGAATTCATGCATTGGGCCCTACAGAAATATTATTTGCGTTATTCACCTAAATGACCGAGTGAAGAAGGTGGTTGCTAACAAGGCTTTAATGAGTGTGGGTCTGTGTGTGCATGAGAGAGAGAAATAGATAAGTTAGAAAACAAGTTAGAAGTGGGCTGAAATAGACCATTTAAGAGCTGCGTTCAAACAAAGGTTGTTTTTTGGAGTACGTAAACAAACACTCATGCGGCAGTATTTTCCCTCCTGTATTAGTCACTTTTATTGCCGAACGTAGAGTATGTGTGCGGTCATGTGACTGCCTTGGTCATCTGATAGGTGAATTGGAGTCATATGACACTAATGATCCCACTAGATTGGGTGCAATGGCGTCCTATGCAGACATCTGATGACGTCTAAAAATAGAACGTGCAGGCACTAAATAAATAAAAGTAGTGTGTGGCATGTCGATCATTGTGACATACTAAAATTATCGATTTTTTTTATTTTTTTCATTTTTACATGAATATTTAAGTAAAAGTAAATAGTATGGTTAATTTATAAGAACTAATACAAAATGTGACTGAGTATATGTAGCACATTACTACCCACCTCTGAGTCAACCACACTACAATCTACAGTCTCTGCCCTGTTAACTAAAGTAGTATTATTTTCAGGAACTATAATAGAATCTAGTTCCATCTCATTTTCTCTGTATTTAGATTAAGGCAGTTATGTCCTGTAAAACTGCATATTGATTTCCACCTCTAGGCTCCCAGTTACTGCAGGAGCTGAAGAAGATGGATGATAAAGCCCTACTGGTGGAGGTGCAGCTGCTAGAGAGTAAAACATATCATGCCCTCAGTAACCTACCCAAGGCTCGCGCTGCCCTCACGTCAGCCAGGACAACTGCCAATGCCATCTACTGCCCACCAAAATTACAAGCAGCATTAGACATGCAATCAGGTAAAAAGCAAAACTTATCAAAGTAGAATCACTAGTGAGTGGTATCAAATGTGTGCCATTAAAAAAAAATGTTTATTTATGAAACATAAAACAATATTCAAGACTTAAGTCATGGAAAGTGTTCTGGATCTAAGGAATAACTGGAAGCAATATATAGAAAATATAATTTCGAATACAGTGGCACCTCTACTTGCATAATTATTTTGTTCCAAAAGTCATTTTGTAACGTGAATTTTTCATGAGTAGAAGCACTTTTTACATGTAAATAGCCTTGTGGAGGCAAACGTTTGACAGCTGAGAGAAAACATATGTACGAATTTACGCCTGGACGCAATTTCACTGAAGTTTCTTGGAGCCCATGGTTAAGAAAGATGAGGAAACCTGCAAAAATCACAAATTCAAAACTCACGAAAAAGTTGTACTTTACCAATGTGTACTAGTGTGTGACAACGTGTAAAACGCTAGCTTGATTCGGTGACAGTCAAGTGTCCAAGGGAAATGAAAAGCATCATGGGTAAAGATTGACGTCCCTCCTAGCCAATAGGATGCCAGGAAGATTGTATGGCGATAGCCAATGAGAGAGCAACTCAAATCGCTCCACACAAACCAAGACACACACATCTAGGTTCGGTGGAGCGCCTTGTTTTTCCTTTCATATCCTGAATTTTCCTTCGCAACCAGAGACAATAATTTACAGAGGAGGCGTTTCATAACCTGAATTTTCCTTCGCAACCAGAGACAATAATTTACCGAGGAGGCGTTTCATAACCCGAATTTTTCGTTACTTGAGACATTTGTAAGTAGAGGTACCACTGTATACAGATAGAGTGGACCACTACTTACTCACAGGAAATAGGGACCGAGAATAGTGAAACTGTGGATAATTGATGCTTATTATAATTGCATTGAGAATTTTATTTTGTTGTAGCCACAATATTCTTGAATTAGCATGGATAAACTAAGAATATGCATTTTGCGGTTAACCAAAATAAGAAAATAAATAACAAAATAAGAAAAGAAATGGAAATAAAATTGAAAAGAATGTCCATGCATAGGACAAGTTTTGAGTGACAATCTGCAAGTATGCAGGAGCTGTCCGTAAAACATGATTGATTGTTTATTATCCAACATCACTTGTGACCTGATTATGTCTATTTCCAGGGATTATTCATGCAGCAGAGGAGAAAGACTGGAAGACGGCGTACTCCTATTTCTACGAGGCCTTTGAGGGCTACAACTCCATTGACAGTCCTCGAGCCATCACAGGAGTAAAATATATGCTGCTCTGCAAAATAATGCTCAATGCGTAAGTGATAAAGTTCTGGGTTATGCAAATTGCCCTGCAAAATATAATATGTATTTTATCTTCAGTTTGAGTTTTACATTATCAGTCTTACCTTTTGCCATTGTGGTCAGTGTTTGCGTTAGGATAGGAAATGTTAGCAGACACAAATAACCCCCGGCCCCATATAAAAAATTTTGTCCAACATTCATTATGTGCACGTTATCGGAAGCTAATTCTGGTTACGCTGTTATCTGTTGCTAATGCTATTCTGTATTAACACAACAGCTCTGCTTACCTTTTGGCCTAGATCTAACTGTGCTTTTCTTCTAGTCTGCCAGCCAGACTCTGTCCATCTTGACAATTGCATATCATTGCCCAGCCTAGCTGCTACCTCATACATGGAGAAAATATGTATCCATTAGGACTTAAATTAGCTGTATTGTTGTATCACAACCCGGAAAAACTGATCAAAACTCTCAGGACTAGGCTAATGCGATTTACTTGGTTGTTTGATTTCACAGTTGAGTGTGCAGGCATTCCGAATAACTATGTTTATAGTAACTATTTTTCTCATGCATTTTAGTAGTAGTTCCACTTTTCAGTGATATTTCTTGAACTAAAATTTTGATTTTTTTTTTCATTTATGTATTTGAATGTTTTTAATCATGTACAGCGCATTGAGTTACCTTGAGTATGAAGTGTGCTATACAAATTTGCTTTGCTTTAGTAGTGATTTTAAAAGTAGTTTGTTTTGTATGTTCCGTTTAAAGTGTCTTTTCTCTAAACCCTAAATATGCCGTTTCAAGGTATTAAAGATGTCACTAAAGAGCATTGAAATATTTCTAAAACTGTAAAAATAAACTCAATCTCATGAGCCTGCAATCACTCAAAAAATGTAATATGCAAACTCATAACCTAGCTTCCATCTTACAACAAATTGCCTTCTTTTTAAAAATTTTTTTTCCCAAATAAAGGACAAATACAAGTTGGCCTTATTTATATTCTAACAGTGTCAAACTAATTGTAGCCAAATAATTGTGTTAATGTTCTCTAATTTTATGCTTAGCTGTTGGTGGTGGTTTACTGTGACAGCAGACACTATTGAGGTACTTATTGTAATATAGCTCAGTAAAATTATTTTAAACGTATGACTAATATATTTGTGAGTACTATTTTCATCTCCAAATAATTTAGCTCCTGGAGAAGCAACCTCATTGCCTTGAAGTCTGTCACCACCACAAGTATCCTAAAGCACTACATTACATAGATGCTTTGCTTTTGTTTCAGACCGGAAGATGTCCAGGCCCTCATCGGTGGCAAACTCATTCTGCGGTACACTGGAAGACAGGTTCTGAATACTTTTTTTCTCCATTAAGTAGAAGAAATGTGACGTTTTTGGCAATTTCAATGTTTGACTGTAAGCTAAATTGTTGTATGGGTATTCCTGTCCCTGTCATTTGTTACATTTGAACGAATCTACCTATTAATTAATTAATATTGTACTATAGCAATTTTCGGTGTCTGAAACTTAATTACAAGGTTTAATTTTAAGAAACTTTACAATACAGGCAGGTACAGTGGGGCAAAAAAAGTATTTAGTCAGCCACCAATTGTGTAAGTTCTCACTTAAGACGAAAAGCCTGCAATTATACCTCACCTATGAGAGACCACTTTTTTTTTTTTTTAACATTTTATGAGCACATTATGGTAAAAAAATAAGTATTTGGTCAATCACAAAAGTTCATCTCAATGCTCTCTTGTATATTTGTTGTTTGCAATGACAGAGGTCAAATATTTCTGTCTTCACAAGGTTTTCACACACTGCTGCTGCTATGTTTTTGTGGCCTATTTCTCCATGCATATCTAGAGCAGTGATGTTTTGGGGCTGTCCTGTATAATATGGTATGATTCTCAGATGACCATACCATTAACATGATATCGGGGCAAAAAAATCATCCACCTATTAGTACATAACATGCATTTTCTGCCCCAGAAATCTGTCTTCCATCATTTCACTTTTTAGTAAAATGTTTGTATGCTTCAGTTTATTTAAATGGACTTACATCGATGCAAGGTTGAAATTTTCTTTGTGTGATATCCCAACTTTTCAAAAAATAAATTATTTTTTAGACTTCACGGCGATTTGATCTGCATGATCGGATTGGCCAATAATTGGCATCGTTTACTGATTGGTTTTGATTTCATAATTCTCCGATCTGGTCAGCGGCGTCATTGATCGGCTCAGAGAAAGACACTTACTCCGTGTCACTGTCGTGCACAATATATCTGAATCAAAAAGCTAGTTTATTTTAATGTAGTAGTATTTATATAGAGCTATGTATTGCCACAATTCTGTCTGAGGTCTGCAGAAAGTTCCTTTGACCGCATGATTCTTATTTACTCTGACATGCACTGTGTAAGGTCTTATATAAACAGGGGTGCGGCTTTACTAATCAAGTCCAGCCAGTTTAATGAAAAAAACTGGAATCCAGTGAAGGTGTAGAACCCTTTTAAGCAACATGCTGCCAGTTTTTTGTTTTGAGTTTGTGGGTCACAAACAAACACCAAAATTTGTTTTGAATGTCAGTCAAAAATTTTCCCTTTTCATCATTTATTTTTTAAGGCTGTTTCACCCAACCCAAGGTAAACTGTACTTTCATCTCCTGCAACGTTATTAATTCTTTTCTTTTTTTTTTACAGACGGATTCTTTGAAATGTGTTGCACAGGCTAGCAAGAATCGATCACTTTCTGACTTTGAAAAGGTTTGTATGTATAGGAGACTTCAGTCCTTAACAAAATAGATATCAGATCACAAATACCTCTGTCTCAGCATAAATTAATCTTAAACATATTTAATTATTTTTTTTTTTTAATTCAGGCGCCATTGTGAATGAATAGTTAGTGTGTCTGCCTCACAGTTCTTAGGTTCTCGTCCCGTCCCTGCCTATGCGGAGTTTGTATGTTTTCCTGGTGTCTGTATGTTTTTTCCGAGCACTCTGGTTTTCTCCCACATCCCAAAAAGATCTATGGTAGGTTAGTTGAAGAACCTAAATTGTCCATAGGTGAGTGTGACTGGTTGTTGTTTTTTTTTTTTTTTTGGCCTTGCTATTGACTGGAAACCAGTTCAGGATGTACCCCGCCTCCTGCCTGAAGATTGCTGGGATAGGCTCCAGCACTCACGTGTCCTTTTTGAGGATAAGTGGCTCAGAAAATTGATGGATATCGTTTTATTTATGTCATGTCTACATACTGGTACATTAAATATGCATGCTGTCGATATAGGGTGAGGGTTAAACACTCCATTTGAGGGTCGTCTCATAAATTTGTTGGTCTCGTTGCTCACCTTTCTCAATCAGTAGTGCAACTAGTGTGTGTCATTTGTGGTCTCCTTCCTTCCAAAGGCACTGAGTGACTATAAAGCAGAACTGAGGGACGATCCCATCATCAGAACCCATCTTACCAAATTGTATGACAACCTGCTTGAGCAGAACCTCATCAGGGTCATTGAGCCTTTTTCCAGGGTCCAAGTAAGTTCTGCAGGAACTTATGATTGCACATCTATCTACCTTATGTTCACTACACATTTTGTTTTAAATTTTAATAATTGATGAGGATAAGGGGCTCAGAAAATGGGTGGATGGATGAATGAATGGATGAATGCTTTATTCATTTATGTACAATAATCCCTGCTTTGGAAATGGAGGACACTATTTGTGGTGGAATTCTTTCACATTTTTGCTTGATGTACAGTTTCAGTTGTTCAACAGTCCGGGGTCTCAGTTGTCCAGACGTGATTTTTTCGTTTATAGGGGGAATTCCGTCTCTTTAAATTGCATAGATTAAAAAAAATTGTTGTTCTGCAATATTCCGACCGTAACCCGTGCCAGAATCTACAGTCGTTCATTTTCCGATCCGAATTCCAAGCGAGGCAGAAAATTTGATACACGTCTGTTGTCAATGAAAACGCTTGTTGTGTAAGAGCCAGTTTATGGGGCCATTTGTACGTGAACACAATGGTGGTGGTTGAGGGGAAAGACGCCTCTTAATTGAAAGAAACTGATAGATATGTCAAAAATAGATTCCGATTGGGATTGGATTGAACGAGAAATCATCGATGCAGTTGGAAAGAAGGAAGTCATCACTCTGTTAAGCGAGGTTTCAAGGCATTGGAAGTTCACGCGAACCGACAAAAACACGTCAAACAACTGGAAGCAAGGAAAACGAACTTTTCCATAGCTGTTACATTCGAATGTCAACCCAAGACCAACAAACCTTACGGACATCATCCCTTGTTTACGTTCACTAATACCGGTATTGAGAGGCAAGATCCACCGAAACAACCAAACCCAGTTGCAGAGAGAGTAATCAATAACGAGGTGAAAGTTCAGAAGCAATTACAGTGGTGCCTCAGTTATTGACCACAATCCATTCCAGAAGGCCGGTTGAAAAGTGAAACTTTGAAAACCAAAGCGCGTTTTCCCATTACAATGAATGGAAAATGAAATGATGCGTTCCAAGGCTAAAAAAAATTTTTTTAAAGTGTTTTTGTTTAGCTTTTCCTGATAATAAACTGCATAGTAGGAATACATGTTTAGTCTAAATAGTGTATATTATTAAATAATTTAAGAAATATATTTATTTTTTGCTTAAAATGTAGTAGTAGTAGTAGAGTATGCTAGGCTGGGAGTGCATTGTCGTATCTGTAGCAACTTGGCCCCCAGCCTTGTAAACCTTTTTTTTTTATCAACAAAAATGCAGAATAACTTTAAACAAGCAATAATAAAGGGAAAAAAACAGACAAATTATTTATTTGCACAGAAAATATGTAACTTGCAAAAAATTTAACTTGCAACTAGAGGTAGGGTTAATGGAACAAAAGAAAAAACTGTTTCAAATTTCTTCGGTGGGGGTGACTCGCCCCTTTTTAACAAAGAGAATCTAATGTAGACTTTTTCTGCTGTTTTTTTTTGGAGCACCATAAGCAGAAGGCAACGCAAGGGCAGGTTTTTCTCCTCAAAGTAGGCCATCACGGTCGGGGCAAACACCTCATGCACCCACTCGGTACAAAATTGCCGGGTCAGCCAAGCCTTAGAGTTGGACCTCCATATAACAGGCAATGTACGCTTCATACTGTTGTTCTGCTTGAATGCATGGGGATTCTCAGAATGGTACACTAGCAGCAGCTTGATCTTGCAATCGCCGCTAGCATTACCACATAAATACCTGTCCTTCATAGGCTTGTGACCTGGCATCAAGTTTCCTGCTGCGTGATGGAGGTCCTTTCTGGCATTTTCTCTTAGAATAGGCCCATTTCATCACAGTTGAAAACTTGCTGGGGAAGCTAGTCCTCGGCCTTGACGAAACAGGCAAACTCGGCTTTGAACCTTTCCGCGGCGGCCTGGTCCAAACTTGCAGCCTCCCCATGGCGAGCAACGGAGTGTATCCCACTTCTTTTGCCACCAGCAGTTCCATTTGCCTTCTTTGGAGCCATGATTGCGGGTTAATATTGTGCAATTAGAAGACGTGTGCATAGGAGTGGGTGGGTCAACTGGTTGCGTCACATGCGTTATGTCATTTCTGTTTTTTTGGGGGGGTGCGTTTGAAAGCTCAACAACAAATCGTCGTGGGTCAGGTGGTTGAGGCGTTCGAATACCGATTTCGTTCGAAAGCCAAAGCAAGAAAATCTTGAAATTTTCGTTCAAAAAATGATTTGTACGAAAACAGAGACGTTCGAAAACCGAGGTACCACTGTACTTGTAAATATGTCTATATTATTTACTGATAACAAAACATGACGTTAATAATTGTTGTCAAATTCATGAGTTTCAATTATTTACAAAAACAAGAAATTAAAATGTTTTTGAATGGATACGATATACACACTATGAACGCACGCTTGCATGCCATGATGCAAATCTGAATTAAATTTAGTTTCACTTCAAGTAGTTTACTTAGTTGTATTTGTATTTGAATGTGATTTTTTTTTTTTTTTTTTTTTTTTTTTGGGGGGGGGTAAAGGTATCCACCTAAATAATGAACGATCATCTTCTTTTCCTTCCGGCTTGTCCCGTTAGGAGTCGCCACAGCGTGTCATCTTTTGCCATCTTAGCCTATCTCCTGCATCTTCCTCTCTAACCCCAACTGCCCTCATGTCTTCCCTCACCACATCCATCAACCTTCTCTTTGGTCTTCCTCTCGCTCTTTTGCCTGGGAGCTCCATCCTCAGCACCCTTTTACCAATATACTCCCTCTCTGGCCTCTGGAGATGTCCAAACCATCTAAGTCTGCTCTCTCTCACCTTGTCTCCAAAACATCCAAATTTGGCTGTCCCTCTCACAAACTCATTTCTAATCCTATCCAACCTGGTCACTCCGAGCAAGAACCTCAACATCTTCATTTCTGCCACCTCCAGTTCTGCTTCCTGTTGTTTCTTCAGTGCCACCGTCTCTAATCCGTTCATCATGGTCGGCCTCACCACTGTTTTGTAAACTTTGCCCTTCATCCTAGCAGAGACTCTTCTGTCACATAACACACCAGACACCTTTCGCCAGCTGTTCCAACCTGCTTGGACCCGTTTCTTCACTTCCTTACCACACTCACGATTGCTCTGGATTATTGACCCTAAATATTAGAGGTCGTCCACCCTCGCTATCTCTTCTCCCTGTAGCCTCACTCTTCCCCCTCCACTTTTCTCATTCACGCACATATATTCTGTTTTACTTCGGCTAATATTCATTCCTTTCCTTTCCAGTGCATGTCTCCATCTTTCTAATTGTTCCTCTGCATGCTCCCTGCTTTCACTGCATATCAGAATATCATCTGCGAACATCATGGTCCAAGGGGATTCCAGTCTAACCTCATCTGTCAGCCTATCCATTACCACTGGAAACAGGAAGGGGCTCAGAGCTGATCCCTGATTCAGTCCCACCTCCACCTTAAATTCCTCTGTCACACCTAAGGCACACCTCACCATTGTTGTGCTGCCATCATACATGTCCTGTACTATTTTAACATACTTCTCTGCCACACCAGACTTACGCATGCAGTACCACAGTTCCTCTCTTGGTACTCTGTCATAGGCTTTCTCTAGATCCACAAAGACACAATGTAGCTCCTTCTGACCTTCTCTGTACTTTTCCACTAGCATCCTCAAGGCAAATAATGCATCTGTGGTACTCTTTCTAGGCATGAAATCATACTGTTGCTCGCAGATACTTACTTCTGTCCTGAGTCTAGCCTCCACTACTCTTTCCCATAACTTCATTGTGTGGCTCATCAACTTTATTCCTCTATAGTTCCCACAGCTCTGAACATCCCCTTTGTTCTTAAAAATAGGAACTAGAACACTTTTCCTCCATTCTTCAGGCATCTTTTCGCCCGCTAGTATTCTGTTGAATAAGTTGGTCAAAAACTCCACAGCCATCTCTCCAAATTGCTTCCATATCTCTACCGGTATGTCATCAGGACCAACTACCTTTCCATTTTTCATCCTTTGGAGTGCCTTTCTGACTTCCCCCTTAGTAATCATTGCCACTTCCTGGTCCTTCACACTTGCCTCTTCAAATCTTCCTTCTCTCTCATTTTCTTCATTCATCAACTTCTCAAAGTATTCTTTCCATCTATTTAGCACATTACTGGCACCAGTCAACACATTTCCATCTCTATCCCTAATCACCCTGACCTGCTGCACATCCTTCCCATCTCTATCCCTCTGTCTGGCCAACCTGTAGAGATCCTTTTCTCCTTCTTTTGTGTCCAACCTGGTGTACGTCTTCATACGCCTCTTGTTTAGCCTTTGCCACCTCTACCTTTGCCCTACGTTGCATCTCGATGTACTCCTTTCGCCTCTCCTCAGTCCTCTCAGTATCCCACTTCTTCTTCGCTAATCTTTCCTTGTATGACTCCCTGGATTTTGGGGTTCCACCACCAAGTTTCTTCTCCCCTTTCCTACCAAAAGACACACCAAGTACTCTCCTGCCTGTCTCTCTAATTACCTTGGCTGTCGTAGTCCAGTCTTCCGGGAGCTTCTGCTGTCCATCGAGAGCCTGTCTTACCTCTTTCCGAAAGGCCGCACAACATTATTCCTTTCTCAGCTTCCACCACATGGTTCTCTGCTCTACCTTTGTCTTCTTAATCTTCCTACCCACCACCAGAGTCATCCTACACACTACCATCCTTTGCTGTCGAGCTACACTTTCCCCTACTACTACTTTACAGTCAGTAACCTCCTTCAGATTACATCGTCTGCACAAAATATAATCCACCTGCGTGCTTCTACCTACGCTCTTGTAGGTAACTATATGTTCCTCCCTCTTCTGGAAATAAGTGTTCACTACAGCCATCACCATCCTTTTAGTCCACCACCATCTGTCCCTCAAAGTTCCTTTCCTGGATGCCGTGCTTACCCATCACTTCTTCATCGCCCCTGTTTCCTTTACCAATATGTCCATTACAATCTGCACCAATCACAACTCTCTCGCTGTCTGGGATGCTCAGAACTACTTCATCTAGTTCCTTCCAGAATTTCTCTTTCAACTCTAGGTCACATCCTACCTGTGGGGCATAGCCACTAACCACATTTTACATAACTCCCTCAATTTCAAATTTTAGTCACATCACTCGATCTTATACTCTTTTCACCTCCAAGACATTCTTAGCCAGCTCTTCCTTTAAAATAACCCCTACTCCATTTCTCTTCCCATCTACTCCGTGGTAGAATAATTTAAACCCTGCTCCTAAACTTCTAGCCTTACTACCTTTCCACCTGCTCTCTTGGATGCACAGAATATCAACCTTTCTCCTAATCATCATGTCAACCAACTCCTGAGCTTTTCCTGTCATAGTCCCAACATTCAAAGTCCCTACACTCAATTGTAGGCTCTGTGCATTCCTCTTTTTCTTCTGACGATGGATCCGGTTTCCTCCTCTCTTTGTCTTCGACCCACAGTAGCTGAATTTCCACCGACGCCCTGCAGGTTAGCATTGCCGGGGGCGGGCTTTGTTAACCCGGGCCACGACCGATCCGGTATGGGATTCTTTAGATGAACGCTCATATTTGTTTGGCACAGTTTTTACGCCGGATGCCCTTCCTGACGCAACCCTCTGCATTTATCCGGGCTTGGGACCGGCCTACAGATTGCACTGGTTTGTGCCCCCATAGGGCTGCATTAAATAATGAATAATGAACGATCATATTGTGTGCAATTTGAAAACAGAATAGCATTTATTTATAGATGTACTAGATATATTTCATTCATAATACAATTTATAAAACTTGCTCGTTAAAATTGGTGAGCATGCTTGCAGCCCCCAGACCCCTGGCTATTTTTCAGTCTTTATTCAATCAATCACATGCCTGGTTGTCGTATTTTACATTTCCTAATGTGGCACGTATTTTCAATGGAAGACAGACCTGGAGTGCAGGCAGGCCAGTGTAGTACCCGGGCTCTTTTGCTATGAAGACACACTGTTGTGACTGGTACAGAATGTGATTTGACACATTGCTAAAAATAAGCAGGGGCATCCATGAAAAAGACATTGCTTGGATGGGAGCATACGTTTCTCCAAAACCTGTATGAACCTTTCAGTGTTAATGGTCCCTTCACAGATGTGTAAGTTACCGATGCCATTACCACTACCACAGTCCCATACCATCACAGATGTTGTGTTTTAAACTTTGCGTCCATAAAGGATTTCCTCTTTGCCCCAGAGGACCAAAAACAACTTGAAATGTGGCCTTGCTGAACCACAGAACACTTTTCCACTTTGCATCATTCCATTGTAGATGAGTTTGGGTCCAAAAAAGCTGGCTCTGAGTGTTTTTGTTAAATGACTTTTGCTTTGCATAATGGAGGTTTAAGTTGCACTTGGGCATCTACCGACAAACTGTATTTACTGACATTTATTTTCTGAAGCGCTCCTGAGCCCATATGGTGATATCCATTACTTTATATTGACGTCATTTTGTGATGCATTGCCACCTAAGGGTTTGAAAGTCAATGGCATTCACTCTTTGTTTTCAGCCATGCTGCTCGCATGCAGTGATTTCTCCATATTCTCTGAACCTTTTGATGATGAGTTGGACTGTAGATGATGTATTAAATTCTAAATTAAATTCCTAAAATCCTTCCAATTGTACATTGAGGAACACTGTCCTTAAACTGTTCATTTTCTCCCACACTTGTTCACAAGAGCTGAACCTCACCCCATCTTTGCTTGTGAATGATTGAACAACACAGGGAAGCTGCTTTTATACCCAATCATGGCACCCACCTTTTGCCAATTAAACTGTTCCCCTGTGGGATGTTCTAAACTGGTGTTTGGTGAGGATTCCTCAACTTTCTCAGACTTTTTCTGTAACCCGTCCTAGATTTTTTTGAAACATGTTTAAGCCATAAAATTCCAAGTTAACTATTTGCTAAAAACAAAGTTTATCAATTTGAACATTAAATATCTTCTTTTTTTTTTTAATTCAATATAGGTTGAACATGATTTGCAAATTTTGTTTTCCACAATCTGCCAACTTCATTGGATTTGGCTTTGTATTTTAAAGCTTCATTCTCTACAGTCATACAGACATACTGTATATGCGTGTGAGGTGCAGGTAATAATTTTGTCCACTTGAGGTAGCCATTCATATATTTTACACTGTACAGTGTGTGTGTGTGGTGTGTGTGTCTGTCTGTCTGTCTCTGTCTGTCTGTCTCTTTCTGTTTCTGTCTGTCTGTCTCTGTCTGTCTCTCTCTCTGTCTGTCTCTCTCTCTGTCTCTGTCTCTCTCTCTCTCTCTGAACTGGGCCATTGGCAGGTTCGCTATGCTTGCTTGTATTTTCAGTATTTTTGTATTTGTTCAATAAAGCAAACCAGTGGCTGTTTTAACCTCCCTTTATCCACCTGAAATGGTTTACAATTCACTCTATCAGTGGTGACTTTATTTAATAAGGTGACAATGTTTTCTCTGTTGTAGATGTGCAGTTGTGTAACCTAACCCAGTTGTTCTCCGCAATTGACACACTGCATTAATGCCTTCTTTTATTAAGTGGGAGATTATCTTATAGATATAGGATATTTGCTCTTTTTACATTCTTTCTTCCCGCCTCTCTCGTATAAGTACATGAGTCTGCAGTAACAATCCGTGGGGAAAATTAGTTGCAGTGAAATTCCACAATATCGAGTAAAGTGTTCCCTCACTACAATACGGTTCACTTTACACAGCCCCGCTATTACACAAATATTTATTTTCTGCATGTAATTTTTTTCCAGTGTATCACACTGCACATTGTCTTCTTTATCTTGATAGGCAAAAGCAAACCCCGTATCATGTTCTGGGTCCTGATTGGCAAAGGGATTTTAGACCATTGTCAAACACCTTAAGTAAGGGGTGGCCAGCATTTTGACGCACTTGGCGGCGGCATGTCTATGAAAATATTTTCACCCAGAAGAAAAAAAAGAGCAGCAACAACAACCCATAGCTATGTATTTCACTCGCAAAAAAAAAAAAAAACCTGCACCAAGGTCCTTAAGCAAAAAAAACTTCACCAGAGTCACGCCAGGAGGAAGAGCCAAGGTCAGAGGAACTGTCAAATATGCGCAAGTCACTATTAATAATTTCTTGTCCAACCTCATGGATTGGTCATTAACATTAGATTTATTATTTCTAAAAGCTAGAATATTTTTCTTTTTATCGGAAAATAGATAACCCGGTGCTGAATAAAGCAGAAGAAAATAGATTGAGGGATGTTTTTATATTTATTTCTCAAATGTTTTGGCCTCAAACAGGTTTGGATATTTGATGTCATTCAAGAATACAGTAGTGTACTTTGTTTTTTTTTATTCCGCAGGTTTGAACTTTGAGTGTTTTGATGAGAGAAATGTAAGAAGATGTTAATGCCTGGCTGAGAGAGGTTTATAAAATGTTACGTTATGTTTAATTACGGGTTTGACTGCCTTAAAACATATAAGAAATTAAAAAAAAAACTACTTTAAATGAGAAAAAAAACATAACTAAAGGAAAAAAAACTTCTACTACACGATTTCACTTAATGTGCGTATTTATTGGAACATTACCCCCGCCGTAAACACGTCAACAATGTGTATAGAATAATCTGGGATGCAATTGCAATAATGAAAAACTGCGATGCACCATAGCTGCAAAATGTTAACTGATATAGCGAGGAAAAGACTACCATTTTCAGATCTCAGTCAATATAATGAGTAGAATTTTAAAATATACTCTACTATTGGTCTTTTCTTTACTAGATGGCACACATTTCTTCCATCATTAAACTGTCTAAGGTATGTATTGTTATTTGCATTTTCATTTTTTTTTTTGTGAAGTGAAATTTGCAAAGTCTGTGTCTTTCTTGCAGGGTGATGTTGAAAGAAAATTATCACAGATGATTCTGGACAAAAAGTTTCACGGTATGTACCTGAAGCTGTTTGTAGTTAACTATATCAGACGCATATATAGCATGATGAGATGCAATTAGTATTTACATGATTTGTTTTGGGAGCTGAGCAAACTGTTCAGTAGTTTGTTTGAGGAATCCGTGATTAAATAGGGAAACTTATTTCCCATCTGCACACATAGGAAGATGGAGGACCCGTAGCTCAGTGGTTAGAGCACTGGTTTGGTAAACCAGGCGTTGTGGGTTCGTATCCCACTGGGGCCTCCACTCCCTGAGAAGGGTTTGCGTCAGGAAGGGCATCCGGTGTAAAAATTGTGCCAAACATATATATGCGTTCATCTGAGATGACACGTTGTGGCGACCCCAAAAGGGACAAGCCGAAAGAAACACACACACATATGAAGATGGCAGCCAACCAGTTATTAGGTTTAGGGGTCCATTACTTTTTCACATAAAGCCAAATTTATTTTCTTCATAGTTAATTAAAATACAATAAGAAAGCTAAAATAATTTGAGAAGGGGGGGCAATACTTTTCACAGCACTGTATTTTCATTACTGCAACAATAAATCACAAATTTACCACATTACCATCATGCCTTAATATATTTTGACACATCTCTAATATTGTCCATGAAATTAATATGCAACATACAGACAGGTAAACATTACCAACTTTTCCCAGCTCCTCAAGGTTTTTTTTCACTCCCTTTGCTACTGTTGTCTATGCTGCCATTGATGTTAACAGGTATTTTAGACCAGGGTGAAGGTGTGCTCTTCGTCTTTGATGAACCTGTGGCTGACAAAACTTATGAGGCAGCCCTGGAGATCATCCAGAACATGAGCAAGGTGGTGGACTCACTTTACAACAAAGCCAAGAAGCTAACATAAGGTTAGTCCAATTGAACCACGAACATTTGTGTCATCAGTGCTCATATTAATCAGTTTTCTTGAATGTTAAATGTGATATTTGTCCTGTCAAAGCATTTTTATGATAATACATTTCAAGTACATACTTATTTTACTTTCCAAATCAATGAGGAAGAACTTTACCGGGTTTGATCATGCAGTGGTACTTTGAAGTCAAGCATAGTCCATTTCATGATGCTGCTTGACTTTCAAAATTTTATTTCCCATCTAAAATGTTTAACTGTTTGGGAAATGGGTTAATGTTATACAGTATTAATTATTCTTAACGCTCACAAGTATAAAAGGAAATCAACTACTTATGTAATCCAGATGGTCAAGCATACTAAAACACGGGCTTGCTCAATTATCCACATTGCTACTAGTGATAATGTCCAAGTTGATTATCATAATGCCGAAAAACGTTCTGGTGGACTTCAACTGTAGTAAATAAGGAACTGTCTTTTTTTTTTTTTTTTTTTTTTTTTTTTTTTTTTTAAAGTCAGCTTAGTAGAAAACCTACTTTCACAATTTACCTGTTCTTATCAAAGCCTAACTGGTTCTGAATGTAATGTAATATATATTAGTAAGCAGTCACGTGTTTTGGTCTTTTTTGTAATTTATAGATCAGGTATTGTAGTTTTGCCAGTGAGATGCAGCAAAACACCAGTGTTGATGTTTGCCATTCAAAGAGGAATAGACAAAAACTACCACTAAAAATACTTCAAAGAGGATTCTGCATCCAAGCTGCACAGCCTTGGGTCACACTCAGGGTTCCAAACTGAGACAAGACACAACAGCAATTAGAAGGCTGTCCAGTGATCTCTCCCAATAGCCACAGAACCCACCGTGTACATCTGGGTGTATTTCTAGCATTATAATCTATCAAAAACATGTAATGTTGTCGGAAAGGTTCAGCGTTCCAGAAGTGGCCCACAATGTCATGGCTTACCCCTTGGCCCATGCTCTGCCCTTCTGTCACCATTGCATGATAATAGTTTTATTCCTTCGCAGTCCTACACAGAAGCAAACAGGAATGTTATTTTACTGATGAAACTTTTTTTAAAAAATTAACAAGGTCACGTGATTTAGAAAAACTTTAGTAAGTAAGTAAGTTTCTTTCGGCTTGTCCCTTTCGGGGTCGCCACAGCGTGTCATCTCAGATGAACGCACATATGTTTGGCACAATTTTTACGCCGGATGCCCTTCCTGACGCAACCCTTCTCAGGGAGTGGAGGCCCCAGTGGGATACGAACCCACAACCCCTGGTTTATCAAACCAGTGCTCTAACCACTGAGCTACAGGGCCTCTTTAGAAAAACTTTAAAACCCTTAAATATTGTTTTCATCGCCATTTTCTTTCATCTAATAGTGCTACAGTAGTTGTTTTCAAATAATTTGTAAATGGCCTTATACAGCGTTTTAGTCGTAGTGAGGGTGCCTAATGATCAAGGAGGCCATGCTATTAGTTGGAGGCAGAATTAATTTCTTTGGAATGAACAAAAGGGGAGAGGTGACGTCATAATCACCCTCCTGTTAAGTGATGGTCTTTCTTATATGATAGGCCATCTATGTGAAGGGGCATCTTTTGACTTTTTTGGCTGCACAGATTCTCCTGCCCACCTAAGTCTGTCATTTACCCAGCTTTATGCCAGATGTGTGCTCTGGGTGGAGAAAAGCTGGATGTTCCTTGTCAAATCTGTCCTCGTGCTTATTCTATAGTCAATTTGAGCCCATTTGCTTTTCTTGGCTCTCGAGCTGTATTGTCGCCACACTGTCTAAGTGACTTCACATCCTATGTATAAAAAAGAGACTGGAAAAAACTAATTTCTCTTGAGCTGATCAAAGAGGCAGTGGCACGGTGGATGACTGGTAAGCACGTACCCCTCACAGTGAGGACCTGGCCTCAAATCCAGCCTCGACTCTCTAGAGTTTGCATGTTCTCCCTGTGCTTGCGTGGGTTTTCTCCAGGTACTCCGGTTTCTTCCCACTTCCCCAAAACATGCATAGTTGATTAAATGAAAAACCCCAAGTCATTAGTGTGAATGTGACTGTGATTGTTTATATCTCTCCGATTGGCTGGATGACGAGTTCAGGGTATACCCCGCTTGGCTACTGCACGCCCACGACCCTAATGAGGGTGAGCGGTACAGAAAATGGATGTCAATTATTTGTTTCCCCACTTTGTTAAAGACTACCAAATAAATTTAAATATCAGACAAAGATAACCCAAGTGAACATAAAATTGAATTTTGAAATGTTATTTTATTTATTGAAAGGAATAGAATATTCAAAGCTATCTGGTCATGTGTGTATAGGTAATCCACACACACACACACGCACACAAGTTTAATAAATTGCTGGGCCACCCGGAGTGCCAACAACTGAAAGCAAGTATTTTCTATGACTGTCACGAGTCTTTCACATGTCTGTGGAGATATTCTGGGCCACTCGTCCTTGCAAAAATTTCAATTCAACAAAGGAGGGTTTTCGGGCATGAACAGCTTGTTTACTGTCATGCCACAGCATTTAAATGGGATTCAAGTCCAGACTTTAACTTGGCCACTCCAAGGCCATCCTTTTTTTTTCCTTTTTTTTTTTTTTTTTTTTTTAGGGGCTCTTCAGAAGTTGACTTCTTAGTATTTTGTATAGTTGTCCTGCTACAGAACCTTGCACTTCAGTATGAACTGCTGGCCCAACATCAGGATTTTCTGTTAAAGAGCAGAATTTATAATTCCATCAATCACAGTTAGTTGTCTCCATCCGAATAAGTGGAGCAGCCCTAGACTAGCACATTATGTTTGACTGTTGGTATCATGTTTTTTTTCTGCAATGCTGTTAGATTGATGCCAGATGTAACTGGAAACATTCCGAAAGTTGAACTTTCGTCTCATTAGTCGTTAAAAGATTCTCCCCAGATGTCGTAGGAATAATTAAAAATTCATTGAGCAATTTATTGTGTGCGTGTTTTTTTCGTTTGGTTTTTTTTTTTAGCCAAGCCTTTGTTCTTTTTGGTTGGTTTGCGGTTTTCACTGCCATGAGTGCCATTTTCACCTAGTCTTTTCTTTATTGTTTAGTGAAGTGAGGCAAATCCTGCAGATCTTTATTTGATCTGGGTTCAATTCAGTCTCTGTCTTGTTGTGGTAATTTTTGAAGGGCAGCTACTCTTGGGAAGTTTCACCACTGTTTCATGTTGTCACCATTTGTGGGTAATGCCTCTCTCACTGTGGTTTGCTGGAGTCATGAAGCTTTAGAAATGGCTTGTTAACTCCAGACCAGACTGATGTCAATTGACCCCTCCATACAGGGCACTTAACCACGCCTCCTGAAGTGACGTCATGCCACGTGCGCTGACGTCAGACAAACAATTAGCAAAAATATCGGCGCAGCATGAAAAGAATAGAGCAAAACTGTCCGATTTACCGTCTGATTTCTCACTCGCATTCTTAGCTAACAGTGAAATATCGTTGAAAAGCAGACAGCAGGGCTTCAAGTATTTCAGCGAGCGGTATTTCAATGGTATTTACATGCATATCGACGGAGAAACCATTGATATTAGCGCGAGATATTTCCAGAGTCAGAGGAAGACCGAGAAGCCACATAATATATATTATAACCCAAAGACGAATTCGTCATTGACAGTTTCCTATTTTCGTGTTACATATCACACTTGTGTGTAGAATCTGTATATGTATCTGTATAGCCGTTTGTGAACCACCGTATGAAGGAAAAGAAGGCGAGCCTTGATTTACGAGTTGTTTCTCTCGTTTTCTTTGTGTAACGTCACGCGCTGCCCTCAATAATTATTCTTGAATTAGTGCTGAACCTACGTAAGTCCCGACCGAGTACGACAATCACTACTTTAGTGTCCTCAAACATCCTTCCTTCAGTCTTGGTGTCTCGGTGCACGTCGAAGGCTTTTAGGACTGCTAGTCCGGTTTAGCTTAGCTAATTAGCCGTGAACAAAGGGACACGTTTGTGCAGTCAGATCATCGCAAAATATCGCTCAACACAGATCAAGTGTGTCAATCATTCACACATAGCTATATTATGCAAGCGAAGAACTGCTAATTCCTTTATATGAGACATGTATTGAAAATCAAATATAGGACTTACCTTCGTGCAAACATATCTGGTTGGTGGATTCAGTTGATCATGCGGTCTTCCACAAAGTTTGATCCATCAAAGACATTTTTCGTACTCTGTCTTCAGTTTTGGAAAGGGAACTCCACCAACTAGCCTTTCAGGATACCTGTCGTCACTATTATAAAGTCTGTGACTACACCTCTTAACCATATCTGTTGTTAAAGAACCCAAATACGCGATAAAACGCCAACAGACGCTATACTGGACCATCCAGTGTTGTCTGAGAAAACTGCGGATCCAAAAAAGGGGCATGGTTTATGCAGATCTCTGGCCTCTGATTGGTCAGTGACGCGGATTGCGCAATTTCTACGGAGGGGTCAATTACTCAATGACTGTCAATTACTCAACTCATTGCTTTTTTGTTCCATTTGTTTTTTTTGTTTTTTGTTTTTTTTAATATATATATATATATATATATATATATATAAAGGTATCTTTTGGCTGACTGTTTTGTCAAATATTTTTATTTATTTGTTTATTTATTAATTTATGTATTTATTTAGTTTGTGTGTGTGATTTCTCAGTCAAACAGACCTGAAGGGAATCAGACATGGCTGGGATCAGTCAAAATGAACTTGGCTATTAAAAAATAAAATGCGATTAGCATCACATAATTCATGATTTAACAGACAATTACTTTTTCCACACATGGCCAGGTAGCTTGGAATAGATTTTCCCTCTCAACAAATAAGAGCATTTTATGTTAACTTGGATTAACTTTGTCCAACTATTTGTTTGATGATCGTTAACATTGAACTGGTGAAAGTATGAGAAAAAGTTATCAATGGATAGTGACTCTGGTCTGGTCCTCGGTGAAAGGAAACTTGGGCACAGCATGTTGATCAATACAACACTCCCATTAATATTTTCATTATTATTATTGATGAGGATTCAAGCATGCATTCAGTTATAAGTACAATATTCTGATTGTTTTTCAGTTATGTCCTACAGAGGAAAAAGAAAGCACGCTGTCTTTCAAACTATTAGTGTGAGTTAGCGGAAGCAGTTCAGAAAAAGCCAACTGTCTGACATCACGGATATATATGTTTTTTTTTTATGTAAAATTTTCTTTATTTTTCTCATGGAATTCAATGACCTTCAGAAGTCTCTGGAAAACTATGCTCCATCATTTACAGCCAGCCTGAAAAGTCATTGACACTAATAACCAGATGTGGAGGGGGGCGGGGGGGGGTGGAGAAATCACAATACAGTCTCTGTTTGTGTCTTATTTTTCTAAACAGAGTGACCAAAGCCAGTAGTCCTCCAGTCCGGATCGTCGTGGGCCAGTCAGACCTCCTCCAATCCCTCTCACTTCAACCCTTGGAGGTATTAGGGAAGGAGGACAGGAATTTTTCTGAAATACTTGGTGAACCTGTGGAAACACTCCAGCAAAGACGGATGGGATGGATACAATGCTCCTGAAATACCTCCCACAGCTCTCAGCTTTTCCTTCTTCCCGTTACTCTCCTCATCCCAAACTGGAAAGGGTTGATCAGACAGAAAGTACTCCTCCCTCTGGAAAAAATCTCTGCACTGTGCCCCACTTCTCCCAACAATGGTTTCTACTGTATGTACAATACGATGTTTTGTCTTTACCTTTTCTTTTCATTTTTTTCTCTCTGCACTGACCATCGGGGAATCTTATAACACAAAATAGAAAAGTCACAACACACATGTAAAATCAACTCTAAAACATTATCTGTAAGAATTCAGATCAGACTGTGGAATGAGATTGTGTTGTACCTTTTTTTTTCCCCTCCATTTGTCATTTGGCTCTGAGACTTGATATTTTAGATTAGACCAAATGCAAATTTTGCTTGTATCCACATTAGTACGTGCAAAAGTGTCAGGCCTGGCCCCCTCCAAGCAGTCTCAGTCACTTAAGGCATTCTAGGGTTATAATACTGTGTTCCTTTAAGACGATGCCACAGGCAGACCATCATGTTACTGTTGTGTCACTCACCCGCACTTAACCTCTATGTAAATAACATTGCCAAGCTCTGCTCTTCATCCAGTTCTCAATGTAATTATAAGGTCTCATTTTTATACGACGCGAGAAACATGTAGATCTCACCAGTGAGAGCATGGCCAGTCGCACAAAGTGCTTTCAATGTTCTAGTGTCTGAGCAAAGGAGGAACTTTGCATTCTGAGATGTTGAGAGTAACTGTGTTTAAAAAAAAAAAGGGGGGGGTGAGGTTGCAGAAAAAATCATGTACATTCCTTAAAATGTAAGAGTGCTGGAACTTTGGGTTTACCATATACATACAGTATATATTAAATGGTGGTGATTTTTTTTTTTTTTTTTTTTTAAATAATTATTTGGGCATTTGGCTTAAGTATTTGAGCCACACCCCCAATAGGTTTTGGGATGAAAATGTTTGGTAACAATATGAAGCTAACTTTTCAGATGTAAGTAATGAAAGTTCTTTAGTAAAACTAATGAATTCTCTTCATGGTAAATGTTACATTTGAAACTACTCTAGTCATTTCCTTTCATATAAAGTTGGATACATCATCAGGTTAATACAGGTCTTTTGTTTCATTCTTAAGATTTTTTTTTTTTACATTAATACAAAACATGAAAAATAGAATATGAATATAAAATGAAGTGAGAAGTGTTACTTGAAAATGTGGCTTTTTTCTTTAAAAATGTTAACGCTTGGTAAAATTGTTCTGGCCTAAATATGTCTTCAATAGTTAAACGAGGTTGCTGCTTATTTAGGCATATCTAAGTTGTCATTGCTGTACTTTGAACAACTCCCACTGGTTGTGTTACCTAGTTTAAAAAATAATACACCATATAAATTCCTCACCTCATCATAGACAATAAGTTGGATAATTAATTTTGAAATCAGAAATGTTTAGTTTAACTTTTAATCAAGTTAGTGTAAGGAGGAGTTTGATACCATGCTTGCAATATCCCAACATTACAGGAAAAAAACGTGGCAGGGGAGGCAAATGATTTCCTTTCACCGTCCACATAAAATGATGTGGCGGGCCGGATGTGGCTGCCAGGGCTGGAGTTTGACATCTGTGTCATAAAAGATGCCCAACGTTTCACCTTTTCCACACAACTTGTTGAGAGTGCAGGTTAGAGCACAAACCAAACATGAAGTCAAAGGAAGTTTAACAACACCATGAAGAATTTGTTGGCTCAACTTAGTTGGGGGACCAGGTTGCCTTAAACTTGAGTTGAGAGTTAAGGATTTATAGTTCTTTGAACTCCCATGTAAGTTGATACCACTTACAAAAAGCATTTAAATTGACTAATAAGAAAGTGCTAAACAGATAAACTTAATATTTTCTACTAAAGTAATTAAATTAATCAGGTTTCCAAACTAATCACAGTACGGAATCTGCTCTTATCAAAGAGCTAAATGATATAATATTAAATACTGAATCACGAAAGGTGTCAATTTTGGTCTTGTTGGATCTTAGTGCGGCTTTTGATGCTGTAGATCACAATATATTGCTAAACAGGTTGGAAACGTCGGTAGGATTAAATGGTTCAGGCCCTACCTGGAGGAAAGGAACTACTGTGTAACCATTGGAAGTTCTTATTCTCAACAAATGGCAATGACCTCTGGGGTCACTCAAGGGTCAGTTCTTGGACCCCTCCTGTTCAGCCTGTAAATGCTACCCTTGAGTCAGATTTTCCCGAACTTTAGTTTTGACTATCATAGGTATGCAGATGACACACAGTTACAGTTTACTCAGCAATGTCTCCGGGTGACTATAGTTGGATTGAGATGTTGTGCCATTGTCTAAACCAGATAAGTGGATGAGCCAAAATGCCCTTCAACTAAACCATATCAAAATTGAGATCCGGTAATTGTTTTGGGCAATAAAGAAAAGAGGATTGCTGTTCGTAAATACCTAGACTCACTATCTTTTAAAAGCAAAAACCAAGTCCGAAACCTAGGTTTCCTTTCCTTAGATCATGACCTGACCTTCAACGGTCAAATCAAATCAATGACTAAAACTGCCTTTTACCGTCTGAAGAACATATATAGAGTGAAGGGTTGAATGTCAAACTGACCAGGAGAAGCTCCATTCATGCTTTTATCTCAAGTAGACTTTACTATTGTTTTTTCAGGTCAACTAAATGACTCATTCTGTAAAATGACTGAGTGGAATACATAAATTGTTTTTTTAATGATTTTTTGTTCACAAAATTATAAAACAATGAAAATCTGTTGCGAATTTGGATGTGCTTTGATGAACTGCACACCAAAAAGTGTGAATTTTTTTAGAGCTACAGTATCTGAATCTTACAATGCAGATATTGTTTATGTGCTGAATAACTGACAGGTACTGTTTGAAATGCATTGACACTCATTTTGGCCTATTTTGTCTATTTTTTTTAAATGTGTCTCCTTCATTTTATATCTCTTCTCAACAGCTGCTCTTATGTTACTCCCTTGTACCTTCATTCTGGTATTATACAAAGACAGTGAAAGAGACTAGACAGTCTTACTGCATTATGCCAGGAATCTGATCTCGGCGATGTTTACCATTGAAGAAATAAATGAAAATGGTAAAAAAAAAAATGGCCACTGAATCTTTGGCCCCGAGGAGGGTTGTCATGCTGCTCAGGAGACCAGGATACAAAACGTCATGGAAAAGAAGACAATGGTGGTGAACACAAGACCCCAAGAGTGGCTACAGAAGTAAAAGGAGCTCTAAAAATATGTGTAGACCAGGACTTGAACAGTCAGATCGCATTTAATAGTTGCAGTTCCAAAATGGATAAAAGTGATCCCACCTGTCACTTAAAGCGACATGTTCAAACAGTTTGTTGCAGAGTGTTGTTTTTGAATGCAAAAACTTAGGATGAATGTGTTGCACTGCCCACTAGCATGAAAACTTTCTGGAACGTATCAAAGCTGTATTTCAGTCGCTTTGGATAGTCAATGTTGAGACTGTATTGGAGACCAATTCAAACAGCAAAGGCATTTGGAACACTGATTAGCTGACGGGTGATTATTTTGTCCTCTAGTATCACTGCAATATCTAGAATGTGATCATTTCGCCATCCACAGCTTCTCCTGTCATGGGGAGTAGGCCTACATTGACCCCAATTGGCATTTCTTCCTCCAAATCATCAGCCTGCGGACAAAAGGTGAAAACACAAAAATCAGGTGTCTACTTTCTAGTTTGATAATTATCTGCAATTTAAGGCACCCTACTCCCTCAAAGAGGTTTAGACTGCATCATAACATCCTTTGACCCTCATATCGACCAAGGAAATAAACACTTCCCTCTGGCTCATCTCCGTCAGATGGACAGCAACTCTTTCCTGACTGTCCAGTTGATTATGGATTTTGTGGGAAAAAAAAAAAGTGGAAGTAACAAAAAAAAACATTCATTTTAACAATGAAGGCATTGATCTGAGGAAGGACAAATAAACATTTCTGCTGCTGAGAAGGCCCTAACGAGCACAGTGGCCTCCAATCCAACCTCTGTGGAAGAGAACCTTCCAGAAGAACAACATTCACGGCAGTAATCCACCAACAAGCCTGGATGGTAGAGAGGGCAGACAGAAGTCACTCCTTAGTAAACGGATCATAGCAGCCCACCTGGAGTTTGCCCAATGGTGCTTGAAGGACCATAAGAGACAAAATTCTGTCATCTGATGGGGGAAAAATATTGAACTTAATGGTGTGAATGCCAAATGTCATTTTGAAGTGAAGAATGGTGGTTGCAGCATGATGTTGCGATGATGTTTTTCAGTGGGAAAAACTGGGGCACCATTAATCCTGAAAGGTTCATACAGGTTTTGGAGAAACATATGCTGCCATCCAAGCAACATTTTTTTTCATGGACACCCCTACTTATTTCAGCAAGGTGATGCCAAACCACATTCTGAACGTGTTACAACAATGTGGTTTAATAGTAAGAGTCCATGCCTGCAGTCCAGACATGTTTTCCACTGAAAATGTGTGGTGCATTATGAAGTGTAAAATACAACGGAGACCCTGACTGTTAAACTGTTGAAGCTGGACATCAACCAAGAATGGGAAAAAATTCCACATACAAAGCTTCAACAATGGACCTTTCCGACTGGCGAGCTTCAGCTTTCCCCCCTTATCTACACAGTGATGAAAGTCCTCCGGATTTTCCCGGAGTTCCGGATTCTTAAATTTTCATGAAAATAGCTCTGGAAAATTGAGGAAAAATTGCCTAAAATTAATCCGGATATAATTGACAACATTGGACTAACCTGCGTTTGAGTTCGTTGTTTTGTTTTCACGAGTGTAGCCGTGTTGAGGGACTTAACACTAGTAAGAGTAATGCCCCTCCCCTCGCATTCTCTCAAGACGTCGCTTATTTTGTGTGGTCTTGACATTAATTTACGTGTTTATTTCATAAACGTTGTTAACCAACCAAGCCTGCTCCAACCGGTATTCATCCGGAAACAGGAAATGCAAGTTAACTGTACTCAGCATGTACGGAGCAAGTACGAAAGCGCATGTTCAGAACTGCTTCACGTAATGCGAGCGCATTTACGTCGAAAGTCATCAACATCATGAGCCATGTCAAAGGAAATTCCGTTACACCAGGGGTGCTCATTGCATCCGTCGCGAGGCGGTGTGATGGCGTTGAAAAAAAACGGACTATCATCCACCTCGTCGCTTGATTCAGGTGTGGCCAATACATCAAGCGCATGCACATAAAGGCGCATTCTAGCAAGCTGGCCTCCTATTTACGGCAGTCCCGTGGTGCGTGACCCCCCCACGCCACCCCCCGCCCACAACGATACGTCACTATTGCCGACAGGAATGTTTGTTTACAATGTATCGGTAGCTTGTTGCCACGAACGCCGATTATGTTGAACTAAACTTTCAGCATTTTCAAAACATTGCGGGTATAGACCGTTCGTGTTTATTCCTTGACAGGCCAGTGCATTTAACTTTTCTTCAGATAAAGTTGATCAGATCAAGAATTTTTATTGATGAAAAATTGTAAATACTGTTTTATATCATGTTTTACTAGTATCAGTTGAAATTGGAAATTATCATTTCGGAGTCTGACATTTTAAGTTTTATATTTTATTCTTAATTTACAGTTATAGTATATTAATCCAGTAAGTTATTTTAAGGCCATCCCCAATCACACCCGCAACTTTATCTGCGAGCATGACAGATCACACCTGTACATTTTTCAAATGTGAGTGAGTGTGTGTATATACATATACAGTATATATTAAAGGGAACTGATTATACTATTAGTATTACTAGATCAATATTTAAGATAGTGAGCAATGTGGTGGACTATCAGTATAACGGGACATAAGAAGTTTGAGACTTAAATGTTAATAGTAATTACTACAGATCAACTTCTTTAACATTTTTTGGGGAACTTCTGCCCAATTTTTTTTTTTCTGGTCAGGACTTAGATATTTTACTTTCAATTTTTGTCTGATTTTTGTTAACTGATATCGCCAGAATGCACCACAGCAATCCTATTTTTCCTACAATTTTCCAGGGGGCATGCCCCCAGACCCCCCTAGTACTCACGTTTATCTTTTCAGGAATTTTCACAAACGTCCACTTTCATCTCTAGCTACAGTTGTCATGCCCCACAATCTTCCTGAACATCATAGGTTTGAACTGGGTCCTCTATCGCATGTTCCATATAATATTGGGGTAGTTTTTTTGCCAAATGCCTCAGACTTGTCCAAGAGAGATCTACAGAGAGGTCTCAACTATTCCACGCAAAGATATGTACACGGAATTAAGATTTTGGACGGAGCAGGAAGCAATGTCGGAGTTACAGCGAAATGTTGGCGATTGATGCAAAAAAGTTTGACATCCCCACAAACCTTATATTGTAATCCAACAGGATAAAATAGTGGAATCATACTGCGCATGTAAAGCAGGGTGAGTACTTTTTACTTGGAAAGATCACGAGTAATATCATTGTAGTCTTTATAAGTGAGTGGGTGTATTCATTTGACTTAGCTCGTGATGGAACCCAATTTTCTGTCTTAAAAGTCCGATGTGATACAAATAGGCAAATAGACATTTCTCTTGCATGACATTGCGCATTTACATATTACGAACTCGACCCTTAAGCATAAAACATTACACACTTCATTCAGCAGGTCAATGATTCGCTAACAAAGTAAAAGTTGTTCTTCTACAATGTATAAAGCATTGATAACAATTCAATCAAACACAGAAGATACTTCTCCCTCACTTACCTTCGAACATACAGCCTTGTGTTTGTTGATATTGTTAACATTTAGTTGTACGCGTGCTCTTCCACAAGCCTTAATCCATCGTAGACACTTCGTTAACTGTTTTATAGGCGTTGGAAAATTAATCAAAACGGACCCATTGTAACCGAGCAGGATATCTTTCGTCAGAATTGCATGTTCCCCAAGCAGATCTGAGGACCATTTTCTTCCCAACATTAACTTTTCAAAACGCACGCTCCCGACTGTTGTGTGTGGGACATGGCTACGGGAGGGTTGGGACAAGCCAGGGGTTTAGACAATGCGGCTTTCTGATTGGCTGTTATTGTAGGAGTGATTGAGATGTTGGAAAGGTCCATTGTCCTCAGTTTCCAAACATGTATTGAATCTTGTTAAAAGAAAAGGTGATATAACACAGTAGTAAACATGAACCTGTCCCAGCTTTTTCGGCACACCATAAAATTCCAAGTTAATGACTATTTCCTAAAAACAAGGTTCATCAGTTTGAACACTAAATAGCTCCTTTTTGTAGTGTATTCAATTAAATGTTGGTTGAACATGATTTGCAAATCATTGTATTCTGTTTTTATTTATTTAACAAAATGTTTCAACTTCATTGGAATTGGGGTTATAAAATAATTTGCAATGATGTTCAAACAAAGAAGGCTTTCCCCTCTCCACACATTGTTTCCATCAATCTGATTTAAATTTGTTTTGGTTGTATCTGTCCAATCTGATCATTTTACCACAGCTAATGTTTTTGCAATCTTTCTTGAGGTTTGTTTATTTTTTTCATTTCGGCCTCCTTCATTTGGATAGAGATCTGTTGATTTCCTATTAATTACCAGTCCTATTAGTCTTATGCTAAATGCCCACAGCTGGTATTCAAGACAAGGACAATTGGAGTACATTCCGCAATTCCTCTGCGTTTCTTGAATGCGCTTATTTAATCTATCAACCAGAAATCGCTGCAAAAGCCCATTGCCGAAGAAGCTACAACTGGTCAAAGAACACATTGACTGGTCTGAAGAGAAAAGCTTCAACAATTTATGAACTGATAAAAGCAGGGTTATTTTGGGGCTGCATATGTAACATCAGTGTTTTTGTTTGTTTGGTTTTTTTTTTTTTTTTTTTGGGGGGGGGGGGGGGGTATCTGACATGGTCCGAGACCCATGAACAATCTGGTGAAGCTTCCTGACGCAAGTATGACGATTTTTAAATGTTTCTCCTCCTAATGGGTTAGGCCCATTTATTGCATACCAATCGTAGACTTGTTTTAAAACATGTTGCCTTATACCAAAGAGGAAATGACCTTTAAAGACAATGGTCCTAAACACACCAGTAATCAAGTAGCATGTTGGAAGTAGTATGTTGGAATACCAGTTCATATTTGCTCGAGGTTGGTTAACTCTACTCAACGCAGCTCTGAGATGCTTATCAGAAACGATCAAATGTTACTTCAGAGATTTATCTGAAAACAAAATGTCATGCTGTATTTCCTGTGTGTATTTGAACTACATTACTAAGGTTTTTAAACAGTGTAATATTCTCTTTGTTCACTTCACTGGAAAAGAATAATGTTATATTTTCTCTTTGTTTAAATTTATTCAGCACACAAATGTGTATTCATCCACAGGTTGTCATTTGCAACCTCAGCATTGTATGACACGGTCAGCCACTTTGTACCATGATGTCATGGTGACTAACCAGGTATCAGCTTGTTTAGCATAGCAATGTGTGATGTCCTGCGCATGGACATAGTTTTTTAGACAATTTCTTTGCTCTTTCAACCAATGAATGAATTCTTCAACCCAAAAAAGTTAAAGTTATAATCTTTGAGTATCCCAGTGGGACTTTTTCTGGTACTACTTGTAAGTTTATTGTCTGTCGACGGCATAATGACTGGCTCCCCCGAGGGGCATGATGGGAGCCCTGGGGCTCAAGTCAACATTTGTAACTGCCGAAAGCTCTATTCTAAAGAAACCCTGATTCCCTGTAAATGACTCCCACTGTGAGTCTATAGCACAGAATCTACATTTGAATAGGCACAAAGCTAATGTGTAAACATACCTTATCACAACCCCATTATACAAGTTTGTTGACTAAATTTGTATTTTTTTTTTTTTTTTTTTCCCCAATTGCTAGTGATGGGAAGTAACAAAGTAAATATGTTTGTCTTTTTCTTTTGAAAAAAAAAAAAGATGTCTGTACTTGTTAGTCCTTTGTCAAAATGGCCTCGCTCGTTTTTTCAACCTCTGTGGATGACGACACTTAAAAAGTCACAACTACAGAGACTGCGGTGAAGCTCAAGTGATTAGTGAGATACGTGAAAAGGAGGGGTAGCAATGACACAGGAATGTCAATCAGGGAGCATCGACGACATGACGCAACAGATTCAGAGAAGCAAGGTATTCCCAATCCTTGGCTTTGCTTAAATGAATTGTTTGATGGTGTCTGCTCCAAGAATCAATTGTTGTGAATGTGTTTTCTTGGGTTAGCACAAAAACACACCAGCTTCTGGTGTTTAAAAATTATTTTTAATTTGAAAAAAAAACAGTACTAGTATTTTTTTTTTTTTTATCATTAAGTAGTTTAGCTTGTTTTTCTTTTCTTTCTAGGACAGTTGTTTAGCCAATGTGTTGGTTTGATAGCCTAAAAGCCTTACCCAAAATTACCTAGCTAGCTTGGTTTTGGTTCAAAAACATTTTATCTTATATTACTGACGAAAATGTTTTTAATTTTGCACTTCACTTCATTTTATACTTTTTTAAAACGTATTTTAGTAAAGAAGCCAAAGCATGGGAGATTTTTCTCAAGTACTTCCACAGTACAAATGCTAATTAGTACTTTTGCCACCTTCGCATAGTGTATCATGTAGAAAATACACGCAGGTGACGCTCATGCGAGTGGGTTTTTGTTGTTATTGTTGTTTTTGTCTGTTTTTAAGCTGGCTGGTTGCTAGCGCGCCTTAGTGTCTTTACGGCTCTAGGGAGAGGTTCGTTGGAGGTTTCTGCGGGGAGAAGAAGGGAGTCAGACAGGCGACAAGCGGTGCCGTGTTGGCCCCGGGGCAGAGGCTGGGAGTGCGAAGGGGAGCCAATGAGAGGGAGACATCGACTGCTTCTCTCCTGCCCGGCTTGGCTCAGCTCGGCGCGCCCTGTAATTAGGAGCTCCACTTGTGGGCTGGTCGCCGCCACCGTGGATAACTTGAGAACGCCAGCTCCACACACTTGTCTTTTACTGTTCCCGAAGCCTTGGTGGAGCGTCAACATCCTCAACGATGAACGGCCAGCTATCACCTGCGTTCGAGGAGAAGAAACCGACCCTCCGCGCGTCCCCAAGCATGCCGGAGTCTTCACCGGCGGACATGGGCTTCTACGGCGGCCACGGCGCTCTCCATGGCTCGCAGGATTTTTACGCGGCGCAGCAGTCCTACTCGGCTCAACACATGAACCCGTACTCGTACTCCCACTACAACTTGAACGGTATGGTTCCCGGCGGTGCCTTCCCTTGCGGAAAAAGCGAGTACACGTACCCGCACTCGGCGTACAGAGAGCCTGGGGGCTTCAGCAGAGATACGCAGTCAACAATAGCAGACAGTGGTGAGTGAGCTCAACTTGGCGTGTAAAAAAAAAAAAAAACTCTTCAATGCCAAAAACCACATTTGTTACTGAGTGCACAATTAAGTTGAGCGATAAATAATAAAACAATGCAATCAGCAAAATTCCGAAGAGTAGAGTACTATAGATAAGTGATTACTTATTTTTCCACCAAGTAACACCATAAGGAGTTTTATTTCCCGCACAGTATTGATTACTAACTAACCAATTTTGTTACTGTAACATAATGCATAGTTTTACCATCACTATTGTTCTTAAATATAGCAGGGGAAAATTATTCAATTCAAAATATTTTGCACTAAGATGAACATTTTCCCTAAATAATGTTTCAAACATTTTAAAGGGATGAAGGTATATGGAAATGTAGTGTAATTAAAGGTTAAAGTGACACTATATAAGCAGGCCAAAAAAAATTGGGACATCAGTTTGACACTGCAGTCATGTTAACAAGCCTACCAGATTTGAATGAATTAAAAAAACAAGTATATAAAAACAGATTTCAAAGTGTGAATAATAAGGGTCACCTCTCAGCTTTCAGATGCTGTAGGGGTCCTCAATGGATGCATCAAAAGGAATCAAACATACTGAGGGGTGATATTATGTAAAATCACATTAGGAGCCTCAACTTCAAAATTGAATGACTATCTTACACTATAATCATAAAAATATAAAATAATGCGACAATGTCACAGACGAACACGGCACCTGACAACACGAGGAGGAAACCCAGGTACTTTGACAGCATTGCCCCATTCACAAGTATAAAGTTATGAAACTAAATCATCACTGGGATCAGTTTACAAAATGTAGTCCACTGGTGTTGTCGATGTTCAGCTCACCATTTGCGTGTGTCTTTAAAAAGTGAACCCATCGCTTATTTATTTCATACTTTGGAATCTTAAAAAAATCAGCACCAAGCTGTTCATTATGTTGAGCTATTTAGTGAAGACACAATTTTGGCTTAGCTTGCTAATTACAGTGTTGGAGTGGTGAATTGGCCTTGTTATGGAAACTAAGCAAGCTAACTCACAACTTAGCAGCATAGCCAAACGAAAGGACATCACTTTAGACTAACCTGGATATAGTCGGGAAGGGAACTTGCAGCAGAAACTATACCCCTCCAAGGGCTGTGATTTAGCTCGACACACAAAATCTGAAAAATTCAAGTAGTGAATGAAATGTTAAGCTCGATCCCAACAATTCATCACATTGTCTTAAGTGTTTACAAATGTTATCAGCAATTCAAACACATTTAATGTATTTAGAAAGAAAAAAATACTACGCTATGCTGCTCATCTCACAAATACACAGTCCTTATACATGTGGCATCATTTAAAAGGGAAAGAAGCTTTCAATGCTTTATAAGACTTATTGCCAAGAAATACTGTTACAACAAGGAAATAATTGATCTAACACAAAATTCTTTATTTTTGCAATTTGAAAAATGTATTCAAGAATGTAAGAGATGTTTCATTAAGCCCTGAGTAGGAAGTGTCTGTTCAAAATTGCTTAACAGTGAACTCAAATAACATTGGACATCCCCATAACAGAGGTTCTGGTACCTCCAGGCGCCTCTGTGCACTAACCCTGCTTCATTTGAGAGTGGGTGGCAACATTTTTTTTTGGGAGGCAGTAAGGTGGTGTGGGCTGGCATCACAATGCAGAGATTGAGATCACTATTTGCTGGAATTTTGGGAGGGAAATGAAACAAATTGGAACAATTTGTTGAGAATCCTACATTCTGGATAAAATGATAGAGTAGGGGTTGTTGGCGAATCCCTCCTTGCGCAAACTCCTTCCCCATTTGGTAAAACAAGTCCAAGCACTTCTGGCTGGTGAAACCGGCAAAGGGCACCATGACAAAGTCCCCACAGGTACCTTAAATGTGTACGTCTTCTTTTTTTTTTTTTTTAAATACAAGGGATCACTAGAAGAATACAATTTTTGTTTTGGCTTTGTTTGTGTTTAGATGCATCGTATCATATATTTGTGTAAATAAATGATACACAGGTACAGAGACACCAGCTGTAAAGAAAACCCACCTCTAGTAAGTTCAGGTTGAAACAATCACGTCATCAGACCAAAATTCCGCTCGTTAGCGCAGCACACACAGAAAGTCCACAAACGCACTTTCTGATTTCTGTCCCGTGATGTCCCTCACATAGCGGCTTTTGGAGCGAACAAAATGGGATGGATTGCCAGCAATTCAGACCTAAACCCATTGAGCACCTGTGGGATCAGCTTGACTGATTTGTAACATGCTGGTTGAAGAATGGGATGCCATCCCACAGCAGTGTGTCACGAGCATGGGGAGTGTGGTTCTTCCATACGCTACTGAGGCTTCTAATTGTTAAATGAATACATTATTATATTGCTAATATGTCCAGTTTCTTTAAACTTTGATTACCCAATCACCAAACAATAAATAAGGGTCAATGGTAAAATGAGCTCTTTGGTTTTGGCATTTGCTGCTTATCTCACAAACCTATGCTCCTTCCAAATGTGGCACTATATGACTAGCCAACTGTGCAAGATTTATTGCCGAGCGGTGTTTTTATAACAAAAACATAATCCATCAACCACAAGGTCTGATCACGCTTGCTCGGAGGAGAGATGAAATATCTTCCCAGAGAGACCGGGAGGAATGCGAATATTCACAGGCATCTCCCATGTCGATGTTTACATGCCATCCAGATTGCAAATAAAAGGCACTTGCACACCACTGGGAAGTTATCACTGGCCAATGGTAGTGCTTCCTTGGCCAGCTGGAGTCTGCCAGATGCTAGACAATGGTGGACCTAAGGAGCTTAGCTGCACAATCATGGATAAGAAGATATTCTTGGTCATTTAGTTTCACGCCTGATGGGTGGAGGTTGTCACAGTGAATGAATAGTGTGTGCACATGTGCTGCACAGCGGTGAGGTTTTTTTTTTTTTTTTTGGCCAACTGCATCTCTTCTTTGTGGAGCTTGTATGTTCTCATACTCATTTGATTTGTTTTTCTCTCATTACTTAATTGCTCCTACATTCCAAATATATGCATTTTAAGTTCCCTGAAGAGTTTAGTTTGTCCATAGGTATAAATGGTTGTGGCAGCACGGTGGAACAGCTGTAAAGCGTTGGCCTTACAGTTCTCAGGACCTGGGTTCAATTCTCGCCCCGCCTGTGTGATTATTTTCCAGCAACTCCGGTTTCCTCCCACATCCCAAAAACATGCAACATTAATTGGACACTACAAATTGCCCCGAGGTATGATTCTGAATGCGGCTGTTGGCTGTCTCCATGTGCCCTGCAATTGGCTGGTAACCAATTCAGGGTGTCCCCTGCCCCTTGCCCGTTGACAGCTGGGATAGGCTCCAGCACTCCCGCGACGCTAGTGAGGATAAGCAGCTAAGAAAATGGATGGATGCATGGATGGATAAATGGTTGTTTGTGTCTATGTACCCTGTGCCTGGCTGGCAACCAATTCAGGGTGCACCCTGCCTCTTGGCCAAATGTAGCTGGGGTAGGCTACAGCTCAGCGGTGACCCTAGTGAATGGATGAATGGATGCATGGATGGGTTCATGAGTAGCCAAAATCTATTTAAAACTATTTAAACACAAGCCAATATTTTTTTATATATATCCTCTGAATGTTACAATGTATGGCAACCATTTACCTTATTATGGTGCTTCTCGCAGCCTTTCCTTGGTCACATTCAAACAGATACTTAATGTTGTAACTGAACGATGTTGATTCTGATGAATTTGTAAGGATTACAGCCTTTCAACCCCATGTTCTCCGTAGGGTTACTAATTCCACTCCTGTATGTACCTTTTCCTGGGCTAAAAGGTTCAAATATGTTCAAACTGAATGATTTTGATAAAGAAATTAGGTTACATCTGTCCTTCAATGTACAATGTACCGTACTGTACACACAAGTCTCATACTTGGACTTTATTGTCCAAGTCTTTGTAAAGCATTTCCAGAACCACACAGGTACATTTAAACTTCATTTTACATCATATACACGAGGATATAAAGTACAAACCCCAATTCCAGTGAAGTTGGGACATTGTGTAGTAAGTAAATAAAAACAATGCAATGACTTGCAAATTCGATTTTGACCTATAATGAATTGATTAAACTACAAAAACAAGATTATTAATGAGCACTCTTCCATTTTCTGTTAATCCATCTAAAATAAAGAGAAGATGGCCGTATTTGTGGGTGTTGGTATTGGCTTTCACTTTGCATGTGTACTAACTTGTGACAAACTGTGCTATCCCACGGCAGTTTTCTAAAGTGTTCCTGAGTGATATTTTATGATTTCGTTTTTTTTAAATGCAGTGCCGCCTGACGTGATCAAAGGTCATCAGCGGTGAATGTTGGTTGTGGCCTTGCAGCTTATATCCGGATATTTTTCCAGATGAATACTATCCTAATACCCCATACGGGTGGACTATATTGGTCTCCTGTGTGTACTGTGTACCTTCTCCAGGGTAAAATGTTAGATCCAGAAATGCAAATACAGAAACTTTCTGAAAGAAGCAGTACACCCGTGGGGTTCAGTTAATGCTAGACATGATAAACAGACTAATTATCTTTCTATATATTTATCATACAGCACGTACACTACGTACAATACTGTACAGTATCTCTTGAACTCCAAAGTTATCCATTTTTTGAAATACATTTTCCTGGACTAAAATAGGAAAGAAGGAAGAATGTGGCTATATGACGGATTTAGTGAGGAAAGTTTTCCAACAGAAAACAGTTTTGATCCCTCAAAGTTCCACTACTATAACCAACAGAGCAACTTACTTGACTTCAGTTCATTTGCACCAGGACTAAAAAATGGCAAATGGATAGAATTTGGAACTAAGGAGAATTTAGTTAGGGATGAGTATAATGCTAAGCATGATGTCAATGTCAAATTGGGCGTTTATTAATTGCTTAGAGCCATTGACGCAACATGGCGCGCATAACTACTTGAATGCACCCAAGTAATAGTTGCGTATCCTGAGAGGTCTCATTTCATAAAAATACATTCCAGCAATTCTTTGCTTTGCCGTTTCAAATATGATCAGCCTCCAAGATTTCTACAGACCTTATACATGTCACCTAAAAGAACATCCTTCAACTGATGTCCTTACACAGTAAGTCCATCATGGGGTCCAGAGTCTTCAGCTTACTTTGTAGAAGGGGCCTATCTACTGTGAATGGTTTTCTCACTGTTATTCTGGTGAAGTATTGTATATTTGTTTACGCCATATTTTTTTTAATTGTATATCAGCTTTTATTGTGAAGTTGTTGTACTGTACAGTGACAGTGTCTTAAAAGGTGCCTTCAAATAAATGTATTATTATGATCATCATCATCATCATTAGGATTACACAGTGAATCTGCTTTTTGTTTTAGACTGGTTTTAGTAAAAGCTCAAAAACAGTATGGTAGGAAAAATACTGGTAGTTCAAGTTATCATTTTTAGAAATCCTAATTCAGGAGTCGCTAAGAGGCTCTTAAAAGTATTGTTTCTCACTACTCATGCCATAATACTTCACTCCTCTCTCCTCTGCTTTTTTAAATGCACCCTTCCTTACCATTCCCTGTTCATCATGTCATCTGAGCAGCTGTAAGCCACAGGCCAAAGTTTTATTGTTGAACATGACTCGGCCTTGTTTTGACTTGCTTTGTTTGGTATTGCTGAAAGGAAACTGAAGCTCTTAGGGATTTAGATCAATCATAAAAATCAATACTGAACAGATACACTATACAGTGCTGTAAAAAAAAAAAAAATTAGTGCCCTTCTCAAATTCTTATTTTTCATAGTTTTCCCACTTTCTTTTAACACATCACAAAAATTTAAATCTCAGACAAAGATAACCCAAGTAAACTTAAAATACTGTTTTTAAGTGTTGGCTATCTATTAAGGCAATATATATATATATTCAAAGTCACGTGGCCCCAGTTATATCATAAATTAACTGTGGCTAATCTTTTTTGGGGGGAGCAGGGGGGAAGGGGATGGGCATTTACACAATCACACCCGTTTGATTATCTCCAGACCTCTTCATTAAAAAAAAAAAAAAATCACAGAAATACAACCTCTTTGACTAAATGAAATTGGTTAAAAGATATAAAAAAAAAAAGTAGGCACTAAATGCCATGATCCAGCAGAATAGACGCACAGATGAGAAATAATGTAATTGACATCTCTCAGTATGAGAAAGGGTTACAACACCATTTCTACATTTTTAGGATTCTTTTGAACCACAGGGAGAGCTATTATTCTCACATGGAGAAAACATGGAACAGTGGTGAACCTTACCAGAATTGGCCAGCCTACAAAAATTACACCGAAAGCGCAGGTACAATTCATTTACGAGTTAACAAAGCAACAGGATAATAACATCATACCAACAGTTTAAAATACCGCGGTAGTGTGATGGTCTTGAGCTGCTTCACTCCTTGTGGACCTTGAGCATTGGCTTTGATTGATGAAACCATGAACTCTGCTCGTTACCAGAAAATTGTGAGCGAGAATGGTCAGCCATCCGGTGATGACTGCAAACTGAAGCACGCTTGGATTCTGTAGCAGCAAGCAGCAACTAAAACACACCAGTAAGCCAATTTATCAATGGCTTTATGAAGAAAAAAATGAAAGTTTTGGAGTCACCTATTCAAAGTCTGAATGTGTCTCAGATTGAAATGCTGTGGCATGAAGGTAAAAACAAAACCTTCCAGTGTTGCTTCATTTAAACAATCCACAAGTAAGAGTGGGCTCAAATACCTCCACAGAGATAAAAACATATCTGTTATCGAAAACGCTTCATTTCAGTTGTTGCTGCTGAGCGTGGGCCTACCAGTTATGAGGTTTTTCACACAGGGCCAGGTAGTTTCACTTTTTTTTTTTTTTTTTTGCCTAAAAATGAAATCTCCATTTAAAATGTGTGTTTAATCTTTACATGGGTTATCTTTAACTGATATTTACATTTTTGATGACCTTAATGTGGGGAAACTATGCAAAAGAAAATGAAAATTTGAGAAGGGGACCAATAGTTTTTCATGGTACTTTAGGACCACTGGGATGGGTGCCCCCAGCACCCATACACACAACACGGTGCTCATAGGAGGCAGTGATGGGGAGTGATCACTTGATTGAAACACAAATAAGCACAGCATTTATTGTCAGTGGAGCCGCTTCTGAAACCATCACAGTGATGTGACGCAGTGGCAACTCTGAAGCACAAATTTAAGACAACTCACATCTTCCATGTCAGAGTATCACTGAAGATTTGTTTTGAATGAAAAATGGAGGAAACCAGTGGCTTCAAATGCTCTCTGCGGCAGTAAAGGAAAATAATCTGTGGTGAAGTAAAGGCCAAAGTGAGAGCAGCAGTTTCCTCAAATCTTTTCACGTTACCATGGTGTATGAAGAACTGTAAATTAAAATTTCCTAAAGGTCAACCAATTCATCCAGACATTGACTATGCTGCTTATACTCAACAGGGACACGGTTGTGGTGTAGACCAGTCTAGCTGACCTCCGCCGTAAGGTGGGGTAAATCATGGACTGTTTGCCAACCAATTGCAGTGCACCTGCATACAAACCTTTCCAACATGGGAGTAAAACATCAGTTCGATGATCACTAATATTAAAACAAAAAGGCATTACCAACTATAATAAATGTGCCATCCTCCTGCAGAACACTTAAGTGCCTTTTCAGTCACCTCACCCTGCCAGGCAAACATTTTCTTTCAGCTTGATTTGATTGGGAAGCTATCGCCATGTGAACAACTTGAAGAAACACAAACTCAACAGGCTGGTGCACTTTTTTGACATTCCAGTTGGGAGTTAACTGCTGGAAATGGCTCCGAGGGACTTTGGCCCACAGCCAGACAACACATCAGGTGTCACGACATGTCAGTCAGCCTTGGCCTTTGTATCATCTGACGTCACCCGGCTCTTTATCACGCAAGGCCTGTTGTGACACCCAAAATGAATAAAAGAGAAATATTGTTTCTTACATGAATTCAAAGAGAGTTCCAAATAGATTGATATTGCAAGGGGAGCCTCAGAACATATGCACGCCGAGAAATATTTCATAATACAGCTTTTGCACTTTCAAAAGAGAGTATTGCTTCACATGAATGGAAAATTATGTTCCAAAAACTTGGTCACAAGTACATTTTTTCTTTCTTAAAATAGCTATTCAGTGTTTAGGATGCAATTTTTTATGTTGTGTCACGAATTTACAGCTCAACACCCAATATTATTGATCAAAACAAACTCGCTACATCTACATTGGGTGGCTTTAATATTGGAAAAGTACAAGAAAGTGATGCAAAAGCAATAGGAGCTATGTATGTGTAGAACCAGTCTTCCAGACAACATGAAAAGCACCAATAAATCTCCATCTCCCGCCCCAGCTCTAGGGGACACTCAGACCAAAATTATAAGTTTTGAGTGCTGGTGGAATTTCTTTGAAATGTAGAGGCTGTAGCGGCCGTGGCTATTTCTGGACTATATCTCTGCTTTGTGAAGACCAATTTCAAGCTGGTTTTATTGTGTGACGTGTGCAGGGAGGACATACAGAATTCTAAGATTCAACTTTCTCATTGAAAATGGTGGAGGTGCTGGAAATAAACTTGTAAAGACTTATCCCTAAATGAGATGAGCACAATTAACCTAAGGTTCCTCCTCCTATAGTGAAAGAAGAGCCAGAGATGGAGGTTCGGATGGTAAACGGGAAGCCCAAGAAAGTTCGGAAGCCGCGGACCATTTACTCCAGCTACCAGCTGGCAGTCCTACAAAGGAGATTTCAGTCGGCCCAGTACCTGGCGCTACCAGAGAGGGCCGAGCTGGCTGCACAGTTGGGCCTGACACAGACACAGGTAAGGTTCCAGTGCGGTATAATGACATGCTGAGTATAGAGCATTTGGACCACTTGATAGTTGATGGTCAAGAGTAGGATTAAAGTAATATATGTTTGGATTGACACGATCAAAAAGGTATTGCATTAACGAGACAAGGTGTGTCGGAAAAGTTCCCGGACTGTTCTCACAAAACATATATTTCAATCCCAACCTGAAATATGCCAAGTTTTCCCTTCAGTGTGGGGCAGATGATCAACCAGTTTGTCTACAAAACGATCCTGCAGCATTTACTTTGTTCAGTGCGTGAGAAGAGGCAAAAGTTGTGACAGGTCAGCTTGTGGCTGCTTCAATATGACAACACGTCAGCTCATAATCCCCCAAGCATCCGACAGTTCGCGATCAAGAAGAACACTGTCATGCTGGAGCAACCCGTCCCATCATTTGACCTGGATGACCTGAGAGTTTTCCTCTTTTTGATCATCCACGGATCCTCCATCCTGACTGCTGAGGATCTCAGAAGAATCTTTCCAGGTGTGCATGAAGGCAAGACGGAGAATGTTGGGAAAGTGCGTTGGACTCCAAGGGAATTACTTTGAAGAGGACAGCTTGGTCGTAGTTTGAATTTGAAACGAGTTTTGTGACATAGCCCTGGAACCTTTATGACGCACCTCGTATGTTTTGAGTGTACTGTCGTTGGTGGTGTAGACAAGTACAGCGTCATTCTGACAACTGTGGCTTATTTTATTGACTTTGTCATGTAATGAAATGACTGAGGGGGAAAAAAGTTGGATCTCACCTAGTGGTTAAGTGATCAGTGAGAATTATGCCTCAGTTGGCGCCACATTGGACCACCACGGTTCAGCACCGCAAATTCACCTATGTTCAAGATTTAAAAAAAAAAAAGTCTATATTCTTGTCATTTTTCCCCCCGCATTTCTAATTTTCTTTTTTTTTTTTTTTTTTACTTTTTTGGATCAGGGACCGGACACTGAAAATACGTATTGCCGTTTTATTCCCCCCGATTCAAGAGTTTGGAAAATACACACCTAGGGGCAATTTAGAGTGTCCAATTAATGTTGCATGTTTTTGGGATGTGGGAGGAAACTGGAGTGCCTGGAGAATACCCACACAGGCAAGGAGAGAACATGCAAACTCCACACAGGTGCAGCCGGAATCGAACCCGGGTCCTCAGAGCTGTGAGGCCAACGCTTTACCAGCTGACTCACCCTCCTGCCCACATTTAATATATATTTTGTATATAGTCAAGCAATTATGTATTGTTTATAAATACATTGGTTATTTTTAAAAACTGATTAAGTCTTAACTTTTTGTTAAAGTTGATAAGGAAAATAGCATCCACTTTCTGAGCTGCTTGTCCTCACAAGTGTGTTTACGTTTTAAGGATTAATATCAACCCATTCATCCATCTGTCCGTCCATCAAGATTATCAGGCTCTCACTTTGAGTTTTTTGTGGGTATTCAGATATTGTCAGCTGTCAGTGTGCTCAATTTGGAAGTCATCTCGTGGTTAAATGAGCAACGACAACATCAATAGTTCAATCCAAGCAGTTTGTGTCATGCTTTTGAGTCTATTACAGCTGTACTGATTTTTCCTGTCATTTTGCCTGAATGACCATGTGTGGACAAAAGAAATTGTATATATTATAGATATAACTACCAATAGATCAAATAAAAACAGCTGACGTGAAAAGGACAGATTTGTCGTGAAATGTTCTATATTGACAAACGGCCTTGAGTTATGCTTAAAAACCATCATATCTGTTGCAACCAGAATGCCAAAAATTTTGAATTTGTATATTGTTTGCTGTTACAGTGAGGTGAGAAAGTTGTTGAAATGTTTAAAGATCAATAATTGTCGGCCTATCAATTCAAATAACAGAAATATCCTTCTTGCCTATAACATTAAAAAGATAAAAGCAATGAACTACTCCCACCAAATTAAGATTAAAAGTATGAGAAGTAGCAGCCCCACATCTGAAAAAGCGACTGCATACACAAACCTCGCACAAAAACAACATGAATTACTTCATCAACAAGCCGCTGAATTACAATTAGTACGCAGAAATGTGTGTCGTGCACGTAGCGGACACACCGCCGCTACCTCCCGCCGTGTCTGCAACTTCACCAAACGATTGCGCGTGTCATTCATCAGACACTAATCTGTTATACATTTTAATAACATGATTTTTCAGATGGAGTATTCCCAAAATGGCTTGAAGGTGGTGGATGTTTGCAAGTCGTATTTGCCGTACAAGTCACGGGGCCAAGAAACTCAGTCTGGCGGTGGTTATTATGTAGATTAGCGGAACTGTCATCACAATTCAGCAAAACACACACACATGTTCAGACGGAGGCATTCAACATACATGTTTTCTTAATTTAACACTTGACGCATGGGGCTTTGCTTACAATAGTTCCCTATTTGTTTAGACTAAATGTATAGGTCAGTTTTATAAAATAAGTCTTTAAATGTGAGGATAATGCATCACAAGCTGTTAACGTGGACTGCTTTGCACACTGAAGGCTTTCATTTGTCAGTTTGCTGTTTAATACAGGTCTTCACGTTAAACTTTTCATTTCAGGTCAAAATATGGTTCCAAAACCGTCGCTCCAAATTCAAGAAACTCTACAAGAATGGCGAGTTTCCACTGGGGGACATCGCGCTGGAGCACAGCCCGGAGGCGAGTGATTCAATGGCTTGTAACTCTCCCCCATCTCCGGCTGCATGGGAAAACAACAACAGCGGCGCCAACCCCAGCACCAACAACACAAGCAGCAGCGATACAAACAGTAGCAACGGCCTGAAGAATAATGCAATGCTGGACCCTACCAGCGGGGGGCAGGAAGCCTATCAGTCTCCAGCTGATTCCTCCTCAGTCTACATCGATGAGTACACGCACCACAATTGGTACCAGCAGCAGGACGCGCATTTAGGTCTGCAGGCAGCCAGCACGACCCACCACCCGTCGTCGTCGGCAACGCCAGCTCCGATCGGAGCCGTTTACTGAGTCAATGAATGGACCCATTCGACTTAAACAGGAGGGACGTTTTTCGATCATCCAGGAATACATACCTGAAGGTATGCCTCGAAAGCGAAATGATAATGTACTTTTTTTGACATTTTAGATATGACCATCGTGCCCAAATGCATAGATACAGTAGGATAATAACATAAAGCCTTTTATATCAAAAGACCGATTACTACTGATATTCCTCCAGATCAAGTTGGGTTTTTTTTTCAAAGTGTGGGACAGTGAGCCTCCCCTCAAAAAATACAAAAAAAGAAAAAAACTACTGGACCCTCCTCTTGTCCACATCCCAACTAAATTTGATTTTAACAATAATTTAAACAGTCATTGCATAACCTGAGTGGAATTAAAGAATATTTCAACATATGATTTGCTACAGTTCACAGAGCAGAATGGTGCTTGGAAATCATGCAGGGTCTCCCAAAAGTCACTATACTTGAGAATTACTTGGACAGTATTTGATAATTTAGGATTTACGCTTTTTGTAAGCAGATCAGACCCTCGCTAAGTAATATTGGAGCAGTGTTGCAAAATTGCCACTTGGCAAGATGTTTTTCTCTCCCCAACTGTAGTTCTGCTCCATTTTGAGAAGCCGATGGTGATGACACTTTACCCGTGCTGAGTTCAAATTCGCTAAATCAAGTTTTTGTTGACGCCGAGTACCAATTCAGCCCTCTGAATAGACTTTGCACGAACGTCCGCGCTCAGAGTTTGAGGTTTTCAACAATGGCCCTTGGTAGTAGACTTTCCTCTGCGCAGTCTATCAAGAACAGATCCTCTTCATCTTAACTTAGTAAGGATAGCATAAATTCAGTTTTCCGTCAGAGCACCTTGTCAAACTGGCACTAAGCTGCAGCGGGGACAGAAAAAAACACTTTCCAGGTGGCAATTTTGCAATGCAGCTACAATGTTAGTTGGCGAGCCATGGGTAAAGAAGTAAAATGCTTATAAAAACTGCAAAGCCCAAGTTACCAAATACTGATGGCCTCAGTGATGCCTGAAATAAAATGTTGATGGGAATGAAAATAGCGACTTCTGGGGCACTTTGAAGGTTGTGCAACCAATAGAAAAAAAAAACAAGTGTACAGTTTAATCATAAAGATCCTATTTTCTTGAGTTTTCGGCTCTCCCCAGGATGGCAATGCCGCTTTAGTTATCTTAGTTTAAATGTTTTTTTCCTTGATTGTTCTCAAACCCCTGAAATTCACTGGGACCCATCAGTAAACTTTGGGTTCACTCTTGTGTGGGGGTTGGAACTATGATTTTCTCTTTTGGGGTCCTCAGCCCACTGTTAGAATATAAACCACACAGAACATTGTTCTGTAGTTGTCCCATGGTGAGTTACTACCAACAAAGAAGAAGCGGGCTGCTACGTGATTATGGCGAACTTCTGCACATTCACAGTTGGCCACAATTAATCCTCTCCTCCAAAATATCCGCTATTAATATTTGTTCCGGTCAAAGCCATGTCTAGTATAAAAATGTGTTTTTGGTGCCATCTTGCGACCAAGGAATTGAACAAGGAACACAATTCAAGTGAAGGGATGACTTTCGCTGTCATCAATACTGTAGTGATTACCAACCATTATTAAGCCAGGGCACATCTTTTCCTTTACAAAATCTTCACGGCACACCATCAGACAAAAAAGTATAGAATGAAATGAATATAATCTTGCCTCATTCTGCGCACAAACTCTCAATTTAGTGTCAAATCCGGGCTGGATTAGTTGAACACAGCTATTATACATGCAATGGTACCTTCTGCCATCTAGTGGACGAGCAACTCATTTCTGCAGTGAGAGAGAGCTCTTCTGGTGTACTGGGGGAAATTTTCAAATTCCACTTTAACTAATTGAAAAATTATTTATTCGCAAGAAATAATGTATCTTTGTTCATCTATCTATGGCAGCGGCATATAAAGACGAACAGAACAAATAAATGCTTTTTGTGACATTTTTGTTTGTTGATATTCTGTGAGATTTTTCAAATGTAAGCTACGTTTCTTGGCTCAAGAAAGGTTGGGAGTCACTGCAATGGCTGAACAAGTACGCATTATTTGCAGTAAATGGTAATCTTCAGACCGATCAAGTGGGTTGTTTTAGATATCTCATGGCACACTAAGGTGCTGAGACAGAGTTACAGTATTGCATTCATGAATATGTAGTCTCTGTGGTCCATGTGTTTTCAGAAAATAATTTTCCCGTTTGCACGTAAAAAATGTGCAACACATTTTACTGGTTTAGAAGATAATGTGCAATGATATATATATATATCAATACCCCTGTGATTCACTCCAAGAACGCTGATGTGGAAATAAAACATAAAGGAGCCCTAAAAGATACAAAAAGGAACGAAATGTTAGTGCGTCATAATTAGTACCTGTTTTTTAACTGTTGTTTGCGGATGAAGGTTGAGTCATTTGAAAGTCGTCATACAAGCACAGCATGCCGCCGCGATGCTCATGACACTCGTCAGGTGAAGACTAATTAGTGTGAGAAAGTATGAATAGGGCAGGCGGTGGCTGCGCTTGACAGGCATGTCGTCCATCAGCCTCATGTTGCTTGATTTGTGTTTGTCTTTGAAGTTCTATGTGTATCTTGGGAGTGACGGTGCTGGTCAGAAATGTTAGTTCGTCAGCTTTGGAAAGTTTTATACATTTTGACTTATCGTTTTACTGTTAAATGAAAACACAACCGATGAACTGTTCAAGTTACAAAACAAAACAGAAAGCAAGTGACAACATTTTTTTGACCCATGCGAGTAGCCAGGAGGAGCAAATCAATAATACCTCAGCAAGTTTTTCCCAAATGTGTTGTGGATGTCCTCATAACTGTGCGGCTATTCGTGGGGCTTGACTTACTTGAATTTCATTTTTAAAGGTAAAAATGAAAAATTCTGGGGTGCTCCAAAACATCAGTTTTGCTAGCGGTCAGAAGATTTGCAACACAAAGATTTCTTCCAGTGGAGGAATTGACTACTTGATTTTTAACTTACCAAAAAATAATAATAATAAGAATAATAATGTGGCAGGGTTTGTTTTTTTCTCTAGTTGTTGGTTTTTGTTTCTCTTGAATTCAAAGTCATGCAGTCCAACTGCAATAAACACAGGCATTTCTGTCGAATATTTGATTTCCATTTTAGAGATAATGCCACATTTGTGTTCAGCAGTTTTATCTCCCCAATGTGGCTACTTAAATGAGTCAAAGGTTTAGAATATTTGTTTTTATTAGTAGATTGAGTCCATGATTTCTTTTGAAATTTCAATCGTTCATGTTCTGTGCTTTCATTTCGGAGTAAAATGACAAATTGAAGTGCATATAAATTCAATTTTTAAAAAATAGGCTGCAAAAATGGGGGTGCTGTAAAGCTTTTTACCGATCGTCTACGTTTGAAACAAAGCCAGGAGTAGGATACTGTTATCGTCATTATCAAAAAAAAAAAAGGAAGCCATGACGTTTACCAACCCTTAGAAAGTATTTCAGCCCTCTGTGTAACAATTAAGACTGGTAGGTGGTGTCATTCATTCCACAGTACAATTATTTTGTCATTTAGGTATGAGGATATGTCAGGTTTGTAATTAACTTAGTGGAGCAACATGTGCCGCCAACCTCTCTATGTTAGTCTATTTGTTTTTGCTCAGTACTCTTATTATAGTCATAGGTCAGACCAACTGTCAGATTTGCTTGCACAAGTGCGATTGGCAAACAAAATGTTGCTCTCTTGATGCCACCTGACCAAGAGCCTTCTTATTAAGCGTTAATGACACACGGACAGAAGACAAATCATTAAATTGAAAAAAAAAAAGTGTTGTCTCTTTATGGTCAGTGGTTTACCATTGTTTGTCCAGTTGCCATGACAACATAAAAATATTTTTAGTTGCTTTGTCATAAGTGTTAAAGACTTTAAAACGCCACCATCGCACAGTGTGCTTTATTTGTTCTTAATGAGAGCTCCCGGACTACCAAATGCTTACTCGAACGTGACCTACTTATAAACTACAATAAATTTGGACTATGTAAGGTAATCTTGGGATATAATAAGAGATTGCAAAATCCTCTTGCCAAACTTCAAATGCAACGGGAACAACAAACCCAAGTGGAAAGAAGAAAGTGAGACACTCCACATTTACTAAATATAAATTTAAATAGATAGATAGATAGATAGATAGATAGATAGATAGATAGATAGATAGATAGATAGAGATAGATAGATAGATATAGATAGATAGATAGATAGATAGATAGATAGATAGATAGATAGATAGATAGACAGACAAGAGGCAAATGGTGCTAAAACATTTGAATAGAACGTGTATATTTTATTGGTCTGTTTATTTATATATTTTGATCAAATTTGGTACAATTGTCTGTTCATTTGAAATAAAACCTTTTCACCTGACTACTTTGTGTGGTTGAAATAATTCGGAAAATAACCGGAACGTGTGTGTGTGTGTGTGTGTGTGTGTGTGTCTGTACACGCGTATACTTTGTGACTCTCTTACGTCCACGCCGCAGACACGGCGGGGGTTCTCGGAGGTGACGGTGCAGCAGACACTCTGGAGTCTTTGGAATCTAATAACACAGCAGCGAAACAGAGAAGCGCATATTTCCTTTCATGTGGTACACAGTTGGGAAGGGGAGGAGGTGTGCGTGTGTGTGTGTGTGATCGGGTAGTATGGGTGTGTATGTGACAAGCAAGCCTTTTTTTTTTCTTCCCTTGAACTCAACAGACCAAACCCAGAAGTTAACCTTTAGGACGACACCATCAAAAAGAAGCCATCATGAAATCACATTGCCATAGTAGAGGTAATAAAATTTCAATGGAGTTACAAATTTTCCCATAGGAAATAGTGCAACGCTGTCTTTCGTGAATCGGCCTGCTAATTGTGTGCGAATAACCCGACAATATTATTAACTGGCACACGTAAAAGCAAGTTCCCCGCTGCTAGTATTTAAAAAAAAAAAAAAAAAGTCAACAAGAAACTTGAATGATGGCTTAGAAAGGAGTAATGTTAAGCGAGTTGCACAGTATGTTCTACCATGCAAATAATTTTCACCTAAGTGATGTATAAGTGATCCACTTTAGTACAGAAAACAACAAAAGACTACTTTAACCTTGACAAGCAAATAAAGTTCATCTAGACATGTTCTATATATGGCTTGTCCTCAATTAGTGTCAAGGGAGGGAATAAAATTGCGCACTCTTTGCGCGAGAGGTAGGGTACACCCTGAACTGGTCGCCAGCCAATAACAAGCATTCACGCTTGCATTCATTACACCTGTGGAAAATGTGTGTTTTTGAGACGTGGGAGGAAACTGGAGAACCCTCATGCAAGCGCAGGGCGAATGTGCAGACTCCGAGCTGAAGTTTTTTACCCAGACATGCTAACCACACGGCCTATTTAAATGTACGTTATAGTAATCCATACTATGGGCCTTTTAAAACCCTTTGTTTATATGTTTTATCCTTTGACGCTTGCTGAATTTAGGTCCTCTGCAGAGGTTTAATATTCATTTATCCCTTCATATTCCTAACTGCTTATCCTCACAAACAAATGAGCATTCACACTCACATTCGCAGCTATGGGAAATTTACTCTTCATGCATGTTTTTAGGACGTGGGAGGAAACCTGAGAGAAGATGGAAATTCCACACGGGCAAGGCCAGATAACAACATTAGTCCTAACTAAGTGTAGTATTTCCATTTTCCAAGCCACTTATCCTCAGAAGTGTCATAACAGTGCTGTCAGTCGCAGGGCATATATCGACACCATCACTGAGTGGGAACCGATCCTAAGTTACCCGTACCAAAGTCAGCCGTGTGCACCGCTACACCATCAGTGACTCGGTGTATTTTTTTTTCCAAAAACTATTAATCGTACCACCACAAGGCCATTGCACTCGAGAATTTCCCATGTATTGCAATTTAATATGCCTGAAATAGTGCCCCATTACAAAACTGTATGACATCACGTTCATCTGAACCCAGAAAAACAAAGGGAGTGGCCTTCAGCCACAGATCTTGGAGGACACTCACTATGTTCATTTAGCATACATGCAAATCATTTGCCTTTCAGCGTAATTCTCCATTTAGAACTCGAAATGGGCCATTTTTGTAAATCGCATAGATCCGATGAGTTTTCCTTGGGGGTGGGGGGTGGGTGCAGATGCTCGCTGTCACTGATGTCATAGGCTGTTTCGTATTCCTGAAGGCTGGCAGCTAGATTCATTCCACACGTCCACCATCCACACACAAATGTAATTATGAATATTACTCCGACTAATTTGCAGTCTGAGGTTCCACCTGTGCGCTCGGAGTCACAGAAGTTTACGAGATGAAAAAAAAAAAAATCCTTCCGACATGTTGACTGTTAAGATGTCACAGTCCTTTTACTCCATTGCATTGATCTAAATTCTACTCGCTACTTAAAAAAAAAATATATATTGCTTATGTATCAATTTTTTTTTTTTTGTGAGGACTACTATATACTTGTACTTGAATCAGATTATTGACAAGTAACAGTACGCTTCCTTGAGTACAGTATTTGGCTACTCTAGCTACCTCTGGAACATACATCTTCTATTGTTACTGTTACGTTTAAGCAATATTTTTGCTTATCAGATCACTCAATGTTGTGTTATGTTATTGGATGTTATGTTAATGTTATGGGGCCCCATAGCTCAGTGGTTACAGCATGGGTTTGGTAAATCAGGGGTCATGAGTTCGTTTCTCACTGGGTCCTCCACTCCCCAAGAGGGGTTGCATTAGGAAGTCCATCCGGCGTGAAAACTGTGCCAAACAAATATGAGTGTTCATCTGAGATGACACGCTGTGGCAACCCCTAATGAAACAAGCCGAAAGAAAGTACTGTAGATCACTCAATATTTTATTTGTTGCGCTGGTCTTTTGTATTTTCACATTGAGGTGTGGCCAGTTTTGGCCCTGGTCTGGTCCCAGTGGAACCGGGAAGCACATGTAACATTGGCAAAAAGAGCTGATCTTATGGTACATTTTATATTAATTAAGAAACTCGGCAACAATCATCTTACTAGTTTACTGCTGGCAATGTTAGAAAGTATTAATCAATGAAGCAGTGTTAAAGATTATGTCACAACGCAGTGAGCTAACTTCAAATTTCCAAAATGGCCACAAAAAACAGAAAAATATTATGATTAATATTTTCCTAGCGGATACAATTGGCACTCGCCAATAATAGTGAAAAATGAAGTGACAATGCTTTTAGTCAGTTGTTTTTGAGAATGAGTGCTTAAAGAGGAGGATGCTATTCATGTGGCACAGCTTGAGGCAGGCAAAATGGGTGATGAGACTGGCTAAGGTGGGAGGCCAAAACAAAAAAAGCAAAGAAATGAGGCAAATTTGCATTTTAAATTTGTACAGCGACATGTACTTGAATGGTGGAGATAGATTCCAACCCCCCCTTCTGGTTTTCTGTTATGTCTTCCAGATTATTTAATGTATGTCAAAACCAAATAAAATAATTGCGGGGGGGGCTTTTTCTTACCTTTTTCATGCCTTTAATGTGTGCATGTCTGAGGATGTCCCTTCCTGCATTGAGCCCTCACTTTCCAGATGTCAATGAAGAATGTGTATGAATGTCTCAAAGACAGCCAAACGGGACTTACCTGTGGATGCTTTGCAGAAAACGTGTTTTTTTTTTTGTTTGTTTTTTACCAAACCCACACGTGATCATGATTCAACTGAAAAAAAAAACCATTGTCTCATCTGCAAATGGAACTCACAGTACGTGATTCCAAATATATATCCGCATATGGAATGCATATATATAAAGTGGAAACTGGAAATACAGCGCAGACATTCACATTTACTTACATAGTAGAACATACATGCCGCTGGGCATTTGAAATCTTTAATTACCAACAAGCTCAAGTCGGAGGCTTTATGGTTATTCACAGTTTTGGGCTTGTGGAGGCTGCAGGGGATGAGACGAGATGATGACATCAGCGACTGAGAGGAAAACCCCACAGCGGAAGACAGCGTGACTAAAGTGGCTTGAAAAACAGTTTTCCGTGCCTCGAGCAACAATTTACTCACCGTACGGGCTAATCATGTATTTTGCCAAAGACTTGACTTTACTTAGCTGTGTTTTTCACAATTTCCGCTTGTAATTGACAATTAATCAAAACTGGCCATTGCAGTATTTAAATAAAGGCAAAATTTGGGGAGCAGCTCTTGTGTTAGATGTTGCTGAATCGTTCAAGCTTAAAAAATGAAGTATCTGGTGAGAGTATATTATCGTGTATCTGAATTGGCACTGGAATAGTTTGTGCGATTGTTTATCCACTTTAATAGTGTTTCATCAAACGCAACTGCCTGTCCTGGTAGAATGAAGGGTGTCATTAAATATAACTCAATCTCATATTTAGGGTAGGAAAATATTTATGTGGTAGAACATGTAATATTTTCATTGGTGTCAATAAATACTCAAATACGCCCAAAGTAAATGAACATTCCAAGTAAAGCACAGTGTTCATTTGAAATGAAGTCAGCTCCATCAAATGATCATCTCTCTGACATAGTAAGTAAGTAAGTAAGTTTCTTTCGGCTTGTCCCGCGTGTCATCTCAGAAGAACGCACATATGTTTGGCACAATTTTTACGCCGGATGCCCTTCCTGACGCAACCCTTCTCAGGGAGTGGAGGCCCCAGTGGGATATGAACCCACAACCCCTGGTTTATCAAACCAGTGCTCTAACCACTGAGCTACAGGGCCTCTGATCATCTCTCTGACATATTTCCTCATATTGATTATAATAAGGTGGAACGGTGGAAAAGCTGCTAAAAGCATTGGCCTCACAGTTCTGAGGACCCGGGCTCGATCCCAGCCCCGCCTGTGTGGAGTTTGCATGTTCTACCTGTCCCTGCGTGGGTTTTCTCCAGGTACTCTGGTTTCCTCCCACATCCCAAAAAACATGCATTAATTGGACACTCTAAATTGCCTATAGGTGTGATTGTGAGTGTGGTTGTTTGTCTTAATGTGCCCTGAAATTGACTGGCAACCAGTTCAGGATGTACCCGACCTCCTGCTCTTTGACAGCTGGGATAGGCTCCAGCACTCCTGTGACCCTTGTGAGGATAAGCGTCTTAGAAAATGGATGGATGATTATAATAATAACTCAACACAGGTGAAAAAAGTGTCAACATCCGGTAGATTATTTCTCTACAAAAATGACCTATGTGAAGGTTTAAGGATGCCATATTTAATGAAGTTTATTTAGTCAATGTGACTGGAAGTAGTGGGCACTAAATGGGCTAAATATTACAATCTTTTAAGAAATACTGCATCGCACATTGTACAATAGAGTATGTGATCCACGACAAAAAAACAGACTTATCATCCGGTTCAACACAGACAAAAAAATGACTGATTTAAGGCCTTAATTTGGAAAATACATTTTTTAAACTGTCAAGGATTTCCTGAAGAAGAAAATAATTCTGAGTGCTCAACCCCTGAGAGTTATGTCACCATGCTGGATTCGATAATGTCAATGATAATCTGTGACAAGCCTTTCGTCTCCGAGTAATTAGAGTGATTAGTTTGTTTTCCATACTTGTTTGGCGCCGCGTCACTGTAATCGTTTAACTGATGTTAAAGTGAGATTCGAGTTACAGGTTAATTGATGACGACAATGTTAATGGAACTGCAATGTGACAAAACAATGACAAATAGTCTGACAACAACAGAAGGATAATAATAGAGAATTACCATTAATGACCATTTTATTTGTTTCAAGTAGATACTGCAATTGTTATTGAGTGTTGTATAGTAATGCAACCCAACATTTACTTGTCAATCTTTGTAAGTGTATTTTCCAATTAGTCAGAGTTCATTTGGGAGGTAGTTAGTTATCTCTACATTGGTATTTTTAATTTGGTATTGGTATTACTTGTGAACGCCTCCAAAGGTGAATTTGTTTTTGAAAAAAGTGTAGTTTAGACTGTTGTACCATTATTTTCAAGGTTCATTTTTGGCTTTAGTAACACTGGTGATCGGAAGTTGAAGAGCCGAGTCACATGACTTGAATTAAGTAAGATTCAATTTTTTGGACTAGGGTCTTGCTTGTGGAAACAAAGACTCATGTTAACCTGGACTTGGTATTCGTGAGACTCCACTTGCCTTGACAAGTCTTGCTTGTTCACAGTTGAAAATCAGCATTTTTAACATAGTTTGCCAATTCTTTTGTTTTTGAACAATATTAATGTAATAACAATATTTTGGTCACTACTTTTTGAAAACCATCCAAATGGTTCAGTTCGTGGTTTTCAGTTGGTTGACTTTTTATTCAGTTTCTTTGCTTGTTCATGCATTGTTCTGAGAACATTTGCTACACATGCCAGGACCTTAAAGAGATTATCAACAGGCCCCAGATACCTGTTTCGAATGCCATTCATTACTCGCATAACATCCCAGACGAACGCGACACCGGCGTACTATGACTGACTCTCCAACGCATGATATCTGTTGCAGAAAATGATAAAAATCATTAAACAGTAACTTCTCATTTTAGCTCCAAATTTGTTGAACGCAAATCTCATACATTTGTAGCGAGCCATCACTTGTTATGTTTCTTTCAGCGTCGCCACAGCATATGTTTGGCACAATTTTTACGCCGGATGCCCTTCCTGACACAACCCTTCACAGGGAGTGGAGGCCCTAGTGGGATACAAACCCACAACCCCTGGTTTACCAAACCAGTGCTCTAACCACTGAGCTACGGGGCCTCCAGTGAGCCATCACTTACTCTGTTGTATTAATGGCAACAGGTGGATACATAGTTTTATTGTAATTTCTGCCATCCAATGGAAGAGAACACGAATAAAGATGCGTAATTCTGATTAATGGGGGAAAAATATATACATGACAATTTTCTTCTCATTACCTGTATTAATGGCATGTCTTTGAACTCACTATAAAAGACACCTGTCCACAACCTTAAACAGGCACAGTCTAAAACTCTACTATGGCCAAGACCAAAGACCTGTCAAAGGACACCAGAGCCAAGATTGTAGACCTGCACAGGGCTGGGAAGATTGAATCTGCTATAGCTAATATGCTTGGTGTGAAGAAATCAGCTGTTGGAGCATTTATTAGAAAATGGAAGACATACAACACCCCTGATAATCTCCCTCAATCTGGGGCTCCACGCAAGATCTCACCGCATGGGGTCAACATTATGTCAAGAACGGTGAACTAAAGTCCCAGAACCACACAGGGGGATACTGATTGACTAGCAGAAAGCCGGGTCACAAAGTCACAAAGGCCGCAATCAGTAACGCACTATGCCGCGAGAGACTCGAACCCTGAACTGCCAGCTGTGTCCCCCGCCTTAAACCGGTACGTGTCTAGACACATCTGGAGTTCGCAAGAGAGCATTTGGATGATCCAGAAGAGGATTGGGAGAAAGTCATATGGTCGCATTAAAACAAGACAGAACATTTTGATGAAACTCAACTTGTCGTGTTTGGTGCAGAAAAAAATGCAAAAGGACCAGGACAACTTATCCATGTCAAGGAAAGAATGAATGCGGCCATGTATCGTGAGGTTTTGAGAGAAAATCTCGTTCTGTCAGCAAGGTCATTGAAGATGAAATGTGGTTGGGTCTTTCAACACGACAATGATGCCAAAAACGTCTCCTGGGCAATGAAGTATTTCAAGGTCCTGGACTGGCCAAGCCAGTCTCCAGAACTCAACCCTGTAGAAAATATTTGGAGGGAGTTAAAAATCTGTGTTCTCCAGCGACAGCCCCAAAACATCATTGCTCTCGAGGAGACCTGCATGGTGAAAGGGGACAAAATACTATCAACAGTGTATGAAAGCCTTGTGAAGACTTACTGAAAATGTTTGAAGTCTGTCACTGCCAACAAAGGGTATTGCCACGGATGGTGCAAGGGAAGCCGAGAAAGGCAAAAAAAGGTGGATGACCCAAGTGCAGGGTAGCAGGGAGGGAAGGCAGGAGTCCACGATTCTAAAACATGATATTTGATGTCCAAAAATGACAAACCAAACAGAGTCCAGCAACTGATGATCAAAGTTACAAAGAAAACCCTAAATAAAGCCAAACTGGAAACGGGAGAAGACGTGTCTTAGGGGCAATGGCATCGGCACAGAAAAAACATAACATAAACAAACAATGGACCGAAAAGAACTGAAAGAAACCAGGGAGTTACTGTAAGTACACAGATATTCACAGACAACGAGTCAAACCTGGACAAGACATGAGTGGCAGGAGGGAGCTGATTGGTCAACGCAAGGGAGGGCACAGCTAACAAAATGAGCACTCAAGATATGGAAAATATGGAACACAGAAAAACATGAAACAAATCCAACCCATGCACCGTCAGTTATGTAACCTGGTGTGCTTGGTGATCCAGGCCTTTCTTATTTTTACACAATACAACCTCTTTCAGGTGACCTTACCACAGTTGATCAGACTGCACAGTGTTCTTCGATGGCATGGAATCCCCATAGAATGTCTCTTCGGAATCAGAGCCATCTCAAGGCTTCAGTGATGTTCTTACTGACTCTGGTCTTTGCTCCTCCTGTCGTTCCCAGTCCGCTGAGAGCAGTGTGAAGTGACAGACCCACAAATCCTCTACAGCAGGGAATACACTTGGGCCTTTCAGGTCCGCTCTCGACAGCTGATGTCTAGTTGTTCTTTTTTTTTTTTTCCTTTCATGGGTGTCCACAAAGTGGTCTTTCTCATCGCACTGTCAGCTACATGAAAAGTATTTTCTTAGACCAAAGGTATATCTATCCCTAAAGATGGTGTTTCTGATGTGCTTCGGGAATCTTGGCTGTCTCTCCAGGTCCACGAAGACCTGCCAATCCTGGGCTGTTGGCAGAATCCCTCCTCGCTGCTTCTGTCTTGGCATCGACTCCACTCGCACCTTAAGAAAAGCTATTGGGCAGCCGGTGTTGCACACTTGGCCGCAGCTGCTGATTCACATGTTGATGGCCATGTGCATTTGCCAACCACAGAGGTAAAAACTGAACTTCTAGAACAGGTTTTAGTGGAAAGACAGTAAGAACTCCCTTGCAACTCCTTCACAACAAAAGCTTGATTCACCAGAGGCTTCGGAGAGCGCGAAAGCTTTACCCGGGCCGACATTAGCTTGTTCAAAGGCTTTAAGTGAAAGATTATTATGCTCAACAAGCTCAAGACGGCAACATGAGCTAACATTAGCATCAACAATTCTCAAACGAGTAAAGCCTGTTTGTCTCAGTAACTGACTGACATTTTTATTATTACCAAATGTCTACACACATGTGTCAAGATACCACCACTGCTTTTTAAACATTTAAGTGTAGTAATTAAGTTTTTGGTGACATTTTTGGCATTCACACGTTAGGATTACAACTTCATTCTTATGCAAAGTAATAGAATGGCTTTTTTTCCAAATCAAAACTCATGTTTGTCTTTTCAGCACGGCCTTAATAGTTCTTGATACTACATTTAGACGATGATGCCACTTTGAATGAACATATTCCAACTGAACCTCAATTGCACTCAAAGCAACTTTGTATTTGTGCACAGCATGTGTATGAATTAATAAGTGCATAAAAAGTGAGGATTAGCATGCTGTCAAACACTTATCATTACAGTTTTACATTTTTCTCAGAAGTGTTGCTCCTTGTGGTTCATATTCATCTTTACCTAGCTTAAACAAGTAATGTAAATGGTATATTCATATCTCTTGGTTACAGCTCGGCGAAAAAAACATGCATTCAAGGTTCTCATGGGTGTGAATGGTTGTTTATCTAAATGTGGAAGGTGACTGGTTGCCGACGAGTCCAGACTATACCCCACAGCAGCTGGGATAAGCTCCATGAGTGAACTGGGACAAAAATTTGCCTTGGCAGCTGAATTTCAAGTAAGGCAAAGGAAGGAAAATTGTCCCTGATAATTTTGCCGGGGGGGTCAGAGGCTGCTTCTCTGCAGCTCATGAGAGCATGTGAGTCTTCTGTGAGAGAACGCATGTATTTGATTGGCATCTCAAAGTTATGTGGAGGAGGGGTCTCCAGAGCAATCTCTAAGATCCGTTTGAAAAAACAGCATCAGAAAGCTGAAAGGATGTCTCACTTCTGGACCATTTGAAAGCCTGATTTCACATTCTCTGAGATTTTTTTTAATTCATTCATTGTCCATATAGTTAAGATAAGTACATCACTTTTAGCACTTTGTGTCTACACCTGACTAATTTTGGGTAAATTACAGTCGTAGCAGTAGTCGTCATTGACATCAGAAGATACTGTCGTGTGAGGTGTGGTACTGAAGTGATAGATGATTTTATGGTAGAAGTGGGAGTACAGCAAGGCTCTATTCTGAGTCATTTTCTTTTTGCTCTGGTGATAGAGAGATCGACAGATGAGACCAGACTGGCGTCTCCGTGTACTATGATGTTGACAAATGACATTATAATCCTCAGTGAGACTATATGTGCGCCAATGAAAGGGAGGCCAGTGAAATTGTAAGGCTACAAGGAGTGGAGGCGGAGAAGGTGGAGAAGTTGCTTGGCGTCAAAAGTGAAAGGAAAGGACCATGCAGTTTTGCCAACTTTGAACCTGTCTTTATTTTTAGTGAGAATTAAAACACGTCTTGTAGCTTTTTTTTTTCCAAATAAAATCTAGTAACAATTTTCTGGAGCTATTGCTGACTTTGAGACAAAACTGAGCCTTCCTGACAAATTTAGTCTGAGCACATAACAGATCCTATGGAAGGAGACGGACGCAGTCGATCATTCAGCTCTCACAAACAAAAGAAAACTGAACATTTAAAAAAAAAAAACTTTATTGCAGTACAGTATTCATTTTGTAACCCTGATCTGTCACATGTTAAAGCATCCACCTGTCCTTTGGTTTTCACCAATGTGCCCACATATTGAAAAAATGAAAACATCACACAATTCCCATTTTTTTTTACCTTTCAACAATGACACGGAATGTTAATTCTCCACATACATTGCTTCTTTTGCTTGTGTTTCTGTGTTTAAATCTTAGATTTTGAATTAAACTTATTTTAAGAGAGATAACTGCATGGGACTCATGGGAGTTAGAAGTTATTGCCATTCAATGTCCAATATGGTTACAGGCTGTATAGCTTTATAAAACAATCAAATTATAATGGCACATTTCTTCATGTGCTATTAAAACACTAAAAAGAATCATATCAGTTTTCTTCCATTTTCTTTTTCTTTCTTTAATATGATCATTTTTTTTCATTTCACCAAAACCAGTTTCAAACTATTAAAAAAACCTTCATTGAAACCCATTTACACAAATGTGCTTGTGCCACATAATCCCACCCAAAAATATATTATAATATATTTTTAAAAAAAAACAAAGAAGAATTTTCCAGAATCAGGGATGCTTCCGATTCAGCGTTGGCATAATTTTACCCAAATGGGCTACTTTTTTTCAACACACAGTACCCTATAACCTGATGATAACAGTATGCTGCACACAAAACTTGTCATACTTCGCGACAATCTTAAGAGGTTAACTTCAGTGCATATCGTCATCATAAAGTTCCCACGTTTTGTCCTATCCTGACATTGTCAAAGTTTTTCCAAGTCATATGGTCTTTATAGCTTGCTTGTGAGAACAGGTTGTTCTGCTGTAGTTATTAATAGCGAACATGTTGCATGCGAGCCGCCATTTTGTCAGAGATGGTTTTTGCAATCTAGTTAAAAGATTAACAAAGAAAACTACAATTAAAAAACCATAACATTGAGTGGGTTTATAATGCCACATAATGACTGAATAGGCACATCATAGTTCACTCTTTTAACTCCGGCACTAAGAAATCAAGTCAACTCAAAGCAAAACCATTCACCAAAGAAATCAGGTGCAGTACCTGTCTGCACTTTACTTCTGAGTATTTATAGCTGCGAGGAAAAGGAGCCAGAACTGCCTCACTTTTTAAAGCCCTTTTTCCATTTACATTTTTTTTTTCGTTGGTTTTTTAGCTGCCTCTCACTTCATTTTTGCTCCAGTGTCTTGCACTGACGACACTGTCTCGTCTCGGGTACGGGGCATTTCTTTTCACGGAAAGAGAACCCTCCGATACCGGGGTGTGTCACATCAGCTGAGTCCTGGGCATGACATCCTGCGGGTGTCCTGGGTACCAGTGGGCAAAATTGTTCATGTATCCACCAGAGTGCACTGGTGTGCCTTTAGGAGCCATGCTCATGTCCCATACTGAGCATGGAGGTGTTGAAGACTGCAGTGGGGTGGGCCTGGCCTCTCCGTCTGATCCGCATGGCCCGGTCTTCATGATTTTCTTGTACTTTGATCGTTTGTTTTGAAACCATATTTTAACCTGAAAGACAAAAAAAAAAGAAGGAGCAATGTGAAAAAGGAGCCGTACAACAGCTTAGAAGCAGCTTTTCTTATTCCTTGAGTAACTAATAGTGTTGTTTTGTATTTTTATTTTTTTATAACTGCCTTTAAGTCTTACACAAGTAAGTACTCTGACTCAACTTTGCATACTCGGTCAAAAAAACTGTAGTTCAAACGACACAACATCCTTAATGTCTCTATTACTTAAACTGCTTCTTCATTCAAACGGGAAGATTGTTGACAATTTGTTCATTTAATGTAGTGTAAAGCGGCTGTATGAGTGGAATTAGCTCATGACCAATTACAAAATTGCATATTTGAATATAAGAAAATATTAAGCTAAATCCTCTGTAATGACTTTTGTGTGGTTAGATGACTTGTGCATTTAATTGGTTTAGAGTAGTTTTCCAAATTGTTTGCAAATTGAGCAATTGAGCAAATGACATGGATGTCCCTCTCAGGCTCACTATCAGATTAGTAAGAACATAGGAATCATGAATAATTATAGAGTTCGTGAATACACTTCTGTCAAACAGGTTTAAGCTGCCCTCAAAACAAGAGACGATGATCGGAAATGTCAACATGACCATCGGTGGGAAAACAACAAAAAGAACAAAAGTAAAGGGGGGTGGGTGGGAGTAAATCGGATTACCTGGTGAAAAGCCATGCAGGTATGGGGAGAATATGCAAACTTCACATAGGCAAGACTGAATTTGAATCCAGGTCCTCAGAACTGTGACGTGCTAACCAATCCTTCACTGTCCATTTTCCAAATTCCAAATTCCAATTTGATATTTCTTTTTCTAGCGAGCTGTCCTAAGGCACTTTTTGAGAACCACACTCCTCGCTCATTAAAAGACCAACTGAAGTTGAAATTCTAAAAGATTTTCACTGTTAGTTGAATTCCGTGAACATAACCAATGTCATTGACTGCCAGTCAAAGCGGCTCCTCTCACTCCCTTTAAATCTGGCACAATAAGTCTTGCATGGAGAAATCCTTCTTTAGAAGAGTGATCTCTGTGGAAGTAAACCATTGGGACTGTTCTTGGTGGGTGTGGGAACAGACGATGTGATAGGTACCCTTATTAAATACAGTGAGCTGATGATGACCTCTGGCGACTTAAATATGCCACTGACCGGTCTTCCAAATTGGGAAACATGCACAGTGAGCCTTTCCCTTGCATGAAAATCAAGGTACGGCAGTTTTTGCACTCTGCCACAAATGCACCGTCAACAAAGCTAGAGCCCTATATTCATGGTTGCAGTAGGTATTACAAACTGTGTTGAAGGTAGCTTTATACTGTATCTCTCAGAGTCATCCACTGTCTAGTGTCTCAGAGTATCCTTATCTTAAAGTTGTTTTTTGTTTTTGTTTTTTGTTTTTAATGACTTTGTAAAACGACCAAGCTGACCATTCCCTGCAGTTGAAATAATCACTTGGAGTGCAGTACCAGTCGAAACCTTACAGCGAATGAGCAGAGCTCCGGTAAATCTTACTTATGAGTCCCCTGGTCAATCAACACCATGTTTAGTTAATGCAGGCTGAGCAGGAGGACTTCTGCTGTGATTATTGGTTTCGTATTCCACCAGCAACATGGAGTTGACAGCTCCTCTGTGAGAGTGGCTAATCACCCAAACATTAGGGAAGAAGGGTGCTTGAGAGGCATGCCAGGTGGCACAGTGTTTGCTTGGGTATGGAAGGGGGGGGGGGTATGGGGTGTGTGCTTGTGTGAGTCTGTGTGTGTGTGTGTGTGTGTGTGTACCTGCATGTTTATGTGTGTGTCCACACATTACAGACAGATTGACAAGGACAACAATAGAGAAACTATAAAAGTCAACGAAAAACCAAGTGTTACAGTTAAAAACAGTTGTTTTAGGTCAATTATAATTACAAAAAAAAACATCCTATTTTCTAAATGCCGGATTAATGAGAGAAGGATGTTTCTAGGCAAGTTTTCAATGCTTCCTTCCAAATAAGAAGTTTACGTGTGTGTGTTTCTTTCGGCTTGTCCCTTTCGGGGTCGCCACAATGTGTCATCTCAGATGAACGCATATATATGTTTGGCACAATTTTTACGCCGGACGCCCTTCCTGACGCAACCCTAAATAAGAAGTTTACATACAGTAAGATTACTATGCCTTTAAATAATCTCGGAAAACCCAGATGATGATGTAATTTGTTTTGACATTTTCTGATGCTTACTGACGAACATTTGAGTTAATTGGAGGCACACCTGTGGATGTATTATTTTGAAGTAGGCACACCCGAAACGCACTGCTTCTTTGTATGACATCAGTGAAAATTTGGAAGAAATCAGCGAAGACATCAAGAAGAGAATTGTGACCTTGGACGAGTGTGATTCTTCCTTGGATACAATTTCCTGTTGCCTGAAGATGCCAAGTTCATCTGTTCAAACAATTATAATTATGGTGTAAACGCCAAGGGAATGTTGAACCATCATACTCCTCAAGAAGAATATGGGCTGTATGTCCTCGAGATTTTACTTTCTTTGGTCTGAACTGAACTGAACAAAACAAGAAAAATGCAAAATGCTTTGGAAAGAAAATGGCTAAATGTGGATGGAGTGTATCATTATCCATAATGAGGCGAGTACTGTAGCAACATGTCCTCAATAGCCACTCGGCCAGAAGAATCCATGACTCCAAAAGATACATAAAATGTCAGATGGTAGTGTACAAATGTATACAGGGACTAACACCTTTTTAATACACATTGTGTGGTCTGAAAAAACTAAAATGGAACCGTTCGGTAACTTTGGAGTAACCAGAAGGAACCTTGTAAGGCTGAGAACTCCATCCCAGCTTTGAAACATGGGGGGTGGTAGAATGATGCTGCGGGGTTGTTTTGGTAATGGAGAGCCTGGTGAACTTGACAACATAGATGGCGCCATGAGGAAAGAACATGATGTGGAAATACTGAAACAACATTTCGAGTCACCCAGGACATTAAAGCTTAGGCGCAACTGGGTTTTTCAAATCTACAATGACCTGAAGCAAATTCCCTGACATTTCCAAATTTATTTCAAAGAATCATCCAGAAAACTCCAAGAACTATTAACTACTTGCAAACGCATTATTTTCGTAAGTAGACGTACCGCTGTAAAATATCAATAAACTGGTCTGTGTAAAATATGTGCATTGTGCCTTGTACCTATATGGTCAATCTGGCTAAGGTAATAAGAACTGGAATTCCAATATACAGTATACATAGTTGTGTGGTACAGATATTCTCAGTTCTATTGTAAATTTATTGGCAGATCTGAAGAAACTTGCTTGGGTTAGACGAGTTTCGTCAGGACAAAATAAAAAGTTCCTGCCAACTCTTGTGAGTAATTTGTGGGAGGATTTCCAAAACATTTCACCCGAGTCCTAGAGTTAAAAGACAATAGGACCATATGCTGATGAAATTTATGTAAACTTCTGACTTGGAAGAAAAGAATGAAACATTTCTCTCAAAATTCCTTCTCATTGTTGTGCTATTTAGCAAATAGAAGCAATTTTGGTCACCGTAACTAAAAAAAAAAAGTAAAAGTTGACTCTGATTTCAAGTCAGACAGTGAGAAAAAAATAGTGTTTGTATCGTTTTATGCAGTGTATGTAAGTAAACGTAGTTTCAAGTGAACGTGCCACTCACAGCTGCACGTGGGAACAGCGGAAGGTCAGAGGCAAAGCGGCCTGATGGCACGTAGATGATGGAGATGTATGATGCTATTCTTCGAGTCTATGCGACTAGGCACATTTCTATTCTTAACACACATTTAATTCTGATAGCAGAATTCATCATGGCAAATTTCTTCAAAGTTATACAATATACAACATGTTCTCGGAAAAAAAGATGTCTAAATTAATAAAAAATCCTGAGAGTTCCCCTTGTTAAGTGTAGCAGTGGTTCATTATATATATATATATATATATATATATATATATATTTTTTTTTTTTTTTTTTTTAAATACCCATTTAAATGAAAGGAGTGTTAAAGCATTATAAAAACAAACAAACATTTGCCGTACTACTCTCATATTTGCCCAATAAAGTAGGAGGATAATTTACAGGTCCTAGTTTTGTGCAAAAAGAGAAACCAAAACAAACGCCCCCTCTGCATTCCTTCAACCGTGTCTCATATCCGTTCAAACGTTCACTATAAGTTAAAAAACACCTTATTAAAAAACACAAGGGAAGAGTTTGTACGAGATCCCTAAAATCTAGATTGGTAATCTTGCTAATGTGCCTCAGTTGCAGCCAACCTCGTTCATCTACTTCGAATCTACAAAAGACAAGACAAACAAAACCGACTTCTGTAAACGTGCGGTTCAGGATTTTGATTGAGTATATCTGATAAAACACACACGTACACATCCCTCATCTCAGCACCAATGGTGCTACTCCCTGTCTTTCTGCTCTGCCACATGAATACTTCAGTGGCATGTCCTGCTTTTACTACGTGCTGGTCATTAACTGAGTGAGTGGTCTTATTCGAATTTGAAAAGAAAAAAAAACCCAATTTGAACAGCATGTGTGTGAAAAGTGACAAACCGTACCAAAACACCCAACTGCCAGGCTGATGGGACCGATAGATAGATAGATAGAAGATAGATAGATAGATAGATAGATAGATAGATAGATAGATAGATAGATAGATAGATAGATAGATAGATAGATAGATAGATAGATAGATAGATAGATAGATAGATAGATAGATAGATAGATAGATAGATAGATAGAGATAGATAGATAGATAGATAGATAGATAGATAGATAGATATAGATAGATAGATAGATAGATAGATAGATAGATAGATAGATAGATAGATAGATAGATAGATAGATAGATAGATAGATAGATAGATAGATAGATAGATAGATACTCTGAGGTCTTATTGGAAGCTACCAAACATCTGCGCACATACCAGTGCAATGATGCGTCTCTTCAAACGCGTTTTCTTTATTTCATATAATTGCCCCCCCCTCACCCCATCCCATGGATAGGTGTAATTATGGCACGTCCCATTCAGTGTTCCGCTAACCTCAGGGTGTATGATTAGTAGCACTGTACTGTAGTACAATATATTCAAATCGTTTTCTTATCCACAACATGTTATTTGATAAAAGGCAATTACTAATTTATAAGACTGATTTGAATCGTACAATGTTTTCATAATTACATAGAATATTTTGGATGTTGTCCCTGAAATTGCTGTCCACCCTGTCATCACTTGTTAACTCCTCTTGTAGGCAAACTTTGTGTATTTGTTACCTGTGTCTGCGTCAAGCCCAATTTAGCGGCCAAGTCAGCCCGCTCAGGCAGAGCCAGGTACTGGGTTTGCTGGAAGCGCTGGTTGAGGGCCTGGAGCTGCAGACTAGAGTAAATGGTCCGAGGCTTTCGGATCTTCTTCCCGTTCCCGTTGAGGCGTAGCTCTCCGTTTTCTAATATCGTGGTGGGCTTCTCGTGTTCTGGTTGCGGAAGAAAGAGAGCAATAGATACCTCAACAGGGTCACTTCAGTACAAAGTTACATTGCCTTAAACCAAAGCGGAAAAAAATGTACGTCATGTTTACATGAGAATGCTCGGCATACAAAAAAATAATATTTACCATTTATTGGCCATGGAGTTGCAAAGAAAAAAAAAACGTTTACACACTGCATCTGCACATTGCACACAACTGCTCCAGAAGTGTATTTTAATTGCTCTCCGTATAGAGTAATCCCTCATTTATCCTGGGGGGTTAGATTCCTGCCCAACCCAGTGATAGGTGAAATCCACAAAGTAGTGACCATAAATTTTTGGGATTAAATTATACACATGTGACACGGTGAGTGACTGCTTAGAGCATCTACCTGACGGTTCCAAGGAGCGGGGTTCAAATACCGGGCCCGCCTTTGTGGAATTTGTATGTTTCCCTGTGCCTGCATGGGTTTTCTCCAGGTTCCACCAAAAACATGCATTCATTGGAGACTCTTAATTCCCCTTAGAAATCAATGGGAGTCTGAATGTTTTTTTTTTTTTGTCCCCATGTGCCCCGCGATTGGCTGGCAACCAGTTCAGGCTGTACCCCGCCTCCTACCCGATGACAGCTGAGATTGGCTCGTGCACTCCCGCGACCCTTGTGAGGATAAGTGGCTTAGACAATGGATGGATGGATGAAATTTACACATATTTTATAGCTGTATGAACTTGACAAAATTCTTATTAATCTTTTCCACACTGCTCTTCCATACTTTTTATAAACACTTTCTATCCTTAAACATACGGGAATGCACAGTAGTACTGTACACTACATTTTATCCCTTGTACCTCATGTTTTAAAGATTTTTTTTTTTTATTTGAGACAAGGAAGCGTTTGTTTTACCATCCAAAAAATTACAGGATCCATTCGAAACCCTGTGATATTTGGAAATATGTGTTATACAGATCTGCATTTGCACCAAATCCGCAACATTATAGCAAGGGAACACTTGGTGCTGAGTGGATTTGGGTTGTGGGTCTTGGGACCAATGTGTCGCTCATTCATATCAACACCCCAGTGTTCTACACTGTAAGTTGAACAACAAACTCTAATTATTAACTCCAAAACTAGAGCTTCAATTTGCCGTGCTTACGTGCTGTATGTAATACTACGATGAGGCAATGAAAACATCTACAGTATGTGGTTTCACAGTCATAGTGAGTGGCCTTCTCAAGGAAACGACACCAACAATCTGGCTTGACACCCCTGTATGATTGTGAAAAAGACTTTATAAACCAAAACAAAAAGGCAAGACTTTTCCCCCGGCCAAAATACTGGATCGATAAAACATACCTCAACGTTCCAGAATTTGCAATTACATTTTGCACCTTTCTAATTTGTTACATTGGCGCAAGGCAATTTGGTTTCCCACAAGCACATTTTGATATCGTGATACGTTTTGTGGATTACTTGCTGATTCTTGGCGAGCGGCGTACAAAAGCAATTTTTTTTTCTTCTTGCGTTGCATGCAAATGTGCTTTCACATTTTGGAAAGAACAGCTGGGAAAGAACAGCTGTGGCCTCACAAGAAGCTGTGAGGCATTCAAGTGAAGCCATCGTGCGTTAACGGCAATGGAAGCACAACTTTGTCACTTATGTTAATGTAAAGTTGAGTTGTTACACACTCTTTGGGTAGAGTATACATCTGATAAGTTGCAGACTTGATGTTAACAGTTATGTTCACATTTGAGCTTGCAGACCATTTGTAGTTTGTATGTTGTGTTAGTGTTTGCAGGAGGAAATCAACAATGTCCACTCTTTTTTTTAAATTTCTTCATTTGAAAACTTGGCATTGGGCTGATCTTTTGCAAGAAATTGCAGTAATAACAAAGATAGACAATGTTAACTTTTTATTTATCATTTCATTTTGCAAATTAAAACTCATGAATGGCATTCATTTCTAACGCATCCAGTGTGTTGATTTGTTTTGAAATTTAAATGTTATACGTACACACTAAAAAAGTAATCTTTGCTTGAAGTATTTAAGTAAAAAAAAATAGTAGTAATTTCCCCCCTCTTTTCCTTGAAAATGGTCTAACAATATGTGAGTTTGACATATTGTACTGATGTACCTGTTCTAGTTAAATATATTGATGGGACATTTCTTTGTGTTGACTACTCCCTTTTTTGTTCAAAAGTATTTGCTGCAAAACAAAACAAAAATGTGCAAAAACGAACCGAGAAGAGTGGACACAAGCCACACATAAATGTCAGGTGAATAAATGAAGGACAGTTTGAAAAAGACAAGTTAGTGGCAAATCCCAAAAGAGGGGATGCGGGCAACCAGTGCAGGTCCGCGTGCTTCATTTCATTTGATCCAGTCTGACCCGGACCAGTATTTGAAAGGCCCACTGGTTGATTTCACTGTGAATCGTTGAAATGAAGAGCCCGAAACTTCACCGCCGCGGTAATACTACAAAAAGTTGAAAAGCATAAAATCAACCCACCTTTCTCCTCCAGTCTGCTTTGCCCCAGCGGGCCGCCGTGGCCTCCGTGCGGGTAGGGCAAGTATGACCCGGGTTGGTGCGCGCTCACCGGGCTATGGTAGGCCGGGTACCCGAGTGGACGGCCGTAGGACGGCGCCGAGGACTGGAACCGGCCGTCGTGGAGCTGGTAATGCGTGTGCGGTAATCCCGGGGAGGGCTGCTGGTGTCCGGGGTAGCTGTGCCCGCTGAACTCCAAAAAGGCCGATTTGGAAGGATCGGGGGGCACTAAAGTGTCTGCCATCGAGCTCATCGTCATCATTTGGCTGCAACTAAGAGGAGTCGGCCGCTCAGCGATTGGACCTCAATGTCATAATAAGGGGAACAGAACTAGTTGGGGAAATAAAATAAAATAAAATGCAAAAAAGAGGTGAATATTTTTGGGGGATCAAACGGTGCGCATAGTCCTCCGCGCCCAGTCGCAAATCAGAACACGTGGATCCAAACGGAGCCGCAGTCATAAACTAAAAAAATAATTAGGGGGGAAAAAAAGCAATATTCAAATGCTACAAAAGACCGCCGAAAAAAAAATCTATTTTTTAGTTCCGAAACGACACGCGGGTTGTTTTATTCTTCAGCAGTTCTGCTGCTTGTTTGTGCTTGTGTGTGCGTGCGTCCGTGCGTGTCAAGGCAAAAGTGAGTCAGTGCGCGTGTCCGCTTCAACTGGGCGCCGTGCGCGCTGAGCGCTCATTGGCTCAACAGCAACAACAAAAGTACAAAAAAAAAAAAAAGGTGTCCCTGCTCAGACCAAATAGTCACCGCGGCTTTTGGAAAAGTACAAAATAAGTGCAAATCACAATTAAACGCAAGGCAATAAACACTTAAGGGCGGTGATCAAAGTGATTATTATAAGTGACTATTTTTATTTGAACTTGAAAAATACGAGTCAATATTTTCGGGGAAGAGGGAACAACTGTGATGCATTTTGCAACAGTTTTCATGTTTAAATTGGTTTGGTTGCATTTGCCCCGATAAAGTGTGCCCACATCCAATGCTTTCAAACACACGAGGAAATGTGTTTTAAATGAACCATTTTCAAGAATGACAAATGATGTTTTAATACAGTACTGTAGTGGCAAAATACGTGTTCAATCTCTTCAGGATAAAACAATTTCTATAAATACCAGAAACACGCAGATACACACTTAAAGTACAATTTTAAAAATTGCAAATGCAAACAATTTGTAAATAAAAAGGAGTAACATTCATATCAGGTGCCTTGCTTAAATATCCATCAAACAACAAAAAAGCAAAACGGTTTTTAATGAACATCTGGAAAAGGAGTTGCATACACCTGTTTACAAATTCATTGAAAGTTTTTCATCATTAGCTCAATACGAAATGAACGTAACGGCGAACGAACGAACGAACGTATTTTTCTTTAAATGCTGCCCTGTTCAGGATTGTTTTTTTTTTTTAACTTAAATGATATTGGCCATATAGTAACATCTTAGCTTCTTTTCAGTTCAATGGTCGTGTCGACAAAGCGCAGCATGAGTGTGGACCGGACCATTTCCGATTTCCTAATGACGAATTTGCATTTTAACGAGAGAGTTTTCGAGTCGTTTCTGCTTGTGTGGGGGGTCCCCCACCCCTCATTATTTATTATTTGTGTGTGTGTGTTAAAATGTAATTTGTCGCATTTTACTTTTGCTTCTGATGGAAACGAGGCGGACGCAAGCAGAATCTTCGCACATCCAACACAGCGCTCCCGCTTTCATCTGCATTCCTCCGGATGGGCACACCCTCCTTCTGTGTCAAGGCTGACATTCAGTCCAAAGTCATGCTTTTTAATTTCTCTTGTGGAAAAGGAGGGAAAAAGTCAGCTGGCAACACGGCGTGGAGTGATGCAATACATTTCGAAAGTAATCACAGTTTCAACTGCAAACAGTCAAACTCACCAGTACACTTCCCATACTGTATCATGGAATATTTGAAGCCCAAATCCAAAACAAGCAACTTAACTGGATTATTGTGTTGCAAAATATGTTCCTGTTGTGAATAATAAAGGTGATTTTGACAGCTCTGTGAGCTATTCATTGTGTTTTCTTTTTTTCCCCCAAGTAGTTTAGAATGACTCCTGTAGTTTTTCCTCTTTTTTTTTATTGACTCGGGCTATGATCTGACAATGTTTAGTGTTGAGCATTGTTAACGGTTAACAGCATTAATATAGCAGCGTGGTAGGCCCCAAGTAATTTGTGTGAATAATAATTTACATTGTGTAACATGTTAAACAGTTTGAATGCCAACAATGGACTTTTAATATAGGAGAAGAAAAAAATAGTACTTACAGTATATTATCAAATGAAATTGTATTGCACAACAGTTAAAGAAATGCTGTACCGCTATATAAAAAAAAATGTTCTTTCAGATTACCTGCAAATGTGTTGGACTCACAAAGTTCAATTCAACACAACTATACTTAAAAAATGTTGTTTTTAAAAAAAAAAAAGGCAGTGTTCTGTTACTCGACTACTCTGCTCATCAGGGATCATCCAAACGAACATCATGTTCAGGCACCACGACACCCTAGGTCATAGTTCCGTATGATTGACTTTGTGGTTGCATCATCAGACTTGCGGCCAGATGTTTTGGACACTCAGATGACGAGAGGAGCAATGTGGTTTCTCTCCTGGCCGTGGCACAGTCCACTACACCCTCAGCAGTGTCCTCAAGCATGCATGGGAGTTTGCCCAACCAGTCTACATGTGTTCTGTGGACTTGAGGAAGGCCCCTTCGGTGAGTCCTGTGGGGGGTCCTTCGGGAGTATGAGGTACCGAACTTCCCAATACAGGCGGTTTGGTTCCTGTACGACCGGTGTCAGAGTTTGTTCCACATTGCTGGCAATAAGTCTGACTCGTTTCTAGTGAGAGTCGGAGGCCCCTCGACCCGACCTCGGATAAGTGGTAGAAGATAGATAGATGGATGGATGGATGGATGGATAGATGATCTTCTAACTATGGTCGGCAAGCATTATCTTTTCAAGCAAATCTATATTGCTGACATTGCCAATCCACACCACTCCAGCCGCCTGCGCCTTCACAAACCCTCGAGAAACTTTGGTCGCAACATAGTCTCCTTTGTTTTTGCTTTTGCTGTGTGATTGGGCAAGACTTTAAGCCTTGCACGACCTGTTTCAAAATTGGCATACTGCACACCGTATGACCAAAACTTTTAAATGCCTCAATTTTCATCTTCCTCTCTGGGGTCTGTAACAAATCCCAGAAAGATCTTTTAATGTTTCAATAATACTTATGTGTGTACCAAGCTTAACATACAGTTTGTACACTGGAATTAGTGATTCTTTAGCATGCCACTAGAGGGAGTAGGCATGCTACCATGGGTACTCGGACCACACTTTGGAGAATCACTGGTTTCAAGAAGCAACTGAGAAAGACAACCTGCATTTGTCCTTTGTCGTGAAGCAAAATGAGATCATATCTGGACTTCATCAAGTCATTTGTGGTTTAACATGTAAGCCTATTGACACAATCTGTTAAAACTAAACGCAAAAGGAGTGGTATTTATGGTAGATCAGAGTTACAGTATTTCTCAATCGCTCAAACACAAAACACTATTGTTGGAAGCAAATGTCCATTTCATTCACACAAAAGTAGATAGGAGACATTTTGGCAAAGATCAAATTCATTGGACTGCTAAGGGTTGACAGGTTTAAGCCACAAATGCCACGCCGTTGCTGCTTGACTTGAACATGTCTTTTCATGCCCTTTGTGACATCCCTTATCCTCATCTGAAAATAAATATTCAGAAACAAGATCCCCAGATCTTGGAACCAAACAGTCACAATATGTGAAATGGAAGGTTTATGCTAAAAAAAAAAAAAAAAAAGTATAATAAAGTATTCTTCTTATTCTCTTTTTCTGTTTAACTCTCAAACAAAGTTGATACGTTTTTTGTGAGTAAAACCTGTCTACCCTCAGCAGGATTATAAATTTGATCATAGCTGAAATTTCTGCTCCAAACATTTGTGTTCCAAGAATCAACTACAGTGATGTAAATGAGTATTTCAACACCCTGCTATACTGCAAGTTTTCCCACTTAGAAATCATGGAGGGGTCTGAAATTTTCATAGCAGGTGCATGTCCGCTGTGAGAGAGATAATCTAAAAAGAAGAATCCAGAAATCACTATGTATGTTTTTTTAATATTTTTTTGTGTGATACAGCTGAAAATAAGTATTTGAACACCTGACAAAACCAATGTTAATATTTGGTACAGTAGCCTTTGTTTGCAATTACAGGGGTCAAACTTTTTCTGTAGTTTTTGACCAGGTTTGCATATGCTGCAGGAGGGATTTTGGCCCAGTCCTCCACACAGATCTTCTCTAGATCAGACAGGTTTCTGGGCTGTTGCTGAGAAACACTGAGTTTCAGCTCCCTCCTAAGATTTTCTATTGGGTTTAGATCTGGAGACTGGCTAGGCCATGCCAGAACCTTGATATGCTTCTTACGGAGCCACTCCTTGGTTTTCCTGTCTGTGTGCTTCGAGTCATTGTCATGTTGAAAGATCCAGCGACGACCCATCTTCAATGCATTGACTGATGGAAAGAGGTAGTTCCCCAAAATCTCACAATACTTGGCTGCCCGCGGTCATCCTCTCCTTAGTGAAGTCGTCCTGTCCCATGTCCACCCTCATGCTTCACAGTAGGGATGGTGTTCTTGGGATGGAACTCATTGTTCGTCTTCCTCCACACACGGTTAGTGGAATTATGACCAAAAAGTTTCATTATGGTCTCATCTGACCACAAAACTTTCTCCCATGACTCCTCTGTATCATTCAAATGGTCATTAGCAAACTTAAGATAGGCCTAGACATGTGCTGGTTTAAGCAGGGGAACCTTCCGTGCCGTGCATGATTTCAAACCATGACGTCTTATTGTATTACCAACAGTCAGCTTGGAAACGGTGGTCCCAGCTCTTTTCAGGTCATTAACCAAGACCTGTCGTGTAGTCCTGGGTTGATTCCTTGCCTATCTAAGGATTGTTGAGACTCCACGACGTGACATCTTGCATGGGGCTCCACTCCGATTGAGATTGACTGTCATGTTTAGCTTCTTCCATTTTCTAATGATTGCTCCCACAGTGGAGCTTTTTTCACCAAGTTGCTTGGCAATTTCTCCGTAGCCCTTTCCAGGTGTGTGGAGTTGTACAATTTTGTCTCTGGTGTCTTTGGACAGCTCTTTGGTCTTGGCCATGTTACAATTTTGAGTCTTACTGATTGTATGGGGTGGACAGGTGTCCTTATGCAGCTAATGACCTCACACAGGTGTATCTGAATCAGGATAATACATGGAGTGGAAATGGACTTTTAACGGCGGACTAACAGGTCTTTGAGCGTCAGAATTTTAGCTGATAGACAGGTGTTCAAATACTTATTTGCGGCTCTATCACAAAAATCGTTAAATAAAGACAAGCAAATCCTAAATCAAGTCGTAAACCCTATACTTTGAGTTTAGAGTCCTTTTGAGTCATTTTCCCATCCACCCATTTTCTTCTGCTTGTCTGAAGTTTGGTCGGGGGCGCATTAGCTTTAGCAGGGAAGCCCATACTACCCTCTCTCCTGCCACTTAAGGCCTTCCCAAGGCATCCAGGATATATAGTCTCTCCCCTGCATCCTGAGTCATCCCTGAGGTCTCCTCTCGGTGGGATGTGCCCAGAACACCTCACCAGTGAGGCGTCCTAATCAGATGCCAGAGCCACCTCATCTGGCTCCTCTCAGTGTGGAGGAGGGCTAGCTTAACTCTGAGATGCTTCTGGATGACGGAGGTTGAAGCCAATTAGAAATTTTACTTAACAGTAAAATCATGAAGTGAAACGAAATATATTGGTTATTTTATACTTTTTTAACAAATAAATATCTGAAAATGGGTGTGTGCAATATTATTTGGCCCCCTTGCATTAATGCTTTGTAGTGCCACATTTTTCTGCAATTACAGCTGCAAGTCATTTGTGGTATTTCTCTTTTGGTTTTGCACATCGGGAGACTGAAATTCTTGCCCATTCTTCCTTGCAAAACAGCTTCAGCTCAGTGAGGTTGGATGGCGAGCGTTTGTGAACAGCAGTCTTCAGCTCTTCCCACAGATTCTCAATTGGACTCAGGTCTGGACTTTGACCTGGATACGTTTATTTTTTAACAATTCCATTGTTTATTTTTTAACAATTCCATTGTAGATTTGGCTTTATGTTTTGCATCATTGTCCTGTTGGAAGATAAATCTCCGTCCCAGTCTCAGATCTTTTGCAGACTGCAACAGGTTTTCTTCCAGAATGGTCCTCTATTTTGCTCCATTCATCTTCCCATCAATTTGAACCATCTTCCCTGTCTCTGCTGAAGAAAAGCAGCCCCAAACCATGAGGCTGCCACCACCATGTTTGACAGTGGGGATGATTTGTTCAGGGTGATGAGCTGATGCTAGCTGTCACATTAATTGCTCCAAGAAACTATGTTTGGTTTTGTACAAAAAAATGGCCTCTTGGTCAACTTTTGGACAAGAGTGTGCCCATCATTGTGTTAATTGTATGCATCAAGATCATAAGGAGTAACTGTAACAATAATGGTGTGGTACATTTTGACCAAAAAATCTTTCCCATTTCCCAGCATTATGTTGTCACTTGTCATATTTTCCTATAGTATAACAAGTGCCACAGATAACTGAGAAGATACAAATTTTGTTTTCTCAGTGCTTTGCTCCAATTTGCAAGCCTTCTCAAGTTCAAGTGAAGTCTGAAGGCATTGCTGTTCAAAGTCAAGTTGCAACATATAACACCATATTTTGCAACATATTGTAACACATTATCAAGTCAAGTCCCAAGCCATTCAGCTCATGACTCGAGTTGGACTCGAGTCCAAGTCATGTGACTCGAGTCCACACCTCTGACAGCCCTGCCTTCTAAAGTTACAGCTCACAATCAATTCTTGCCCACATTTTTATGTCAGTGACGTGCATACAGAACAGTGACTTGCTAAAAAACGCGCTATAACTTGGGACGTGCTCGTGCGCACCTTCGGCGAGTTGCAAGTAGGTGGTGGCAAGGTCGGCAAAGACTGTAATTATTGCTGTGTCATAAAGAAGTGCACAACAAAGGAAAGCCCTGCAGCAGCAGACCAATAGAAGCATATACTGTATACTGGAGTCTCTTTTCACAGCACTTTTAATAATAATGCTCCATAGCATACTGTAGACAGTATGGCGGCAAACTTGCTCACGTTGTCTTTTTCTGTGTGTTAGAAATGACGGGAAGGGAGAGGAGAGGGTTTTGGTTGACGTCGTTTTGTGTTGTTTTACATTGGATATACAGTGGGGCCATAGACAATCCCTTCCTGTCCTACGTTGCACATCTAAACACAAAACTGGCGCCGTCATTGTCTGAAAGAAGAAAAAATATATAAATAATATAATCCAAAGGGTGAGTAGAATAAATCAAGTGGCTGTCACAAAGAGTTTTGCAGAGAAGTTAGCAAGACTACTCTGTGTCCGAGGAGTCTTTTCCAAAGGGATGGACTGGGACCCAAGCTTTCACCATTTGGGCTTACGGATGGCATTTTCTCACTGATACAAATAATTACATGAAAAAAAAAGTTTGAATAATTTGGCAACACAATGTCAAGCCTGCTAATAGATTATAGCATGCTATTCCATAACTCAGTCAAAAGAGCACGTCTATGGCATTAATCCAAGCAACAGAAAACTTGCACTCAGTCCCTCAATGAATTTCTTCATTTTCTTCACTTATCTAATGGAAATGGAAATAGTGGCTCGGCTTTGGTCTCACTTCTAAGCAACTTAGCTCGGGTAATGTCTTCTTTTGAGACTTACAGTAGAAGAAGAAGATTAACGCCATCAGTGAAGGCATTTTTTCCCCTCAACTGCTATTGGTCAAAAAACATAGAGAGGCTTGTTTACTCGTGGTGGCTTTGTTTATTGCTTGGTCTTTTGCAACCCGGAAGTACTTGACATTCTAATGAAATGGCGGATTTCACTGTTCAATAATTGAGGATATGCTAAATGAAGTTGGAAGTAAGTAGCAGTAATAATTCTCCATTGCCTGGAGGCTCTGGATGACATTTGAACAATGACTTGACGCCGGATTCAGAATATTGAATGCTGAAGGTCTCCATTTTCACACACATCGTGTTGGTCTCATTTCAAATCCACTGTGGTGTTTAGAGACAAAAGATGAGAAATGTATCCATATCAGGGTTAGGGGTTAGGGGAGAAAAAATCAACTGAATGCTGAATGCCACTAAATCAAGTGAAGACCTCCACCAAGGCCTCCACTCTAAACTGGATTAGCATCATTGTTAACATTGTTAACAAACCTGCACTCCTCCACAAATTACAAGGAAACGCCTTCTCATATTCTAAGATTTAGGAGAGCATGTCATGGAAAATACTGTATCATAATGAATGTATGTTCTCTTTAATTATAGCTGGTTACATGCCAGTCACACACCTGTTACCTATGATGACAAAAACTTGGGTGTTATCAAAACATAGCTAATGGAACGCTCTCAGAGGAAAGAACTTTTCGCAACCAATTAGTTGTGACTGGAGGGAAGGGCAAGTCTGTTCAGATTCCTGAAGGGTATTTGCAAACTATGAGACACTTAAAGTTCATATCAGAGGTCCTTGGAGCTTCTGTGCATGTTTTTTTTTTTTTTTTTGGCTCAATTTGAAAATAAAAGTCATTGGTGGGATTTCATTTCTTCTCACAAACGATCTTTCGTAAATGGTCTCCATTTGTTGACACACATTTTGACCACACAGAATTTGCCCTTCATCATTATGCATTTTGCATTGGATTGCGATTATTTGACACCAACTTCAATTTGTTTTCTTAAACGCATTCCAATGTCGTCCCAATTATACCAATTAACAGGCAACTGCAAATTAACATAATGCAGATATATTAACAACTCGTGATGCGTGTTCGTTCGCAAATACTGAGCTGTCATACATGATTATGTTTGTTTTGACTCTTGGTTGGGATCCAAGTTGTTTGACTTCTGGGGCATTCGACTTTCAAGTTGTACTGTCGTATTTTTAAAGGACAAACACTGTGCTATCATTTTTAGTGTTAAATTCCATCATCGTTCTCATGGGCATTAAAGTACGTACTGTCATACTATTTTTACTTGGCTTGTTACTACATCAGTACCATCGAAGACATTGCTCTTGTACCTTTGACATTTGACTTTTATAACATGTCCACCTCGCACAAATGCATTTCCCATTTCCAAATTTGGGCCATCTAGACAACAGTTTTAAGACAAATTCAAAACCAAAACAGTTCAAATGGCCTCCTTTTGATCAGCTTTCCTGTAGGAGTGATGAGACTCTCTCCCACCAGAACTTCATGAAGTCATGACGCCACGTATGGTTCCTAAATCTTTTGAGTGTTCCCCACTAATTAACTATGAAATGTTTGGCCCTATTTGATTAAAAAGTCTTAAATCCCAACCCATCCCAACATTTTATAGTTTGGTCAGTTGGATACCAATGTTTGTCTCTTACAGCTTTATTAATTATGAACTATTGCAACTGTTTGGGATTGCAGTCATGTGTATTTTATAATGAACACTTGACAGCAAATTTTTCAATGCATTCTAACAAAAAGGCTGAAATATAATTTGTGGTTTGCTAAACCTTCAAATGTAATTCCCTTAGAAGTGCTGAAGAGAAATATACCTAATTAAGTGTACCTGTCAGAGAAAACCTGATTCTTCAAGGTCTGGGATGGTAATCGATGAAAGGGTGTGAGGACTGACATTAAATTAGGAATCCACATAAGTCAGTCCACAATCAACATTGTGCTGAGGACTAATTTTTTTGCATGAGCAGAGGATGTCCCAGAAGCACTGGGTCCACTTGCTGTCTCTGTGCCCTCAGGCCCCCACCCCCTATGTTTCTAAGGTGTGTACAATATGCATGAAAAATGGAAGAATGCCTATAGGAGCTGTAGCTCAGGGCCAGCGTTCTTGGCCGCAAATCAAGCAGACTAACTCAAAGTAAGCCATCCCAAGAGATGATAGATACAGTCATTGACGCACTAATGTGGATTTGTTTTATCAGGGTCTTGACCTCATAGCTGTATGTAAATGACCTAAAGGGGTCGGCTAGGTTTAAGTTGAAGGAAAATGGACCTTTAAAGGTCCTTTCTAATGCTCTGAACATTGGCACTTATTGTAAGACAGGACTTGAAACTATGTCTGTATATTGTGTTGAAATAAGTGTAAAATAATGTATGATAGCCCGGGGGGGGGGGTGTCAAACATATTGTGGTTACGATTTCCCTCAGAGGGTCATTATGGTGAAACCATAGAAATCCTGAATTGCCTCATCATATTTACACATTACATTTTTGAACTAGTTTTGGAATCAGCAATCGAGCGTAATGGGTTTTTCAACCATTGGTCATATAACACAAAAATGCTTATGATATCTCAACATTACCATTTATGACAAATGCCAATTTGAAATGTTGAGACATATTTTCACAAGAATCATGGATTTTGACACCGATGACTTGCCTTTGCGGGCCACATAAAATCAATTGACGGGCCAGGTCTGGCCCCCGGGTTTTGAGTTTGACACCTGTGTGGTAGCCTGACAATGAAAAAAACTTGCCATTAGGATGGTAATTGCCCAGCATCATTTTTCTACCTTTAAGTCAGTGAAACCTTAAGAAAAGAGCTTTTTTTTTTTTTTTTTTTGTGTACTTAATTAGCAGTTGAGCATAACTTTTGAGTGTCGCTCTGTTGATGTGTGCTTGCAGTATATGATAGAAAAATAAGGTATATCACCAAACTGAAAAAAGCGCTGTTGGAAACACAACCAAGATGGGGTTTTTTTTCCCCTTTGTACACACTGCGTTTACAGCTGACATCACATGGCAGCTGATTGATGATGCCGGAGAAAAATAGTTATTTACCAGTCATTCCAAAATGAATTGATACTCTTGTAAATGTCAGCTAGTTTTATTTTATCGAGCAAAAAACTACTATACGTACATATATACTTGTTTTTAATAGGATTAATGGTGACCAGAACCCCCGATGGAAATTAAAAAAACACAAAGTAGGATTTCCCCCCGCCCACTACCCATGAATTTTTGTGACTACCAAACAAACAGTGTTTATATGTAGTGTGGTGTAATATGTACATTATAGGTAGTAATTACCATTCATCAAAATTGTCTTCTGGTGGCGATTGAGAGATTCTCACTTAACTCCTAGAGCCTTTTGGTTCACTCAAGAACTTCTGCTGGAGGTGCTGACAGTGTAGCAAAAAACAGGGTGATTGTGTACTTGTGGTTTTTGTTTTAAAATTAAAAATTTAAAATTACCATGTACAAGAACATAAACCCAACAACACGAGTCCTAAACCTGACAGCTTGAACCACATTGCCGTCAATGTCTTGTCCAAATAGTTGCATTGCCATTGCCATGTTGCACAATTCTTGCAGGTTCTCAAGGATGGGCACTGTAAGGGCTTAACTTATCAAAAATTCTTGTGGCTCAAACAAAAAAAGTTATCCCAAACACAACACTAAAATACAACCCGCGAAACAGTCAACAGTGTGGACAAGACTCGTGAGATATAACAAGGGAAGATGCTGGTTGAGGCTGCGATGATGTGAAGCCAATCAGCCCAGGAAGAGCCCATGCTGGCTGTTTGCTCTCAATAAAGTATAAAACTCAGACCCGCTGTTATAATCTTGAGACAGTGTTTAATGATCAGCGGAAAGAGCTTGCGGGAAACTTTGACGCTTCCTCTCATAAAAGAGGTCGTGAAAGCTTAAAGCCTCTGCCTCCCTTCCGAGGATCCGCGATGTGGTTCGGTCCTTTAAAAGGTCAAATTGGAGCGAGTGGCTTACTCCGAGGGGTATCTGGGTCTGGTTTATGCTGTCTATGATACTTTGCATGCATTGGAGGATCTGTTTTGAAAAATGGATTAGTTGTCATTTCATTCCTTTTTCAAATATTATGATATAATATTTTTATTGTTTTGACACAATGAATGCCTCATATCTGTACAATATGGAGGGAGGTTGAACATTGTGGATTTGAATGCACTGGACCTTGTTGGAACAACCATAACATAAAGCAGACACTTTTTTTTTCATAACTTATACATGGTTCTTATGTATCTTAATAAAAGCTCTTTGTGATTCTTCCAACAACATATACAAAGGTTAAAGGAAGACAAAAGAAAAGGTTGATCAATGTTGTGAGGGAGGACATGAGGACATTGGGTGTTAGAGAGGAGGATGCACGAGATAGGCTTAGATGAAAAAACATGACACGCTGTGGCGACCCCTAATGGGACAAGCCGAAAGGAAAAGAAGAAGAAGAAAGGATTACACCAAATGGTTAAATATGGCCTCCATTGTAACGACAACAGCATTGGCTAGTTAGGCCATTGCTATGAAGTGTGGGCTATCTATTACTACCGACAGAAGTGACTTTTTGATTGCCAAAAGCGAGTATTATTTTTAAAATAAAACTGCCTTGCAACAAATGAAGCAACCTTTGCTGGTGTTATTGGCCAGTTCTTGTTTGGTTAGGGAGGAAAATGGTTGAAATCATTATATTACACGTATTTATTTCTGCCATATATACATTTTCAATGTGCCTGATCCTGTTTGGGGGCACATGTAGACCACCACAGATGAGTTGGGGAGAGGGGGAAGTAGACTACGCCCTGGACTGGACTGGACTGAACCATTTCTGAATAGTCTTGTGCATATGCTTCCTCAGAGTCATCATTTCATCCCAAACATCGGGAACAGCTTAAGACGTATTCATGTTCTTTCAGTCAGTCCATTTGGTTTTCCACACCACTCATCCTCACTAGTGCCACCGCCCATCCCAGCTATCTTCGGGCACACCCTAAACTGGTCACCAGGAAATCACAGGGCATGAGTAAACAAACAACTATTCATGCTTGCATTCTCACCCTCAGGCAATCAATTTACCATGCTTATTTTTTGGGATGTTGTTAGGAAACCGGAATATCCGGACGAAACCCACGCAGGAACAGGGAGAACGTGCAAACTCCACACAGGTGGGGCTGGGATTTGAACCCCAGTCCTCAGAACTGTGAGGCCAACACTTTACAGCTGCCCTACCGTGCCACCCATTGTAAAGTAGAAATATGCAAATTCAGATTGTCCAACAATAGAATTTGAACCAAAAAAATAACAAAAAAAAACAATCTTTATAAAACAAAATAAATTATGTGAATTACACAATAAAGGTCTTAAATGAAATAAACTTTCCTTGTGGGGAGAATACACGGTAAGTCACGTAATTTTTTTTTTTTTTTTTTAAACTCAAAAGCAAAACATATGTAGCATTCAAACTGCTGTGATGACTCCGATTTATCCAAAAATTACTAAAATTTAATGTAGTAGTGCAGGACTCACACCACCCATCCATCCATCCATCCATCCATCCATCCATTTCTGAGCCGCCTATCCTCACAAGGGTTCCTTATCAAATGTGCTATTGCTAATTTGTCACTTCACACTTCATTGTCCAGTTTTGTGATAGAAAATATAGAATTTTCTGATTAATTAGTAGTAGGATTTGATTATTGTCTTTTGTAACTTTAAAAACTAGTATGTTTTGGGCTGTTCTATGGAAGAAAAAATTCAGTACAGGACTTTTTAAATGAGAATACAGAAGCTAGTAATGGCAAATTTGAGAGAGTATGCGTACACTGAAGTGGCTTCTCTTTGCCTGAGGCCGAACGCCTGATAGACATCAAATGATTTGCAACTTGCCACTCTTGTTTCAGTCCGAACTGGTTCGACAAAGACCGACGTTGCTAATTGCTTTGCTGGAGCAAAAAACAAAGACACGATTGTCACGTTTTGATTGAGCGCGTAGGTTTGTCAGGGGCTTGGACGTTTCGTGTGTGTCGGGCTTATTCGGGCCTGTAGTTGACGCCACATCTGGATGTGTGTATTATTCCACGGGTCAACGGTTTTTAGCCTGTGCATCCGCTGTGTGTGCTTGCTTTGAGTCAGATCTGCAGGTGAACACCACGGGCTATCCTAATCACAGGTCAGGGTCATTAACGATTTTCTGTGTGGGCCACAGTGAGGGAGGGTGTTGGGTGGCTGAACAGGTGGCAGAATTTGTGCTTCAAGATGCAAGGAGATGTGTGCAACTCATTCGCAAACAGGGGAATTAAAAAAAAAAAGCAATATAGGGACATCCTGTGTCACAAACAAAAGCTTCACAAAAACATTATTTTCAGTCATTTTCAGTCACATAGTGTAAAAACAACTACATAAGTCAAGTGAAGGTATTTTTTGAATGGGGCAAGTTTACAGTAGCGCTCTTTCATTTCTGTCGACATAAGGCATACTTCATGTAATCAAAAAAAGCTCCTGTTTTCTCTTGTATGTTCACAACATTTGTGGCTGTTCACTATTCATTTTGGCAAATTGTGGTTCTATTTGGATTTGATTCAAGTTATTTCAGCAACCACTTTGGGTCTCCTATTCTTTAACGGGAGTGTACCAAGAATTTTGCCTGCATTTGTAACGCTCAACTCAAGTGCAACCAAAAGTGTCCGTGTCATCATTAAATCATCTTACTTAAATGTGAGCATTGATTCGTTTACACTATAGCTTACAGTGCCATCAAAGCATGACTCTGAGATTTACCTGTCAAACCTAAAAGAGAAAGCACGACAGCAATTATTTTGATTGCTATTTGTTAGCGGGATTATGAAAACCCTCACAAATTATTTTCATATTTTCAGTGGATAGCAAATCTGCCACACAGCAAGAAGGTTCTTGGTGTAAAAGCTGGCTAGGACCTTTCTGTGTGTATTGCTCATGTTCTCCCGCATGCTGCTGAGTAAAAGTATTGGTAAAAAAATATAAGTTTCTTTCGGCTTGTCCCGTTAGGGGTTGCCACAGCGTGACATCTCGGATGAACGCTCATATTTGTTTGGCACAGTTTTAACGGCAGATACCCTTCCTGATGTAACCCTTCTTGAGGAGTAAGTAAAAGTATCGGTATGAATACTGAAAAAATCATGAAGATGTTGGTTTACTCACAAATTACTTAGAGTGAAACTCACAGGAAGCTATTACTTGTTTTGTTTTATTAATGAAAACAGATCTATCGGAAGACCATTTAGTTCCTGTGCCCGTCAGTATTTATCACGGTCCGTTATCGAGGAACAGAGATCTATTTTTCCTTAGATAATTGTAAATGTCCGACAAATGAGGTGAAATTGGATTGTTTCCTGCAGCACCACTGACATTCGCTTACAGCTCGCTAGCGTTCGATCGCACCCTGCTTGGGAATTGCTGAAGTCTAACATCAGGTTTCATTAGGAAGGAGATTATTAAAGCATTTATGGTAACATCCATCGAAACATATTTACCTCACTTCTCAATTAGGCCTGAAGAAGTTTTGCAAAGTAGTTAAGATGACTGATTGCTAACTTATCGTTGAAAAACAAAGCCTCTTTTTTTGGTTCAGGTTCAAGGCTTTGCTATTTTCAGCCCAAACTAAAAGATGGCTGACCTTTACCCTTTACGGTCCAGGGTCCGATGTCAAGGGTCATATGTTAGTAGGCTGAAATGACAGTGTATTTTTAGTGCAAACAAGACTGCTATTTAAGGCTGGTCAGATTATTATACCCTCAGCTGGACGGCTGCCATTTATCCACCCACACCGTTAAGTCAATTGCAGCCATATGCGGGTTGGTTCCGGTGGGGGTGGGGGGGGTGTCTCCTCTTGCCATTTCTCATCACTTTACTTTTAAAATGCAAAACAAGTTTTACCTGCAACCTCCTGCCCTGGTGGGAATGGAAACCGAAATAATTTCAATGAAAAAAAATGTTTATACCACTCCCTCCGGAAGCGTCTTGTGAGACTGTCTGTTTGCGGTTAAATTAGAGCTCGCTGTGTGGGTGGGAAGACAACTACATTCCTCCTCGTCAGATAATCACCTTGACACCCTTGGGTGGGTTTATCTAGATAACAGATTCTGAGATTAGATTATGAGGCAAAATATAAAAGTATGAAAATATATCATGGAATCATAGATTTAAAGGGGAACTAAGCCCCAGAAATTTTGAAAGTGAGAGCACGTTGTATCTAAAACACAGTACTCTGATTAAAATTGCATTTGTGGAAAAGAATCGAACAGGGCAGCGCAATGACCATCTGCCTCACAGTTCTGAATACCCGTGTTCAAATCCCATCCTCGCCTATGTGGAGTTTGCATTTTCTCCACGTACTTCGGTTTCCTCCCACATTCCACAAACAGTGCATGGTAGGTTAATTGAAGACTCTAAATTGCACGTAGGTGCGAATGTGACTTCAAGTTGGTTTCTATGTTACCTGTGATTGGCAGGCGACCAGTTCAATGTTCAAAAATGAACTAACATGAAAGGGGACCTTGATGGATGAATCCATTTTTAGCTGCAGAGCAAAAGTGCTGCCGAGGCACCAGTAGAGAGTCAACCTCTACCTCTGCTCTACATTGAGTTGTTTCCGCTGACAGATTGGAAAGAATGATGGCTTTTGCAGATGCCATACTCTTGGTCTGTCCCCTGACGTCGATTGATTTTATGCATTATTGAGTTTTTTAAAGTGTGGATAATAGCTTTAGAACAAATCCGTTAACACTCTTGAATGCTCAACTGCCTGAGAAGTATTGAAAAATTCTATTTGCCCTCACTCTGTGGTAACGTGAACCATAATTGTTTTTTTGGGGTTGGGTTGACAATAATGCATTTGTTTTGTTAAAAATGGTTTGTTGTAATGTTTTGCTTGAAAAGGGAATTGCCTCACCCACAAAGGTAAGTGCGTGCAAAGGAATGTAATCCTATCAAACTTCTTCACCAGCTCATCACTTTATTTACTGCATTATTCATAGCTCTGAAACCTTTGAATTTTTTAGGAAGATTGTGTATTCAACTGATTTAAAGCTAATGAATATGATTTTGGTGTGTTATTGTGTTTAAGTTGGTAAACAGCAGTATTTCATTTCAGCATTTTTCAGTATTTCAGCAAAAGTGAAAACACCGATAAATTGCACCTTTAAAATGTAGATTTACAAAGACTACTCTATGGCAAGTAAAACAAACGAAAATTGATGACAGTGAAGGACAACACAGAAAAAGCCACTCTCATCCCTAAAAAAACCATGTGTATCATCCCAAGAGCTACAAGTAAATTATTATGTGGACAGTTGAAACCCAATATGTGTTGTTTTGAAGAAACATATCATGCTATGTGTTGAGAGAGAAGTCACAATATACCACCATCAAAACATTACCCATAACTGGGAAATAAGGCGGAGGGGGCATTGGGCATTGCAACCTCAAGGCCTGGATGCATTTCTAAAATGAATTTCCAGCTATTAAGAATTTTTCGTGGGTCTTCTAATTTAAGACGAGTAGAGGGTGAGTGATGCAACAAGACAATGACCACAAAGGACAGAAGTAAATCCACAACTGAATGGTTTCAACAAAAAATGCAAATAATACCTCTGGAATTATGTAAAATATCGTTTACTAAATACTGTACAATAAAGTTGGATACATGAATATTTTTCAATACGTAAAGCAACAACTAACATAAAAAAACAATGAAAATGACCTGATTTATTTTATTTTTTATCTTTAACGAATATTTCCCTTTTCTTACTTCTTGCTTAGCTTGAAATTTAAAATATTTCAGCAGGTAACCTATCAAACAAGAAATGCAGTTAAAAGTTGAGTGGTGTAGTAAGTTGAGCAACATTGAAAAGAAGTGAGCATGGAGAACAGTCATTGTTGTAATTGTGTAATTACCCGACTATTATGTTTGATCAAAAGATTATCAAATTGAAAGTGAAAATAAACTAATCTAAACTGTAAGTTGCAGTGTTGTAATTACATTTTTTTACATTATGTGGCGATGTTTATGACACTTCTCAACAATGCTTATTTAAACTTTGCAGAAATTAGTTTCTTTTCTACTTGGTGACTTGCATATGTGTCTTACAGGACTGACTAGTTGCTTGCAAAGAGGTAGTTTAATGGCAAAATTGCCAGATTGACTCTATTTTCTGATCCTTGAGCTTTTTTGTGTTTTTGAAACAGCCCAGGTCAACATCGTTTTAGTGACACTCTGACTAATTTGATTTTGTAGTTCTGCTGCAAATGGGCCACCAACCACAAGTCAGAGAAGCAGAGGAAGAATGCATCATTTTTCATCCCATGAGCAAATAATTTGCACTTTATTTATTTGCCGATTCCTATCAGGCTAACAAACGGCTGGAACTCAGTAGGCCGACTTCCGCAGCTATTAAGCCCCCCACCCCCGGAGAGTAGTCGGAGAACATAGACGCCGCTTCTGTGTGTAGGAATAAGAGGGCAAAAGTGGGGGCACGGGGCCCCTCTTAAACTGAATGTATGTTCAAATACATTAAACCCCCCAGACACCACGTAAGCATTGACAGAAAACTACATCAATTGACGAAAAAATACCTCAAGAGCTATACAGTTTCTTTCGGAAAAACATACCCAGTTACTTGTCATTCGAAAACCAGAAATTGATACATCGAGACCGGACTGTGGTCGTTGCTTAAATAGGGAAACAGATTTCCGTACAGGCTACCTTCTGGGTTGTGGGAGGAGAATTTCGTGATGGGGGTGCTATATTTTAAGTAACGACATGAAAACTCGGGAAAATTCAGAAGGACTCACTCACAAATGGCAGCTAACTTTGTTCCGTCTTCCGTTTTCAGAATTTACAAGATTTCACCATGCCCGCTGGTTCCCACATACAGCACCCTGTACTATGAACTCCAGTTACAGAGGGTTTGCCCGAACTGCCGATCGGGTCCTCCATTGTCACCATCAGTCACTTAAGACAGGCATCATTGAAAACAGATCTTTACCACACAGCTTCTCATCACACTCATTAGTTTAGTCATCGCTGACACACCTACTAGATGTCCAAATACTGTAATAAAATTTTATGTTGACACCTTGAAGTTTCGCTTCCACCTACCTTTTCATACATCGACTCAGATCACATTAGTGAATGAGTCCTTAAGTTCTGTTCTTTTTATAAGATTTGTTATCAGTTTATTTTTCTTGGGGGGATAAAAAGCAAATTTGCCAATCTTAAAAGACAAACGAGACATTGCATTTTGATATGTTGGTATAAATCCAGAAGTAGGCTGTCAAGGTTAAAAAAAAAAAAAGATAAAAAATTACTGAACACAGTGTCCCTCAAAGCATCTTTCATGATCATTTTCGATAATTATGTTTGTATTTCCCCAAATCCAATTATATCTCAAAGAATATTGCCCCATTACACTGTATGTACATGCTATGATATTGATTATTCATTACCAAGGTGAAGGGACCACGTGTTAGAGCCTCACCTCCACCATGTAGAGTGAAAATTACATTAATAATAATGACAATAATAATGACTATTATTATATTATTATTAAAACAATGATAATTGTTATTATTATATAATGGTATCATCATCATCATCATCATCTTCTTACTCACCATAATAATTCCATGAAACTTGTGGTGTTGGTTCCATTTGCCTGACTACGGTCCAGGCAGCTTTCGCACTGTGACCCTGAACAGACTGAGTGATGTTGAGAGCGAATGGATGGATTACACAAAGTCTTTTCAGTGAAATTTCTCATCTGTGCTTCATAACGTGTTTTCAGTTTGAATTTAATGATGTCCATAATGCCACTGTCGAAAATTGCCGGACATGTTTTTCAGATTCATGGGCGAGATGCAAAGTGAGGCAGCGAGTAGCTGAACCTACTATAGGATTGCAAAATCCCTAACTGGTTATTAAGGACGTCTGTATTGAGAAGAGCGTTTATTTCTCTCTTTTTTTGTAACATTTTTATTGTGCACTCAAAGTTACATTGTCAAGCTAATGAATTTTGTTTTGAAATTTGTTTTTGCATAAAATAGCAACTAAAGCTTTCAGACTGCACTCTGCCTCACGTTGGAGGGTCCACAACAGCGCACCAGTTCAACCCTATGATAAAATACACCATACAGTAAATTATGTGGTGTTCAGGCTGCCGAAGGAAACCACACAAAGAGGTGTACGAGCAATGGAGTGTGGTCAGTCACATTTTTCAATGACACCCCTAATGCAGTGTGTAAGTCTTCATATTCTGTTCCTATTTTGCATGTTACTGTGTAATACACTCTTAGCAGTGCTTATGAACCAAACTCTTCTTTATGTCATCTTTAATGTGACCTTGTTTTGACAAAAATGTCCTCTTTCCAAGGTGATTTGAACTCATTTAAAATTGCTCACGTGTCATCCAGAAAAATATCTGAAAACTGAAGCTGCCTTTGACCATTCCACTGGGATACTTTGTTTCAGGTTACATTCATTTTATTTTGTTATTTATTTCCATTCTGCTATTTTTTTTAACCTGTCTGGACCTATTCTGCAGTTCGTGCTGGTTCAGCTGCATGAGGTGCATTAAGGAACACCTCGTAAAATAAAAGTGAATGTGTTCTTCATTCTATAAGCATCGTGATATATGTCATAATAACATATTTTGTATTGTAACAACACTGCTGGAAAATATTCAATTTTGTGTCTGAGTTAGCACTCGATGAGGTGAATTTTTACTACACTGCATACTGTAAGTATCAATGAATGTGTTGTGTGCTCTTGGAAGTCATTTTGTTTCTCACTGAATTAGTTTGATAGAGCAAATACTTACAGGGAGAAGAGAAAGTTGGCAAAAATAAAACCTGCAATATTTAAATTGAACTTTTCAGTTTTGCTCCCGTCGAATGATTAGTAGTTGATTTAAACTCCGTATCAAATCTGTTTCACCGACACTAAAAGACACACAAGACAGGCCAACCTTGTGCAGATTTGTCTACTTTTTTCTCAAACAGTGTCAAAAAAAAGCATCTGGTAACACTTCCTGTAATTGCTGCTCTGAAACTCTGAAGATCTGAGCGCAGAACAAAATTGCGTACACGCTTTTCCTTCACGCTTCTGCTGCTGCTTTGCTTCCTGTCCGAATGTCACTTGGCGCTTTGGCACACCGTGCAAATCCTTATGAGATTGACAAGAAAACCATAGTGCAAACTTTTAAGGCTGTGGTCATTTGTCACGGGAATCTGATGACTTTTGCCTTTTGGATTTCAAATTGGACAAACGTTATAGAACATTTCTATAGCTGATTCCAAGGGACCTGTGTCATCATGAAACCTTTACTAAATGAATCAATGTAAAAACTTTTTTTTTTTTTACATCAGAAAGGTGTAACATTACTAACTGCTCTCAAACCTGATGATGTAATCAATCGTAGGAGTGCTACACCTGATTATTATGATAGAATTTCAAAAAAGCAAGCAGTACAGCTGTTCGTTTACACTGTCGGTCTGTGGCGTTAAACACGTGTATTATGTATGACAGATGGTTGGTGTCACGTGACCATCTCAACATTTGAATCTAAAAAAGGCACATCCATTTTCAACATTTTATCGCAGAATAAAGTGTATATTCAAAGGTCTACCGACATCCCTATATACATTTTAAAACTGATATTATTATGAAAAATACATATAATATTATTCACTTCAATGTCTATACAAAAAAAATGAGCAGAGAGTGTGTCATTCACGCGCAAAGTTGCGGAAGTCTCACTCGACATGGACTGTGTAATACCGCATCATAATTCAGTACAGCAGAACTGACAAGATCTACTACCACAAGTTGTTCCAGGACAGTGCCTGACTTCAAACCACTTTGTCATGAGAAATCGTTTTCCCACAGGATCAAATAGAAATGAAAATAATTTGTTCCATGCTCAAACTGCCGTTATTAGGAAACCTTTGTTATTCAGATCTGTACTTTACAATCAATACTTTATGTACCAGTAGTAGCAGGTGTAATATGCTGAGTAAAGGGTCATGTAGCAGATGCCTTTCATGCATCATAATTAACAAAACACATGAAAATAATAAAGCGCTCTACCTGTTTGTTGACACTGTTGACTGATCGTAACGGCAGCAAAAAAAAAAAAAAACTTGCAGTGTACATTCTTTTTCTTTTTACAGTTGTTATTGAGGATGGTTGTTCTTTTGGAATAAATGGCAAAAAAAAAAAACAGAAAATGGAAAACATGTGTAAAGGTCTTGTGAGGTACGCTGGGGACTCGGAGGATATACTAACTACTTCCATGATGTCACGCATAGCGGTGGTTTGGAACAGGTGTTTAAAAAAAAAAAAACTAGCCAAAGGAAATGCAAGACTGAAATAAAACTCAGAGCTCACTGAGCTGAAGTCTCAAATTTGTTGACGTCTTGACTCAACCCGACGTGCCAAAAACTTCTTGCTGAGGTTTTTATCCAAGCATATATGGGAAAATGTTATATATGGGGCATTTTCACATGATTTCATCAATAACAGTAAAGATTCTTGTAATCCATCCATCCACTTTCTGAGCAACTTATCCTCACAAGGGTCATGGGAGTGACGTGGTCTATCCCGGCTGTCATCGGGCATGAGGCGGGGTAGACCCTGAACTGTTCGCCAGCCAATCGCAGGGCACACAGAGTGAGACAACAGTTGTGTTGTACAACTCACAAATGTTGCCCTTTAGACTCTACGAATAAAACTTGATAAATGGTCCGAACCAATGTTCCCTCTAAGCTGCTTAACTATGCAATTGCGCACTTGTAGCGCTCACTCACCGCACATGAAAACCGATCCAGTGCAGTGAACCACAGCCTGATTTTTTTTTTTTTTTAAACACGGCAGCATGCGGTCTGTAACAAGCGGCTGCTTGGCCACACCATGCCACACACTCTACTTCCTTGTTTACCTGACACCGCCTCCTAATTACAAACACCGGACTCCACCGGTGCTTTAGTTAGAAACACAGTCTGGGCAACGTAGAGCAAAGACGAGTGAGACATGCTGCTTATGTTTACTCTCGATAATAATGCCAAAAGTAACAAAAAAAAATGCTGTTGCTTTAATTAATGTCGGAGTATGTGAATAATAATAATAATAATATTAATAATAATGAAGAAAAAGTGGTGAAAGTGGACAAGATTTTATCTTTTTTGAGTAAAAAAGGTCTGGACTGAAGCCAATGTAGAAAGTGCAGGATGAGATTGTGTGTAATGTTAAAATTCCACCTTGACACAGCCTGATAGAGGATGAAAGCACAGACAATACAGTGCACAAAAATCCAATTCTGTATTTTAAAAATAGGAGACCTCATAACATTAACCTGAAAACTGTTTAGTAGCATCGTTCAGCTTTCAACATGCATTGCTACAGAGATTCTGCAAACAAAAATTCAGTTTTACACCAAGAAAAACAGACAGGGATATCATTGTGGGTTAAAAATAAATCAATGAAACAAAGTTGGAAGCAACATTTCAAATTTAGTTTATATTTGGGTTGGTTTGGTTAGCAATGTATTTTTTTGTTTGTTGACATTTTCATTGCAAATTTGCAAAAAACACAAAACTGTTCTTAAAATTTTCTGATGGTAATGTAAATGCTGTAGTATGAATCTTTTAATGAGGCATGTAACTTCAATGAATAACACTAATCTGACCACAGTGCATACACCTGATGTTGCTCACATTGAGTGCTCACGGGCTTAGCGTGTTTGCTCAGACACGTCAAAAATTAGACTCCGAACTACTCATTAAGCCCATCACATGCTTGTCTTTATTCAATCATAAAAGACATGCAATGGTTCATGTACACATTCACAAATTTGTGTTTTCATTCAATTTTTAGAAATAGCATTTATTTTTATGTCTGCTATTGTGTGAATACCCTTCACTCACAGATCCCTTTAGTGTATTGCGACAACCTATTGAGACTCTTCCCGGTGGCATTAATTGGAAAGCCAACCTGAGTGACAAAGCAGGTTTAGAAATGAACAAAAAGGGGAACTTGGAAGAGCACATCAGCAAGGCCCAACCAAAACAGCAAAATAAAAGCTTTGTGCCCACCTACAAGCGGCGTCAAAGCACATCACTGAGCCCACCCGGATTGTGAGTCCAAATCTGTCATTATGACTGACACCAATTTACCATTTTGTGGCTCTTGTGTGGCAGCAGAGTGGCAGGGTGGCACTACCGAGGTTCTCTACGCTGATCCCTACAAGCTGTTAACCATTTTCTCACAATTTTTAGTGAGAAAAAAACAAAACTTCATTAACCTGCACATTTATACTTATTTTGACTCAGCCTTTTGTCTTCAAATTTATTGGCGTGACTAAATATTGTGCTGACATCCAAGATACTTCCCCTTAAAAGCCTGTTTATTACCTTGGATGGCAAAAGAACCTTTTCCCTGGTAACTTGCCAAGGAAACAGTTTTGCTTTCATTTGATGGTTTCCAATGTCAAATTCTCAAAAATGTCAGAATAAAAATTTCTTGCAATGAGTGATTGAAATTCTCTGAATGGAAATGGAAAAGATCCCCAGGGTCAGATAAATCTTACATTTGGACGTTTACCTTACTCTGTCAAATAGGTTTGTTGCCTTTTTAAACAGAACCGATGTCGACAAAAAAAAAAGATAATTTAAATAAGGAGCAGTAAAAGCTGGTTGAGGTCTTCATTGATGGTGTTTAGGGGGGGGGGGGGTCCAAGAGTACCAATAAAGATTTGGGGGAAAAAAGTGGTTGTGGCTTCACAGCAGCTCCTTGCGAGTGTTCTCATTTTGCGTTCGTCTGTGTGACTGTGCCAGTCATTAAAGGATGAACGTTACCATAACAAAACACGGACATACAAGTATACCGAGACTGTACGTGTCTAGTGCCCTCTACAGGTCATTTAGAAATACTTTTGGGGGGGCGGATTTTGATATAACTACATAAACGACACGCTTAAAGCGTTTTTGTATAATACAAAAATGAACAATATCAAATAATACAACAAAAATCAGGAGCTATAATTCTGCTGCAGCGCCGTCGCAGTTGGTTGGATTATGCCACTGACAGGTAAATAAAGAAAGATGTGTGATGCAGAGGCGGACTAAAGCGGACATTGTTTGACATTTGTAGAAAAAAGAAAAAAAAAAAGAATCTTTGATCCCACGTGCCCAAATGACTTCCTGAAGGCTGAACTCGCTTGCACTTGCGTGTGTGCGCGCACGCAGCCAGATGTGCGTTGGTCTGGGTCAGATGTTCTGGCGGATGTGACCTTGATGATGATTGGAGAACACAATCCTACCAAGTTTGGAGCGTGTATGCATACATAGTGGACAGTACACAGTACCTGGTCTTTTTTATTACATATTTGCACAACAAAATAAGATCGGTTCCAAAAGAGGAGGTGATGTGGTAAGTCGCGGGGCCCTGTGTATTTATTTTGAATTTGTCATGTTTGGAGTAAATGACAATAGCGCGCTGTTGACTCAGCTCTCCCAAACGATAATGTGCCTTGATTTGACTGTTGTTGTTGTTTCATTTTGCACAAAGGCTCCTTTCTGTGTTCCGGAGGTGCACACTCGTACGTGTATGGTGCGTGTGCTTAAATCAACCAATAAAACCAGTGAGACTGAAGACTAAATTAATGAAAATGACATGTTCATATCACATTGTGCCGATTACCTAATATGATTGTTCCAGTGACACAGGAACTTCTACTTTACGTGGATTATACATAATTGGATAAGCAATGTAAACCATGATCAAACTTAATGAGATGTAATTACAGCCGTGACATGTACATTGCTGCGATTGGATGGCGACCAGTTCAGGGTGTACCCCGCCTCTCGCCTGGAGTCAGATGGGATAGGCGCCAGCACACCTGCGACCCTACTGAGGTTAAAATGGAAGCAAAATGGATGCATTAACAGCTGTGGGTTGACTGTACTAAATATTAATTACAGTAATTCAGTGCAACAGATGATGGGATTTTTTTTTTAATAGAGGTATGATGCATATGCGAAGGGAGCGCTCTCTTAACTTATTCAACTAACAACCCAAACAACTAACAACACAAGTATGTGTGTGATTACTATATTGTTATGTTCAACCTACAAAGACTGAACAAAAAGTAAAAACGTTATTTGTTTGAACACTCTAACAGACAGCGTATAGTGCAAAACTCATTTTCGTGGTTGACTTCAAACACTACATTTCACTTTGACCACGTGATGCCAAATAGGCTGCATGAGGCCAAATACATTTTTATATTATGATATATATGTAGGGCAGCACAGTGTGCAACTGTTCTGCTATTTTCTTCAACTTAGGCTTCCTTAATGCTGCACAAAGCTCCACATGGAAGCAGGTGAAAAAAATATATAATGAAAAAAAACGTTTGGGTTTTTTTTTTGTTGTTGTTTTTCTGTTTTTTACCAATTGTTTGTAACCTGACATTTCTATTTGGTTTCAGTTGCTTCGGGTGCCTCCAAGGCTATAAAAAAGAAGTTAAGTGACATCTCCAGGCTTCTCTCCTTGCCGCTGTGTTCATCGGATGACCAGTCATACTTCAATTCAAATGTTATATTTGGAAATATGTCCATCTTTGAACCTCACTTCTCACTGAAAATGTATCTTTATTTTATTTTATTTTTTTATCTTCTGTATGTTCCTAGAATGAATATAACAACAACAGCAGTTACTGTGTAATGTTTTTTAAATTTGTTCATTTATGGATGTATATTTATTTACTCAATGGAAGGTACAGCAAATATTTCCCATGTTTTGCAGCTCTACAAAATCATGATCTCGACCAACACGGGAGATCTACGGAACCAGGAAAACGAGGCAAAACTGGAAATGCTGTAATCACTCCTATTTTGTTATTTACATGCACATGATGCAAATAGCAATTGGCAAGGATGCTCATTTGTAAATCTTTGTTCCTAACTACAGTACATTGTTGTCCAGTTATCGCTTCTGGATGACCCCATAAATGGGGATTAACCTCCAAAATGGATTTTTGATTGACAATGTGGAGAAAAGTCTGGCATAGCTCTCAGTTATGTCATTACTTAAATTATACAGTATAATGTTCTAAGATATGATATGAGAATAGTGTGCTGACAACTGTGTGGGATTTGTTTGGGGCAGTCTACTTTACTTTGGCCCAGTGTATCAAGGGCACAGCAACAAAGGCATGGTTGAATGTGTTCTGGAAAATGTTCAGAATCCTGACACATTCTTTTGTGTAACAAGAACGCTTAGCAGAATGCATTGGATACATGCGTGTAGTTCAGCTAAAACCAGCTGTAAAGCCAACGATAAAATAAACATCTTTGCAATCGGACATTTTATCTTACCATGAGGTTTGGTAACCAACTTCTTAATAACAGCTTTGTACATTTCCACAAACATGTATCTTTATTTATCTATTAAGATATGATCAGATGAGTTTGTCATCAAAGAAAGACATTTGAAAGTAACCAAACTGTTTTTGCACACCCCGGAAATGCTGTCTCGGAGCTCAAGAGGGCCCAAGAAACCTCGTGTGAGCCCAATGATTACAATTTATTTGGAGGCACTTAAGATAAGATGATGAGAACATGCATTTTTTTCCCTCGATGGCCTAATTTTTGTAAATGTCACTTACAAAAGTTGACCAATTCCTCAATCAGCCTGCTTTAGATAACGACCCCCAGTCTGGAAGCCATTCTGTGGCTACATTGCAGATCAATGGTTTTATCAAAGAGGGGCGCTATTCACCTTTCGAACCACCAGAAACTCAGACACAAATTTACAGCCAATGACTACTTTTGTTCTCCCAGGGAGCCAATTGCCGTCGGTCCTTCCATGTTCTGCCAATCATAATGCGTATAATAGTAAACGTCATCTTCATGCGCGAACGAAAACTACTGTGGTAGTCATGTCGAACGAAGAAGCACCGAAGTCAGCAAAGCGGACCTTAACGACGGCAGAGGAGCAGCTCCTTCGCCGCCGACAAGAGTTGGATTACTGGAAGAAAAACGCAACGCGGATCCGCAGCAGGAACCTTGTGACCGGCTTGTGTATCGGCGCGTTTGTGCTCGGCATGTGTATCCTTGTTGTGGACGATCTGTCCTTCACTTGGTAGTGATGTAACGCCAAATGGAGTGGAATTTTTGGGTTATACAGTATTCTACTGTGTAACATTAGTTATCTTCTTATTTTACATGCCATCTATTGTTGTGAGCTAAATCCAAATAGATTATGTACATCCATCCATCTAGCCATTTTCTGAGCCGCTTATCCTCACGAGGGTCGCGGGAGTGCTGGAGCCTATACTAGCTGTCAACGGGCAGGAGGCGGGTACAGTGAACTGGTTGCCAGCCAATCGCAGGGCCCATAGAGACAAACAGTCGCACTCACAATCACATCTAGGGGCAATTTAGAGTGTCCAATTAATGTTGCATGTTTTTAGGATGTGGGAGGAAACTGGAGTGCCCGGAAAAACCCACGCAGGCACGGGGAGAACATGAAAACTACACAGGCGGGGCCGGGATTGAACCCGGGACGTCAGAACTGTGAGGCCAATGCTTTCTAGCTGAGCCCACCGTGCCGCTACTAGATTATGTACACCATAGTTGCAAATATTTTGCTGATAATAAGTGGTCCTAAAAAAATGCAAGGTTTAGTGGGTTTATGGGAGATTTTGGTTCTTGAAGCAAGTGCTCTTTGCCCTGGAGTTAATTTGTTCGTCTTTCAATTTTTCAACCAGCAGGAGATTGCAACATTTATTTGAACGCTGTCTAAATTGAATGTGTTATCTGCCACTTAGTCTACACGTCTGATAGTAATTGAAAGAATATTTGTACATGAATTGTCATATGTTTCACTTTAACCTGTAGTCTTCCAGTTAGTTACACCATCCTGTCCGTCAAGCAAGAGAGAATCCTGGATGAAATCGACGATGAAGCCAGGAGCCATTCCATCAGAGGTCCACGGCATGGTGCAAACTCGTGAACGAGAACTTGCTGTCTTGTCGGTTTTCATGACATCTGTAGATTACATCATTTGTAACTAAGGATGCTGCTTGGTGGCTGCCAAGCTCTGAAAGCGTACACTTTCTCAAAAGTCAGTTGTGTGATAAAGTTCCATTCCAAACATCAGTAATGAGAGTCAGGAGTCATGCAACGCTATCAACATTTTCTCTTCCCATTATTTCATTTTTTTAAAATCTGAGAAAGTGATAAACAGTTCATCAACATCAAGGGAAAATCCCGCTTTGTGAGTTAATTCAAATTGCTGTTGCCGTGCAATGTATCATATTAAAATAACTACGTTAATTCAGTCAAAAAGTGTCGCATCTTTTTTATTTAATCATTTTTATATCATCCACCAAAGGAAAGACACAATATTTAGTAGCTATACTATTACCTGTTACTTTGTGGTACATCACAAAACACCTCCAGAGGAATGTTGGATGATTTTATTAACTTTGGGGAGGGGGTTATAACAACTATCTATGCTTTTCGTGTTTCAGGAAAGGTATGAATGGAAAATTTCAAACTCAATTCACCATTAAAACCTGAACTTAAGCCGTCACACATTGCTTCTCCCAAAAGTCAGAAGTGTATGTAACATCCAAGAATGTCCGCTTGGGGGCGCTACAAGCACAGAGAGAGCCGAAAAAGGAGGGACGTGCAATGGGTTGTTTTAGTGTAGCGATCGATTGATGAAGCAGAGGTAAATCAATAAGATGCACTTGGAAGGAAAGGTGAACGGAGCTTGGCACGTGTTAGGGAGTCGTATAAGGAAGTTGCTCTTCAGTCCAAACGACAATTTGGGTTCATTTAATTAAACGGGAGGAATTTCGACAACCGAGGTCAAAGGCATACGCGTGTAGTTCAGAAAATGAGACCCTTTGACGTGGAGTGACATGGTTGGACAAACGAACTCCCATAATGCACGACTCTCCCTGATCCGTCTAGACCACAACGCGAGACGGCCAACCTCTCAAACCCGGAGAAATCTGTACACGTGTAAAACCTTACTTGTTCCCCGCCAGAAATCCGCTCGAGTGCGCTTGTCGTTGAAGGATCCAACTTCAAGATCCACCCAGACACAAATGTGGCCCTGTGACGTCCAATCAACTGTGCAAAGACAACTTTTGAAATTTAAAAGGTTTCCCAACGGGAGCGCTTGACAAGAGCGTTCATCTTTTTTGCATTAATCAAAGAACAGAGGCGCATCGAAGCTCAAGTTATGCGACACACTCCTGGCAGCATTTGCTATTAGATGAGAGTAGATCAAAATTAAAAATAATAGGGACAACTAAGTCAGAGAACCAAGATATTCCCCATCCACTGCGTTACTTAAAGGTCCAATCACATTTTATTTCATAATATTGTATGTGCAATAGTTAGTCCTTTACCTCCTGGCAAGTGAGACAGATGACCTTACTGGTAATATTTGATGCGAAAATTAGCTTTAATCAGATTGGATCGCTGTTATTCTTCATTTGAATGCAGCAAACATCTTTGTTCTGACTGGTCTTTGGCGATATCACGGCAATTTATGGGTTGTCCAGCCAACGCAAATTGCGTTTGGATCCTTTGCATTCAAGGAAAAAAAAAAAAAAGTAAAACTTAAACCATATCTTCTAACAATTACAGTGTGATTACTTTTGCCATCCCAATCAATAAATGAATGGGATATGCATTGATTCAATGATACAGTGTATTTGTTATTTTCTGCAGCGGTTTGATTTTCACAAACCAAGGCGGAGAAGTGGGGCACAGGCCTTGGAAAAATACATTTAATTGAAGTGTAAGTGAGCATATGGATAAAAGTGTAGTTTAAATAATGACCTTGATTCTTTATTTATTATACAAGATTGAAGATAATTGCTGGAAATGTGCAGATGAAGACATACTAAATAACGGTAGTACGCAGTTGTGGAGGTATAGCTTGAAACCTTTTTTGTTGTTTGTAATCTCAATATGTTGCTGACAGATGGCTGGGTTGGGTTAACCACCTTAAAAATGTTTTCATAGCATCAGCCAAAATTTTATTTATTAGACTACCATACAGTAAGTGTTTCAGTATCATACACAGTATACAATTAAAACCATAATAAAGTCAACATTTTTTGGCATACAGTAATAAATGTATGTTTTATTCCATGCCTTGATTTTCCATCGCGCTTATCCTCACTAGGGTTTTGGTGTGCTGGTGCCTATTTCAGATGACTCAGGGCAAGAGGTGGGGGCACACCCTGAACTGGTCACTTCCCAATTACAGGCTGTTTTATTGGGTCATTAGAAATGTCCATGTCAGTCATTCAGCTAATTAGTAGCACCTTGGCTATAATACTGTCACATGTACACAAAAACTAAGTTCTCAACCCAATTAAAACAGTGGACAGTGACATACACTGGACATACACTGGTTTAAAGTGGTCTCAAAACAGCTATGATCAATAATATTCTGCTTCTAAACTCAGAACCACAAACTGCATTTCATTTCAATTTTAACACTGTGCACTGTGCATATATTTTCTTGACAATTGCAAAAAGTGAAAGAAAGGCATGACTGTAAAACTATTAAAGTATTGAACCCCATCATATTTACACATGAAATTCATGAACTTGCTTTGGAATCAAAAATCAAGGGTAATGGGTTTTTCAACTATTGTTGTTTGGCAACGCAAAAATACTTGCAATATCTCAACCTTATAATTTATGATATAACAATTTGAAAGTTTGGTACAGATTTGAACAAAAATCATGAAAGTTTATACACATGATTTGCCTTTGCGGGCCACATAATATCATGCGGCGGGCCAGATCTGGGCACCGGGCCTTGAATTTTGACACCTGTGCCCTTGAGTAAAGAACACTAAATTCATACTGCATTATTAATGAACACACTTGGAAAATCTAAAGCATAACGAAGAGTATCTCCAACTTCCACTTTGTGTTTTCTTCATACCCTTCTTTTGGTTACTGCTAACATACAGTATATGCACTTCATTAGTTTAACTTCTGTGAAATCAGTACCAGAAACATTTTGGTTTTTTTTTTTCAAGAAATCTGAATGTGTACCTTTACTTAACATATGAGTACTGTACTGATGTACATCTATTTCAAGACCTAGAATTGTCAGTTCTATGGGTCAATCCCAATTCTAACCTTACTAGCCTGATCAGTGGCTTTAATCAGTTGACATACATTATTAAATTACACACTCAGAATCATTTTTATTGGCCAAGTATGTAAACAACAAATAAAATAAAACAGTGGTGAGGCCGACCATGATGTACGGATTAGAGACGATGGCACTGAAGAGACAACAGGAAGCAGAACTGGAGGTGGCAGAAATGAAGACGTTGAGGTTCTCGCTCGGAGTGACGACGTTGGATAGGATTAGAAATGAGCTCGTGAGAGGGACAGCCAAAGTTGGATGTTTTGGAGACAAGGTGAGAGAGAGCAGATTTACATGGTTTGGACATGTTGAGTATATTGGTAGAAGGATGCTGAGGATGGAGCTGCCAGGCAAAAGAGCGAGAGGAAGACCAAAGAAAAGGTTGATGGATGTTGTAAGGGAGGACATGAGGACAGTGGGTGTTAGTGCGGAAGATGCACGAGATCGAAAAAGAGATGGAAAAAGATGACACGCTGTGGCAACCCCAAACAGGACAAGCCGAAAGGAAAAGAAGAAGTTGTAAACAACACACAAGGAAATTGTCTCCTGTAGTTGGAGCTGCTCTAGTATGACATACAATACATGTTGAGTACGACAGCAGACAGCAGAGAACATGTTTATGAACTCGCTGTTGTGCAAAGTTCGCAAGGTCAGAATGATTAATACGGCAATAGTCCAGCGCAATGGCCAGTGTGCAAAGGGTGTCAAGACTTCAAGGAGTGTACGCAGTTTAAAGTGAATACTCGATTGGAGGAGGGGAGCAGATGCTAATCAGCTGCGAGAGGCTAGTATTGGTCAACAGCATGGCGTCACGTGCACGAGCTCTATACAATAATAATGGGCCTGGCAGAACGTGACAACAACCCCAAGACAAAAACGTTGGCAGCATGTTGCGGTTGAATGACATTTTTTTAAGAAGTTAATTGCGAGGGGGATGAAGCTATTGGAGTGGCTGCTAGTTTTGTTTTGCGTTGCTCGGTAGAGCCTACACGAGGGAAGGAGTTCCAAGGGTCGGTGGCCAGGATTTTGTCTGCTCTTGACTTAGCTTAACTTCAGCATGGAAGTCCTCGAGGGTGTGAAGGGTGTACCGAAAACGTTTCAGCAGTTTTGATTGTCCATTGCACTCGGAGTTTGTCCTTTTTGTGTGGCAGCACCAAACCAGACTGTGATGGAGGTACACAAGATCGATTCAATGAGTATCTTAGCAGCTCTCGTGGCAGGCTTTGCATCCTGAGGAGCCAAACTAAAAAAAAGGAACAGGTTTCATTGTTCCAATACTTTTGGAAGGGAGTAAACGTCTGCAGTGTACATGTTAGATTAAAAAAAAATAAAAAAGAAGAAGGCAACTGAAACTGAAGTCAGGATAACATTTTCCCTCGTGACCGAGTTGTAACCCCTTTTGTTTTTTTATCGTGAAGTGTTATCGTTTCACGAAATTGGTTGACAGCCACATTCATGGCATTTTTTTTTACCATTTTTCCCCATTTCCATTGTGCAAATGGTCATATATTTGTGGCCAGTGGCTGAGTATTACTTAACATGACAAACACGTAATAAATCAAGCTAAATCAATCGCTTTTTATCTGTCGTTTTGAAATGTTAAAAAATGGAGAGAAAAGGAGGACCACAAAAATCATTTCACTGGGTGAATCTGCTTTTTCCATCCAGTGTGGACAAATGGGGTGGAGCATGTGTGCGTGTGTGTGTGTGTGTGTGTGTGTGAGTGCGGACACACACACACACGCACACACGCCCAAAAGAGCTAATGGGGAAGGGAAAATATAGAATGAACGCAGCTGAGGAATATTTAATGCCAAAAGTACACCTCAGTGAATTGCAACGTCATCTGCAGACATCCACTCAGAGGTCTTCCAGTTCCTTTTGCTCCACCTTCTTCAAGCAAACACACGCACACACACACATGCACACATCTGGTGTGCTGATGTTGCTTGCTGATCCACATCAACAGCAGAGAATCCTTTTTAGCCGCAGTCACACAGCAATGGATGACTCCACTCTCTATAACCTTATTCTAAAAGGCACAAAACACAAAAAGTCGCCATTTTACATGAAAAAAAAGAATATTGAACATACATGATATCCAAAAGCATATTTTATCGCAAGAGCACATGTTCAGATGACTGTTGAATGAGGAAATGGATTTTATTGTTAGGTTCATCATATAATGGTTTTCAAGCGGTAGAGTGACATGACAGGACATATATTTCCAACCAGATGATAATCACACACCTACACAGTATTTGTTGAACCAGAAAACCGAATAATGCATTGTTAAAACTGCACTAAGGAAAGAATTCACTATGGCAACGGAATCCACATCATGATGCTTACTTTCAAAAAACACGTAGCCATTATCATATGTGATAACAAAAGAAAGAAAAGCACAACACATTACAATGAATAATGTCATCATGTACAGTACTATTGTGCATTGCTGTATGTGTAAAAGTTTCAAAAGTGCCTGAGTTGGGAAGAGTATGGTAGAAGTTGATAGCAGCGAGGGAAAGATAAATAATACTGTGGGCAGGTTCACACAGCTTTAAAGTATGTATCAGTCCCAAAAATATGTGCCTGATACTTCACAGATTTCATCTCTTGCAAGTGTGGATCCTAACCCATCCCCCGTGATAAATGAGTAATTACTATATTCTGCTAGCTGGCAAAGGCCTTTCTACTGTATGTTTGGTGTGTAAAAACATGTTATGAATTAAAAATTAACAGAGATGCTTATCATTGTTATCCTTTCAAAGTGGACACATTGTGGGGTATTTGTTTTTTAATGCTAAATAAATGCAAAAAGTTGATTGTCTTGAGTGGCTGCCCACCCATCACGTGTGGACTCAATCAACCAAGTAATTCTTTTCTCCACCTAGTTCTGAAAAGTGTCCGAAAGGATAGCCATTTTGCATTTCCGCGCCGCTGTTGTGTAACAATGAGGCTAATTGACATACTAACCTCCCTTCCTCTGAGTTTCTCCGCCCGTGACGTGATGATGCCGAGCAAAGATTCGGAGCCACTTTCAAGCGGCGGCGGGCGAAATACGATCGTGCAGCTCAATTTGTTCTCCTCACTCTGGGCTCTGTTTCCAGAAAAAGAAGCCATTCTCACGGGAAGTCTCGGACTCGGTTGCATGCAGGTTGTCTGGAGAAAGAGCGACTTGCCCTACATCACCCCAGGAGTGTTTGAAACTGACAAATCTACCTACTTGGCAACTCAGTAGGCCTCACAACTCCACAGTAGATCCATGGTGCGCTGAAGAACTTTCTTCGGTGACACTGTAACACTTACATTGCCTCACTCAGGCTCTTGAAAAGATGATCTTGTCTCATTTATCTTATCTTAGCTTATCTTATCCTTTCTTATGTTCTCTTATTTTATCTTAGCCCCCAAAAATGGATTAATCTCAGCTCGACAAGAAAATGGGGAGTGAGAAAAGATGTGTTTCTTGATTGGGGTTCATGCAGACATGTTATTAGAACACCTTTGAACTGATTTCAATTATGACTTTTATTTTATTTTATTGCCTGCAGCCAGTTTTGTCATCAGGTTTGCCAAATAATGCTCCATGAATTTCTATTGACTGAATTATAATGTTAGAGAAAGTGGATTGGTGAAAAATGTGTCTGGCTTTATTGTACAGACAATTCACTTTACATCACAAAACAAAATGGCACATCTGGCTGCAGCTCGGAGTGCTTGGCTTTGTTTGGAGACGGTCCATTATTTCTCAACACCGCCCTAATATAAACTCCACCCTGTTTCGTCCAGAGCCCTGCCATCAGTTGCCCTCCCTCACTTTTTACTGACACCACGTGCGTCTTTCATGTCATTGCTAATTGTAATCTAATGTCTTATCGTGTCTTAGAACTTTAGCAGTTAAGTGGCCCGTCACCAAGACGAGTACTAGTTCAGGTTTACTGGAGGAACAGCAGGGCCTATGTGTGTGAAAGGAAGTCCTGGTCGTGGAAAGGATGCTTTTTTTTTTTTTTTTTTTTTTTTTTTTTTTTTTTTTTTTTAGTTTGGCCAGCAGGTGCCGCTAGGATGATTGTTTCCTTCAGAGTTGAAACTGCTCCAAAATTAGAAGCATTGTCCGAAACCTGTAGAGGAAGATTTCTAAGGACTTAAACGTGGCATTGCATTGGCTCTCCAATTTTGAGATGAGCAGGATTGAACAACATGGTGACCTTAAGTACAGGCTTTATGTATGGTTTGTCAGTCCACAGTTTGAGTTGAAACCAACTTTCTGTTTCAGAGAACAGTCTGGCTGATAAAGTTGTCTAATATAGTCCAAGTTATCTCATGTTGGGATCTATCACAGCGACGAGGTTCATTTAAAACTGACTGCTACTATTTCCTGTTTACGGCAAAACTGAACTTCTCAACTGCTTTTGAAGGTCGAGCTGATATATGGTCAGTGCTGTTTGATATAAGTCTTCATTCTGTGACATCAAACAACTAAAACTGTATCCATACAACTGCTTTGAAATGCTTCATTTTAGAGGAAGAATCTATTTGGACTTTAGGCATTAATCGTCCAAAATCTGCACTGTCATGGTGACACTTGTACAATTAGTTGAGGATAAACAAAAGACGAGGATGCAATAAGCAAGAATGATAAAAGTATCGCAGTACAGGCTTGCCATAGAATATGTGACGTGGGGTGTTCATCCTCTGCGCATCACATCATGGCTACATTTCGGCAGCTATTACTGTGACCCAACGCTGCAGCAGCCAATCACGTGTCAACCAATCACAACCTTACGATTTCCATGAGCCCACCTACTTCACTGTGCTCCACCCACACATGCAGAAACCAGGTTTAAATCATATGAGGCCTTGACACTTATTTGCTGAGGCCTGTTGCAGAAAGGGAACATCCCATTTCTAGTTGAAGCCCCAGAAATATTTTGCAGGGGCCATTTTTGAAGGGCTCTCACATCTTGAAGCCATAAGGAAATGCAATGCTCAGTAGCGATATTCACAATTCACAAAAAAGAAACCAAGTTACAGCCAATGACAATCAGTGAATGTGTGAGGAAGGAGAACACAAACACGCTGAATAAGGTGATTCTAGGTGATTGGAACATGGCAGGAGAAATGTCGGTCACCTGAGCAAACTGGTTGTCCTCAGGCTGTAGAAATTTGCAGAACTGAACTGACAACTGTTTAGGTTCATTGTTCAGATACCAAAATCTCTCACAAAGGCCTACACAAACAGTGACAATTTGAACAGCTAGTAATCGACCTTTAAATAGGAAATAATGTGGAAAATTTTACTTGTAAATTGCTTGTATGAAATAGTTACGATCAAGTAAATATTTTGTGAGCAGCTTGAAAATGTACATCTTAAACAGGCCTTTCTGGATTTTGCTGAATATGCGATGTGGCAAATTTGCAATTTTGGACAGATTAACATTTACTAGCCATGTTATCTGTTAGCTTCTGACGGATCAAACTCAAATTTGTCAACATGTCATTTGCACCACCTGTATGGATCAAATCTAGCACTAAGTGTGGTGTAGGTTTGCAAGAAAGCAGGTTAGTTGCGATTTAAGTAATTTTGTGGACCAGCGTGACCCCAGCAAACATTAAAAGATGGAGTGTCAGTATTGACGTCGGCGTCGCCATTGCCGAGTTCTACCCTGTCCAATGGAAGTGGCTTCTTTCATTCCCTTTAAACGCGGGGCAATAGTCTTGAATGGAGATGGCAGAATGAACCACCGTGTGGGATGATTTAAAAAAAAAAGATTGTGATTATGATAATGATAATGCATTCAATGAATGATTTCTACAATGACTTATAAGGTTGGCTGCCAGCTGGTGAAATAAGTCTTACACTCAGGTCATTGTTTGATGGAAAAAAGAACATGAAGAGAGATGGCATAAACCTTTGTTATGGCCTAAAGAAAAAGAAGGAAAACCCTTTCCCATCTCCAAGAGATAGCTTCATAAATCTGAATTCAGCAGATTCACAATAGATTCCCAACAGATTTCAAAAGACAGCTACAATCAAGAACAAAAAAGCTGAAACGTATTTAACCAGAAAACATTTTAAAACATTCTCTAATCTTTAGCAGCAAGATAAATTTGTATCAGATGGGTTGAAAAAAGTATGGCTAAAGAAGCCAATGATTCAATGCATACCACATCATGCAGTATGTCAAACGTGGCAGAGGAAGACCTTTCACATGTAAAACTGCTCACTGAACAAGGTCACTGGTGCTTTACAGATTCACTTGAGCAAGTGAATTCTACAACAACAAAAAAAAGATGAAGAACACCTCGATGGCAGCTGGAAAGCATTGGCCTCACAGTTCTGAGGTCCTGGGTTCAATCCCAGACCCGCTTGTGTGGAGTTTGCATGTTCTCCCCATGCCTGCCTGGGTTTCTCTGGGCACTCCGGTTTCCTCCCAAATCCCAAAAACATGCCACATTAATTGTACACTCTAAATTGCCCGAGGTGGGATTGTGAGTGCAGCTGTTTGTATCCAAGTGCCCTGGGATTGGCTGGCAACCAGTTCAGAGTGTACCCCTGCTCCTGCTCATTGACAGCTGGAATAGGCTCCAGCACTCCCGGCGACCCTTACCCTTGTAAGCGGCTAAGAAAATGGATGGATGGATGGATGGATGGATGTATCATTGAAATACCCAACTATAATGCTTCTGGAGTTGATTACAAATGCCCCTTGACAATTATTCAGCTCACATTGGAGGAAAAGGCAACTTTCACACGTACAGTAACATTAAATGGCCACAGAATGAAGAAACAAGGTCGAATGGAAAATCTTTGACTTCCCCATTTGGCTCTTTAAAACAAAAAAAACATTAGACTTCAAAACCGTGCAGGGCTCAATGGAAGCAGTTCTGCTTCTTCATCCATAACCCCCCTGCTAACTTAGCTAAGTGCTAACAGGAACCAGCATTTTTGGAGCTGTTCAACAGCGTGAGTGGAGGTGATGGACTAGGGGCTCACGTTATTAAACCTGAGCTGTTAATTTGGAAAGAAGGACCATTTGTAAATTGCTGAGAGCGATAGAAAGCAGCACATGAAAAGAGGAAAAGAAAGGGGAGGAAGAGGTGACTTGTGGCCCCCTGATGTCATGCTGGAAAATGCTGGGGGGGGGGGGGTTTAAAACTCCTAAACAAAGACATTTAGGTATAGGTGCCTAGCACTGCAACGAGGTCCTTGAGTTGCAGGTCCACATGAGCAGAGTTCATGGTTGTGGTTTTCTGGTCATGTGGCAAAGGGTGATGAGAAAATCCCGTCATTTACGGTGGTGTTCTGTTGTTACACCTATCCCTTTTTTTTCTTTTTCTTTTTACCAACTGATCATTACTCTATTGTCACTGATCTCGGCTGAGAGCAAATTAATTTTCTAAAGAATAGCAAGACTAAATATTGCAAAAATAATAGCGCAAAAGAAGGGGAATGGGTAGATAGCGAGTTCTGGTCAGATTTATAAAACCTTCATCTTAGTTCTTAACTGTCAAATAAGTATAAGAAGAAGTAAGCCACTGTCTGAAAGAGAAGTGTCTTACTGTATGTAAAAATCAACTATGATAACAATATTTAAGAAAGTGGAATGGCAGTATAGTTTGTGGCTAAGAAGTGTAAACAAAATTGCAAACAAATTTCCATTGCTGTGAAACTTTTACCATACGATATGTTACATCCATGACTCACCAATTAACATCACATATCTCCACTTTATTGTGAATTTTAAACATAAATTCACCCGCAGGTCCAATATGTAATCAATGAACCAATGAAAACACTTTATCGTGCGGTGTTTATATTTTTGGAGAAAATAAATTCTTCCCCCTTTAACCACACCTTGACAATTCACTTTGTACTGAAGTGGAGCAATAGAACCATCACTTAGTTTCAGTAAAGTGACATTATTATTATTATTGGTGCATGTTAGCCAAATTACTGTGGCTATATAGGCCAAAAAAAAACCATTTACTGTATTATGCTCCTTTCACTTGAAATAAAACACTTATATACGCATATATTGTGAGTTTTCTAGTGACATGTTTAACCTTGCTGTAGGTTATCAGCTGAAAGGAACATAAACAGTTAAACGGCAACTTTTTGTCTGAGCTATTATGACAATTAGGCCTGTTTACAATTTTATTTTTATATTCATTGATGCTTAACGTGTCCAATAACTTGTTTGTAGTGTAAAACCTTTTTGCTAGCATACAGGCAAAAACAGTCGGATAAAGCTGTATTCCATTTTTTAAAAAGTGTAAAACATGACCTTACACTCCAAGGGCCTGAGCGGGTACCCTTACTAAATACAGAATGAGCTCGTGATAACTGCTGGCAACTTAATGTCCGCAGCAGATCGGTATTTGTCTGCTTGTGGCACCATCAAATTCACCAAATTTGCATTAGACCAACAGTCTGAGCAGATGTAAGTTTAGTCTTTCTTTCTGCTAATATTCACCCTCCTTCCGCCAGAATGCCCAGCTTGTCATAGGCGAATCTGGCAAACTAGCAATCACAAACTGTAAACCAAATCAAGGTACACCTTTTTTGAAAAAAAAAAAAACAATATATATATATATATATCTATATATATATTTTTTTTTTTTCACTGTTGTTTGTCTTTCTTGCTGACTTTATACAAATACACAATAAAATGCCAGTATGTGGTTCTGGTTTCTAAGGAAGCAGTAAACCCAGCCAGTATCCCACCAGGCTCTCTGCTTATCCCCCTTGATCTTTTGCTTTGTAAAAACAGTAGCCCCCAGGGCCACCAGGCACAGTGAGAGGGTGTGCACACGTATGCACACTGCTGCAGTAAAATCATTTTCAATGCATTTTAAAGGGCAAAAAGGTGAGCCAATTACCAGAATGAATAGCGTCATTAATGTGCAGTAGAAATGTGCCTCTTAGCGGGGCTTTCCCCAAATTTGTTTGGAGCTCAGGTGGTAAAACCTGCAGATTTTGCATGAACGAGTGAAGGTCATAAATCTACCTGGTAATAAACGCAATCTCAGCAGGGGTTGTGACAAAATGTGTCACCTAAATTTACATTTGACACATTTTGGAGGTGGGAGTCACTGATGGTGTAGTGGATGGTAGTAGATGGTGTACACACGTCTTCCTTTGGTGTGGGATGCGTGGGATCAATTCAGTGATGGTGTAGATATCTGCCCTGCGACTGACTGGCGACCACTTCACTGTGTAGTCCTTCTTTCGCCCAAAGCTAGCTGGGATAGGCTCCAGCTTTCCCGCAACCCTTGTGAGGATAAGTGGCTTGGATAATGACATAATATGACATTTCGGAGGTCGTCGGACATTATTGTCTCACAAGTGTTGAGTAGGAAATAGCACAACTGAACTACTACAGAATAATGTGGTGACGTAAGACTTCCACCGAGCAGCACGAGTGTTACAGCAGTTCGGGGTGTCCCAAAAGTGGGCATACTCTTTTATAACATTCATCAACAACTACAAACATAATAATAGTACTTAATATTGGTGATCTAGCAATGATTGAGAATATTCTCCTTATTGCAAACAGACACGCAGACATATTTTTTCAAACTCTCCATACTCTTGCTGTACTGCAAGATACAGTACATGTAATCAGTTGATGTGCTGCCACTCCTGTTCATGTTCAGGTATTGCACAAAATAAACGGGTGATCGATTCCTGATCAACCACCTCAGGTCAACAAATATTCACACTTAACTCCAAAATGGAACCAGGAATGAACGCAACATCTGTTTTGAGGAAAGTTATAGTGTTTTTTCGAGGCCTTTACCTTTAATAGAAGACAACCAGTGGTAGTAATGTTAATGGTTGCTTGCGTGTCTTTTCAGTGTTCAACCAAATGAAAAGGTTGGACGCTTTTTAGAGCTTGTTCACATCTGCTAGCAGATAACAGATTGTGTGGACAAATACATGTCGTTGCGCTGGTGCACCTCAGCAGTGTTTCCCAACAGAAGCTTGCGTCAGACGGGATAAGATATTCACTGATGCAATATTATAAACCATTAAATTAGACATTTCTGACACCTCACAAAAATTCACTATTAAATAAATCATAAATAGAGCTAAATGTTTAAGAAAAATACACATAAATGTAAGTACTGGAAAGAGGAAGAGGCCTTCTTCTATGGGTGCATCAATGTAACGTACAAATTTCAAAGTTCAGTCTTTCTAAGGGCAACTTCCAAAAAGGAGTCTCTAATTTACGGTGTATTTATAGCCGCTTGAGCAGCCCGACTGGTCTGAAAGCCGCAGCGGATGGAGGAAAACAGAGGCGTGATTACACCCCGCCAGTCTCAGGCCTCTTCCTCCCTTCCTGTAGCTCAGCCGTCTTCAACCTTTTTTTTTTTCATTTTAATTTTTATTTTGTTACATTGGGGGGACCTTCTTCACGCAAGGCAATAACGTAGAAATTAACAAATCATTCAAAATACAACTCGCCATCCAGCTGCATGTAGTTGTTGTCATCCATAGTATTGTTTCTGTCTGGCTTGATAGCTAATGACCTTCATTTTCCTCATGGAAAGTCAATATTATTTTGCTACACAGTATTAATATGATTATTATTATGACCAATCAAAGTACAATGAACAAAAATGGTCCACTTTAAAAAGAAGACATTTTCTGTAGTCCAGTGACGTGCAGTAAAGGCCGTCAGAATTCATGAATTAAATCCCGGGTTTTGGCGTCAAACACGCACAAAGTCACACATGCACCCACACACTGTTGAAATGATCGAACCGATTAGATTATATTCACATCCCTTGATTGATTGAGCTGAATAAGGGTCTGAGATGAATTTACTGAGTAGTACTGACTAGTCAGACACGAGTACAAATGAATTTGACAGGGACACTTTTCTAGAAAAACTCAACAAGTCAACCAAGCAGTTTCTTGTTAAGCATCCTTAAATTTCTTTGATGCTGTTTGTTTCACAGACCACCAAAATAAGACTGGGACAAATGAATAGTTTAACAGCACACACACACACACACACACACACACACACACACACACACAGGAGCTGCTGCCTACCACAGCTCACTACGAGACACTCACATACAGATTCACCAAGGTCGCTATATATAACACAAAGACAATAAGTCCAATATATTTAATACATTTCATGCTTGCAACATTTTTTTTGTATTTTCAAATGTTTCCACTATGTTTAAAAAGTGTGTTTAATGCATTTGTGTATGGGGTAGTAAACTTATCATTGAAAAGTTATTTTTTTAATACAGTCTCTCTACATCTGTCTCTCACATCATGTTTTTATTTACTATAGTAATATTCAAAACTAATTGAAATTATGATGTCTCCCAAGATATACAGGTCTCAGCTGACATAATATACATAACGTGTTTGTTTAATTTTACAAACTGGCACTTCACGCCCAGTTGCATCTTCAGGTCGGTCAGATCTGTCCAGTTGTTCAAAAGAAAATGTTGTTTGCTTTTTTTTTTTTTTTACTCCATTTTTTCCTCTTCCATGATGAACATGCTCCTACATGCTGGACCACTGAGTGACTGCATTCTGTGAGTGGAATGCGTACCCTCTATATTATTTCTTCTGCTGTTTGTGTCAATTCATTCATATTTGTGTTTTACTAAATACGCAAGTCACTCGTCCCTTCTTCTTCTCCCCATTAATGACAGTTTGGCGCAGAAAGAATAAAAAAACATGTGGATCTGTTAAAATATTATGTTCTCTCTCCAGTCCAGTACAGTAAGGATCAGGTGGTGAGTGATAGTAATACAGTTCAGAGGACTGAGATTGGACAGGACGTGCTGTCTTCAGACATGCTGATTTAAGTGGAATGACATGAATATACGTAGATACTAGAATGTTGCAATCCGGATTTTTCCCTCAGCTTCCATCTTCCATGAGTTCCTTGCCTCCTTGAAACTTCGCCATGAGATTTAGGACAGTTTTCAGTCACAGGGTTCATGCTGAAAAGCCCATTTCCAAAATATTGTCAGAGTAAAAATGAAAGGATAAACAATATGACACGGGAAATAGAAGCCCACATACCAATTCCGATTATCCTAGCATGTCTTTGGATTTGTGTTGTATGTTTGTTTATCCATCTTGAGCCTCAATGCCTAAATGTCTGAAAATTAGGCTCCGACACCAACAAAGAGAGATGTGACATTGCAAGATTTTTGTTTAATCCTGAAGAGCACAACTATTGATCACCAGCTCAAGTGAAAAACATCCATTCTTCAGAATGACTAGGGCTTCGTGGCCAGGAGCTCACAACCTCCACTGAAGGGTGACAAGTGTACAGCATAAGGGAAGTGTTGACAGGCCCCAGAAGTTGAGCCAAGAGAAAGCTCAAGACCCATGACCCACCCTATTACTGTGGTTACCAGGTCCACCGTTTTCAGAGTAGATTGGTGAGAAACGATCACTCTAATCACATCCCACAGCTTTGGATAATTTATCCATCCATCCATCCATCCATTTTCTTAGCTGCTTATCCTCACAAGGGTTGTGGGAGTGCTGGAGCGAATCAATTCAGAATGTCCAATAAATCTTGGATGTTTTGGGGATATGGGAGGAAACCGGATTGTCCAGAGAAAACCCACACAGGCTGGGGGAGAACATGCAAACTCTACACAGGCAAGGATTGAACCCTAGACCTCAGAACTGTGAGGTCAACACTTTACATCTACCGTTCCACCCCTCTGAATGATTGATCCTGATATTCTTTTAGACACATTCGATAATCAAACCTTTACTGACTTTGATCTAAAGGTGGGAGATGCGCCTAATAGGCAGAGTTTGGGGTATGTGTGTTTCCCGCTTACAACCCATGAACAAGCAGCAAGGAAACACATCTGCAGGGACCACCCTGCAAAGTATTTCCAGACAAAAATTCAGTATTTGATCATTTCCATGGCTTCGGTTACTGACTACTTATTTGATAGCTTTGACCAAACCCTGTAGTCACTTTAAAGTATTTTTCTATTTTATATTTAGTATCTTGGTGAAATATGGCCACTTGAATAATTTTTTGACCACCTGAAGCTTTTGGGATTGCTGCTTTTCTGAATTTCACACTGAAAAAAAGAGGAAAATAACTTTACACAAAAAGACAAGCCTCTTCTCAAAAGCTATCATCATCACTGTCAGTTTTCTTTCACCAGCTGTGAGTGTTTCTCCTTCCTGTGCCTTTGTTGCTCTGTAATTTTACAATGCAACGCAAATGTTTTTGGAAGTTTTGCTTTGAACTAACTTATGACCCCTTTGTCACCTGACTAAAGACAAAAAACTGCAAATTAGACAAAAGTGTTGTACTCTTGTTTCAAACACCCCTTGCATGCGCACACTAAGGCACATCTCTGCTCTCATAAACAGGTAAAACTCAAATCGCATGATAATAACAAATGGAGTGGCAGAAGATTGTGTTGAGAAATGTATTTTGCAGAATTGGTCGCAGAATTTCAAAGGCCCATGTTAAACATGCCTTCCTCATTCCCTGATTTTTCTTCAACTGCAAACGCCTTGGACTTTGTACTGCCAGCTTCAATTGTAAATTGAAGCTGATTGTACAGAATCTGTCAGAAGTTGTTTCTGTTTCTAACTTATTGTCATCTACAACCAGTGTTATTCACTCCACTGTTGTCGACCATGATTATGTTATCCATCCATCTATCCATCCATCCATTTTCTTAGCTGCTTATCCTCACGAGGGTCGCGGGGAGGGCTGCAGCCTATCCCAGATGTCAACAGGCAGGAGGCAGGGTACATCCTGAACTGATTGCCAGCCAATCGCAGCGCACATAGAGACAGAGAACAGTCACACTGATTTCACACCTCGGGGCAATTTAGAGTGTTCAATTAATGTTGCATATTTTTGGGATGTGGGAGGAAATCGGAGTGCCCAGAGAAAACCCATGCAGGCATGGGGAAAACATGCAAACTCCACACAGGCAGGTTTGGGATCGAATCCTGGACTTCAGAACTGTGAGGTCGACACTTTACAGCTTATCCACCGTGCCGCTTGATTATGTTTTTAAGAAGAGAAAAGGAACATATTCAGAGTTGTTGAAAGAGTTTAAATAAGTTCAGTTATGTGATAACTGTCGCCACGCCCAGTCACAGCTCTACTGTTTTCACGTGACAACTGCAGTTAAGCAAACCTAGCACCGAGTAGTCTAAAGAATGATCACCTCCAAATGGACTTCTTGATATGAGGGGAACAACACAGGGTGGAAAAGGAGGAGGAGAGAGGAAGTTACGTGGTTAAATGACTTAGCATAGAGGAGGAGAGAAGCCACAAAGTGAAAAAGCAGACTGTGGTAATGGGAGACAAAAGGGAAAAGAAACTCCCACCAGAAAGTGAGTGTGGAAGACCGAGAGGGGAAAAAGAAAAAAAGAAGCACAAAATCAATTCGTTAACATGTTTCTTCTTTGAAAATTGAATTGAAGGCCATCGCACGTTGTGAATAACTAAATCACAACGAGAAAAAATAAAAGGAACACCGAGGACTCCGACAAAGCATTTACAAAACACACACTTGCGGTGGAGGGTATAACTCATGTTAGGGAGTGGTTAGAAAAAGAGAAAGCGCAGAAGTCGTTTGCACAGAACTGCACAGAGCATGGTGTGAAATTACAGGGTAGCTTGTATAAATAAAAAATTAAAAGTGTGTGTTTGTGTGCGTCCTACTTTATTTTGGGTGTTCGAAGGCCTGTATATGCCGTATCGCATAGAGAGGCAGCCTTCCACAGTTGTTGTCATTTTCATAAGCACTTTAATGACACGGCAGAAAATAGTGGGTGATATTTTAAAAAGGAAAAGTGCAATTGTACAGCACTGTCACAGTTTACATTGGAAAGTTGAGTCAACATTTTTCCTCGACAAAACCTTCATGTTAAAGCGAATAGGAGTCAACACCTGATGTTTGTTTCACAATATCATCTACATGCAATGACCTATGGGGTCCCTCAAGGGTCAGTTCTTGGACCTCTCCTGTTCAGTCTGTGTATGCTACCCTTGGGTCAAATTCTTCAATCCTTTAATTTTGACTACCATAGCTATGCAGATGACACACAGTTATGTTTAGCAGTGTCTCCAGATGACTACAGTTCAATTGAGGTATTGTGCCACTGTCTAAATCAGATAAATAGCTGGATGAGCCAAAGTTTTCTTCAACTAAATCACAACAAAACGGAGACAATTGTTTTTGGCAATAAAGAAAACAGAATTGCTGTTCGTAAACACCTGGACTCTGTCTTTAAAAACCAAAGACCAAGTCCAAAACCTTGGTGTTCTGATTGATTCCGACCTGACTTTCAACAATCATATCAAATCAATCACAAAAACTGCCTTCTACCATCTGAAAAATATATCTAGAGTGAAGTCTTGTATGTGTCAAGCAGACAAGGAAAAGCTCATCCATGCTTTTATCTCAAGTAGACTTGACTGCTGTAATGGTCTTCTGACTGGACTCCCAAAAAAGAGTATTAAACAGCTGCACCTCATTCAGAATGCTGCAGTCTGCGTTCTGACCAAAACAAAGAGGTCAGAGCATATAACGCCAATCCTGCAGTCCTTGCACTGGTTTCCAGTTATCTTTAGAGTAGATTTTAAAGTTCTGCTACTGGTCTATATTTAGGTCCTGAATACATGAAAGAAATGCTTACAGAATACAAACCCAGTAGAGCTCTGAGATCGACTGACTCAGGCTAAATAGTGAAGCGCAGAGTCCAAAGCAAACATGATGAAGCAGCATTTAGCTCTTATGTTGCACACAAATGGAATACGTTTCCAACAGAGGTGAGGTCAGCCCCAAGTGTGAATGTTTTTAAATCCAGATCGAAAACTCTTCTTTTTTCTCATACTTTTTAGAATATATCCACTTTTTGATCATATTACTTGCACTGTATGCAGTTTGAATTGTCTTTTTTTTATATTTTGTTTGTCATTTTTATTGTTTTTATGTAATTTTAAATGTTTTATCTCTTTGTTTTCAAATGCCTTTAATCATGTAAAGCACATTGAGTTACCTCGTGAATGGAACGCGCTTTACAAATAAATTTGCTTTGCTTTGCTTTGCTTAACATAGCTAATGTTAATGTATAGATCCATTCAAACCACTTTACACTAATATTATTGATCATGTAACTAATTCCAATGTGAGCCAAATGTCTTCCTGTACAAAGAATAAATAAAGAAACAAACATCAGTTTTGACTGACACAGTCAGAGATTATTAAGCATAGACTGTAATGTTTTAATATAATCTCTGCAATACAAAGCGGTGTGGAATTGGATGGCATGACAAAATCAATATTTTGGTTGACACATTTACATTACAGGAGACGATCAGAATATCAGAATAAGAAAAAACTCTATATTCCTACAGAACTGTTCTGGGTTCATAGATTGATAAACTAATCATTTGCCCAGAGAGACACGAGAGAGGAAAGTGGATAAGGACATCATAGCAGATGAGGAACAATGGGAAGAACAGACCGTTAGGGTGTCAAGAAAAAATGAAGGAAGTAGTACAAGAGCAAGAGACGAGAAGGAATGGAGAACGGAAGTGATGGAAAGAAGCAAAGGAAGTTGTTGAAACTCCCGCATAATGTGCACATGACGTGGGCTGATCGGGGGGTGGGTTGAGGTTGAGAATCCTGAAAATCAGATTGAGCAGATGGGGACATGAGAGGAGGAGAAGGAGGAGGAAAGAAAAGCAGAATGAGATGCAGATGGGAGGAGAATGGAGGAAAACTTTGGAAAAGTCAAACGTGCAATTTCAAAGGGGGAACGCTCACTGAATTTTTAACTCTTCATGATGTCAATCACTTCACTTATACCCAATCGATTAATAACAGTGGAAAGGCAGTAACTTTGCTTTGCTTCGCTTCGCTTCGCTTCAAACACACACACACAGACACAGGGAAAAAAACATCTGGGGTAGTCATCACCTTTGGAGACTCCGCGGAATGCTCACTTGACAGTCTAAAAGATTTTAAAGAGAGAACAGCAGAATTGCTCTACATGAGTATTGATTATGATGCGAAATAAAGATATTTAAGGAAGTCCCCATTTTTCTGTGCACAGTGAAAAACTCGCTGAAACATTGACCTCAATGGAAAAGAATGCAAACCCTCTCTCTCGCTTTCTGTCTTTTTCACTCTGTCTCCCTCTTTCTCGCTCTCCTCCCCCTCATGTGCGAGTCGCACACATACTGCTTAGATTAAACTGCCACGGAGTGCAGGGAGGGAAAGAGAAAAAGGGAATGCTCTTTTTCCACTTTTGACCCAGACTCTTTCTCACTTTTTTCTTTTTTTTTTTGCCTGATCTCCTATTACTCACTTTTTTCCTCACCGTTGAGTCCAATGCCCACAAATATTGATCACGTTCTTCAAATAAGTAAATGGATGCTAGAATAGTATTCCCATTAAGATGCTAATAATTGAATGAAAATAGCCGGCCAAGCTTTGGCCATTCTCTGACATTGTGTAAGCATAACCAGCTTGTTTTGTGGTTATACAACCAGTAGGTGTCCTAGAAGGCTTTAAAAGACTATAAATTGAGCTTAATTCCCAACTCACGCTCGAGCAAACAGAGTGCACAGTACAGTTCAGTATCATGATGTTCAATCTACTGCAAACACCCAACTGAATGGATCTGGAATATAACAAAATTATTTTAAAGCATTCTTCATGTTAATGCATGATTTTTTTGTGAGTCATAAAAACCTCATCTTTATGCTTTTTAATGTAACCATGTTTATTCTCTAGTGCAGCATTTCTTTTTCCAGAACTGTCATTTATTTTTTTCTCCCCATCCTAAACTTTTGTGTCAGGCAAATGTTGCTATTTGTTCAGTGATCTGTTGCAAATCCCATTCACTGCTTTAATCGTCGATCAGCTATCGGCAACTTTTTCCATATTGAGGAATGTGACGAATGCAGTAATTCAGCTTATTCACATCAAGACATAATTCATGCAAATCAAATCAAGCTCAAAGACCAAAATGAAGCAACAAAATCAGCTTTGATGGGCTCTAGGAAAACTGTAAAAACCGAGGCTGCACCTCAACCGTGACCCTAAAAGAACATTCTGATGTCAGCACAACAAGCCTTGTCTTTCAACCATTTTCCAAGTCAGTTTGATCTCGCAAACTTCACTCGGCCCCAACAAAAGGTTAACGTTCAAGGAAAGATGCGCTTGATTGACAGCCGATGCCTTATTACAGCCAGTAGGGGTGGCCATGCCTTCTCCCCCGGTTCCGCACGTGTAAGCCCCACCCTCTCTCAAGTGAGGATTTCCTGCCCGGTCCATAAGATAACGGCAAGTGATATCAGATCTGTGCTTCTTCCGACCCTTCTCAATGTCTAAGGTCTCTCGTTGACCTCAAAAATATATATTGAGTGTCAATTGGTGCTTATTTGTAGAAGTTCCCTCCTTTGTATTGACTCCTTTACTGTTATTTTTTTATATTTCTTCAGTGAAATATTTGAATCATATTAATAAAGTCTTGAATGGTCATCATCTCTAGTTTCAATGCACACTAGAAAAAAAAATGCCTGATTCTACTCTCTCTGCCTCTCCCTCACGCTCTCTGTCGCTTTGTCTGTCTCTGACTGACTCTCTCAGTTGTTTTGCTCCACCATCCTGCCACGTCGAGGATGGGCACCAAGCCGTTTCGCTTCCCCTCCTTCAAGCAGAGGTCAAAAGAGTTTACAGAACAGAATTAGAAACTCAGCGAGGGACTGACAGTGACATGAGACGTGTGTTTAATCAGAAGTGGACATCAAAAACTCCAATGTGAAACATTTCTACAGCTAGGAGACAGACGAGGTACAGAACTAAAGCTTGGAATGCATCAAGGCAAATAAAAGGAGAAGTCAGTGGAGAGGTCCTGATTTCGGATCTCGGCTTGGGACTTCACTAGGACTATGCAGGTTCCCCCCTGCTTCAGTGGGTTAACTCGAGCAGATGGATTTTCAGTCACTGCCAGCTAAGTCCAATTAATGCTTGCTCAGCCTCAGAGTGGTGTCAATTTGGAAAAGGGTACAAAACAACTTCCCAGGCATGAAATATACCTTGGAAGACTGCAAAGTTGATTAAAAAAAAAAAGTTGAGAAGAAAAATGGTCATGGAGGCTGACAGAAACACTGAAGAACCTGCAGGAATTTCTGCCAACTATTGGCTGTGTAGTGCAGGTGACAACAGCCTATTGTTTTCATCATATATGAGCTGTAGCAAGAGAAAGTGTAAAGCCTTAGAAAGAAAAAAAAAAACCCTTTGAATATTCAGCACACATTGGAAAATGTATGATGGTCTGATGAAACCAAGGTTCAACTTTTTGGTCCACAATTCTCAAAAGTAAGTTAGTGCAAACACAACACTACTCATCACCAAAAGAGCAATACAATGTACATAAACCTAAGCACTTTTTGTGGAAGCATCAAACTTTGGGGCTGCTTCACTTTAGATGGAACTGGTTCCTTAGTCAAGACAGGGGGTACTATGCAGTTACAAATAGCAGTCAGTGGGAGGAAAATGTAAGGATTCTGCTAGAAAAAAGTCAGGATAAGTCAGTACATGAACTGCTGAACTTTATTTTGAGTTAATCAGTGGCCTTTTAAAAATCTAATCCAGAGGATCTATATTTTATTTTTATATCAGACAAACATAGCTAATTTTTCATAATTTTTTAAAAATTATCAACACTAGAGCTAAGAAATAAATTAGCACCAAAGTGCACATTTTCTTTGTAAACCGAATGCCTCCGATGTCTGTTTCAAACCGAGGCTCTGTAGAAGCTGCTTCCATGTGACGTCACTCCAAGACAACCTCAGTACAGAAATGGCTTCCTATATGAACAAGCATACACGCTGCGAGTGGGATCTAGAGGAGATAGAAAACAGTGATGAAGACATTTTTATGGAATGCTCTGTGGAAGAGATAGGAACTGAAGAGGAGGAATTTTCTTATTCTTCCCATGTTCGAAAAACATCCCATGCAGCGATTATTCAACCATATATGTTCGAACCTGAGTTGACGAATGCAACACAAGGACAGGATACGGGGAGACCTGACGAAGTTGACGTGGAACTGGTAGGTGCATGAAATCTACGTAGAAATTGTTAACGAAATAATCTAATTCAAACACATTTAAACGTCTGATGCGCATGTACACAACAGTGAGTCGTTTCGTGTTGTTGTTGTTGTACGAGAGACTGGGTCGGCGGAAAAGAAAAATCTAAACCTTCGGTATCGTTCTGTGTTTAAAGATCACATGTTTATAGTCCATTCTTCACATTATTTACATGCATTTAGCTCGTATTTTCAATAATACACTTGTGAGCACACACTGCCATAGTCGCATTTCAGGAAGACCTCAGCGTCAACAGTACACTAACTTCATACAGTGTCCAAATTTCGTCACCTCCTAAACATCACATGGATACGGATATTAGCTGACATATATATCTGTATCAGTATTGTACTTACATTTAAAATGAGGTAGATACTTGTCAATACTAAACAATTGAACACGTACGTACTTACTTGCTACCGAAGCCAAGTGAACGCTGTACCAGGTTTTCAAAGCAGTCCTCCATAAAATGCTTGGAACGTATTACTGTCCCCTTTCTTTTGCAAGTCCAATTCTTCACAAACCTGGTCCATAACCTGCATCACTGTTCATCTTTCGGCCATTCATACAAGCTGACTCCGTCAACGTTTGACGCAGAACAGCAGCATACAACACACTTCCTCACCATCTTTGCTAGCTTTTTCACTCTTTGGCTAAATTTTGTCTGGATGTGACGTCACATTCCAGGGCATTACGGAACTTGCCGAATCTAAGTGACATTTTTAATACCTTGAGAATGACTTTGACTCCAATTTATTTCATTCCTGTTGTGTTGAGAATTTTAAAAATACATTTTAAATTAAATTTTAGGGCGGCATGGTGGATCAGCTGGTAAAGCGTTGGCCTCACAGTTCTGAGTTCCCGGGTCCAATCCCGGACCCGCCTGTGTGGAGTTTGTATGTTCTCCCCATGCCTGCATGGCTTTCCTCTGGGCACTCCAGTTTCCTCCCACATTCCAAAAACGTGTAACATTAATTGGACACTCTAAAATTGCCCCTAGGTGTGATTGTGAGTGCAACTGTTTGTCTCGATGTGCGCGGGATTGTCTGACAACCAGTTCAGGGTGTACCCCGCCTCCTGCCCGTCTACAGCTGGGATAGGCTCCAGCACTGCCCCCGACCCTCGTGAGGATAAGCGGCAAAGAAAATGGATGGATGGATGGATGGATGGATGGATGGAATTTTAGCTACATTTGTATGATGGACAAAATACAGGTCCTCTGGATTAGATCTTTAAAGGGGACGTGCATCTATGCTGACTCCCATTTAACATAAATTCAAATGTGACCGATTAAATCTGAACACAGATTGATGTACAGTACAAGGAAAAATATATCCAATATTACAGTTTATAATATTAGCAGGATTTTGTGGAAAATAAAGTCTTCTGTCAGTCATCTCTTGCTTCAATGGGGGCCTTTTTGCGAACATATTTTCCCATGCTAACATGTGTGAGCCTCAGTGATTGATAAAACACAGGGAGGACTGATTTACAGACCAAGGACCCAGTTTAGCAAATTGATTTACTCCAATTTTCAGAATCAACAGGCAGTATTTCTGGGCCACATCCAGTCAAAGACAGTTCGAGTGAACGCCGTTAAACAGACATCTTGCCTACTTTGGTGAAGGACATGAGACACTTGATCAAAAGTGATCACTTTAAGACTATTTGTAGGTAAACTGGTTGCTAATCGCAGCAAAGCTCAACTCATCTGGGTTGTGGGTAAAAAGTGAACCTCATCAAATTAGTGGATAAATCAATGAGGAAGTCGCTAAAGCTTTTACTGTGTCAGGGCCACCAATGGTTCCAACCCCCACCACCAATCTGTCGCTTGGATCTTTGACCTCCAGCTGCAGAGGAGCAGTATGATGTCTCAGCTCTCGCATGGAACTTTCGAGGTACGGATAAACACAAGCAAACGTGTTTATGACATCCTTTGCTGTGTTGGCCACAGGATACTAACCAAGATGCAAATTTAAGACAGTTCCTTCGTTTTTCATCAGGTCTTGTTGCAAATCGGGCAAGGTAAATTTGCGAATCATTGTTAGTATAACTAAACTCACATGCACATTTTGGGTGCTTTGTGGTTGCTGTCTGCAGGGAAAGTGTCAGAGAGAGGAGCTGCGGGGCGCCGGAGGGTTGGGGGGTGCTGCAAGCTGAAACTCTCACTGTCGAGAAGTTCCTTGAGATGAATGTTTAGGGATTCTTAAGCTCCGCCTACACCTCAAGTTGTGCTGTTTGCAAATGGCAGCTTGTTGCCCGCTGGATGATTGTTACCACAAAGAACACAAACAAATTTAACAAACTAGCCAAAATATTTATCTTATACAATTACTACATTATCACATTACATCATTTTTATTGTGGCGGGTGAATCTTTCCGTTTCCTGTCACTATACGGAGTCAGTGATTTGGACAAATTGTTATTGAAGCGCACACATTCAAGAATTTTCCATCATAAATATTTTTTTTCAGAAAGAAGAGCACTCATAATACAACCCACATCAGAGCATTACCAGTCAAGATAATGTTTTAACTTTAAGGGATAGCTGAGAATCCGAAAAATATTTGTTTTCCAACGTAAACGCAAATGTTTGCGAAAGCTTGACATTACCATATTTTAATTTAATACAAAGATAATAACATTATTTTCAACGAGGACTGCGAAAGTGTGAGAATAGTAATTGTTGAGAGGCTGAAATCTGAGGAATCGGACAATATTAATTTCAACAATGACTCTAAACCATGAATCGATCATAAAAATAGTTGATTGTGTTGATGATCAATTATTTTTCGATCAATTGATCAATTGTAACCCCTCTAAAGTCAATTCTCCAACTTGCATTCTGGGTTCAAGGGATCAGTTGCTTTCAAATTTGACAAGGCTAAATCGAGCGTTCATTCGGATTTGGACTTCGACACGAGTTTCACGGACCCCATTGGCGAAAACCTCTTGTCCGTAAGTTTTTACACTTTTGGTACGCACCATTGGTAATTTGGTGTTATCATTTTAGTTTTTACAGAGATTGGCGATAATGCTGCTCTCATTTCCTCACACATTTGGTAAATAAGACCGCAAAAAAAAACATTTCTGCTTTTTTTTAACGTATTAAAGCAAGATTCAAACCAAGTGGTGTCTACAAACACACAAGAGTGCAGTTGTGCATGTGGTCGAGCCGAAACGAGTCAGCACTCAGCAGGGTTGACTTTTAATACATAGAAATGGCGCCTGAGTTAAGCCATTAGCACACATAAAGAAATGTGCACAAAACACACACACACTGACACACACAGGTGTGACAGGAGACTCGAGGCAGTGGATTTACAACCCAGGAAATGGATAACTGCCAGAGGTTATAAGACAACATAAACACGTACACATTTAATTTGCTCCTTTCTTGAACACACACACGCTATAGCAAAGCATTTTATATATTTATTGTAAATGCGATATAAAATAAAATGGACCCACGGAATGATTTTTGAGCCCACATTCCTCAAGTTGTAAAACGCATAAGGGATTTGGAAATATATTATACATATTCAAGATCAACCTTTAAAAAAAAATCACGTTGCAAGAGATTTCAGAATCAGGATGAACTCGTTTCTGGTTTTTCCAAACGTGATTAGCAATCAAATATTCTATTAATGATTATGTATTTCAGTAAGGCAATTGAAAAAAAACCTCATTTGAATGTCGACCAGGCTGAAGACAGCGGAACTACGAAATAAAAGCGAACACAAAAACATGAGTAATAAAAACTTTAATAATACATGACATAAGCCCATTTCATTGTTATTTGTACTTTCAATTTATTCCAGTTCCGCTACGGTGGCGTGTGCCAACCTGAATGCGCCTTCGCTTTTGCTTTATTTGCTGATTATCAATCACCTACCCGTTTCTATGACGATGACGTTTCTGTGATGTGTGTCTCGTTTCCCTCAGCATGCAGATGTTGACAGCCACTCCACCGCCACCACTTGGTCCCGGTCCAGATGTTCAGGGGAAAGGTTCTTTGGCCTGCCTCCACCTGTTGGCAGCACAAGAGACCACACCAGTTTCAGGACTTGAGAACTAGCACAGCGTGTTAATGCTGTACACCTACAAAAGATAACAGATACACATTTTTCACATGTACAGTCAGTATTATACTCATAAGCATGTTTGTATATTTATCCATATTCACTTATTGTCATAACTTTTAATGTGAAATATCACGCATACATAGGATGCGCACATCAAGCGCTTTATACACTGTGGACTATTGCCTGTATTTATAATGTATTACTGTTTTACTAGTTTGTCAATGTATTATTGAAAAGGAGACTCCAATGTATTGACAATTGTGTTGTCGTTCAAGTGAAGTGATCAATACGGTGATGTCATTTTAGTTCCAGCAGTTTCAGTGATCTGTAAATAAGTAGAGTCCTTTGTCTTCTTTATTTATTTATTTTTTTAACTGGTGTTGATCATTTCTCTCTGCTGTCTGGCAACTGCAGTACTCATAGTTTCCATCCTCAGCATGTCTGCTCTGTGTATGTGTGCGCGTGTGTGTGTGTGTGTGTGTGTGTGTTGTGTGTGTGTGTGTGGTGTGTGTGTGTGTGTGTGTGGTGTGTGTGTGTGTCTGTCTGTCTGTGTGCGTGCGTGTGTCTCGATTCTGTGCTGGGGGGAGGGGGGGAAGGGCTCCAATATTCTTCTGTGGATGGGAGCCGAAGCGCAACAGAGAGACATAAAGTGTTAAACATTCCTCTCTCTCTCTTGCACAGCCTGGCTGTAACTTCTCACTCCATTTTTTTCCATTTGTTCACTCTCAACTTGTCTCCTCCCCCTTTTCTTTTCTTTTCTTTATAATGCCACTAAAAGATTTTTTTTTGACAATTTCTCTTCTTCCATCACTGTATCTAATCTCTTTCATTAAACGGTTACATGCATGCAAACGTAAAACCTTCTTGACAGGTAAAGCAAGCCCGTGATTGGCTGTTGAAAAGGTGATCTCGTGTACCTAAGCGGAGCAAGTCTAGAGCATCAAACACTGCTGACGTAGGCCTCACTCTATCTCTTTGTCTGTCTGTCTGTTGGCCTGCAAACTCTCGGTACTTTTGAAAAGAGTAAAACTCAAAATCGCATATCACCTACATCATAATATGCTTCATAGACCAACAACCAAGAGAAGAGTTTGTACATAAAGTGTAGCAGTACCCTGTTGGAAATAAAGTCACAGATCTGACTTGAAACTGGATTCAACTTTGCATACTTTTTGTTTTTTTTTTTTTTTTTTACCGTCAGACTTTTTCCCAGCACACATTTGCCGCAGTTCCAATGAGTGCCTCACACTGCTGCTCGAAATAAATGCTATGATTACTGGCCATAATGTATCCAGAGAAAGAATTACAGAGGAGGGGGAGGAGGAGGAGGAAGGGAAGGAGGGAAGGAGAGTGAGTCATGCATGTGGACGTGGCTTCCCTTCCATTCTCTCTCCCCCTCTGGAGCTCTGTCTGATTCTTCAACCATCCCTCCGGTTGCTTCCAAAACCAAAGAAAGGCCTTCAATTATCTCCTTTGCCACAGCAAGAACGAGTTCTACCGTGGAGGAAGACTTTGGTCTCAGCACTGCTTCGGCCTTCACCTCTCGTTCAATCTGCCACCGTTTGCCTACCCAGGAAATTCCTTTATAATGTGAAGATGGCACTGATCTTGGCGCTCTCTTCCTCGGCAGTAGTTTTTGTTAAATTACTTTAATGAGGGCCCATACTAGGATTTAGTTCTAGTAAATCGGAGAAGAAACTGCATCTCTCCAATGTTTCATTTGACCACCAATGGTAGCTATGATGTAGAGTAATATTCATTTACAAAACCTCTCCCCTTGGCCAGTGATCACTGTCGCAGACGTCACTGTGTCAGTGGACCTCAGTATCTAGTTTTCCCCTCATTCAAGTTCACCAGAATCACATTAGACCTTCGGCCTGCCTTGCTCAACAATTCTGAGCGGATGTAAATTTAGACTAACTCTCTGCTACTAAAGTGTCACTGCGCCGGGTACATCTTATACTGTACGTTGGTAATTGTGCCCTCCATATGCACACTCTTGCTATAAATGATTATTAACAAGAAGCATGCGCATTTATAGACAAGTTGAGCAGCCATGTATTTACCCCTTCATCTGTCTTTTCTCTCATTTTTTCCAGTAGCATAAACTTCAAACGGCCTATAGCTTCCGTTCATAAAGAGCAAATTACACACACACACACACACACACACACACACACACACACACACACACTCGCATACATACAAGTTTATTAGTGACGCTCTTAAATGCAGTAATGAGGAAAAAGCAGCTAGGGCTCACTCTGTATGTGTGTCTTACGTACAGGTATACACCCACACACATGCACACAGTCTTGCTGTGTATGATGACAATCAGCTGCGTATTTGGGCTTTTACTGCCTCAGAGGAAGTGCACACTCAACAGTAGAGCAACATCAAAGCGCTTTGTACAATACCATTAATTACAGCACACTTACTACAATGCATGTCATCACATTTCCATAGTTTCCATATATAATGTAGGCTACAGCATGCTTGTGACTCTAGTGAGGATAAGATAACATTAATAATTCATGTAACCTCCATACATGACGTTTTTTTACTATATTTTTAAATTTGCATATTTGACCTAGATGATTTTTTTTTTTACACATGGCTCTTACTTACAGACTCTATATTGCCCATAGGTGCGAATGTGAGGAGGAAGGTTTTTTTGTGTGTGTGTGTGTGTGTGTGTGTGTGTGTGTGTGTGTGTGTGTGTGGTGTGTGTGTGTGTGTCCTGCGATTGGCTGGCGAATCTCGCCAGAAAATAGCTGATATCATAGCACGTACCACGGAAATCATGCCATGATAAATTTTCAAGATGACGAGTGGAGAGGAAAGGTTTTACCACATGCTAGTTATGTGCACCTGAAAAGTAAAAACTATTTGAGTCCATGTCCGCTTGCTGCTTGATTTGAAGGCAGTAGAGGATGGAATTAAAATTAAAGTTATGGCTGCAAGACCCACAAATCAAAAAGAAACAAATGAAGTGGCTGGTGAGATCAAGACACCTGCCAATCATTAATTGTAGATTATTTTTGGCCAAGAATCCATCCAAGTATTGTTTATTGTAGCTATATTTATGGCTATGTTTACAATCACGTCCCCTTTGTTGAAATGTGTCTTTTTTTCCCCCTCTTAAACATCTTAAACTAAAGCCAGAAGTCTACAGTTCATTCTCAAGTTGGATAGTTTCATCTCGAACCCATTGAAAATTTCATATTCCTACAAAGATGATGTGCTATTGGCCACACATAAAAGCACATCCATAACAAATGCAATGAGCAACTTGATTGGAAAATCTTTGTCAAAGTCATGTGAACTCAACTGAACGAGCCATACATGTGAAGAGTTGGAAATCTGGATTTACACTGTGCTTCAAGTGATATACTTTTATTTATTTTTTTCTCATATGTGTCACAGTCTGAGTACGTTTTATATGGTCGTGAAAACAGCAACAGCAACACAAAACACAGATAGATCGTATCAGCAGACTATAAAAATATAAAAAGATACACTTTACTGACCTTCTATCAGGTTTGCAAGATCATTTGGGTTAAAAATGCCCAGAATCTCCTTCTTAAAAATAAAAAAAACATATTCTAGTGGGTCTATTTTGCGTGGGAGTCGAGACATCTGATTTCTTATTAATATGCAACAATTAAATAAACCTGGTTGCATCTGTCATCTTCTAGATTTAAATATGGAAAAAAGTTCCACTCTGATTGGCTAACTGACTGTTGGCCATGTCTCGGCAACAAAGCGTTCACAGCGACCTCGCATATGACGCCGATCGGGTCTTATCGTGAAGTAGCATTCACCAAGTATTGGATTGTTTGCCCACTACTCACAAGTCGCAACCGCCCAGAGGAGAGGACGTTTCACGTGGGTGAACTAAAAGAAGTCATTTTGAAAGCCTGTCCCATTCAACAACCTTCACATAAGTGTCTTGAGATGTTCATGTGCCACACACATGTTGGGAACAGCGACATGGCCGTTGTTGCTTTCAACGTCATGAATAGAATTAAGCAATTTTGTAAAACACAATGCCATATATGTATTCTTCATGCACTGTACTGTATTAGCATAGCTTGGCAGCTACTATTTCACTACAAAATGGTACAAAATCTCTACACAGCATAAGTCTGTTGCCAAAACTCTTTGGAATTTCTAGCTAAATAAATTGAAGATATTTACTCCTTAACTTGTGTATGTTTGGCAGGTGATGCAAAGCTTTGCACACGGCACAGCCGCGTTTTCAGCCAGTTTTCCCGCCACTAGCGGATTTTTTTCCCTCGCAAACGCACGTAAATTTCATCCAGTCGTTTGCTAGCCTTGTGCCTGCCGTCTGTTGTCTTTTGCGTTCAATCGATAAACTGTATAGAAAAGAAACTAAGACTAGGTCATGGACTCATTTTGACCGATGTTCTGCAGAAAACAGTAAAGTGAAAAAAAGAACAAAAAAAGGATTTTGCTGGAAGGGGTACTATAATAGAAATTATTTAGACATATTTGTCTGGAGTCTAAATCTTGGAAATGATATCCAATTATTCCCTGTGATATACTGGCGACCTCTCCAGTGTTTTGATGATTCTAGATGGTAATATATATATATATATTTCTTGCTTATACTGCATATAGTAATAACAGAGCACCAGGGAGACAGATAATCAAGATTTTGGGAATTCCTTTGGGATCCATTGCGTTCTTCTGATTCCAGTTCCACATCTTGAAGCCTCTTCAGTTTCACGTTACACACACTATAATTCCATTTGTTCACAGCAAGGATAACTTTCGCGCAGGGAGAGTTCAAAAAGGGCTACGGTTCTTTAACAGGCAGGAGTCTCCTGACCAGAGACTCTATTTCTGTGTGTTATGGAAAGCGGAAGTTCTCAGTTTTAAGAAGACACATTCAAGGATCTCCCACAAGTCAGTCAGAGACGGTCCTCTGCTGCATTCAATTACACAATCATTAATTGCCAGGCTGACAAAAGTAAAAATTGACTCATCATATTTATCAATAGTGTAGGATTTTCCTGGATGGCTACAAACACAGATGAGATCTTTTGACACTCACGTTGAGTGTTAGAAGTTATTGTAGACAAAATTTTGTCTGCTTGCATTTGCTTGTCAAAGTGTCGGTCCTGCGTTGCAACCGATGACGTGCCAGCAGGTCAGTGGTTGCGCTGACTACGGCCCCACCCAAGCAGTCTGTCCACTGACCACATGTCCCAGCCAAATAATAACACACTTTCAGAGTGAACAGTCTCAGCAGTAAAGTGCAAAAAAACGACTGCGACGATCACTCCGACTACTTTGAACTTTTCAATATGACGCTCTTCTGTCTTTCTCCACGGATATTGTAACTTGTGATTTTTAGTGCATGGTTCCTGCAAAACAATTGATCATTTGTAGTGAAGGCTAAAACTGTTGGCTCCAGTTAACATACCACAAGGATCACGGATGGTGTAAAATACATCAAATAAATCACAAATTCATCAATAAATCATGAATTCATCAATTTGGTCAGGCTTCTCTATTGGTGTGCCACATTATATGTAAATCTTGGTTTTTAATTTGAAAGGTTTAAAGTACAGTACATTTGTGAAGAATTTTGAAGTACACACATTCTGCTCAAGACTAGCCTTACAGTATTAGGACACTTAAAAATGTCAAGTGTCTCATTCTGTAGATTGCAGGATTCTTGAGGTACAGCAAATTTTACAGTCATGCTACACTAAGTCCCTTCTGGCACTATGCTATCCTAGCCTTAATTTCACCGACTGAAGTCTTGTTTGTTTGTTTAAATTTGAGCCTTTTAGTCTATACCAAAAATGAATGGCCTCATCTTAATCTGAAAAACGAAATTGCATTATAACTGGAGAATATACCTTGGAACCTGGAAAGTGACACAAAGGCAAGAGACTTTCAGACCTAAAACTCGTGCAGTTCTTCACGTCTCTGTCTTGGGTAGTATAACTACCAAGAGTCACAATTACTTTTAAAAGAATACAATAATGCATATCGGAAATTCAGCTCTTCTTAGGGTTGATAGAAAGAGACTCACCTCCCAGGTACTATACATGAATTTTGGGATACAATATGTTCATGCTGTGTAACTCGTTCGCTCAACGAAATAAGAGCTGCATAGCTGTAAATAGAATCTACATTTATATTGTGTCATCTTTTGCATTCTTCCTACCACTTCCCGATCTGGTTTTTAATAACTCGGTCAAAAAAAGAAAGGGCTAGGTTTAAGCTAAAATGAAGGTTTTGAAGACAGCATCTCTCTTGGAAGTTATTTCGTCTGACAAACAAGGAAGCTGGTGTAAACAAGTTATGTGCAAAACTACGAATAAAACTCACTATGGCAACATTCCTGTAACTTGCACTCATTGAAAAATGTTTCTCTGCTTGTACCAAGCCCGGTCGAGGTCACGCCCCCAAGAGCCATACACCCCACCGTGATTGGTAGATTCATCAGCTCCACACACAACACTGTAAAAGTGTCATTCAAATAAAACTTGAGGGCCGTACGAACATTAAACCTTCATAGTAAGGTGGGGGCCATAAAACATCATCTCGGGGGCCGCAAGTGGCCCGTGGGCTGTCAATTTGAGACCCCCGCTGCCTTTTGAAAATGTTTTTCCAGGAGTACACCTGACAATTTGGCTTGCAAATGTCACACAGCTGAACTTTTCTTTAAAGCACATTATTACTTTAAATATTTTGACATTTCTACATATTTCTGTGTATTATGTATTTGTGAACTGCCGATTTGTTTTTTTAACAGAACACATGGAAAGTTAGTTAAATATGTTGACAAATATTCAATAGCTATTTAGAGATTTCTGGACGTGGAATTAATTTCTATTTCTAACTCTATGGTCACCGTCGCATTCATAATGGCATCACACACACACACAAAAGTGTGCCATGCAATTTGAACGTCTCACAAGATGTTGTCTCTTGTGATGGTCAACCTCTGAAATTCTACTTTGTATTTTTTTTTTTTTTTTTTTCCAGAAAACTATGATTACAATTGGCATTGTTCAACTTCAACCCCTTTTGGATTCCGCGGCTCCACTGCGATCTTAATAGGAGTCGTCAAGATCGGAACATTATTTTCTAAATGTATGCACGCATAATTGACAAGACAACCCAAACCTTCCAAAATGGCGCACCTCAAGGAAAGCAGTACAACATTGATGAAAAGTATATTATGAATATGCTGATTTGGTGCACTCCACACCCTCAATCCCAAACCCATCAGAAGCCTCCAACTGGACACCTGCACACTGGAAATTCTGTCTCCTGGAAGCATAATCCAAGTTATTCTCCAGAAGGTTCAATAACTGTCCTGCCAGAGTAACAAAAAGGCCTCGTGGCGCATCACAACCTGAACAGCTTCGATGATGACAAAGTGATCCCTTTAACTTTTTGTTTTTCTGTGTGCCTGTGATCACCTGCACAAGTCTCCTTTTTTGAAAAGAGTCAGCACTGTGAAACAAAGTTTTCAAAAACAATTAATAGTATTTTGGAAGTTACATAATAATGATTAGGTATGAATCTAATACAGTAATTCACCGCTGTTCAAGAACAGTTCATACCCCTAACTTTAGTTGTTGTTTTTTTAAACAAACACCTTATGTTAGTGTTCCAGATGTTTTTCTTGGCTTCTGTGCAGAATTGTTGTGTCACTGGATTTATACAATGGAAGGAAATATTTGGATGTACTATGTCAGCATGAGTATATAGTAGTTCACAGAAAATGTATGAACCAAATGTATTGTGATTGTTTTTCTTTTTTAACAATCAGTGGTAATTGAATGCAATTTTTTAAGTGAACTAGTTCATTTATCAGTAAAGCATTCTTCCATCCATCCATTTTCTTTGTCGCTTATCCTCACAAGGGTCGCAGGGAGTGCTGGAGCCTATCCCAGCTGTCAATGGGCAGGAGGTGGGGTCCACCCTGAACTGGTTGCCAGCCAATCACAGAGCCCTCATAATCACACCAAGGGCCAATTAAATAAAGTCTGCACTAAAGGAAGCATGGAGACACGCTAACTATGTATCATTAAACCTTTGAGGGAGCACAGGTAGGAGCAATTCCGTGTTGCCATCTCAGTGTCAAACATAGTTAGAGGGAAGAAAAGTCAACTTCACAGCTTGTTAACAGTTGTCTCTGCACGTTTCTCACATTCCTCGACGATCATAATTCTGGATGGCCATTATTTGCTTTTGCTGGTCCTCCAAATGTTACACCAATAATATTTTCTGGCAAGTCACTAGCGCTGTGGTCACGTGATTTCCGTGCATGCGGTGGGTTTCATTTTCCACTCAGTGACAGAGAACATTTAAGCATGAAAGCTCGTCGGCATCTACAGTATGTGCCCTTGCGACCAGTCCAGGGTGTTAGTCACTTTTTTCATTCAGGATTCAAAACTTTGACCTTTCAGTCTCAAATCCCATCCTTTTTTTTTTTTAAATGGTAATCTATTTAGCAGGATTCTGTCAAGTCTACATGGCCGGGCCTGGCCAGGACACAATAGACCAAAGGTAATCTAGTTACATTTTGGAGAAAGTTTGTGCAGTTTGGTGGGCATTTCTTGCTGTCCTTTTGTGTGGTGCATTGTGATGCCTGAGTAGAATGTTTGGACGCAAATTAAACATTTTTGAGCAATAGCCTTGTTTTGTCACTTATTCTTATCCATTTTTTTCAAATATCTTATCACTATATTTTTGCCAGATACTTTCACTGAGACCGTCTTTGTCCACAGCCTTTGGGAATAACTAATGTCATTTTAATCTTTTTTCCTGTGGCGTTGGAATCGCAAACCCTTTCCATGACTTTCTCCCCCAGTCATCGATTTGCCAGATAAACATTGAAAATCAATATGCGATTTGATAAATAAATGTAGCCCAAACCGACTGTATATTGTATACACCACTCTGACTTTCCTTTTTGTTTTAGAATACGATTGATGTTCCTCGTCAGTGACTGTATTTTAAGATAACCAAGGATTTCCGGACCTTGTACAGTTTATGTTAATAATCAATATGTAAAGTCAATGAAGGGAGGAAGAAAGATAGTCTGATTATAAAATATTAGTTTTTAGTGACTCCAGCATTGCTGAGTGGGGGTTTGGATGCTCCTCCTGTTGAAGATTTCAGTGTGAAATTGAGTGTGAGTGGTTGTCAGTCCGCATGTGACCTGGTGACCACTGACCAGTCTACTGGGATAGGCTCCACGAGCCTAATATGGACAAGCAAAACATAAATTGAATGAGTGATGGATCAATTTTATTTCATAGTCCACTCGGAACTTGAGGGTGAAGACTTGAGACTTGTGAGTTGCAAAAAAATGACTGGGTCCAACTCAGTGAATATGAAGACATTTTGTAAATCGAGCTTGCCATGTGGTGTAACGTTGAAACAAGGTGGGTTAGACCATTTTTTGGATTTGGAAAATACACGTATTTAATCAAAGATCTACAGGGTTGTAGGAGTAAACACAACTCCTGGCCAATCACAGTGGCTCCTCTCATTCCCTTTAAATATGCTGCAATTACTCTGGCAATGGAAACGTTTCTGTTCTCGACCTTATTAAATACATTAATGCTTATAAATGCTGGTGACATAACCACGTTTGCAGACCTCAAGTATCAATCCTCATCCATGATCGTTCATTTGCACCATAAATGATGAGGAATGAAGACATTTCCACATAGAAACAAAGGGTTTGATGTTTGGTGTTCAAATATTTAGGAATTAAATACATCTGCATCCACCACAAACAACCATGAGGCTCACGTACTTCACCGCTTGTGGCCCGATCAACTTTACCAAAATTGTGCGATGATAGAAATCGTCTCAAAAGGTGTAAGTTGAGCTCGGCATTCTGCCACCAAATTCTCACTACGCTCGCCTGTGCGTCAAATGACATGCCTTTGCTGGGCTGGAACGGGCATCTTGGCGCAAATTGGCAGACACGCACAGCGGGCCCTGCCCTTGCACAAATATCAAGATACACCAAGATAGAGCCAACAGTTACCATGCGAAGGGTGTCATTAAACAAATCTACAAATACAATGAGTATGGATGTTTGACACTGTTTAGTACAGAAGTACTTGGATAATTATGTCATGTTATTATCCAAGTTGCTTATCCTCACGAGGGTTGTGGAAAAGTTGGAGCCTATCCCAGCTAGCTTCATGTAAAGGCAGACTACACCCTGAACTGGTCGCCAGTCAGTCGCAGGGCAGAAATCAACACCATCACTGAGCGGGAATCAATCCCACGCTGCCCTCAGCATAGACAGGTGTGTGTACCCCTACATCATCAGGTGTCAAACTCAAGGCCCGGGGTCCATATCCGACCCACCACATGATTTTATGTGGCCGACGAAGGTAAATCATGTGTGTCAATCTCCATGATTCTTGTTCAAATCTGTACACAAATTTCAAACTGTCACATCAAAAATGATAAAATTGAGACACAGCAAGCATTTTTTTTATCTTACCAAACATCGATAATAGTTGGAAACTCCATTACCCTTGATTTCTGACTTCAAAACTAGTTCATAAATTTCATGTGTAAATATAATGAGGGGGATAAAGATTTCTATATTTTCAGTCATAACAGCACTCTGAGGGAAACCAGAACGACAATGTGGCCTACGATAAAAAAAAAAAAGAGTTTGACACCCCTGCTCTACTTACAAAATTATTTAGTTGTTTATTAAGTCTTTATTCTGTCTATCTTTGATGGACTGGAACTCAAGCTGTTAAGATATGATGACGTGTAGACCGCTTTTAACAGAAAATGAGAAAAATCAGTTCAATTGTACTGCATTTTTGCATGCTTTGGTTAAGTTGTCGGATTTTGTGCAAACGACTGTGCTGCTTTGTGACGCTCACACAGCTGAGTGAAGGTCGAATCAGGGAACGATGAGGTGGCACTTCTTGTTCTTCTTCTGCCTGCCTTCTTTCCTCCAGAAAGGCAGATCGCATTCCATCCTCTTCCCAGTAAAAAAAAATAAAAAAAAGGAACAGGCCGACACATGGATAATATGAAGGTATCTGCAGCGTGTGAGAGGAGAAGAGAGAGAGGAGGGCAGAGAAAGCAAGAGAGGAGGAGGAGTGAATTTGAGAAGTTGTTGGCCAACTTCAGATTTTGCAACGTGGATCAGATGGCCCCGCGTCTCCCTGCAGCTCATCTGCTGCGTGGTAATAATGACTGGCTTCCACTTAATTACAGCTCACCTGAACACCACCTTGAAGGTGGTGCTGGTGGGGGAGGGGCCAGAAGGAGAAGCCACCAAAAAGGCTTTGAATATTCATCGCAACTCATCAGAATGTGGCTCTCAATTGTCGAGGCGTTTCTAAACAGGCGGTTTGCGAGTACCTAAAGTACGCAAAAACATCTGGTTCTCCCGTGATGCCATTTGGTCACAATAAATGATCCTGTTTGTCCGATATGACTTGAAAAGACCAGTTTAAATACTTGCGGTCCTCGTGTGTGTTCCCATCTAAAAGGAGTGTCGGGTGTTACTGTAGTTGAATCCAGGAATTTTACAGCCACGTCACACTGCTAAGCAGGAAAGCTAAACACTCCATCTCGCTCCATGAGATCATAATTCAACTATACTGATATCAGATAAACAATGATCTACCTAGAAACTTCTTAAGGGCAGATAAGAGAGCGTTGAGCCTTCACTCACCCCCGAAATCCAATGAACATTTTTCCTGGTAGCTAACTGTTACTGAAATGGGGGCTTGAGTTAACCTCAAGATGTGACTCGCAACAAACCTCTGAAGAGAAGCAGAAGTCTGAGCAACATTATTACCATTATAACATGATAAAATGGAGTTCTGCTGGGAATATGCTTATTTATATCGCTATTCCCAATAATGGAAGATTCCTGGGCCACGTGCTGATCTCTTAATATCTGTTGCGTATGAGTTGGTATGACACACCAGAATAAAGACAGCAGTGGGTCTGTTATGAAGATTAGCTTTGAGACGTTTATCCAGGATCTTTAGACAGATTGAGGGGAGCCAGTGTAGCGTAAGAGTGGATGATAATTTACGTTCCATTATTTAGATGCTTTCTTATGTTCGACATCTGTGGCGCCTGTGCAATTCATACAGGAGCACGTGAAAGATTAACAATAAGCAGATGATTTTGTCTTAAACGTTTAGGCAGTGGATGCAAAAAAGACAAACCAATCTTGTTAGATGGTTAATGTTGATCAAGGTGGGAAAAGAAACAAAAGGCTACCACCATCAAGCATGTACTCAAGAGGTTCCAGCCATGCAAACACTCAAGATACAGTCCAAAGGGTTTTTGCATGAACCAGGACTACAACACACACAGGCCTGAACGCCAGCAGGAGCTTGTCAAATAAACCTGGATAATGTGAACACTCCTGACTTTCACAAGATGGAAGTCAAGTCGATGTGAATCAGAAAGTAGACCAGGCCCACAAAGAAAATCTGGATTAAACGCGCGGCTGCTGCTGCTGCTGCCGCCGCCGCCGCCGTCGCTGGAGGAGGAGGATGATGAGGTCTTCCTCCAACGAACCGATGCTCTTAAGGGTCAGATTTCCTTCTTTTCAACCCCCTTTTCCTCTCCTGATCCAATCCCCAACCCTTCTGCTGTGGAATTATACAAGGAGGGACCTACTTTTTTTTTCTTTCATTTCTTTCTTTTCATCTGTTTTTTTTTCTTCCTTTGAGGGAGGGGTCCATTCTTGTCTTCCCTAAACGTGAGCTGCAGCAAAAGGGTAATGAGGGTGCGTCCCAGTCGCTCCAGTCCCAGCGCCTCCCAGTGCAGACTCCCATATAAAAACCCTGGTGGAAAGTTAGTGTAGGCAGTAGGGAGTTTTCTGCTGGGGTCAGGAGGACTGTGGAACAAGCGGACCCTGCCCCAAACACCCGTGTATGAGTGGAGTGTAGCAGGAAGAGAAGACACCCCCAACTTTTTCCTCTCTTGCCTCAAAGAGTCTACATGTCTAGAGGCATCTAGATATGTTCAGCTTTGTGGATATGCGGCTGGCGCTGCTGCTCAGCGCAGCGGTGCTTCTGGTGAGAGCCCAGGGCGAGGACGACAGTAAGTTTCATCAGCTCATCACTGATTTTGTGGAGCTTGTCATCCGACCTTTTGTTTTTTGTCATTTTGGAAAATGGATATTTTCCTCTTCGTGTGGACGTGACGGATTAGATTTAGGAGGAAAGCGTTTGCATTAGATATCGCAATTTTGACACATTGTTTCCACAAGATAGATAGATGCAGGCTAGGGTCGGATTTGCGTCATGCAATGGGCATCCCAAGGAGGCCCATCTCTCTTCTCTCTGCCTCCCCGCCCCCACCATAATGCATGCAAAGCAAGTCGTTGCAGGTTTTCCAGGCTTTCCTCCAGGCCAGGCTTCCTAGCATAGACTCACAGTCAATACTCTTTACCAAATACAAACATAATTTGCTTTAAACTACTCGATAGAAATCTCCCTAAGGCTTTCTATTTTATAAAACACAGACACATTTGCAACCTTTGGCACGCAGATAGGCCTGAACTGCCCTTTACTTCCAGTCAGTGTCGATGCATCCCCGGCAGCATAATCAATGACTTCAAGGAGACATCGGTTAAATGTGGGAGACATTAGATTGATGCGTCAAACTAGACAGTGCCTGAGGCCCATTTTTGGAGCCTGCCAGCTGAAGGCCAGTGAGACCTTGGGGGTGGAAAAATAGGAAGGGAGAGGAGGAGGTGAGCAGGCGTAGTCTTGCCTGCAGGAAACGTCTTGTGTCCGACTAAAAAGTGAACAGTTACCAAAGTGTGATTTGGTTTCAGTAATGTCTAGTAAGCTCCGAAAACAAGAACAAAGGAGCATAAATTCAATGCTCCAGATGTGGTTTAGCTTGAGTTCGTCGTAAAACCCGCTGATAATGTACATGAGATTTGCCAGTCTTTTAGCGCCACTTAGGGGTGGCTTTGTGCACCTCGCACAAGCACATCTGGAGCACCGTTTCCCCCCTTGCTACCACCCCCGCCCTCCCACCCTTTTCTTTTCGGCACTCTGATTGAAAACACATGTATGAAAGTGTTTCCAGCAGCTGCTGCCAAGCCCGCAGCCTGGCGAATCCTCTGAGCTCAACTCTCTGGTATTCTAGCAGATTTATTATCTTTTTTTTTGTTGATTTTTCTTGCTAAGACAAAGAAATGAGCGATTTACTAAAGAAACGTGCGGCATTTAATATGATTATCGGTTTAAATCGCGTCCTGGCATGCATTTTTTCCCCACTTTCTCCCTCCCTCACTGATCATGTTACCTGTATTCAGCTTCAACTTTTGATGTTTTATCTCTTTGGCTAGTCGGGTAAAGACCTATAATTCTATATATTTTTTTTAAATTCTCGTGAATTTCAAACCAGATTCAGATTTAGCCATGGTGCTTACATTGTGCTACATTATTATTGACTTATTTCCGTTGTTATTTCTTCTTGGCTCGTAAGTGTGGTGTCTTACCTGTCCGCGTTTCTCTGCCGCCCCCTGCAGGCAAAAGCGGGAGCTGCACCCACGATGGCCAGGTGTTTGCTGACCGTGACGTGTGGAAACCCGAACCATGCCAGATCTGCGTGTGCGACAGCGGCACCGTGATGTGCGATGAAGTCATCTGCGAGGACACGACCGACTGCCCCAACCCCGTCATCCCCCACGACGAGTGCTGCCCCATCTGTCCCGACGACGGTACTACAACCATTAGTTTCCCTTCTTTTTAAAATTTTTCATCTAGAGGCATTATTTTATTTTTTTATTTTTACACGACTATGAATGTGAAATAATTGTTCACAACCTGCTACGAAGCCCCGCTATTTATAAAATAAAATAAAATAGTGTCAACCCTTTGTACATGTCCAACTAAATTCATATCTGTCTGTCTGCAGGCTACCATGGTCAATCTCAGGTCGAGGTAAATACTTTATCACATTATTACAATACTATCATTGGTACATATTTTTATTCAAAGCTAATTATACGTCATTTGTGTCGAGTATTACTGTAAATGAAATCATATCTTCAAGAATTTTACCCAGAGAAAAAAAATCATAAACACATGTTGATTTGAATATTGCTTGTTTTGATATTTGAATGATTTCCACACATTTACATATCCCTACCTACTGTTCTAAAATGTAAGATACTGTTGATTCATGTTTCTTAATCGCAAGTACATTACTGTATTTGACCACATTAATCTGATAAGTGATTCACATTATTAATCTACTTTCACGGTGTGTTTTGCTAATATGTTGACACTTGTCTTTTTATTTTCCCCCTTAAAGGGACCCAAGGGAGATCGTGGACCCAAGGGAGATAGGGTAAGGCCGCTCTCCTTCCCACCTTTCAGCTCTTGTTTTGTTCTCGCATGCGTGCGCCTCTGCTCGGGAACTGCAGATGTGTTGCCATTTTGTCATTAGAAGTAACGAAAATCCCATTGAGTTCCGTGCAAGTGTCACTTAAGCGGCGTCATGTTATTGAAATGGAAAGTATGGAAAGGATTTTACTTTTTTTTTGCTTAAGGAGTTTGTATAGATTGAATATCAGTGAATGAAAATGCGGACGCCAAGTTGAAGCCTGGATGTGTTTGAAAGGCACAAGGCAAAATTGGCTTCTGCGTCCGTGAGATAACATTGAATTGTTAAAATAATGTCATTCAGAGAAAATAAGTCTTTCAGCTTTCTTAGGAGCTATATTGGAATTTTATGTTAATTCTGAAAGTCCTGGTGTTTTTTTTTTTTTTTTTTTTTGCTGTCAAATTTTATTTTGGTATAGTAGTTTTAGTGATTTGTTTTCAGAATACTGGTAATTAATTTAGGATGTGGACATTGTGATGACTATTGCATCCCCCTCAAGCTGTTTAACAGTTCTTACCTAGTTCCCGTTTCCCATGGTCATATGACCCAGATGGTCACATGACCCACATGGTCACACAGTCCCTGTCATTGCTGTCCACTCTCATAGAGGATTATTCTTGTTTTTGTCACTGCAGAGAGAACAAAAAAAAAAACTTGAACGATGAATCTTTGAGACATGACAATGTTGTGTTTTCCTGATGACTTTTAAGACCCTTTTTTTCATTTTATCCCCCCCCGCAGGGTCCTGTTGGTCCCGCTGGTAACGATGGTATCCCCGGCCAGCCTGGTCTGCCTGGACCTCCTGGCCCCCCTGGACCCCCTGGCCTCGGTGGAGTAAGTCAAAATTTTTTTTTTTTTTTTTTTTTTTTTGCTGTTGTTGCTGATCCATTTGCGTTGCGAGACGATGAACGTAATTACTGCAGCGTTTGCCATTGGGCACTTGTTTACAAATTAGTAGAGTGAAGTAACGTGTGTCAGCAGTATTTTCTGTAGTAATACTCATCATTTTATTATTATTACTGTATTGCACAATCACAGCAACATTGTGGCAGATTATTTTAACTATTAATAACCATTTATTATGCGTGAAGTTTTACTGAAGCACAATATTTACAAACAGTAAGTCACATTGTGAAATGGTTGATTTAAAAAAAAAAAAAAAGTATTCTTTTTGTATGTAGAATTTGTTTAATTTTAATGCTCGACCAAGCCAGTTCGATATCACTTCCTACATCAGCACACTTAAATAATAACCACTGTTATTCAGATCCAAACCTCGTTCAAGTCATCTTGCAAGACGATACTAATAGTGATCATGTACTTATTTTCTATCAGTATTAACATTCAATGAAGCTTCAATAGAAAAACGGAAAGGTGTGACTGTTGCAGATATTTTTGTATATACTCTTAGATCTATACTGACTTACGACAACATGAACTAAGTCAATAATGTGGTTGGAAACAGACCACACACTTGCCTACTCTAATCTGCAGTTATATTATTTTGTGTGTGACACAATGAATTAATTAAAAAGAAGCATACTGTATGACAATAAACACACAAATGGATTTATGGTGATAAGCCAATCATTTATATCCCTCTGGACAATCAGCCATTCATTGGGCAGCAACATTAACTTTTGTGTACTGTGTAGTTTTTCCGAATGGACTTATTGGCTTTTTGTTTTGCCATTACTGTACTGTATGTGTGTAAAACGTGCTCTGTTTTTCTTCCAGAACTTCTCCCCTCAGATGTCTAGCGGCTATGAGGACAAGTCTCCTGTCATGCCGGTTCCTGGACCCATGGTAAGTCTTTCACCAACACACACACACAACACACACATTGTTTCCCTTTGGCCTCACTGATTTCCCTTTTTACAGGGCCCAATGGGACCTCGTGGAGCCCCTGGACCTCCTGGTCCTAGCGTAAGTACACAACTTCCTTCCTCCTTAATATCAAATGATGGGAGACATGCACACTAAATTATCAACATTAAAATCTACACTTGAGTCCATTTCCATGTGAAAAAAAGAATCTCCCACTCATTTGGAGGCTTCACTAAACATGATGCATGCTCATTTTGGGTATAAAATACAACAGTGACAGTGTTGCTATGGCAACTACAGTAAACATGCATCTCATTTATAAGCAAATGGCATGTGGCTCATACTAAATGAACACAATTGTATGTCGTGCATCTTTTACTGTGAATGATATCATTATTGCCATGAACATACTACATCTATGGATGTAAAGATAACTAGAGAGAGACAAATTACCTTTCCTGTAGTGGTTACAATGTAGTTACAGTATAAAACTTGTGTATGACAGCACTATTAACAGTGCTTTTGTATCCTCTGTTCAGGGCCCCCAGGGTTTCACTGGTCCCCCCGGTGAGTCTGGAGAGGCCGGACCTGCTGTGAGTACTACAAATGCAGCACCAAATACGAATCTGTCTTGACACACTTCTGAGTTTTTATGCGCAATTGTTGTTCTCTGCAGGGAGC